>NW_022060269.1:386496-1049545 GCF_007364275.1 Archocentrus centrarchus
TTCTAATTATAGAAAGGCACCATAAAATTATATCTACTGAGAAACCTCAAGCTTCAGCATTTTATTCACTCAAACAGTTTCTTCAGATAAACAACTGTTACCATAATTTCAACTGCCAAAAACATTATTGCTGCTTTCAATAATTCAAAAACAACAACAATAATGTCATAACAGAGATACACGTCCTCAATAGTCAAGATTCACGTTTAAAAATGAGGTCAGTAAAATAAGAGTTTATATTATAGGGGTGGCTGTAGCTCAGTAGGTAGAGCAGGTCACCTACTGATTGGAAGGTCAGTGGTTCAATTCCTGGCTACTGCAGGCTGCGTGCCAATGTATCCTTGGGCAAGATACTTAACCCCAAGTTGCTCTCCGACCGTTCCGTCGGAGTATGAATGTGAGTGAATGTTAGACGATTAAAGCACTTAGCTTAATTAATTAATCATGGAAGTGCTTGTATGAATGCGTGTGCATGGGGTAAATGTGAACGTGTTGTATAAGCGCTTTGAGTGCTCATATCTGAGTAGAAAAGCACTATATAAGAACTAGTCCATTTACCATATTTTAAGGCAAATGCAAGTGTTTCTTACACCATACTCTTTAGTTACCACTATTTAAACTAGTCTGATTACATCTCCTGTTTTGTGACTTTAAATGTGTGGCATTCATATTTCATTTATGCCAAATTAGCCCTTTCAAAAACATCATCCTGCCCTGCTTTCACATTAAAAGCTTTCCTCCAGTGAACCACAGGAAGGGACAGCACTGTGACAGCGCTCAGCAGAACAACGTGTTCTTTACAATCAGTTTTCCTCACATGAGTTTGTGCTTAGTGTGTGATCATGGCTGCTCACAGCATATCCAGTGGCTATAAATATGCATCAAGTACAGGATGGGGACTCAATGTTTTCATGTAGGCATTTTATGTAAAGTTTTTATGTCTGCTTTTTGTGTCCAACACATTTCCAGTAAAAAAAAAAAAAGAAAAAAAGAAAAGAAATCAAACACGCCCACGTCTTGCTTATTCCTGGTGCTGGTCGGTGTGTGGGCTTGGTTATAGGGAGCAGAAGTAACTGTGGACAAAGAAACCTGCAAGTCCAGCCAGAGCTATCCCCACACTGTCTCCAACGCTGGCAGCAGCCATGGCAAACTCCCTGTGTCTGTCTTCAGCCTGTAGGAGAAGAGAATCCAGGATGGATGCACACTTACTGCAGAATGGAAACAGCTCCGCAGCATACAGCTGTTTCTGTAAATCTCCTAGAATTAAAACTGAGATATGCCAAGTGTGCATGTATCCATAATTTGATTTAAAATTAAATATACTTCAGCAGAGCGCTTAAAGAAATAGGTATAAAAAAAAAAAAAAAAAAAAAAAAAAAAAAAAGGAAATACCGTATTTTCCGGACTATAGAGCGCACCATACTATAAGCCGCACCTACAAATTTTTTGGAAAAAACTGGAAACGTACATATATAAGCCGCACCGGGCTATAAGCCGCTGGTATCTCCGCCGCTCTCGGTTTTCCACAATTACTCGGCACTCAGCAGAGGGGGACAGACAACCCCAAATTTGAGTTATAACAAGTCAATTCACCATTGATTCGTTCACGCCGAGCTTACGTGCAGCGGCTCTATTTCCCTCCTGTAGTGCCAGGTCGATAGCCCTCAACTTAAAAGCGGCATCATAGGAAGTTCTTTTTGTGGTTTCCATGATGAGGGAGTTTGAAAAAAATCTCTTTTGTGCCTGCTGCTAGCACTTGTTGGCGCTTTCTTCTTTGATTTCCAACTTTGACGTCCCATGATTCATATCCTGCTAAAGAGCCCCCTGGTGGTTAAAGAAAAATCCACAGAAACGCCGCACCGGGCTATAAGCCGCATGGTTCAAAACGTGGGAAAAAAGTAGCGGCTTATAGTCCGAAAAATACGGTAGGTATATATTGCACTGAATTAAAATGCATGTGGAACTTTATGATGTCCTGATACTTTATTTGTGGACAATTTCTCTAACTTGATCTTGAATTGTTACTGAATGCCCCTGCTCTACAGTCTGAAGCTAAGTTAGTGGCTCTCTGAAGCTGTTCTCATGACACAGCTGGATGCTAATGGAATCTAAGTGCAAGAGCCTGGAAAAAAAACAGTGAATGAAAATGTCTGTTAGAGAAAAAGCAGTGAGAGCAGCAGAGAGTAAGGCACTAAATGGGAAAGCTAGCATTTGCATTCAGGACAAACAGCTGCTTTAGAAACAAAGTAACAAAGCAGGCCACAGAGAGATGACTTCACCTCCTTGCTGATGAAGTGGAAGGTGTTGACATACGCAGCTCCACCCAGCAGACCCTCATAGAGGATAATAGCAAACACCACCCAGGCACTGGGCAGGAACTGGTAACGTACAGCAAAGCAGAGGAACACCGCATTGACCACCTGTGGAGAGGAGAGAGAAACGGCTCTTTAACAGGAAGCTCTGAGAAACTCAGCCTGCACAGTGAAGAGTTGGGTTGGATCTCTAAATATGTAAAAGTGCTCTCCATTCACTACTGTATGACATCATAACAAATCAAGTTTTTCCAACACATCCTGGGCTGTGTGTGTTGGTGCCACACGATATGACAAAGGACCTGTTACTGTGACCGGCACAGCCCTGGGCACCGACCATATTTGATTAGTCTTTCTAGTAAGACAACAGATGTCAACCCAAACTGCTTGCTCTTCACGTAGGTTCAGCTATTACAAGATTTATTTATTGATCTATGACAACAGTGATCAGAATATCTCTAAATATCTCTGTGCAATATCTCTAAAATTAGAAACATCCTTTTGGCATAATTTTATTTGAATTAGATTTTTTCTTCTAAGCAATGCACTGAATACAGGTGAATAAGGAGGACCAATTCACCCCCCCCAATATGTTCAGCACTGCGTTTCTCACCTGCAGCACACTGAGAACCCAGAGTTTCCTGATCTTCAGGCAGCACAGGGAGGATCGAGAGATGAGTACACCAAGCTGGTACAGCGTCTGATACCTGAACATGCAAACAAGAAACAAGCAGAGCTGCACGCCCGAAAACAATCGACATGAAATCATTCATACTGAATACTGTTTGTAATGCTTACTGACCAGCGATACTGAGCCGCATGGGACAGGTAAAAATTGTGGAAGAACAGCAGTTCCATCTCATAGAGGAAAAAAAGACAACATTATTCTTGGCTCAATATGATCACATCTCACTCAAGTTTCACTTAACAGCATGCAGTGAGATGAGTGTGACACCAGAGGGCACCAGAGGACTCACCAAACCCTGGTTGATGAAGTACTCAGCGAAGTAGACTATCCCCAGGGGAATCATAAACCTCATCAGCAAGCCCTGCTCACAGAAATCAAATTCAAGGCAGTGCGGCCAAAAACAATCTCCAATACTCAAATGGAATAAAGAGTGTGCTTACTCTGATGACGTGGATTCTCTCTTTGAAACTGAGAGGCCCGGTGGTTTGGTCTTCTGTTACAGTCAAGGGGAGGAGAACATGGCCCGTGAAGTTATTTCACAACCAACCACACAACTTTAAAATTTCATTCACATAAACCGTGTGGCACAGTGGGAGAGAAGTCAGCAGCCTCCTTCTGTCTGACTTTCTCTGTTGATAAAAATACAGGTACTGCAGTCTCGCCTCAGTTTCCCAAAAGAAAGCCGTGATTATGTTTAGCCTAGTGACAAACTGCCAAAAAGAGCTTTAGTCTGCTCTCTCTTTGTAGTCCCTGTCAGTACTCTAGCTGCAGCATTTTGGATCAGCTGAAGGCTTTTCAGGGAGCTTTTAGGACAGCCTGATAATAATGAATTACAATAGTCCAGCCTAGAAGTAATAAATGCATCAATTAGCTTTTCAGCATCACTCTGAGAAAGGATGTTTCTAATTTTAGAAATATTGTGCAAATGCAAAAAAGTGTTAATGTGTATCTGAATGTTGGCGCTGCTGAGAAAAGATGGGGGGGCATTAACTAATAAAATAATAATTACTGTAATAACCAATAAAAGATGTAATGGGATTCTTGCTTTCCTTTCAGTGCTCCACACTAAGTTCTGCTACAATAAAAAATTGAGGACTACAATGTGTGTGAGGTTTACACATTCATAATTGAAGAGCTACACAAAACAGCCAACACCCTCCCAGCTTTGAGCAATCCAACCATGGCAATAAACACTCGTCATGACAACATCTCTCTCTCTCTCATTCTAGATAAGTTAATGCTCCTAGCAGCTATCACAATCACATCAGTCACATAATTTGTTCAAGATTAAATCTGATTACAGTTGTTTGCTTTCCGCTAACGTTAGAAAAGTGTCAGACTGTCGGTTTTTGCAAAGTGTGCGTAACTCCAGCTCCTGTGTTGGTTGAATTCCCACAATCTGTCTTCTCTCTGCATAGACAAGGAATGCTTCTTTTTTAAAAACAATAACTTCATAACCGGCTGCATGTGTCACGTTTAGGGAAGATCTTTAAATTGTAGCTGTAGCAAAATACAAACTGTCACAGTCTCTGCACTCTGTTTCAGTTTCTGGATGTCTTGGCATTGAAATCAGTTGATCGCCCTTTTGAATGCAGATTTGCTCACAAAGCTGAACAGATCCCACTCTCCACTCTGTTCTAAGTTGCAATCATGTGACTGAAACTCATCGGTGTAATGGCATTGCTTCCTCTTGATGCCCAACAGTTTGTTTACTCATCAACTGTTACAATGGCCCCAGTGATAGGCTGCTGTTTCAATACTGATCATTTAGCACCCAGAAATGAAATCATTAAGTACAATCATCGATTCACTGATTCACTAGGCTAGTGACAATGCCCCCAAAATTTTGATATACCCCTACCGGAGGTAGAACTAAACCCAACCATGTTTTTCCTCATCTCTGAGGTCTCTTCTATATGAAATGGATTCTTCATCAAAAATATTTTACTGCCAAGATGGTTAACTTGATAGATATTGTTATATACCCCAAAACTAAAAAAGAACTCAAGTACAGCCTGTCCGCATGGGGGTTAACCCACAAAAACCAGAGGTGGCAAAAGTACTGACATTCTGTACTTAAGTAGAAGTACAAGTACTTGTGTTAAAAAATACTTTGGTAAAAGTCGAAGTACTGGTTCAACTTCTCTACTTAAGTAAAAGTATAAAAGTACAGGCTCTGAAATGTACTCAAAGTAAGAAAGTAAAAGTGGCTCTTTGGAGGACGTTTCTACCTGCTATTCTTCTGTAAAACGAACCGAACCTCATTATATATTATTGCAATAATAAAAAATAATACACGAGAATACAAATGTTATTCCAATCTAAATTTTAATCCTAATGAATGCACTCAGCTTGAATCTGTTATGTAGGACACAAACTGTTAAAGGGAATTTAAACCCAGCTCTGTTCTCTGTGTCCTCCATAGTAGAGGGTGACTGTGCCTCCACCTAAACACCAACATGAGGATACTCAGGGGTTACAGTGGGATTCAGAAGGTGGAGGAACCCTAAGATCAGCTGTAGTGGCTCTGCATGGGGAGAAGAATCACAGCTTTCTATTGTGAGCTGCAGTAAATGATGTTGGTGTGCAGGCTGTGATCAGCTGACCTGCTGCTGCTGCTGCTCTGAGGTTTACTGCTCTGTGTGGATGAACTGAACTCACAAAGATGTAACCCAGTATTTCACAGCTCTCTGAGCTGATCTCCATCCCCTACACTGACAGCATACAGGCTGTAGAAATGTTGGACTCAGTGAATGAATCTCAGCATCAGCAGCTTTGATTCAAACTCATCTCTGCTGCACTGATGTAACCTGTAACTCTGACCATGAACACAAACACTGTGCTCCAGTCCAACACAGAGCTTTACTGTAAATACAGTACAACAAACTAACCTATTTATTACACACTAAACTGCAGCATTTTCATCCAATCTTTGAATTACACAAAGTCAGCATACTTCAGTTTGTTTTCCAGTCCTTACCTTTAACTCTAACCTCTCTTCTTCCTCTTCTGTCCTCTTTCTCCATCTCTGAGTGAACTTCTCTCTCTTTGCTCTCCCTGAAATGCAGCAGCTCTTCTTTTAGCTAGCACACACTGTGTGACAAACTGCACACACTTTGTGTGTTTGCTGATATTTGTTGAGCATTTAGAAACGTTGCATTTACCTGCCACACGTTACTCCCTTCATGCTCGCTCCTCTTCAGTAACGCTAGCTAAGCTGTTTATGTGCCGCAGCGCAACTTACGGACTCGGTCCGGCCCGATTATAGCGCTATAAATGATACATTAATTATATGGGTTTGCGTATTTAATCCCTTTGTACGAGATAAGCCCCGGTGATGGAGGATACGCCAGTACGATTGTCTCTTATATGTTATTATTCCTCCATTTAGGCTCAGATCGTTTTATGTTTGAAGGCGCACTGACCGGAAATACAAACTTCTCTCTGACGTGTTAAAAAGTAACGAGTCTGTTTGAAAATGTAAGAAGTAGAAAGTACCGATACTTGTGTAAAAATGTAGGGAGTAAAAGTAAAAAGTAGTCAGAAAAATAAATACTTAAGTAAAGTACAGATACCTGAAAAATCTACTTAAGTACAGTAACGAAGTATTTGTACTTCGTTACTTCCCACCTCTGACAAAAACTGATGTAGATTAATAACACAAGGCCTGAGAGCTTTCAGAATAGACATGTATGTAGTCAGGATTTTGCTTTACCCACTAGAAAAAACTGGATGGGAATATCTTAAATTATGGGGTAGATAGAAACTTTAGAACACATACCTAAAATAGGCAAACATGGAAAAAAAATATATCTATGCAAAATGTTTTCATTTACTTTGTAATTGCTTTGCCAGAGTTTGTCATAGAAACACATATGATGGCTTGTTGGAAAGGTGAGGCTGTGCTGAATCCAATAATACCAAATATGTAAATGTGGCCTGCATAATCAGGGTGTTAAGTCACTTAATGTATGAAGTGCCCCAACTGAAAAGTATTGAGAAAATTGAGTCTCAAGCTTTATTATGCTGCATGTATTGTCATATAACACAGCAGGCTTGTTGAATTAATGTGCTTGTTTTCTAAACCCAGCAATATCAAATATGTAAATATACCATGCATAGTCGTTTAAAAATGTGTGATCTGTCCCAAATGAAAGAATATACTGCATTTGATACTTTGGATACTTAAGAGTAGAATGGGAGGCAGAGCCTTCAGCTTTCAGGCCCCTCTTCTGTGGAACCAGCTCCCAGCTTGGATTCAGGAGACAGACACCCTCTCTATTTTTAAGATTAGGCTTAAAACTTTCCTTTATGATAAAGCTTATAGTTAGGGCTGGATCAGGTGACCCTGAACCCTCCCTTAGTTATGCTGCTATAGGCCTAGGCTGCTGGGGGGGGGGGGGGGGGGGGGGGGGGGGTTCTTTTCATTCACCTCTTTTTACTCTGTTTATACCCCACTCTTCATTTAATCATTAGTTATTATTAATCTCTGTCCCCCCCCCCCTCAGCAGATGACCCCCCCCTCCCTGAGCCTGGTTCTGATGGAGGTTTCTTCCTGTTAAAGGGAGTTTTTCCTTCCCACTGTCACCAAGTGCTGCTCATAGGGGGTCGTTTGGACTGTTGGGTTTTCAGTTTGTTGTGATTTGATGCTATATAAATAAAACCGAATCAACCTGAATTGCTTTGGCCGTTTGTTTTTCTAAAAAAGTTTTTAAAAGACTTCAGACGTGTGTAGTTTATCCTTTAAACGATCAAGTGTTCATTAATACATGTTCACAGTATGTGTGAACATGTATTAATGAACTAGAAGGGCACTCAGACAGGTCCATGATGTATTTTGCAATTTGAAAGGAAACGACTGTTATAAAATGTATTGGATTCCTTCTCTGCAGCATTTCCAACTCTCCACCAGGTTTAACAGTTAAACACTTTCTGTTGTTATTTTTTTTATTTATGTTTTTGTCTATTTTTATTGTTTTGACATGGGTCTCTATTGATATTGTGTTTTCATTGTTATAGAGCTCGTTGTGACTTTTATGTCTGTGAAAACCATTATATAAATTCACTTTATGGTTTGGGTGTAATCCTTCAGAATAAAAACCTTAACCTCGACCTTTTTAGCAGAGGTAAATATAAACTAATGCTGTGCTTTAATCCTAATTCTGCATCAGTTTTCTCTACTGAACAAATGTATACACTTGTATTATTTTACATACATCTGACTGACACACATTCCTCTAAGTGATGACCTCCGCTCATCACCTCAAATGAAAAAATTTCTGTTTCCTTCCACTAACTCACACAGATAAACTGACACGTTAGAAATCGTCTGATTAGATAACAGCAATGCAACAATGCTTTCTGGCCTTTCAGATGAGCGTATTGCACAACAGCTGTCACACCAACCAATGAAACAAGTTTTTCCTTTTCTGGATCTGATCCCTTTACTTTTTAAATTTCAATTTATTTCTAATTGCACTCTAAGACCTTTGTACTGTTACCTGTGGTGGATTTCTCTTGCTCCTCTTCTTCAGAACTGTCCACAAGTCGCCGTCTGTCCTCTGAGACCACAGCGGTGTACTCAGTCTCTCTGCTCCTCCACTGAGGTAAGGAAGGTGGACGGACTAACAGGCAGAAATAACTGGTGACGTGTGGGATGAAGAAGACGACAAATAATTCTGTTATAATGTATAAGTTTCAGCTTCACTTATATACAATTATTGGGGGGGGGGGGGGTCATCTCATTAGGAAATACAAACTACTAAGTGAACTGGAGTCAGCTGAGCTCAATTAAAGGGAATAAATGTGGCCATGAACTGATCTCCAGGGCTACTGTTTCAAAAGTACATACATACATTAGAAGAGCCATATACATACATACATACAGATACGCTATACAGACAAAAGCCACCTCCACATTACACCTAATTCACAACTATTTATGAGTGTGTTATTCATGAACTCTTAAGTCATGCTGTGACACGCAGAAGTCTAAAAATGATAAATGGACCAACTGTTTGAGCTCTATAAATAAAAAAATAGCTGCATAATTTAGATGCATGCACAGAAAAAAAAAGGGGACATTTGCACAAGTACACAAATAACGCACAAAAGATCTGCTAACTATTGTGCTTGAGAGATGTGTCACAACTTACCTTATCAACATAGTCAACGGGACAACCAGCATGATCTGAAGTGTGAGCTGGGGTGAGAGGCCACCTTGGATGAGGACTGTGTAAAGGAGGGATCCAAAAAGACCAGCAGCACCAGTGCCTGAGCCCCAGCCTCCCAGTACTTTCCTGAAGCAGGAAAATTCACAGCTTCTAAACATACAACTGGTTCGACTTCGTGAAGGTGTGGCATTAAACACCAACTCTGAGGGGCTTTCATTATTGTCAGTCTGAGCTGTAGTCATAATTACTGTCAGAAGGACATTTAGTTGATCTTGAAGTTGCAGTTAAAAATGCTCCATCAACAGTGCATTACGATTCATCACAGGTGATGCTTTTCTTACTCACCATTGTATCTTATAGGAAACAGTGGGTTGGTGCAGCACTTCTGGGTTGTTTTTTATTTTTTA
This sequence comes from Archocentrus centrarchus, assembly GCF_007364275.1. Taxonomy (NCBI): domain Eukaryota; kingdom Metazoa; phylum Chordata; class Actinopteri; order Cichliformes; family Cichlidae; genus Archocentrus; species Archocentrus centrarchus. The sequence continues at coordinate 396,077 of NW_022060269.1, forward strand.
TTGTGCTACTTAGTAATGAGCAGGTATGTTGTGTGTCTGTGTGTACAGCACTCCAACCTATGGTTGCTTCTGACTCCACAAAACACAAAGAGGAGGCCTCAAAATGTGAAGTACAGAAGCAGTGGGTGACCACACTTCTGTATCCAGTCTATGCTAACAGCTACGTCCATTTTCACTAGTAACAATTACAAATGGAAGCTAAATCAACCAATAATAAATTGACTTTGCTTCTCTTGGTATCACCTGTACGGCAACAGTTAATTCACTTGTACATGTTCCATTCACTTAATGTATCATTCTTATCATAAGATTTAATGTTTATATCTTTTCCAAGATTCTTATTGAGCAACTGCAACAAAGTAATTTCCCTTCAGAGATCAGTAAACTTTTTCAAGCTCTTCTGTCTTCTCTCCTGGCAGAAACAGGATCTCATGCTGCTACATGCAATGCAAATAAAAGTTTGTCATCATTAAGCGCTGCCTTGTTCACAAACTACATCCTACAGTCTGGGCACGGAGCCGAGGTCTGCCGTTCAGTTTGAATCTTCACTCAGAGAACCGTTTGTGATTGTGGCAAAAAAAGAGAGAAGAACGAGCTTTACCTGCTGAAGAAGACAGTCAGAGAGAGGAAGGACAGCTCCCCGAGTCCCGAGCTGATGCTGGCAAAGATCACTCCTATAATCACAGCGACAGAGAGGCTGATTTGAGTGAGCGAGGTGGGAGAAATTATTCTTTTGTTTGACGGGAGAGAAAAAAAGAAGAATCACTGCTGCCATTTTCCTTTACTGCCAGGCCTAATTTTTCTTACAGCTTCCTAGTCGGCCTTTATTGACTCTGTTTACTCACATAAAGAGCTGCTTCATTCTAACAGTATTATCTGTAATAGAGCTGTCTATTAAAACAGCACCATCTCCATCCACTGCTAGGGATACTTTACCGCCTAAAGTCCACAGAAAAGATAAGCACTGAACTCTCTGTTGCTGAGAGTGGCTGTAACAACGACTGTCTTCCATCTCACAGCTGACCAGGACACAGGCAGAACAAATATAAAATTCAAGGCAATAAATTTGGTAGTTTGGAGTATTTTAAATGAAGTTTCAATACCCTAAATGAAAAAGGTGATAATCTCTATAAAAATAATTCTGTACTCACAGTTTATGGAATAAAACAGCCTCTGCAGCTTATTATTGTTATTGTAGTTATTATGTGAGCTTATTAAACACTGATGTTATCCTAAAGAAAAAAGGCATGAGCAGCTGGCTGCACAGACCCTTTCCAGCCTGATGAGCAAATTTCATTTCAGCAAGCAGGCGTCATCTTTGCATCTGTATCCAGTTCTTGAATACATCTGTGGAGCTGATATTAGCCACGGCTCTAAAGTGAAGGCCAGAGTGAAGGTAAAACGCCGGTCTGGCCTCATATCAGAAAACAACATGAAAAACAACTATCTTAAAAAGTCTTCCACTTTTACAATCCACAGAGTAACAGTCTCCTTCATTTGGTGATCCAAGCTACAGTCGTGCTTTATCAATCATCCCGAGTTATTTACAAACTAGTGCACACAAAAAGCGAGTGGGGGAATCAGGGTCATTAAACTGGTCTATTAGTCATCGTGTGACATTAATCTAATTAATCTAATTAATTCATCTAAGCAGTATCACTGTGGCGTGTCTGCTGACTCAGACTGAACTGCTTGCTTCTCGTGAAGTCTTTGATAAATGTATTTGTCAGAAGTGTGAGTTGGCATGATAAATAATTATAGCAGAAGTAAAGCACTATCACGCCTCTGTGGAAAAACCACAGCAGCTCACAGCAGAAGAAGTGAAGCAAATACTCGAAGCTTTATCTAATCTATTTTCTGAAATCATTTCAGACACTCACTGATAAAAGATTATAATCTGAATTAGAAACAGTTTGTTTTACCGAGAAGACTCATCCACACAGCCGAGGAGAAGGACACCAGGAGGAAACTCAGAGCTGCCACGCCGGCACAGACCAGCACTCGAACACTGGGATCAAAAAACAGGAATTAACCAGGAAACATGTTTTTATTTAGACTAGGGCTGCAACTAACGACTATTTTGATAGTCGATTAGTCATTGACTATTGAAATGATTAGTCGACTAATCGGATTATGAATCACATAATTATGAAATGGCACTTATTTAGCTCTCAGCTTTTACATTTTGCATAAGGTTATTTAAAATGTGGTAGTAAACACATACTTCATTCAAAATTTTTAATCAGGTTTGCTGCTGATATAACTTTAATTGGTCCATTTTTCCAACCATAAAAAAAGTATATAGTACTTTTTCGTCCCTGTAAAACAAAGTTGGCACAGTTTCACCAGTCCCCCCCCCATCACTAAACGTGCTGCTGAATGCTATCCGGGCTTTAAGTCTGACGTCATTTCCGGGTCCAAATGCTTCTAAATAAACAGCAATGGTATAACCAATGACTGTTCACTATTAAAGATGATTGTAACAAACCTTATCAACTGCAGCCATTTCCACTTCTCTTTCTCATCGGTAAAATCACAGCTGAGTGTGTTTTTTCGAGTTAAAACAACCAGGGACACAGCGGAAAATTGATCACGTGACAGTTTGGACCCGGAAATGGAATTCTACGTCACCACTTAACCGGATTGCGCATGTGTGAAGCTCGCCAGAGATAGACGGACAGGAAGATGTCTCACTACGTTAAAAAAAAAAAAAAAAAAAAAAAAATCACCAGTAATTATAAACGACTATTGTCGACAATAAATTTGTCGTCAACTATTTTAATTGTCGATTATTGTCGACAATGTCGACTAATCGCTGCAGCCCTAATTTAGACAGCATGATCAGCATGTTCTGTTAATGAGCTCCTGAGTACCATTAAAACCAGGTCACAAGTGGCATACACAAATTGTGTTTGGACACACACACCCATTCATATGAATCAGAGCACCTTAGCATCAGTGGAAGTGACTGGAAATAATTACCAAATCAAACTGAGTCATCACTGTTTTTTTTGTTGTTTTTTTTTTTAAACCAGCCACAAACCATATAACCAGTGTGGCTAAAAACGTGATTTTTTTTTTATAACCACTGTTTTCCTGGCTTGATGTAAACACACTACAGTAAGTGAGACAAAAATGACATCACAGTTTTAGTGATTTACAAATCTGTCAATGAAGCAACACTTTTTGTTAGCAGTGCAGTGAAATCAGCTAATATCATGGGAATTGTGATTCATGATGAGTGTAAAAAAAAAAAAAAAAAAACCAACAGGAGGGGAAAACAAAGAAGAGCAATCAAAGTAATAATCCTGTTCTTACCCATAAGGCATTTTGTGGATCATAAAGGGAGCGGACAGTTTGATGAAGAGTGTGGGCAGGATGTCAGCCAACAGCACCGCCTGCCAAGAAAAGTGTCACAACTGTCACAACTGTACGGGTACATCTGTGGACACAAATTACAGAGCTTCCACTCTATCACACTGTAAGCAGTTACTGATGTTATCTTCTTCTTTCGGCTGCTCCCCTTAAGGTCACCATCTGCCTCCATCTCACCCTACTCCCAGCATCCTCTTCTGTCACACCAGCCCTCTGCATGCCCTCCTTCACTCCATCCATGAACCTCCTGCCTGGCAGCTCCATCCAACATTGCCACCTCCAGCTCAGCCTCCTGACTTTTTGGTGGTGCCACCATCTCCTCAAAACGGTACATCACAGCAGGTCTCACTACCATCTTCTAATCCTTTCTTTTTCTCTCTTCCTGCTACCCTTCTGTCATAAATCACCCCAACACTCATCTCCACCCTGCCGGCACTCTCTTCTTCACCTCTCGTCTGTTGCTTTGGATGTTTGATCCCAGGTGTTTAAACCTTCACTATCTCTACTCCTTGCCTCCTTACTCTTGACACCTTTCCACCTGTCTCCCTCTCATTTACACACATGGATTCTGTCTTCCTTCTACTGACTTTCATTACTCTTCTCTCAAGAGCATACCTCCACCTCTTCAGACTCTTCAACCTGCTCCCTTCTCTCACTACAGATCAATGTTGTCTGCAACCATCCACGGCAACTTCTGCCTGGTCTCATCTGACAACCAGTCCCTCACCAGGAGAAACAAACAAGAAGGGTCTCAGAGCCGATCCCTAATCCCACCTGTCACTCCTTCCACACACCTCACCACCGTCTCACTGTTCTCATACGTGGCCTGCACCACCCTCACATACTTCTCTGCAACTCCCGACGTTCTAGATTCACAAAGACAACGTTCCAGTTCACAGCATAGATGTGTACTGTTCAAACTTGTTCACTGACTTTACCATAACACCCCCCCCCCCATCTGTTATAACCTTTTGTAATGGTTGATTGAACGTGTTTCTGTTAAAATGTCACCTTCAGCAGTGTGGGCAGCAGTCCTTCTTTGGTTAACTGTCATACTAGTTTCAGTACCTCATTAATCATGTGATGTTCTTTTTTTAAAAACATATTTAAGAGGAAGTCACCGCGTCTAAACCAGTCGAACAACTTCTGTCAACACAAAGTTAGAACAAACATTTTTTCTGTATCAGAGCTGTGTGAGGAGTCTCTATTTACCGAGGTGGAGACGGGGTTGCAGTCATAGATGCTACTGTTGCTGCTGTTCCTAACTTGGAAGTCCACGTGCAGTGAGGCTGAAGTCTAGAAAATAATAAAAGTTCATTTAACCCCACACATAAATGCATAACTGTCAAACCACACTGCTAAAAAATAATTAAGGGAAAACTTGAATCACACATCAGAACTCGATGAACGACATATTCAAGATGAAACTCTTTACTGGTATCGTACACTGTGCAGTTTGTTGAGAACAAAATGATGTAACAATGGTCAGTGGAAACCAGAGTTATCCATCCTTTGAGTGCTGGATTCAAAAATCACACTCTGTACTCCCGACAACTTCTCCTGAATGGTGTCCCACGCAATCTTCTCCCAGACCTGGATCAGGACATCAGTGAGCTCCTGCAGACTCTGTGGCATCAGACATTCAGTGCATTTGGTTCCACTGATTCGAAATATCCCAGAAGTTCAGGTCTGGGGAACAAGAGGGCCAGTGAAGGCCTTAGTCATCGGGAACTGCCTGCACACAGACCCGGAGGTCTCTGTGACTCTCCAAGGATATGCCTCCCCAGACCATCACTCACCCACCTTTAAACCAGTCATGCTGTATGGCTCCCCACAGCACCTCCACACTGCTTCAGGTCTGTGCTCAGTGGGAACCTGCTCTCATCTGTACAAGCTAAATGGACTTTCACACTATCACCATTGATCACATACATTTACACACATTCATTCAAGTGCTTCTTTCTCCTAGCCATGTTAAACTAACTTTCTAACACACACACACACACACACACCTGGATCAATTGATATCCTTGAAGTTTAACTGACTTTGTGCAACACTGCGATCATCAAGTGTTCCCTTAATTTTTTGAACAGTGTATATTTAAATAGAAATTTGCTTTCTTACAGATGCTGTGTCATTCTGTGATTCTTGTTTTTTTAGGATGTCATGTGCAGCGCTCAGCATTACCACATACGCAAAGTTGTTGCACAAACCGAGGAGCCTGCAGAGATGGGGAGAAATAAAAATGAGATAAGGAGATGCATCAAAGATTAACAACCCGACAAATGGCTGCAAAGTTTCTCTTTAAAAACCAAAAAACGACCACAATCCCGCTCACTCATCACGTTTGGCACAAGCATTCATAATATCGCACTTTAGTTTTTAGATATACATAGATTTAGATATACTTTATTACTCCCACACTTTATTAACCACAGCAGCACAAGAGTCAGAAACTGAAAATTAAATTGAAGAAGTTTCATCTTAAGTGGTCTCTATGAATCTATGGCGTCATCCTTAGTCCTTCCAAGCTTCCTGAGTGGCTTCCTTTTCCACCTGCCTGTGTCCCCCCACCCGTCCAGTTTACGTCCTCATTATTTTACAGGTTAGAGCTTTTTGTGGCTTTGTGTATTTGTCCTTCCCACCCTCGTTATTGTCTTGAGTTCAGCTCAGCTTCAGTACTAACCCTCTCCCTGGTGTGGTTGTATTTAGCCTGCTCTGTCCCTTTGTCAGGTTATCATCTAATATTGTACCATCTCTTTTCAGATGGCTGGCTCCTAAGCACTTATTCCTAAATTACTACAAATGCAATTAATTTTGTTTGCTTGTTTGTTTCCGGTCCACTGTGGGCCTTTGTCTGTATTTGAGGTTCCTTTATGAGCACGAATTACCAACACGACAGGATTCTAGGCTAGCTTTTCTTCTGAAATGTATTTCTGGCTGTTTGCCTTTGTAAGAAGGTGACAGCCAACAGCTGAATGACACCAAGGTAGAGAGAGAAGTTGAGGGGACTTGCAGTAAATCGCAAACAGAACAGAACTCAGGCCTCTGCAGCAACTACACAGCCTTCAGTAGTCGGGGTGCACGCTCTGCCAGATGAGATACAGGCGCTCTCTGCAACACCTTTCTATACATGAAACCTTTTTTGAAACTATATGAAAGTACATATACAAAGTGCATTTGAGGTATGACGGCATTCTCTAAAAATGTAACCATTTTCTACATGCTAATTCACAATTTGACTCCATTACACCAACTGTCTCTAAAAATATTATTTGAACTTAAAACAATTTTCCATTTTTAATTTAGTTTATAGTATAAATGCTGTAATGCATGCATTTTTGATCGTGCACGCTTGAGACCTTGACTCGTGTCTGAGGCGCTCTCGTGTGAGGTGAGGAGACGAGGAAGAGACGTGAGACTGTGTGAGAGAGAGTGTGCTTCAGATTTATAAAGCGATGGCTCTGAAACAAAGACTCGAATGTACGAGAGGGGCTACTGACTGTTCTCGTGTTCAGTCCTTATTACTGGCACTGCTCTCCCAGTGCGGGCTCAAGCTTGTCATTTTTCCACACAAACAGACCTGCCTGCACACCCGCCACATACTGAAGGACTGTACAGGGAATAGCCAATCTCAGTGTGCCATACTGAAGCAATTCCAACATGCATTTGGTTTTAAGAAAACTCAGGAATGCACAAATGCAGAGCTGTGTTTACACATAAAGGGGTGTGGCACACAGCTGGAACACACAAACCAAGGTGAGAGGAGGACTCTGCAAATAAGGCTGTAAGGCCTTCACAGAGGTGGGAAGCAATGAAGTATAAATACTTCATTACAGTAGATTTTTCAGGTAGCTGTAATTTACTTGAGTATTTATTTTACTGATTACTTTTTACTTTAACTCCCTATAATTTTTAGACAATGTACTTCTTACATTTTCAAACGGACTCGTTAATTTAGGTTTAACACATCTGAGAGAAGTTTGCATTTCCGGTCAGTGCACCATCAGACATCAAACGACCTGAGGCTAAACGGAGGAATAATAACATAAGAGACAATCGTACTGGCGTATCCTCCATCACCGGGGCTTATCACATACAAAGGGATTAAAGAGTGAAAACCGTATAATTAACGTATCATTAACAGCGCTATAATCAGCGGTTACAGGAGGCCGGGCCGAGGGCTGAGGGCCATAAGTTGTGCTCGCAGTACTTCAGCATCTTAGCTAGCGGTACACAAGAGGAGCGAGTATAAAGACAGCAACGTGCGGCAGGTAATTTTAAATGCACCGTTTCTAAATGCTCAACAAATATCAGCACAAAAAGTGTGTGCACTTTGTCACACAGTGTGTCTGCTAGCTAAAGCAAAGAATGAGCGTTAATTTCCCTCAGATGGAGAAAGACGTAAGAAAGAGGAGAGGAAGGAGAGCAGCAGGTCAGCTGATCACAGCCTGCACACCAACATCATTTACTGCAGCTACAATAGAAAGCTGTGATTCTTCTCCCCATGCAGAGCCACTACAGCTGATCTTAGGGTTCCTCCACCTTCTGAGTCCCACTGTAACCCCTGAGTATCCTCATGTTGGTGTTTAGGTGGAGGCACAGTCACCCTCTACTATGGAGGACACACAATAGAGCTGTGTTTAAATTCACTTTCGCAGTTTGTGTCCTACAGAACAGATTCAAGCTGAGTGCATTCATTAGGATTAAAATTTAGACTGGAATAACGTTTGAATTCTCATGTAATATTATTTTATATTATTACAATAATGTATAATGAGGTTCAGTTAGCTTTACAGAAAAATAGTTGTTAGAAACGCCCTCCAAAGAGTTACTTTTACTTTCTTACTATGAGTACATTTCAGAGCCTGTACTTTTTTACTTTCACTTGAGTAAATAAGTTGAACCAGTACTTCAACGTTTACCAGAGTAGTTTTGCCACCTCTGGGCCTTCAGGATTTTTGTGCGTGATTAAAAGAGTACACCTCCAGGCTGTACAGGTCACACTGGGGCGTGTTGTGACTTCCATTTAAATGAACTGAGAGATGAGGAAGCACTTCGGTCAGCCTTTCTTCGCTTAGATAAGACTTGCTTACCAGTAGAATCTGTTTCTGACACCGTGTTTAATTACAGGTGTGACGCAGAATGTTTCTTGATTTGATTAAAACAAACGGACACTCACCAAAATCCGATCCAGTTGCGCCATTGTACACAACAAGCTATAAATAACAGATAAAAACAGATGTTAGGGACTCACTAATAATGCCAGAATTACACAAAGCGCTGCAGCTGACAGACTCACCGTTACCGTCAGGTCGCTGGAGAGGCTCCGAGCTGCCGCTGGCTGCCTGCTCCATGTTCACCTGAAACAGAAACCGAGACTAAAACCGCTTAAAGGACGCAGCACGCATCGGACACTGCGCTAACAGGCGCATTAAGCTCCCACGACCACAGGCGGGAAACTGTCATGAAGAACGGGCTGTAGCTTTTTGTGCCATAGGCGCCGTTAGCAAACTTTAACGACGAAACACCAAAGATGGCACCTCAGTCTAATAACTCCCCGCGGAAACAATGTCAACTCTGAACGTTCCAGTTCATTTAGTCCATCTGGTTCAAATAAAAATGTCACTAGGTATCAAAAAAAAAAAAAAGGACGCTTTTTTATTATAGTTTGTTATTATGGCTTCTTGGCACCGTGGCACAAGTCTTCATGGAAAGCTACAGGTTATGTAACTGTGGCGTGTAGCAAGAAAAGCGCACAGCCAGCAGGAGTATAACAGTATAACATCATTACAGATGCAATTTCAGCCACTGTGGTGCATTATGTTCTTGTACATGGAATAATAAACCATATGAAAAGGAACAGAATATGAGACTTACATATCTCAAAAGCCAATGTGTGGGCTCTGCAAGAATATTACTTTGCCTTTGAACGTCTCTCAACTTTGAGTTCATAATATTGCACAACGCTCCTGTCATAAATGTAGGCTGGTTCCCATAATGCACCACACCAGCACCAGTACTGGCATCATTTCGGTGGAGAAGAGGAAGAAGTGGTCCCACAGTTGATCTGGTTCAACCCAGGCCTGGTTTTACTCTGTAAGGTCAAGAGGTCATATAGTTTTCATGCAGATTTAAAACCCACAAGCTGAAGTGCAAACTGTCCTGATAACACAGGCCAACAAAACAGTTAAACTCTTTCTGTCCCTCACGTTAAAGATAGCAGTCTGGATTTATAACCTTATTTAAAATACTGTGGTGGAGTGGCTGTGGCTCAGGAAGTATCCTTGAACCCTGAGCTGCTCCTGATGCGTTCATCAGTGTGTTATGTTTGTGAATGTTAGAAAGCACTTGGATGTAAAAACCCTTGCATATAGAGCACTCATGCAGAGTAGAAAAGTTCAGTCCATTTATCATTTAAAGAACTTTGCTGAACAAAATGTTTTTTCTACAGTATGTGGTTCAAGATGTAAAGGGCGGGGAAACAGTGATGATAGTCATCTCTTCAGCAGTGCATAAAGCTGCGCTTGTCCCCCTTCCCCATGCAGAGCTACTGCTTCACTGAACTTCATCGCAGCCATGGCTTTCTGCAAACTTCTAATAACTGCGTTGGTGCTGCTCCACAACAGTGGCGGTAAGAAAGAAAAATACTTCAATTTTCCAACTCCAGATCCCAGATCCCAGATCCCAGTGTGCCGACCTGATTCACTGGTGCTCCAATGTTTACCAAGCCTTCTGGGGAAAATTTAATGTAATATTTCAGTTTGCCAAATGCCTCAACCTTGCATCTTGCATTCTGGTTGTTTCTCAGGTATGCTGGGAGGTGAAATTAAGAGCTCCATCATTGGCGGAGCGGATGCTCCAAAGGGCAAGTGGCCGTGGATGGTCAGTCTTAACATGACATCTTATGACAAACTGAAAAAATGGCGCTGTGGCGGCACCATCGTCAGCAAAGACTGGATCCTGACTGCTGCACACTGCTTGGATAAGTAAGCCTACACGTGTGTGTTTCTTTATTTCAATGATCATAACCATCATTCATAATGAGCCTACTGTTTATTACAAGCAACATCTTGAAGGTTTGGTTATTTCAAAACACATAAGAGCTAATGTGTGCTTGTGTTGCCAGCAATCCTAGTCATCATCGATCATTCGTTGTGGTCGGCGCACGTGACCTGCACAAGGGGGCTGAACGTTACATGCAAGTAACTCATTTTGTCCCTCACCCCGACTACAAAGCCCTGGGCAATGGCGTCTACATCAATGACATCGCTATGATCAAGCTGAAGAAAAATATCAGCTTTTCAAAAGATGTCAATAAAGTGAGTCTACCCAGCAACAATGATGCCTTTAGTCCATCATCTGAGTGTTGGATCACCGGCTGGGGGTTCGTGAAAAATAATGGTAAGTTTAGCTCTTAGAGTAGCCTATAACACATCCACTGCCATACGGTCACTAATAAAGCCCCTTGTGCTGACCTTCCCTATACATGCAGCACTGTTTAAAAACACACATACACTTTGCATACTAAAGTACTTTCCAGAAAAAAAACACCACCTTCTCCATCACTTTCACACTTTTTCTCTGTGTGCCTCCATGCAGTTCCACTGCCAGATCCAGAAACCCTTCAGGAGGCGAAGATTTCCATCATGGATCAGACTGCCTGCAAGAATGTGTATTCTCAGCTGACCTCTGAGATGCTATGTGCAGGTGGCAGTAATGGAGGGAAGGATGCCTGCAACGTGAGTTTTACTTTTCAGTCAGCTTAAATAATCAGGCGTTGTATCTTTTATTGTACAGGTTGGTAAAAGCCAAAAGTGTTGTAGATTGATCATTTAATATTTATGCAAAAATAGATCACTTCAACTTTGAAATAAACACTTTTCGTTGTATCACACATGAACTGCTTTCACTCAGCTGAAGTTCCCTGACAGCTGTAGTTACTAGTTAGAGTTTATAATTTCATCTGTTGTTTTAAATTAAGACTAAGAGGGAACAAAGTGAACAGTCAGTATTGTGTCGCCTGTTGTGTTTCCACAGGGAGACTATGGTGGTCCGCTGGTGTGTCGTAAAGGGACGGAATTCACGCAAGTGGGAGTCATGAGTTATGGCAGTCGTGATGGCTGTGGCCTCCGCCCTGGCGTCTATACTCAGGTTTCCAAGTATCTGTCCTTCATCGACTACTATATCCACCTTGCTGAGGAGCCTTCAGCTGAGGTCTAAACTCTCAGGAAACTGAAGCTGCCGGCTGTGCTCATCTGATAACTTGCCTTACTCTTAGCTTCTTTCCTGTACTGCATTATTACTCCATGTTAATGGTGGTGGACTCTGGTTCAGTTAACAGACTTCTTTGCATTAAAGCTTTAAAGCATCACTTTTAGTGTCTCTTTGTGATTTGTTTGCATGTTTCAGGCACAGCAAGAATGACATTTTCAACACTGATGACAGGCCCCCACATCCATGGCAACAGCTTCCTCAAGTACATGGTTTCATTACCTGAGTGCAAATTTTGCAAATCAAATTTTAGGCTTTTTAATAAGTGCCTACACTAAATTCACCTCACCAGTGATAATAGTAACAATGGTAGTTACTTGGTGTATCTGTATTCTTTATATAAAGGCTCAAGCAACTCCTAATTTCTTTATCTTTATTTCCAAGAAGCCAGGCGACGTTGTAATTTTTAACTGGTGTCGAGTATTAGTTCTCAAAGTTTCTCTTTGAACACTGGCTGCTTTTTCGCTCATTTTCAGTACAGTCCTCGTACCTCACCATTTTCAGAAGGATGTTGTTTTTTGATAAGCTGCCTCACACTGACCAACGATTCCTTCAAGTATAAAAACCAAAGTGATTAACCAGTGATTAAAGTGATTAAATGCAGCCACTTTGTTACTCACAGGCTGCTGCAAAAACAGTACCAGTAAAAAGTTTGGATGCAGCTTCTCATTCAATATTTTTTTTTCCTACATTGTAAATTAATACTGAAGTCATCCAGACTATGAAGGAACACAGAAGGAATCGTGTAGTAAACTTAAAAGTGTCAAACAAACCAAAATATGTTTCAGATTTTAGATTCTTCAAAGTTGGCACCTTTTGCTTTGATCTTTGCACACTCTCAGCATTCAATCAATCAGCTTCATGAGGTCATCACCTGAAATGGTGTTCCAACGGTCCTGAAGGAGTTCCCGGAGGTGCTGAGCACTTGTTGGCTGCTTTGCTTTCACTCTGTGGTCCAACTCATCCCAAACCATCTCAGCTGGGTTTCGATCAGGTGACTGTGGAGGCCAGGTCATCTGACCCGGCACTCCATCACCTTGTTTCTTGGTCAAATAGGCCTTACAGAGCCTGGAGGTGTGTTTGGGGTCATTGTCCTGTTGAAAATCAAATGATGGTCCCACTAAGCACAAACCAGATGGGATGGCATGTGGCTGCAGAATGCTGTGGTAGCCATTGCTGGTTAAGTGTGCCTTGGATTTGGAATAAATCACCAACAGTGTCACCAGCACAGCACCCCCACTTCAAGCTTTCAAAGTTCTTGAAATTTTTTGGATTGACTGACCTCCATTCTTGTCATACAACTGAGAATCTTTTGAATCCTATTAGAAACCCATTGTCATGAAGATGCAAGAAAATCATGCTCTAGTCAAACTACCACAAATGAAATGACACTGAATTTTATTACACTTAAAGAAATGTTTCACGACTGCCCAAAATAAATTCGTTTATGTTCTGAAGTATGATGTACTTTGCGTTGCATCTACCCTCTGTGCCTCTCTTGCTACATTGAAATTTCAATACTTTTGTTCTTCTTTTCTCTCAAGCTTTGCTTCTCCTCATCCTGCACCTCCCTATGATAATCTCCGATGTAGTGCAGCGAGCTGCTGCTTCCTTCTGTTGAGCAGTTTCACCTGAAATATTTATTATTTATGTATCACATTTTGTACACAAAACCAATTCAGAGTCTTCAAGCAAAATGTTGGCCTGTCACTATATCACAAAGTGAAACCAGGGTCTTAAATGCAGCTCATGATTGCGCTGAAACGACTCACTTTTTAACTGAAGCAGATTGTTGCACAGTTCCGGGGATTAGATCAAACTACTGCAAACAGATAACAGGGAAAAACGTGCCACTGACTGCTGTCTGTCTGCTCACTGCGAGTGCTGAATTTGTCTCGCTCACACTGAAGCCTCATATTTGCTTTTTCTCAACATCAGACTGATTTTTTTTGGTGCAAACCCAGGACTTCATCCCAGCTCTTACTTTGAAATAATAATACTAATAATAGAAGAGCTACTTTGTGGTCAGTGTGGTGTATCATGGTGGCCCTGAAGTACAACGCACACACACAGCTGGCTCCAATCCCCCATGTTAAAGAGTCCAGCTTTACAGTATAAAAAACCAACTGAGTGAGGGCTGTGGCCGCTTTGATAGACAGGTGTCCCAAAGGTGTCAGGCTTCACCTGCACTAATCTGAGTCACTGAACCGGACCTCCGTTTGCCACCTCTGTTGCCTTTGAAAGTCAAATAAATGGTGAAGAATAAAACTGGACCAAAAATGATCTGCCAGAATTTGAAAGTGGTGCCATCACCGTCAACGTATAATTTTCTTGGAGAAGCGATGCATCACGATGGCTCATAAGAAGCAGGTTCTGGATCAGAGTCCGCTCCATCTGAAGAGATATATCCAAATTTGCTTTAAGGATTCCTTCTACCTCTCTGAGGACAGTATGCAAAACTGCCTCTGTGACAGTTTGGCCTCCAAGCACCACCTGAAGACTTGTATTCTCAGACTTCATTTTCTGCTCCCAGGTACCTCTGAAATGTGGGGAACTGTGCAGGTTAAACCAGAATTCAGTCCTCTGCCCGGCCAGCTGGTCTCTGATGGGGGCTTCAAGAGCTGCAAAACTTTGCTGAAGTTCAGCCTCTCCTCTAAGATTTGTCCCTCTGTCATGCATTTGAAACTTAAACCGCAATGTTTTTCTGTATGCTGACCTACTCTGACATTTTAAGGGCCAAAACAGTGAACTCCAGGAGCCCAAAAGGAGGGTTTGTATAGATAAAGCCTTGCAGGGGGGGAACTCTGCTATTTGAGGATATGGACTAGCTGGCCACCTTCAACAGCTTGATCGACTCCTTTCTACAAAGAATTCAATGCTTTCTCTTTATTTCACCGAACACTTGTTCAGGCCCAGGGCTCGTTATCATACTCTTTGATCAGCAGTCTTATCACATGATATTATAGATCAAGGATTACGGGCTATATAGCATCCAGTTCCAGACCTTCTGCTCTTTGGAGTCTTCCCCCAACTCTTATCAGCCCAACTGCAGCATTATACTCAGAAGCAAGTGACAACAGGCGACTTTGCTTAGGAAGTGGCTTACTGGCAGCCAGAGCCTGTAATTCATCTGGGAAGCTCTCAGCTTGAGCCTATTTTTAGGAGATGCAGTTCAGCAGCTAATGCATCTGCAGCAGTCATGGCACAGTTGTCTTGGTCAGCACTCGTCCTATGAAGAAACCAATGGGAAACAATTTCACCCCAGCTGCTGAAATCAGAGAGCACCGTTCTTGATAAGCCACCCATGGTGGTGGTTCCACAGAACACAGTTCCCATCAGCTCGTTCTCATTTTCACCTTGGGCCTGCCCCACATGGAAAGTCGGCCAAGTAGCAGGATTGATGCAGGACCCGGAGAAGCCTGATTCAAACAGTTCAGTTGACTTTGTTCAAGGAGCGGTTTGCCATGGAGAAGGTCGCCCGCCGGATTGTCTGTGGTGCTAATACATCTCCAGTTTGGCACCTCAGTAAAATCTTGCACAGCAACAAAGACATCATAGCAGCACAAATCTGATCTGCTCCAAGTGAAAATTGTCCTCAAGCACTTTTACTCGTGGACTAGAGGAGTCGGAGATTGAGTCACTGACCTTCTGATTGCTAGACCACCTGCTCTTCAATTTGATTTTTTTAAGGCAATCAGGTTGCTTTATCTGAGTAAGCTTAACCACTTAGAATTTAGAGTGTACAGATACCTGCCCACTGTACCCGCACAGCTGGTTTCAACACCTGCGACAAAATGAAGTGGTGGATTAAAATGTGTTTGAATTCTGAGTTAAGTCCAAAAGTATTACCATCATAAATTATCCTGAGTACTTTTTATGTAGACCGGCACATCATTCAATTCAGTTAAGGGTACAGTATTGCACTCGTAAACATACAGTACAGTCAGGTGGGCTTCTGTGATGCATTTGGGAACTTATCCAGCTGTGTAGTCTTTTATACAAGAAAACACTCTGTGCTGCATCTTCCTGCATTTCACCTCCTGATTTTTGACTCAAATATAGTTTAACCATATATGCAGGAAGGGTCAGCGTCTTTAACTAGTACGACTGCTGATTTATATCGTAAGGAAAAATCTGATGCGGTACAGTGTAGGAAATGTTTCTCCCTCACAGGGATGTACTGACTTGGATGAAGTATTCTAAAGACCCCTCAATGAACAACTTGAAACAAGAGAGATCTGAAGTTAAACCTCATGAATTTGGTTGATAACACACTTTCATTTAGCCTATTAGGAGTTACTGAGACCCCCACAGCGTGTAGAGCACCTGTGACATCACCTGTTGGTTGCTGAAGTCCTGATGTTGTAAAACCAGACATGATGAACGAGGGGCGTCTCCAAATGACAACCTGAGGAACGCTGTACACACACAAAGCAGGCCCATCCTAAAGCACGCCAGGCTTCATCGTCTTGTTCTACAATAACGGGGACCCCAGTGTGTTCTGTTCAGTGACACTTTAAACTAACGACGGAGACAATAAACTCATCAGCCGAGTGTTTGTTTTTCCATGGACTTCTACATAACTGGGTCCGTTTCTGCTGCTGGCTAATAAAAAGCATGCAGGCACTTCTGCACTGGCTTCACAGATCAGTAATATCAACTCTGGTTTGTAAACAGAAGAAAAGCACTCTGACGGAACCAAGTTAACCAGCAGTCCTTTATCTTGAGATTAACTAACATTATTTTTTGGGACAGTTCTTTTTTGGGATGTAAGGCTGCCACAGGTCAGATTGAGCCATTTCCAACCTTAGTACTACTGCAGCCCCTTTCAACCAGATCCAGATCTTTAAAAACAGCTCTGATCATCACATAAACCTATGCAGTATTTCCTCTGCTGTGTTTTATGCAGAAATTACCTCTCCTCTCATTACATATGCATTACAAATCACAGTGGAAAGGCTTTAAAACTGGACCTACCTTTAATTTTCCAGATTTTACATTTAAACCACACCAGGATTAGACACACATTGTGTTGAAAAACAGGTAATTAATGTGTAATTAATGTGCAATTTTCACACTATACAAAGCTGGACCTTGAGTGTGCTGGTTCTGGTCCCTGGGCTACATGTTTGACACCAATTAAATTGAAAGTCATCACTTAAAGTCTTATTTATACTAAATTTGAAACGGGCTTATTCCAGACTCCTTCACAGTTGTCACGGTAGCGCCTTAATCTGAACTCAGCGTGATTTGACCACAAGATGGCGCTCTGCTCTCAAAAATATTTACATGAGGAGGCTTCGGGACACACTGCTCCTACACCTCATTGCCCCCCCAGAAGAGCTGGAGGTGGTGGCTGGAGAGAGGAGGATCTGGGCATCTCTGCTGAGACTGCTTCTGGTAGAAAACAAATGGATGGACAAAATTTTACATTCCTTTTTATCCTGCTAAAAATATTAACAGTATAGTAAAATACTTTGTTTCAAGTCCTGCATAAAAAGTTGAACATTTTTTAATTAGTAAGGAAAGAAGTATTACTTCAAAATACAAAGTATATAAAACTAATATAAAGTACCTTTACTAAAGGGAACTGGATGTATTTTACTTTATGTTTTTTAAGATTGCTTTTCTGTTGAATATGTAAAAACACTTCCTGTGTGGGTGTAACTGTTTTTCAGTAGTGTGTGAATTCATTTTTATGTGTATGTGTAATGTCCATAACAGTCCCTCATTACACACACAATGGGAACTGCATTAGTATTGGTAACAGCTGTTTTTATGCAGGTTTGCAGTATTTTTTTTAATGATTAGTGGCTATTAGGTTTTAGAAAGCAGATGTATGGATTACCATTAGGAAGGTGTAGTCTGCTAACGACTGCTAGAATAGAGGAGCACTTCTAACACCCAGTGGCACAGCTTTGTTGCCAAAGAGCCACACATGGTTCCACTAAAAAACAAACCAAACCCCCAAAAAGGCCTTAAGTCAAATAAGGTGTCCAGTGGAGTCTTTTGTCTTACTGCGATCAAACTGTGTTTATCCTAACAAGCATCTGGATAGCATTAAAAAAATAAAACAAGTTCTACATGATTTACATTCAGATTTGTTAGCAGCCGTCTGAGAATGTTACCGTGACCAGTGAAGCATGCTGTGTGCAGCTCCTGAAGTCTCCAGAGGACATTTAAATATGCATTTGAAAACGAATCAACACTTCTGCCCTTTTCGTATTAATGTTTATTTGTATAAACATTATTAGCACAGGTGACACGCCGTGCTTTAGGACGCTGTACCAGCTGCATCAAAAGATGTACGCAAAACAAATAAGAGCAGGACATAAAACACACTCAGGTTTACAGATCTGGAAATAATTATAAAAATAAAATTAAAAAATAGGAAACACGTGACAAGTTTCGACATATTGGAACTGCAGACAGTAGCTATTGGAGCCTGCAAGAAATCTTTAGGTTGGTTTATTTTATTCCTTTAATTATTGTAATAATTAAAACTATCTTTGTAATATTCTGCTTGACGTCCTTCTAATGGCTCGACATGGGTGGGATAAACTGCACTCAGAGAAACCAGAGGGTGACATCACGGCGGCTCCATCATTGCAAATCTGTCATTTTCCTCGTCTGTATGTCACATTTTATCCCCCCCCCCACCTTTGAGGCCAACCACTGCAGAATAGATTGATGATTAGTCTTCCATATTAGGCTGTATTCATAATTATACAGACAGGTAGCACCTCTGAATGTCTTTCAGGTTGTGCATTTACTGAGCACGGCTGACTCAGTAGCACTGATTTCTGTGCTTTTCTGCCCCACATATGCTTGTTTGTATCTGGACAGGCAGTCCAAAGGCACATCTATGCAGTAAATGCACTACAGGCTAACATTTATGCAAAACCACATTTATGACCTTTAATGAAACATTTTTTAAAACACATATAGACGAGCAGACGCTTCATGAAGTCTGCCACTGCCATCTTGCTCAGGTCATGTGACCAAGGCCTCCAACCAGTTCCTGTATTTTGTGTTGCTTTTTGATGTTCCCAAACTGAGGAACGGGGAATAAAGTTCCACTTGTGAGAACCTGTTTTATGGTGTTTAACTGTAAGTGTTCCTCCGTTCAATCTGACTGAATTATGTCAGAACAAGAAGATTAATGGTTTAATCAAAGTACCAGAGGCTGAGATGATATATGTCAGTCTGTGTGTCAGTGTTGGGGAGTCCTGACTTATCTAAATTAGCCAGGCAGCCCGAGAGGTTCGTAGCAGTAACTTTGAAAAAGCGATTTTAACCAGCTATCATAAATACAGTTCAAGTACTCAGGATCTGTAAATGTGTTCTGCCTCCACAGAGAAACATGCAAAAGGAGACAGTGCCCCCCCCTGAGCAATATACATATATGGCACTGTGTTCCAATGAACAGCAGCTGAGCAGCGCAGCGTTTGTGTGTCTAATATACCTGCTGTTAAAAAGCTCTACCGCACAGTTAGTGAATCTTTCCCTGTGGTGACTCACCAACAACTTTGGCCAAAATACTGTCTTCATAGGATCCATCTTAAAAATATATATATTTATAAATAAATCCGATGAGAACTATTCCATTTGCAGGAGTCCAGTCCCAGCCACCCAATCACCTCACAGTCCCTTTTACATAAAATAAGGTTTGTTTGGTCTGTAGATTGCTGTCCACACTTCACCATCAGTCTCAAACAGACTACTTAGCAGCTGTGTACACAGTATGTACAACTCCTCATGGCTGCCTCTGAATGCACTGATCTGCTTCCACAGAGCATCGTTCACCCTCCGGTCACATCTCCCTCTGCTGCCTGAACACACAGAACAGCCTGCAGAGTAAATCCTGGATTCACACGAGCTCGCAGCACCGACCATTATAACTATTCTTCACCCCACCAACGTGGCTGGACAGCTTTTTTTTTTTTTTTACCCCATTTGGTTTGCAGAGATGAATTTAAAAAAAAAAAGAAAGAGCTCAGCGTAAATCAGCTCCGAGCATTATTAACAGGAGTCTGGTTTGTGCACGTAGAGCATGTAGCCGTCCAGCTCATAGCAGCGGCTGATGCTTGGACTGCTCCTGCAGTTCTCTTCTTGAATCATGGAGAGGCTGAGGAGTGCTGCTTCTCCTCTCCATCTCTGTCGTGGATATCGCCACCTGCTCCTTCTCCACCTGCTCCTTCTCCACCTGCTCCTTCTCCACCTGCTCCTTCTCCTCAGCTTTCCGTTTCTCTGCCTTGGTCTTGAACCTCAGCCCATGGCCTGTTAACCACAGGAAATAAACACTTTTGTTACAGATGAGTCTCGTTTAATTTATCCAATAAAAAGCAAGCAGCAGCTCACTTTGATTCCCAGCCTAACATTGTGCTAACAGCTGCTGCTGCTCTGTTTTGCTGTTATTTACTGCTATTTGATGCTTGGGCTCCACACTGCATGATGATCATTTCATTAGTTAGTCCTGTTAATGGGGGGTGAAATGGACTCAGTATATTCCCACTTATTAGTGAAATCCAAGCCAGACTCCACCTGCAAACTCCAAGCAGGTCAGTAACTATAAATAGACCATTGAGAGGATTATTCATTTACTAAATCATTGATGATCCTTCCACAGGTTCAACTATCCAAATCTTATTTCTTCAGGAAAGATCTTGTTGGCCAAAGGCTGCTTTCCATCATCTTGGCTGAATTTAACAGTGAGTGAAGGCATGAAAGCACACTGGTAAGATGAAGGTGCACTTGATTTATAGCAAAAGGCTAACGGGGAGTTTCACAGCAAAACTGAATGCAAATAAGTTAATCGTTTTATTCTGATGATCTTATTTTCAGCGTTTCTGTTTAACACAAAGTGTATGTGTACATCACATGGGAGCCAGCTGTGGTGTCTGACGACTATGAGGACAGCAGCACTTGCCCCATACCTGCCTAACTAAACTAGCAGTGAAACTCTGAGATCATCTTGATTTATATTAATCAATATTAGAGGACCTGAGACACGACTCGTAAACTGATGCTAAGTGGAATTTGTTTTTGAGAGAGAAAGACGAGGCAGCTATGAAGGATCATATCCACCCCTCTGTAGGAACTTGATGCAATTCTGGCTGCAAAATGGTCAAAAGCAGCACAGTGAGACACTACACTGCTGATACTGTAATCTGTGTGTGTGTGTGTGTACCCACTCGGACAGTCTGCCACTTCTTTGTAGGCCTTCTTCTTACAGCAGCCTCGACACAGGTTGAAGACACACTTATTTCCCTGCAAAGCCAAAGAAAAGATGGCAGCACTCAAACAAAGCGGAGCAAAACTGCTGCACAACCCGACCTAAAAGGAACAGCTGTGATTAACTAACTGACAAATCTAATCTCTCATCTTCTAGTAAATCGTGAAGGACGCGGTTTTAGTTCTGCTCACCTTTGGGTTGCCACATTGTTCACATTTGACGTACTTGGCTGCAGGAAGAAAGAAGCGGAATAATCCATCAGGTTTTGGGTCATTCCCGTTACAATGAGGAACTCCATAACTGAAGCTTAAACTCAAACTCACGTTTCTGGTCGGGACAGAAGTTCTTGTTGGGGTTGCGGGATCTCTTCTTCTG
Source organism: Archocentrus centrarchus (assembly GCF_007364275.1). NCBI lineage: Eukaryota > Metazoa > Chordata > Actinopteri > Cichliformes > Cichlidae > Archocentrus > Archocentrus centrarchus. Next base: position 417,337 of record NW_022060269.1, read on the forward strand.
TTTGTTCTTGGAAAGCGTGTCAGCTGTTCCATCACAGTCCTCCAGCGCCCTCTTCTGACACACTGTCTTCTTCTTCTTCACCTCTGACCCCTGACTGTTACCATTGGCAAGCGTCTCCTTTGGCCTGTAAGGCGTCATCATTCAACAGTGAGAAATCTTCTGAGAAACATTTCCCTGGACTGGAAGTTGTGCATCACAGCTTCATGCAAATGTGGCTCATCAGTATAGCAGAGATGTGCTCTGACTTACACTGGCCTGACATACGGCTGGCAGATCCAGTGGGGGAAAGGAAGCCCACTTTCTTTATCTTCAGCATCCTTCCCTTTGGCTATCTCCTCCTGAATGGACACAGAGAGCCACGTCAGGAATTTCTCTGAACATTTGAACTAATCAAGTTATTTGAAGAGTGACCCTGAGCGAACATGGTGCCGCCATGTCAAATCACACGCAACATGACACAAACCCATAAACAACTCAATTTCATAAAATATACTGTGTATAAACTGTGTGATGCTGGGGTGAGGTTGGTGGTGCAGCTACAGGGGATGGGGTGGTGCAGTGGGTCAGGAGGGCGGTGTCAGGGAAGGCTGGCTGACTCAGCTGGCTACCACGAACTAATTACGCCTCTCCCGGTTTCTGGGCAGTAGTGTACTGGGACGGGAGTGTGAGGAGGAGCCTGGAGCTGGCACCAGAGAAGCAGCTGCAGTGGGCTAAAGCTGGCTGGGCTAACTGTATAGAACAGGAAATGCAGATTAGCTTTTTACCCAAAGCTGCGCCAGCCGCACTGTGCAGGTCCATCAATGAGTAATAACCCTTCATTTGAAAGGACTTGTTAACGTCATGTTTAAACATGCACGTGTGGCAGCAAAAGATAAAGTTCAGTGCTTTGTGGAAACGACATGGATGCAAATGCTGCAGTCATTTAAAAGCTGGCAGACTCTGACGACAAAAACAGCACAGAAAACGAGCTGATGGTCACTTTGTAGGATTTGTTTTTTTTGATGCATCACTGTGTACTGTGACTAATACATCAGAAGGCAAAGATCACACAGGAACACAAACTAACCAATCGAGGCTGAAGTTAATAAACGTTTGTTTTGGTGGTAAAATAAAGGTTTTTGTCACTGGCGTCTGACGAGTGTAATGTTTCACTTCCTCACGGGAAAGCGCTGACCGCAGGTAAGGCAGTGTGTGCACAACAGTACATCTGTGTCTCCCCGCCTCTCTGCAGGCAACAATAACTTTTCCTGCACCCTGCAGGTGTAAAGGCTGTGATGAGAGGCCACGTGTGCCGTTTCCTGTTTGTACCTGACAGCGAAGCCTCAGCTGTTTGCTAACGTCAGCCAAACCCTCAAGGGTCTTCACCTTGGCCAACTCCTCCCTCAGGTCCTGGTGGATCTGCAGCCTGAACACAGGAATGAGTGCAGCTCAACATATATGCAGGAAGGGTCAGCGTCTTTAACTAGTACGACTGCTGATTTATATCGTAAGGAAAAATCTGATGCGGTACAGGGTAGGAAATGTTTCTCCCTCACAGGGATGTACTGACTTGGATTAAGTATTCTAAAGACCCCTCAATGAACAACTTGAAACAAGAGAGATCTGAAGTTAAACCTCATGAATTTGGTTGATAACACACTTTCATTTAGCCTATTAGGAGTTACTGAGACCCCCACAGCGTGTAGAGCACCTGTGACATCACCTGTTGGTTGCTGAAGTCCTGATGTTGTAAAACCAGACATGATGAACGAGGGGCGTCTCCAAATGACAACCTGAGGAACGCTGTACACACACAAAGCAGGCCCATCCTAAAGCACGCCAGGCTTCATCGTCTTGTTAACCAGCAGTCCTTTATCTTGAGATTAACTAACATTATTTTTTGGGACAGTTCTTTTTTGGGATGTAAGGCTGCCACAGGTCAGATTGAGCCATTTCCAACCTTAGTACTACTGCAGCCCCTTTCAACCAGATCCAGATCTTTAAAAACAGCTCTGATCATCACATAAACCTATGCAGTATTTCCTCACAGCTGGCCACAAATCCATCAGGGCTGAGACCCTAATTTCAACTTTAATTGAAGGATTTATGCTTCACTTTAAGACTTTAAGAATAATGTAATTTATCGTGGACCAGTGTTAATTGCGTTGATGAAATATTTTCGTCATAGTTTTCGTTGACGAACATTTTTTTTCATGACGATAACGAGACGATAACTAAATAAAAACTACCTAAAATGATAAAAACGATGACGAAATTAATCGACACTTTCGTCAACGAATGAAAACGAGACGAAAATGCTCGGCGGGGACGAAATCCAATCAGAACTGATTTAATTTTGTGACAGGGTGGGACAAGTTATGAAAACATTCAATCAAACGCACAAATTTGCTCTAAACCCAGGAAGGACAAACTAGCCTGTGATTGGTCGTTCCTTCCGATAGAACTAAGTGATGTAACCAATGTCAGCAGGGAGAAAGAGAAGAGCCGATGTATGGACACATTTGGCCTTTGACGCTGTGACAAACAAAACGATGTGTAAACCATGTGGGGCGACTATCTCGGGTAAAAACACGACAAATCTTAAACAGCATCTGCAAACCAGTCACCCAGATCTCCATGCAAAGGTCAGCATTTTAATGTCATGCAGGGTAAAGTGTTTTTCCCAGTTTGTGTTTAGAGAAAATCTCCACACCGCGGTGGATTAGCCTTTATAATCTTAGTCCTGAACACTGCCCTGTACCTTTCAGAGCGTCCTGCTGTAAAACGCTCGGATTATCTCAGTAAGGTGGTGTTAATGATCAGGTGTGTGGGAAGCAGGTGAAACGCTAATGTTAATATTATTAATAATATTGAATAACTTTTAAAAAATGTTTAATTTTGTGTAAGTGTGCATAAGGACTAATTCAAGGGAACTGAAGAAAAAGCATTTACATTTTACACCCTTTATATTTTAGTAGTCGACTGAATCGACTGTAGATTTAGTCGACTATATTCTTACCATAATTTCATCGACTAAAACTAAAAGTATTCAGATACTAAATTATGACTAAATTATGACTGTCAAAATTAACACTGCTGTGGACTAATATAATTTCTGTGAAAACTACACAAAATGATCAGAATGTCAAAGTGCACGAGGCAAAGAGAGACATACGTGTGATGCCAGAGCTTGAAGAGGTGGGCTCGAACGTAGGACAGAGTGCACGGAGGATACCGCTTCACCACCTCTAGATACTCCTCAGCCATTTCCCACACTGGGGGGCTGCGGCCTTCAAACAGGGCAGGGTTATGGAGGTTCCCCTCTAGGAACAATATAACACAGAAATTGTGTTCCATACGGCACTGATCACATCAGGGAAAAATATGTAATAACTGAAAAAATAAACACTGCTCCTGACCTGCACTCATAACTCCCTGCACGCCCGTTTCTTGAATGCAGCGCTCCACATCACCGAGGTGCTGGATGTTGCCGTTAGCAAACACTGGAATATTTACTGCCTGCCTGTACCAAACCAGTCAGTATAGATTACTGTCACTCGATTTCCAGGTTCATACAAATGATCAGCTTTATGGGTCATTTGCTTTGGTTTTAATATCAAAACGACCACATATGGAAACATTTAATTATTAGTTAGAGAACACTGGAACATGTTCCAGATCAGCCAGACAACATGAGGCAGCTCACCGTACAGCCTTTATGTGCTCCCAGCTAGCGATACCCGTCATGGCACCCTTCTGGTCTTTGGTTCTGCCGTGAACCGTCAGCAGCTGTGAGACAGGTCAACCAACACAAGATTTCTGACCTTTACTCAGTGCTTCTGAAATCAGCATTTAAAGCAAACTCAAACATTCAGAAACTAAAATAAACTTTTAGATCAGGTTTTTTATTTTTATACCTGGAGGCGACTGTTGGTGTGATTTGGTGCTAAATAAATAAAATCGAACATCTTTAAAGACACATGCGGACAAAAATATGTTCAGTGTGACTTTTACAGTAGGACCAAATCCAGTCCATCCATCATGTATACACATCTATCCATCGAGCTACCTATACAGAGTAGGTGGCTCAACCTCAAAAAATAGATTTATTTTTCCAAAATGTAACAAAAAATTAAGATAAATTATTATTATTTTTTTAAATAATGAGCTAATTTAACTAATGCACATTTCTTGCTTTTTTCCTTCATGGCTGACAAAATTATCTTCATAAACAGTCGTCACCTTTTTAGATTTTATTTAAATAGGCCTCTGCACACCACTTTATTCAGAGTTTGCAAACTCATGCTTAAATAACTGCAGAGATCTTACCTGGCATCCAGCTTTCTCGAGCATCTGAGCATAGCGGACCGTCTTTTCCATCTCCTTGAACACACGGATCTTACATGTGATTGGCACTGAGAGCCTTTCATTGGCTAAGCTGACTGACAAATAAGGGGGAAATTTTAGGTGCCTGAGATGGTAAAACTGTGGTGAAAACAAAAAAAATGATTAAACAGACAGAGAAGATGAAGAAATGTTTGTGCATCATGTGCAGTCACTAAAACGTTATTTCTCAGAGAATGACAAAGTCCAACAACAGTTTTCAGTAACAGTTACTTAATGCAGGCTTACCCATTTTTTCTAACAGCTCCCATTCATCTTGTAGGAAAACCCCATAATGTCCTTAAAAACAAGAACAAAACATCACCATGAAGTTCACCTGCTGGACACAAGTTTGGCAACTGATCCAAACTTTAAGAAGAAATTCATGGTTTCATTTGTGTATGAAGGGTGTACCTCTCTTAGCTATCATCTGTGGACAGCCCAGGTTGAGATCAATGGCGTCACAATAATCCTGAGCCAGCAAAGCTGCCTGCAGGAACACCTCTGGATCGTTGGCACAAAACTGACACACACAGAGAGCAGAACACTGATTTACATCTGGCATTAAACTACAAACAGAAGAACTTCAGGTGTTGTTTTCTTTATCAATACCAATGACCTCTTTTCAGTCAGATTTTAGATCAGGTCACAGCACAAAGCCTTCATTGTAAGTTTTTAGATATGTCCTGTTCTTAACTTTCAGAGGTCGTTCAGTGCAGAAACCAGGAATTATCAACAGCTCCAGTTCTGCTAAAATATGGAGTTCCACAAAGTTCCATTCTTGGGCCCTTCCCATTTTCCATTTACACTTTCAGCTCAAAGCCTCAAAGTGTAAATGGACTTAAATCATAAATGTTTTGGCCATACGGAGCTTTCAGCAGTTTCTGTGAACTGTTCTTTTTCTGTGGCTTTTCTGAGCAGAAAGCTCATTTCATTAAAAGGGATGAAGAAGAGTTTGAGAGAAGGGGAATATTTTGGACTGACCGGCGTTCCCAATCAGAGAATACTGAATTAATGTTTTCAGGTTAAACACATGAAGAATTTTTGAATATGGGAGGTGATGTATATGATCAGTCTATGTACAATACCTGACACCACAGTGCTCTGTGAACTTGAATGACCAAGCACTGATATTTGTGTTCCTGTTTCTATCGTATCTTTCACCAGGTGTTCAAGATTTTAACTGATTTTAACTGTTGATTGTCATTGACGTGTTTATTAGTGCATGTAGGATCATAAAAATATGTCCTTCCAACCCATAAGGGAATGAGTAGATTTATTTTACTAGGCCAAAAATCTTTACTTCTGACGACCCCAGCAGGTGAGTGTCAGAGTCCCCGGTCATAATTTTCTTTACTGACAAAACTAAGTGAGCGTTACAGTCACTTAAAAACACAGATTTAAATGTCATGAGAGCCACAAATGCTTATCAAGGTTTAAAAAAGTGCCTGTCGAGTCACCTCTGAAACACCTGTGACACCAGAAGTGGCCATAATTTATTAAGCCTTAATATATGAACGCTCTCTTAATCACAATGATTATACTTCATTGCCTGTTATTTGTCAAAAATCTATTTAAACAATCAACTCTCTTTATTTGTAACTGGTAACAAATAATAAAATAATTACCTTTGACCTTGAAGTCAAGGTCACAAAATTTCAAATTCGTCCAAGATTTTTAGCAGATGCACCTGTTGTATCAATTCGAAAATCCCAGGTGACATCTTTGAGTTATTGTGTTCCCAAGATTTTCAGAAAACCTGACCTCTGACCTTGGGATTTTTAGGAGACGCACATATGGTATCAAATGGGAAATCCTGTGTTGCCTCACTCTCGAGGTATCGTGTTCACGAAATGGGCTGTCCATGCTGCCCAATACCCCATGAGCCTTCCAGACTGAGGGGTAAAAACCTCACCTGTGTAATGAGAGGCCTGTCCTCCTCACAGACTTCATTGTAGAGGTTTTCTCTCCTGTAGTTCGCGTCACGGACGAACACCTGAGCATGCAGCATGGGGGTGTAGCAAAGCTGAGCACCGTGCCGGCGGCTGAGCAAGCGCCACGCCAGCTCGCTCTGGTCTACCATGGGTGCCACCACATAGCGTGCTTCCTTTAGAGTTTTCCTCCAGAACTCAAAGCCCTGAAACTTGGCCATCACAGCTGACCTCAACAGAAAAGGAAGGACAAGAGGAAAAAGTTATTTTACTACTGATTCAACACAACAGCTAAGCGTGCTGTGGCTTTTAGAAAAGTAGTCCACGACCCAAACCCTGTAGAACCAAAGAGGGGACCCCCCCGAAATGTCAGTATAGCTGAAATAAACAACAAAAGAGAACACAGCAGAAGCAGAAAGAATGAGGAGAAAGTGTAACACCCCAAACTTCCAGTATTCTTCCTCTGACAACCCAAGACCTTCTGGGGATTTAACCTCCAGGACCTCCTTCTGGTGTGCGTCATTTTGGCTTTAAACCCTGGCATTAGAATTATATGTAGTCTGGCCACTTCTTTTTACTTACATTTAGTTTAGTTAGTCCACTAATTATTCATACTAATTCACGAATGTGTACTCTGATTTTTTACATGCTTTGTTTCAGAAAAGCCGTAAACGCTTGGGTTTAAGTTCCCCTTTCTTTCTTACTTACCAGATTAACGCTGACAGCGTTCAGCGCTTTATTCAGTCATTTTCAGCTCTCTGTGTCTACAGAGATGTTCTGGCCAATGACAGCTTTCTACAGAGTATCTAAAATAGGCCTAATAGCCCATTAAAATGTTGACAGGTGGCTCCAGATTCACTGCTCTCATAATGTTAGAAAACTCAGTATTTTTTGCGCTTCAAATCTTGCCAGCACGCCTGCCTGACTCACTGTGCCTGAACTGGACCAACGTGTAGCTAGCAAAGCTAACCGCAGTGAACGGACATGCAGCGCAGGAAGTAACACAGCTAGAACCAGTTCAACAAAGAAAACATCCCAACAACATCACGATATTCCCGTAACAGCTTTACGCGTCACTGTGTTCGTGTACTAACTGTACTAATTTAAAACCGTCTGGATAAATTGTTGTTTCACCTGTTATCCTGGCGCAGCACTTCCCAACTATGTGTAACAACGAAATAACGCCGGTCGGAAACCTTTACTTTCTCCCGCTTTTTCTTCTTCCCCTGCTTAATAATGGTTGGCATCAGTCTGCTCCGATTTATTACCGACCTCATCTGCTGTGGTGTATGAAAGCAACAATAAAAATGACTGATAGAATCACATTCATTATTTGATTATCGGTGAGATTAGTGCATAGCAGCACTGTCAAAAGTGTCATGCAGACCAACATTTGTAAATGCAGCTTATTTAAAAGTAACAGTACAAAGAACTTTAATCTACACCTAGCACCTAGATAAAGGCACTTACTAGTGTCTACAGGTAACAATGAACCAATTTTCAGTAGCATCTTTAGTGCCTAGTAACAAGGCTCTTTGTTACTAGCAGCCTGCTGAAAAACATATACTTTGCTCCCATTTCTTTGGTTGAATCTAAAAAAAAAAAGAATGCCAAAGATAACAGAGTTTAACAGGCATAAAATAGCATTTTTGCAAAAAACAAGGTGATTCCCAAAGAGCTATTAGTGGAAAATGTGACACATCTCAGCATGGTGTGCAGTGTGTCCTAAAAAAAAAAAATAAGGAAACTGGACAAAAGAAGCTCTATCTACAGCAGAGGAACACTATTTAAAAATCAGGTCCTTAAGAAATGAGAAATAATCCAGGAAAGACAAGACACAAGACCCGAGAATGGATCTGGCCCTTCAGCTCATCCATCTGTTTGATGGAGCCTCATCAGAAATGGCTGCAATAGAAGGGTGGCTGTGAGAAGCCATTCTTAAGGAAGAGAAACTGGGAGAAAAGGCTGAAGTATGTCAGATTACACAAGAACTGAACGTTAAATCAGTGGCAACAGGTTTTAAGGAAAGAAGAACCCAAATGTGAAATTTCTGGTTCAGATTGTCGGTGTGTAGGGAGGAGGTGAGGAGAGAGCGTCTGCAGCCATCTGTAAAACACGATGGAGGCTCTGTCATAGTTTGTGGTTACATTTCAGCAGGCTGATAAACTGATAGAAATAGAAACACAGAAAAGCACCTTCATTCTTCAACACAGCCTGAACAGCTTTCTTTAATCACTCTGCAGGAACAGTTCTCCGGGCTCCTTGATGCACACTCAAAGCTCTTCTTCGGCGGTCGGCTGCCTTTTGTTCCGTTCTCTGTTGGAGATGATCTCAGACTGCTTCAGTAATGTTGAGGTGCAGATTCTGGGGAAGCCTGTTGATGATAGTATTCAGTTAGTGCACTGGCAGTGTGTTTGTTATCACTGTAATGATGAAAAATGAAGCCATTGCCAATCAAATGCCTTCCAGATGGTATGCATGCATGGCTGGGCAAAATCTCATGGTACTTTTCTGTGTTCATAGCTCCATAAATTTTGACATGATCCCCAACACCACTGGCTGAAATGCAGCTCAAATCACGACAGGCTGCACCACAGGAGCGTTTCCAGGATTTTTTTTTTTTTAATGGGGTGGCACAGGGGAGACCAAGAACAGGAGTGTGGTGTGAGTATTGAAACAGAAGTAAAATAGCTGGAGAGAACCGGCTTTGAAATCATGATTTTCAGACTCATGAGAAAGCCACGCTCTCATCCAATGGTGTTTGGAGTTGTGAGATTAACAGTACTCCAGTGGCATTGGTGGGAGGGGGCACCAATCATATTTTAGGGCTGGTGTCACCCTGTGGACACCCCTTCCAGTTCCTGTGTAATTCTTGTGTCAAATTCTGTTACATAAATAATGATAGATTTAAAAAAGACACAGGGAGGCGATTTGGTTTAGGTGACATTTTTACAGTCAAGACACGTACACAGGTTTCTCTATTAGAACACATCTGTTCTAACCATTTAGAACAGAAAACCAAGTCTGGATCGGTCCGATCTGACTGACATCAGTGACATTCAGCAGGAGTTAGTAGAAAGGTGCGAAAGTGACTCAACAGAGACATCATTTCATTTTAGGATTATTAGCCAACACGGTACAGTTAATGGAAGAAAAACAAAAACCAGCAGGTTACTGAAGCAGCTGCAGGGCTCGAGTACATGTAAGCACAGCTCTCACGATCATCACCACCGCTTTAACTGCAGCCTCACGCACAAATGTACAAACTCTACATTCAAACCACACACACTTATCTTTTTATATTAGGCAACAAAAGAAAGAGAAAAGCGTAATATTCAGCTGCACGGTCTGTCGGTTAAAACACAACATACAACATGTCAGAGTTTAAAGGAAACAATACGCACTTCATCCAGCATTTATTGCAGGTAGATTGTTGTTGTGGTAGATTGTCCTGCTAACCAGTCATCCTTTTAACCGATCCAAATAAAGCCAATATGGGCCTTTGCTAATCCAAATGGCACATCAAGTCACACTCACTCTTCTTTGCATGAGAGATCATCCATCACCATGGATACACAGATCTCAGTGCTCACCCAGCTGCTGCCTCCAGGCCAGTAAAAACAAAATAGATGCTTACTGAATGATGGTAACGATCCAGTTTGGTTCCAAGCTTTTACTTAAAATAATGGTGTTAGCAAACAGTTTTATTTAGACGTCTACTGGACATACAGCAGCATTCATTCATTGTTGTATTTGACCTCTGAAGGAACGCAGCTGCAAATATCCCCCTCTTTTAGCCCTGTTTTTGGTCTCTGCCCAAATCTGAGAAATATAATAGATATAATCAAAAATATATGGTCCTTTATCTACCAGAGGAGTCATGATTCTCACCAGCTAAATGCTAACTTTGAGTTTTTCTCTTCACTGTAAAACAGCTTCCTGGAAAGTGGCTGTGAGGCACAGCATTAGCAGTAAGACGTGGAGCAAAACTCCAGGATCGGGCGGAGTTTTCACTGCGAGCAACACCTTTAACATGATAAAGGAGGCTGATATGAGGACAGTCTACCAAAACTTGCATTGTTGGTTGTACTGATTATGATGAATTCTGACCATAACTCCAACAGTTCTGTGCATTAAAAAAAAAAGGCCGGGAGTTACTTCCATGATTTTTCTGCCATCCTTCAAACATTCACTGGTTTTACTTACATTTTTTTTTTTTATTTAAAATAAGTGACACAAAAACTAAACGATCCCTTTAATATTCGGTTCCACTGAAACACTCACAAACAGTACAGGCGATGCAAAGCACGTAGGCAACATGAGGAAAAAGCTTTATAGTCGTCAGTAAGTCGAGGCCTGTTTCATCCTACTAGTAAGCCACATCTCAGCCAGTCCTTTGGTCCACACAAACGTGCTGCATCCCATCTGTATATTATTTGTATTGCAGTGTAACTCTGGGCTTTTTGGGGACAAACAACACACTCAGCACATTAAGCTTGACAACAGTTAGCCACAGTCAAACACATAGACTTCAGTGAGCTGAAAACACCTGTTGAGTGATAGTCGGGGAGGGCAAGAGAGATTGGGACCTTCACCCAAAAGCACTTCAGACTAAACTGAATTATCCCTCAACTTTATTTGCTGGTGGCTTTTATTATGAACTGTATACACAAGGCAGTGCTGTGACAACTAACCACACTCAAAAACATCTAGAGATAAAATATTGCTCACATAACTATTAGTATTTCTTATGGCAGTGACACCACACCGTCGGCCGTATCTGGATTAAACACTACATAATGGGGAAAGCAGACCTATCCGGTATGGTGCAGCATGGTCCCTTACACTTCACTGAGCTGTGTGGATCATAATCCCATCCAGTGTCTTCTACCTCTGTTCACAGGCATGTTTCAGGGCTGGGTGCCATGCCACCATTTAGTTGTGGTTCTTTCAGGAACCTTTCCACTTCCTGTGAGTCCACTGTTACACTCTTGGGCCTGACCTCATCTACTTTCTCTTTGTCCTTTTGCTCCTCCTCCTTCAACTCCTGTGATGCCTCCCTCTTCGTCTCCTTCTCTTGCTCCTCTCTCTCTCCCTTCTCCAATTCGTTGTTCACCTCCGCTGTCCTGCTGCACACCTCCGTGCTGGTGTCATTTGTGACTGCGATGCACTCAAGTTTGTGAGCTGGCTCTGAGGGCTTCTTTTTGATAAACAGGAAGTTGCAGGTAGCCAGAACCACAGCTGAGAGGACCACCTCGCTTCCTGCCAGCAGGAAGACGTACATGTATTTCTTGGTGGCATCAAGCAGCCGGCCTGACACAGAAAAAAAACACATTGGAACATGCGGTAATACAGTAAAAACAGTTTTTCTTCACTCATGGCAATGCTGGTTTAAATGCATATTGGCAAGTTCATGACCCCTTTAGAATATCAGCATTCATGCACTCATCGCTCATAAAATGTGCTCTATTTTTTATCATGTATATATGCAGTCCTGTGAAAAACCAAGTGCAAACACAGCATATCAGCACGATCACCTCGTACCAACTTTCAAGCACGGTGGTTTGAAGGAGATGATTTGGGTTTGTTTCGCAGTCACAGGATCTGGGTACTTTGCAGGTATTTAGTCAATCATTAACTTCTCTGAATACCAAAGTATTCTAGAGTCAAATGTGAGGCCATCTCAAGGTGTTGGAATGGCCGAGTCAGAGTCAGATCTCAACCCGACTGAAATGATCATGGTAGGACCTTAAATGAATGCCAGCAAACCTCAAAGAACTGAACGTAAGGAAGAGTGGGTTAAAATTCCTCCGCATGATGTGAGAGACTGAGAGAGTCATACAGAATTCACTTCAAATCATTTCTGCTGATAGTTGTTCTACAAGCTACTAAATCACGGGGTGCACTTCGATTGTCTCCTGTGAAAACGTTCTTCACAACTGTAGCCTGTCATTCGTAATAGCAGCCTGCTTGCTAACATTTAAAGCAGCATTGATTCCTTTAGGTCCACAAACAGTAGTGCAGTAGTGGCAGACAGAGAACAGCAGGATGCTTTTTTCCAACACTCGTTTGTATAAAAGCTGAAGTAGTGACATAGCATTTATCGGGAGTTGTACTTGGCCAAGAATGTAGGTGTAATATTTAGTCACTTTTAGCTCGGTTTTTGGTCTCCACCCACTCCTGAGAAAAGTATCTCATCCTTTAGTTGGTGAATGCTTCATTATGTAAGCAGCTGGTGTCTAACTTTGCCTCTCCTGTGTGTTCTTTGTCAGGTAGCATAGCATTTTCTTAGGACAACTGGAGAGGAGACATTAACCCATAAAGTTCTACGACACAAGACCCCGAGGAAAGAGCGATAAGCACAAAAATGATGTCATGAAAAGTTTGGCAAAGTTTAACAGCTTGTTAATCAAAACGCTTTTATTTTGTGAAGCTTCTCAAATTTATGGAAAGCATCAGTGCTTTAAAAAAATTGCTAACGTTGCAACCATGCACCCACGGCCCTGGCTACAACCTGACCTCTTCCTAGACAACCTGTTTGGCTCATGCTCAATAACCACTGCTACCAAATCACCCTTTGACATTATGAAATATAAGGTCTGTCATCAAGAGATACATTCAACATGATGTAGGACTAGCTAAAACATTAGCATAGGGCCCAGAGTCCTTTGTGCACTGTGCTTACTGACCTGCGCCAGGTGGCCCCACCAGCACAGCGATGGCCTCCATGAGAAGCACTAGGCCAATGGCACTGGAGAACTTCTCTGTACCGACTATTGCCATGAGAACCTCAAACTGCAGGGCACCCACCATGCCATAGGAGATGCCAAAGAAGACACAGAAGACCACCAGGGATGAATAGTCTTTGGCCTGGAAATAAACATGAAATTGTGAATAAACAAAAACCTGCAATGTTTAGAATTTCTATTCCAGTTCAAACAGGTACATGATCGCTCACCTGTGAGCCGATCAGGTCAGTGGCTCCATTGAAGAGCATAGCGAAGCTGAAGAGGTAGACACAGCGAGGCCGGACCCATTTCAGTCCAGCAATTATACCACACGTGGGCCGTGCAAAGATATCAATAAATCCCAGGATGGAAAGCAGTAAAGCAGATTTGGTGTCTTCGTTTCCCAGCTCCTTAGCATAACTAACAATAAACACAGGAGGCACAAACAGCCCCAGCACCATGATGGATGCTGCCACAGTATAGATGACAAAACCGCCATCTTTGAAGACAGAGAAGTCCAGCAGTTTGGCTTTTGGCTTCTTCTTCTTCTCCTTCTCCTCTATCTCCTTGTCATTGTCTTCTTCTAAGTTCTTGGCCTTGAGGTTCTTTGGGGCGACCAGAGGCTTCATGAGGGCCCCACACACGCAGCAGTTAAGCAGGATACCACCCAAGATAAGAAACCCGCCCCTCCATCCATATTGGTACTGAAGGACCTGGCCCAGTGGTGAGAGGCAGCACAGGGCCACAGGGCTTCCTGCTGCTGAAAGGCCATTGGCCAGAGGACGCTTCTCACTGAAGTAGCGGTTTAACATAATCAGAGAAGGTTGGAAATTCAGGGCTAATCCAAGACCTGCAGCAAGTGAAAGAAAGTTTTGCATTATTTAGCCTTTTGTTATTTGAACGTACTCGCTTTGATTAGCATTTTTTTAAATCAGACAGTTTTATTTTTCCCACTTTTATCCATGATACAGGGACTACTGTTAGGATGTTCCTAACCTAATGCTTGAGATATGTTCATAAAGAGCTTGTTTGTTCTGAAAGTTTACAGCTGATCACAACAGCCACATGTCCAGGCAGAGAAAAAGAAGCTGGAAGAAGCAGAAAGGAGCCAGATTAAATATTTATTCTGGTATGATGATGCACACTTTTTGACAGTGTCTCCTGGAAGGTATTTGTAGTGTTGTTACATTGTAACCTCTCTACCACTAACCTACATTACGGTTTCAAATGCCGCTCAGTGATCCGACAAGCACTTGTGGTGGAGTTTACTTTCACTGTAACCTTAACCCCGGGAACACAGCAGGGTGCTCTCACTGTCAACGCTGCAGGCACATCTCAGTTTAACCCAAGGCGTGCTTTGGTGAAGGGGCTCATTTCTGCCCAAAACACAATGTTTACTAACCTTAACCAAGCAGTTGTAAGTGACTGTAAACCAGGGTCCTGTAATAATTTGATTATTATGTATTGAAATGTAGGAAAAGCCTTAAAGTATAATTGTTGAAAATGCACGAATCTATTCTGAACTTATAGGATGTGCAGCACTGTGTGATTACAGTTGTGGAGATGTGTTCATTTAAACAGTCAGACCTGTGATGACTCCAGTGGAGAGGTAGATGTGGATGATGCTGGTGGAAAAGGAGGCCAGAATCATTCCCAGAGAGGCAAAGAGGCCGCCCACCATCATGACTGGACGACAGCCGAAGCGGTTTACTAGCACGCTGCACAGGGGGCCTGGACAAAGAGTAACACAGTACGACTGTGTGCATCAGGGGTGTCTGTTACTGTGAGATACGGCACATAAATTACATATCTTTGGAGGCTTTGGAAGCCTGAAAATTTTCACATTGAATGCTAAGTATGTTGAAAATGTCCTTGAGAATGTGATGAGAGAAAGCAGAAACATTATTTTCAAAATAATATGATAAGGTTACATTTTAATGGTGTTTTTCCATTTTTCACATTCCTTTATTAATGTTTCCAAACAGCCAGACTCTCTTGTAATTTTTTAAGTGGTCTTGAGCAAATTGTTACCTTCAGAAGGTTTAGTTTTTCTTTGGACATGGGCTGCTTTTCACTCCTGTTTAGCCCAGCAGGTACAAGAATTGGACTAAAGGGTTTCAGAGGCTTGTTTTTGTTGTTTGTTAAGCTGCTTAACACTGACCTATGACTCATTCAAGCTTAAAAAAGGCACCTAACTCAACAAATGAACCAGTGATGTGTCTACATGTTAGACAGCTTTGCAAAGATCCACTTTTAAATTGGATCTTTAGGCACTTTGTTTCTAGCAGCCTGTTGCAAAAACACACAATTTGTTCCCATTTTTTAAGCTGAGTCTAAGAATAATAGCAGAGATAACACAGAGAGCTGCGAGCTGAAAACGTGACATATCTCATGCATGGTGTGTCCCTCTATCTGTCCTTCTCACATTTCCTGGGTTTCTGTAATGTTTGATCCAGGGCTGCAGACTGTGTCCTGCCTGCCTGCAGTGTTCAGTGTTGGAGCCTCAGATCAAAAATTAAATATTTCTAACAACTACATTCAAATGTTTAGAATGAAATGGCCAAAAAAAAAGAAAGGGTTTAAAAGAAACTGCAATGATTATTAATGGTTCCCAATACAGAGTTCAGGGTAGAAAAGCTGCAGCTTTGAATGTCATTTTGCTGTTATTTGCATCCTCCTCAGACTAACTTCAGTCACTGAAACATCCTGATAAAAAAGCAAAGTCCTTATTTGTTGGACTGCATAGTGTCAAAAATCAGCCTAAACAAACAAACAATATCTATATAGATATACAAAGGCTCTATATGTTTTTAATGTTGCAGCATACATACAGCTCTCCAACATGCATGTGAATACTGCAGCGGCCTACCTGTGCCGTAGAGCATGGCCAGCAGAATGGAGGAGATCCATGCAGTGTCACTGTATCCGACATCAAACTCTCTGATCAGCTCTTTGAAAAAGACACTGACCGCTTTGGGGAAAGCGTAGGAGAAGCCTGTGATGACAAAACAGCCGGCCAGCACTGCCCAGCCCCAGCCTCCATCTGGAGCCTTCACCCCCGAGTCGCCCGTATCCAACGCTACGCCTCCCATAGTTCTTTATGGCTGTATGTTAATGGAGGCAGATGGAGAAGCTGGAAAAATGAATAAAAATGACAACAAGCAGCTGGATTTAGTTTGCGTCTAATTCAGTTCAGCACAAAGTACCTGTGTGTAGCCCTTAGCGTCAATGTTTAATATCACCATCTTCTCATTAACGCCGCAACATCTGTTTTTCTCTGTAACTACGAGGAAACTCTCGGAGAGCACAAACACATTCATCATATTTCTGACAGGAGTCCATCCCAGTTCAATTATCAGCAACCAGACGGATATAAATGTCTGTGTGCAGGGGTGCAGAGAGGTGATGGCTGCTCTCCTTCCACAAATCTTCACAGTGATGCATCAGGTGCATCAACAGGTCTGGACTCAAGTCACGCTGATCGGCAGGGGATTTTTAGTAGACTGGATCCTTGAACACCGACCAAGAACCAAAACTGCCAAACACAACAAAGAGCACAAGCTTCATCTTTAAAACATCTATAAAAAATATATTGTTGTCCACATTCTCCAAAATGTAACCTCAGTAGTTTGCAGTGGCAGATTTACCGTTACCAGATTTAACCAGATGTACCAACACGGACAGAAACAGAAAATCTCCCATCACCACTGCAGTGCCTGTGTGAACAGTTAGCTTCCATGCCACGGAGCAATTATCCTACACATACGACACAACCAGGGAGTTTTTAAGCTCAATTGTGGAATGTTGTTGACGGACCAAGTCTGACACCAGACCTCAATGCAATGGATCGCATGTTTTACTGCTGAAGTCCTCGCCCACCCTCCTTTCTCACCCCCACTGAGACAAGTACAAAGATCGGATCGCAGCTGCGGATGTCTCATTTGAACACTAAGTCAGTACCGGTTCAACCTCATCCTCTCCGGTCAACTGTTATTACAGTCAGCAGAAAGCATGAATGTTACACTCCATCCTATTATGCTTCGTAAGGGCTAGCTCAGTTGGCTGCATAGGTGCATCAGTTTTTGTTTTGGCATGGGCGAACAGTGCGGGGTTTTTTTTTGTTTTTTTTTTACATCTCAATTGTTTCTTTGTATATCTATAAATCCAAGCAGCGAAGATGCTCAGCTGCTGTTCGGACAGCGAGGAAACAGCCAGAGGCTCCTTCACTTCATTTACGATCTCTTGAAGAAGCAGAAGGAATGAGATGCGTGGCTGAAACGCAGGCTGGGTTCTGGCCAAACAGTCAGCAATCCGGTGTCTCCGGGGTAACACGATCATTTCAAGGCTCGTGCTGACAGGATTGTGACGTGACCAGCCTGAAAACAACTGTGGACCACACTGCATGTGTTATTCAGTCCCTGGAGCAATATCCTACATTATTACACAGTCACAGCAAGAAAAATATCTTGAAAATGTCCAGCGTGTTCTTGAAAAGGAGGTAAAATTACACCTGTGCCAAAATCTACTTCATTCATGCTGTACTCTTTATTGGCAAACAACTCAAGTACACTTGAGTACTACAATTTCCTGCTGTAAATGCTGAAATGTCCTCCCACCTTAATTTTGGAATTTAAAAATTTTTCACAGTAAAAAGTTGGATGCATTCACAACATTAGGAAATGTACCTTCAGAGCCTTAATATTAATTCCTCCACCAGTGGATCCAAAAATAAATGAATAAATAAATGCTATCAGTAGCATTTCTTCCAGTTGTAGCTTCTAAAAGCTGATTTTTTTCTGTATCCCAGAAGGGTAAAAACAAAATATATAATTTTGCATGTTCTGTAACCTGTCCCTGTCCTCTCCCTGTCACAGGATGAGCAAAATACAGAGAAGGTAAAATATCATGAAGGAAGGAATGATTTGTGCTGGGACTTGGGATGTTCAAATCTGGCCTAATCAATATTTCCATGGTAACAGTGGCTCAGTTTACGATGTGTGATCTATAAGTACTCAAACTGATTAACCCACAGAAAATTGCCCCTTTAGCCCTCTTGTGTTCTGCTCAATAGAGGATATTTTTCCTTTGAGCTTAATAACTGTTGTGTCGGTCTGACTGAAATCATCACTTTATTTTCAGACAGCTGTTTTCAGCAAAAAGGTCACAGACATACTACCTTAACTATCATTCAGCCTTTACAAGCATTGAGCTGCTAAAGAGTTAGATATTTTTTTCAAGAGTTCACGAATACCCAGAGACTGTATATAAAAGATGGACACAGCCACCATAATCTGCTTGTTGAGTGATGATGTATATACCCTGTTCCGGGTCCAAGTGTTTGCTGCGTTCACTGAGGATGTCATCTTTTCAACGTATTGTAGTGCTTTGTGTCTTGTTTTATTTAATAGAAATGAGCCCCTAAAAATAATCAGGCGTTTTCAGACTCTCCAGCTTTTTACAAGCATTATTCATGTACAGCATAAATTAAAAACTCATGGCGTACACTGCAGCCCATACTGTAGGCTCATGGTGTCCCACACACCAAATATTTGAACACTAGCTAGCCACCAGGTAGCACATTATTATAGCACATATGTGAACTAGCCAAATTTTGCTAACCCTCCAAGCGTTGCTGCTATTTAGTTTCCGTCTTTGTTTATGTCCAAAGTGACAGCACAGCCGTATGTTTTAGTTTTTTAGAAATAGTTAAGTCAGAAGATGGTATATCATATTTAGGTGTAAACTTGTGAGCTCACTTCCTGCTAACTTCTAACTCAGCTGAACCTTGTAAATCCTCTTTTTCACGGATGCCTCAATATTAAACTTTTTTGCAACACATGGGAGAACAGCCACATTGATCATTTTATTGGAGTGGAAAGAATTTAGGTGGTTCTTAAATCTCAGTGGAGCCTCAGTGTTTTGGATTTTGGGAACCGAAGGAGCCTTTGGACCCAGAAATAACTGATGATGTCAGACTCAACAAACAGATAAGTTAATAAGGTCGTAAAAACCTTAAGATGAATGTTTTTGCTGTTGCCATGCTGGTGTTTTCAAATCAGACATGATGAGCAAGGGTTGGATGTAACTGAGAAACAGAAGGATGCTGCATGCTCACTGGCATTTTTAAATATATATTTGACCACATTTTAGAGACAACTTCAGGTTATTAAAAGTAGTGGCTGACACCAGATCAGGAAAGTCTCATTGTGAAGTGAGGTAACAAGAGAGAGGAAGTGTCATTCCATAGCTTTCTATACAACCGGTCATCTTTTTGAGAGTAGCCCTCTGCTGGCCAACACAGGTTTTGCACTGGCTTCACTTTTAAGACTTATGTTTATCTTTTATATACAGTTTGTGTAAAGACCAAAACAAAAGGTAAAGTTATAGCAGTGTACTTTTTAATACAGACAACCATATTCAATGGCTGACAATTGTAATTTGTGCCTTTTGGAAGATTAATGTCACATTGAATCCATTTTTAAATTTCTGATATTTTAAACCTTAATCATTTTGAGGAAATACACACAAAATAAGTTTAAAATAAGTTTAGAAGGGCATTTATAGCTGTGATTATATCAAGCAATTTACATCATACCAGTGGTCATTGTTTATTTATTTATTTAATAGTTTTGTTTGTTTCCTTATTCATTCATTATTCCTAATTCATTAATTAATTTGAAATTAATATAATAACTAATTACTCGTTTTAATTTTAAAATTTAAGTTTCAATTCTAAAACAACAAATCCTCGCTCCGGGTAAACAAACGTCACTCACAGCCCAGCAGGGATGGAGGGTTACATCTGCAAAGCCTATGAGCCATTATGCTTGAATGCCGATGCACACCTATGTCAAAACACTTTGACGACACGCAGTCTGTCCAGCATCGCGTGAGAAAACCTGCATCAAAAATGAGCTATCAGGAGAGATTACCGTCCCGGTTATAAATATGTGTCACTGTGGCAGTGACAGCGATTGTTGTGCTCCACTCAGCTCTAAACTGAGTTCAGTTTGAATATATTGTATATATTGTCTACAGCAGGGAGACCTAATTATCTCAGATATCAGGACTCACATCAACGCACGTACACTGAAAAACTGTTGCGTGTCTTACCGGGTGATGCTGTCCTGCCCTTCCTCCAGCTTTCTGCCTCAGCACCGGAGCAGCGCGTTCCTCCCCGCACGTCAGCCTGCGGATCAGCACGGCACGGGAAGCCCCCGTGCTCCTGGGTCCTAAAGCCTGTACCACTCAGCGGTGCCCAATGACGCGCGCTGTTATTTTTAGTCCTTTGTTTACCGGAACAGGTGATTATCTTTCCTTGTGAGTGCATCTTATCATTTTCAGACAGGAAGCTGTAAATATAGGCATGCTGCTGGATGTAGTACTTTTGATAATGCCAGTTATTATTTTTATTTTACATTATTTAAACAACACAACTGACAGAGATAACTGAAACCACAAACAGATGAGTCATACACTACTGAAGAAGCAAACGAGTTAGACTTTTGAAAAGAAATGTGTGTGTGTGTGTGTGTGTGTGTGTGTGTGTGTGTGTGTGTGTGTGTGTGTGTGTGTGTGTGTGTGTGTGTGTGTGTGTGTGTGTGTGTGCATTACTATGTTTCTCTGCACCTGCTTACGTGTCAGTGTCTTATTAGAAGGGGGCATCAAGGGGGCATAGAAATTAAATCAACAAATTAATGAATAATTAAGTAAAGTACTTAAAAATGTATTGTTACTACAGTTGTGGAAGTGTGTGTGTGTGTGTGTGTGACTGACTTTATTTGTTTATTTTGCAGTTTGATATCATTGATCATCCTGTTGGCTTTAACTCTGATTTTATTCCCTTTGTGGAGCTTCCAGACGTCTCACAGGAGGAAGCTCACTCAGAGGGTTTAGCCCCCAGACCCTCAGGAGGGGGGCAGCTTTTTAGGGACTTGTGAACCTGATTGTGTTGAACAAGTGAACCATGCCAACACATTTTGAATAGAACCAATAAGGTTCAGTTCGAGCCCCTCTTGCCCGCCCTCCCTCAGCTACTCTGGGTACCACACCCTCCCCACGTTAGCCCACTCCACCTCCTTCAAGTAAAGGTGAGAAAACATGTCAAATGAAGGGCTGCAAAAAAAGAGAGCTGGTCATAATAATTATGACAACAACAAATAACAAACAAAAACAATAATAATAATTCTGAAATTATTATTATTATCACTAACAGCACTATCATCATTACCATCAAGTAAAATATAAATAAGAAAAATAAATTAAAAGGTCGGGACTTTGAATAATCAAGAAAGTGTGCTTGGTCAAGTATGTATTCCAGTGTAGAGATAGTTATAATAATAATAACAATAATGACAATATACTAACAATAACAACAGCAAATAGAAAATATAAGCAAGCAATAAAAGAAGAAAAAACAAAACCTGTAGCAATAATAAAAACCAACACCACCATCAGTGACCCCATTCTTGGCATAACTATTGGTATGACAGTAGCAATGATAATAATAATGGTTAATGATAACAAGCAGAGGAGGTCTAGGTCTAGTGAATTGCACTAGCCTGGCCCTGCACCTAGGACCAGTTTGCCTTGGGAGACCCTACCAGGGGCAAACTGCCCCCCAACAACATAATTCTTAGGCTCATTAGGGCGAACGAACCCCTCCACCAGAATAAGGTGCTGATTCATGGCAGGATGCAAAAAAACATCGAAGATTTTAATGAACACTCAGTAACCACAGGTGAGTATTTGCAGTTCTTCAGAAAAGTACAAAGATTCATTTTCAGACAAAGGATTTCAAGACTCAGTTTCTTCACAGGATCGGGTCCAGTTACCACGAGGCTGCCAGGCAGGTAAACGCTCACTGTTTGTGCAGGTTGCAGGTTCAGGTAAGTTAATCCAGGACTGACAGGAGCAGTCACAGGTAAGTCTGACGCACAGATGACAGAAAGAAGGAAAGATAGAGCAGAGAGAAGGCGGGTCAGCGCCTAAGAGGTCAGGGAGGGACCATGACTGGATTAGATTTAATCTAATCCATTTTAGCATACTACTGTTAGACCTACCCCACCAAGGTACTGCAAATTAAGAGTGACAGTTTGATAAGCATAAAAAGGTTTGGACACATTTTCTGAAATTTAAAGATAATTACATTATTTACAGTTAGTATGGCGTGATCTGGTTTGACCTCTGCTGTACCAGCAGAAAGGGTGAAAACTCTATTAGACCTTAAGCAGGTTAGGAGGATAAAAGGAGGCTCCTGTATGCTTCAGTATTGTGGTGTGCCTGTGGGTGTGGCAGATAGTGGGCAAGAAAATGTAATAGAGGAGGATGGAAATGAAGAGAGCAGGGAAAATGAAGGTTTCCCAGAGGGTGATGGGAAAGATGAGGAGAGGACAAAGCACGTTAGAAGTGTTAGAAAACCCATTTTTAAACTTTTATACATCATGGGAATCATAAATAAAGAAATTATTGACTGACTGCAGCTTTGAGGATTTATGAGACTCAAGCTTTGGGCGTGTTTGCTTGATTGACAGGCGTCTTCCTGAATTACCATCAGCTGTTGCTTGGTCCCCACCTCAGCGCCGTACTGGCTTCCTCATCAGTGACCAAGGAAAACTCGTAGCCACACGTCACCATCATTGTATTTGTGGAGCTGGGAAATTCCCTTGTGCCTTTTTTTCCATTAGTCACCTGTAACGCCTTTTATTTTCTAAGACACTATTCCTATATGTTTCTGCCATCTGTGGTTATGTGCAGATAAGACACAGAGGAAATGATTGTGCTCCTGAAGGTGTGTAGGTCTGCTCTGACTGACAGAGTGTTAATAATGGGGGAATAAATAAACTGCAGTGCTGTTGCTGTAGGCCGGAGACTGTGGTTTGATGACGTCAACGATCCCCCTGCCCCACTTTACCCCAGACGGGGAGCATGTGTGCGTGTTCAGACTCATGCATCTCACCTCTCCACCCTCTAATTCCCATAGGATGGCGCTCCATTTCCCCTGACTGATAATGAAGGAGCATGTGTTGTTTTAAGAGCATGCTCAGCAGTTTGCTTAACACATAACACCATGCTCCAAAAACCACCTCTGCTTTTTTCCAGCTTGTTTTGCTTTATTACTGCTTTATGAGTTTTCACGACCGCAGCCGTGCTTATCTCGGATGCCTTAACGTCTGCGCAGTCTGCAGGGAGCAGCTGCGTGACGTGTTGTGTAACTGTCATGGCTGTGCAGCGGCATGGAAACTGTGTGACAGCACCGCCGACTGGTTTCATTGTGTCATTGGTGCAATTGATGTCCATCCATCAGTCAGGGGATACATTTTAATCTTTCACAGCATAATTTCCATTTATATGGAGTTTGCTTTACTTGATAACCTATATCACATGCTTGTAAAATGGACTGCAGAGTTACTAAAACAATGTCAGAGTTTCAATATTTTCCCTGCATGCTTTGTGTACAATGTAATTGCAGGTGAAACTATTGTGCTTATTAACTGAAGTGAAATATTTTAGATTTTATAGTGTTTATTTAAAAAAATGAGCTCAAAGCACCCTAACACCCAACTCCATGCTATCACAAAATGTGGGCCAAAAAATAATTGTTCTAATTAAAACACATGAAAGAAAAAAAAGATTTTTTTTTCCTCAAAAAATTAATATTTTTTCTTTTCATTCTTTTTTTAGGATTACATCTGTAGTGCAGCCCAACAGCAGATCACTGCAGGTGGGTCTAATGTAAACATTCATTCTCAGACTGAATACTGCAGTAATTCACATGTAAACGCAACATTATACTTTCCTTAAAGTACGCATTATAACGCATTTTGGGATCAACTTGAAAGAAAGAAACGTAAAAGTGAGGTCAGAGGTCAAATGTAATTGTACCTGATCCTACATCGTGTCTTCCTGCCACTCTGTCTACTTTGGAAAAATGTTAGCTCCTTTTCTAGATATGCACTGCTCAAAAACATTAAACGAACCTCTAATCATAGCTCAGCATCAGTCAGTAAACCTCTGAAATTGATGAGGTCAGTAAGTATCAGAGGAGGGGGGGTGTTTATCAGTTTCAGCTGCTTTGATATTCATCAAATTACCAACAGGTGCACTAGAGGGGCAACAATGAGACAACCCCCCCCAAACAGGAATGTTTTACAGCTGGAGGACACTCACATTTTCCCCTCCTCATCTTTTCTGACTGTTTTTCACTAGTTCTGCATTTGGCTAGGGTCAGAGTCACTGCTGGTAGCATGAGGTCATACCTGGACCCTACAGAGGCTGCACAGGTAGTCCAACTCCTCCAGGATGGCACATCAATACGTGCCATTGGCAGAAGGTTTGCTGTGTCTCCCAGCACAGTCTCAGAGCATGGAGGAGATTCTAGGAGACAGACAGTTACTCTAGGAGAGCTGGACAGGAGAAGGTCCTTAACCCATCAGCAGGACCAGGATCTGCTCCTCTGTGCAGGAGGAACAGGATGAGCACTGCAGAGCTACAAAATGACCTCCAGCAGCCACTGGTGTGAATGTCTCTGAGCAACCAATCAGAAACAGACTTCATAAGGGGGGCCTGAGGGCCCAACGTCCTCTAGTGGGCCCTGTGCTCACTGCCCGGCACCAAGGAGCCTGATTGGCATTTGCCATAGAATACCAGAATTAGCAGGTCCACCACTGGAGCCCTGTGCTTTTCACAGGAGAACCTTATGCTGCCTGTAACATTGTTCAGCATGACCAGTTTGACGGTGGGTCAGTGATGGTCTGGGGAGGCATATCAATGGAGGGACAAACAAAACTCTACAGGCTAGGCAACAGCACCCTGACTGCCATCAGGTATCAGGATGAAATCCTTGGAGCCACTGTCAGACTCTATGCTGGTGCAGTGGGTCCTCAGTTCCTCCTGGTGCACAACAATGCCCAGTGTCCAGGATCTCAGTGATGCCCTGCTCCAGATCTGGGAAGAGATCCCCCAGGACACCATCCTTCGTCTCTTTAGGAGCCCTGATGTTGTCAAGCAGGCACACGAGCACGTGGGGGCCACACAAACTACTTAGTATTATTTTGAGTTGTTGCAGTGAGATTAGTAAAATGTTCCAGCCTGCTGCATCATTTTTCACTTTGATTTTTGCCTCTGTAGGTTGATCATTTTCATTTCCAGCAAACAATCCTTTTGTTGGATGGAACTTCCTTTCATTCCTAACACGTCACCCAGTCCATGTCAGTATAGATATCCTGCATGATTTATCTGATGTGTATTCAGTGAGCAGTGTAAAATAAACCTCCAAAAGAGCAAATGTTTCTGCATAAACTGCAGCAGCTCTGCAGCTTCAACAAGTCAGTTTGCACTTTAACCTCACCTGTTCTGGGTTCAGATATCTTGGTGTTAACAGGACATTTTCAGGTCTTTTTCAGCTAACTTTGCCCTTCTTGTGACTAAAAGTCAGATTTTTTTTTGGAGGTGGAACAATCTGCTTCTCTTTGTCAAAACCAACGTTCTGCCTAACTTTCTGCATCTTTTTCAGGCACTGCTGTTATTTTTTTAACAAAACATTTGTTTCTTTAGACAACATGATCGGCTCCTTTCTTTGGGATTCAGGACCTTCGTGGATCTGTAAATCTTTACTTCAAATATGCAAATTTAATAGAGGTCTGGCTCTGCCCAATTTCCAGTATTATTACTGGGTTTCTGCTGACTGTCTTGGTGTGTTTTGGAGGCCCATCATCTTCTATTTCTGTGTATACACACACTTTATTATATTGTATTACATCATCGATCTATAAAAATCATGTTCACTTCAGTCCAAAAAAACAAAAAAAAACCACATACAAGTACTTAATTTATTTAAACAACTTTAAAATACACAAATACAGTGGCATTACAAATGAGGAGCAAAGGTTTTGAGGTGGGAGTGAAAAGAAATGATCTCCCATGACTCCACAGAAAGATGCAGTTTGGGACACGAGGAACCATCTCCAACAGTTAAAAGCAAAACTGACAAAAATAAGAAAGAACTGCGTGAAGCAGACTGCAAAACTCATCCCATGTAAATTGTACTTGCATTTATTATAGCCATCAGTGGAACAAACGAGTTAATGCATCACTTTTTTGATTTTCAAGCCCACAGGTGAAGGATATCAAAAAAGAAAAACTGCCCGAGCAGGAACTCTAATGGAGTGAGGCGTTCCCATTCCATCCATACACTGTCGCCACCGTCCAAAACCGTACAGTGGTTCGTGTGGACCTGGTAGACAGAGTAGGTACAATCTATACACAACAACAGAGCAAACAAGTACAAATTACCACAACAACCCCTTCCCCCATTAACTACACAAAATTGGCCTACATTACTTTGCAATCAGTGGACAGTTTTCTACTTTAAAATGTGCATGATTCAGATCAAGTCAGAGGAGCCACTTTTAGTACCACTGGGACTCAGCCAAGACACCCCCCCCCCCCCCCCCCCCCAAACACACACTTTTTTTTGTTTTTTTTAATTAAGATAACACTTCCTTCTTGTTCATTGGTCATCTTTTTTAAACCACTCCTGTCCGTTTTCTACACAAACTTGCACATCATTTGCCAGACCCTCTGAAACGGTCAGCATCAGACTTAAACTAATGAGCTCTATTGGATCTATTACACATTTTTTTTTAACTCAAGCTCCATCTATGCCAGCTACTTTAGAAGTCATTGCAACATAGGTCACACAGTAGAATTTTAAATGGGGAAAAAATAACGCAGCCTCAAATACCACCTGTTTCCCAAGAAGGTTCAACTGAGGCCATAACATCCGAGGAGGCTTTTTTTTTTTTAGCTTTCTAGTGGCAGAAAATACATTCCCAGAATCTACCTTCTTAAAAAGGTAAGCCCAGTCAGTAATTTAGTCTTTAGCTCCCATAAAGTTGTGGCACTTGCAAAAACAGATTTAAAGATGAATGCTTAAAACTTACAGTCGCCTGCACAACGACCTGCCAACAATTCGCACATGTAACACACAGCGGGGAAGTCTGCTCAAGATGCTTTCAGACTTCTGGAAATGTTCAGCTTGGTTTAGGCGAGGGAGCTGACCAAGAGCATTCTGGAAGCAGCACACAATGTCCACCCGCTGGTGGGGAATACACCAGAAAATTAGCTACAAATCCACACAGTGCAACAGCACGTGGACTGTATATTGAAGAGCTGGGAGGCTAAAGAGTGGCTGATGTGTGATCTCTGCTGAGTGATGTCTAGAAATGTTCAGGGCTGCAGCGCATGTATGAAAACTGCTTTGAAAGTGAAAGCATGTTTTCAGTTTTAGTAGTTCTCCCCGTAGACTCTAAAAACTGTGAAACGCCCCCTTTAAGGCAAAACCAAGTGGCTTCTTCTGCACTGTGCAACCATGCTGTGAAATACTTTGCAATGGCACACTCAGTATTAAACTGGGTATCAGTAAAAGATAACTCACTCAATTTGCCTTGGAGCCTTTCCTCCAATATAACGAATACATTGTTACGTTTCTATCGTGCAGTTTTGGTGGGATTCTGACCACGAGTTCACTGAAACTCACTCTTTAAGCTCTTGTGGGGCTCATTTTTGTGGCTTCTGCTAGAGACACACATGGAGACAAGGAGGCTGCAACATCCTGTGAATTTTGGTTGAAATCATCCACGAGTGTTTATTGGTGTTTATGAAGAAAGCCGTCAAAAGTATGCTTGAAACAAAACAAACAAAAACAAAGAGAAGTCTTTGGAAGCAGATGGTCTAGAATGAGGTTGATGAGGCAAAGGAGTTTAAAAAAAAAGAAAAAACTCTCAACATGTTTATCCCACACCCATTTTAAGCTTGTATGACCCTAAGATAACCCTAAGACAGAACCACACAAACACACAAAAACCACATCACTATGCACTGAGTTTAAAAACAATGTCTCATCCATTCAGTGCGCACACACCAGCCTCCCGACTAGATCATCGTTTCATTCACAGCTTTTCCCACCGCAGCCACAGACCTGAAGACAAACTATATGTGCTGTATGTTGTATGATACTACAACGTCCTGGTTGCAACGCACCTGAGGTGGACAAAGACAAAAAAACAAAAAAAACAAACTACTCATACCATGGGATCATTGCAGAGAGAACAATTAAACCCCGTTACTGTAACTGTAAAGTTAAACCTCAAACACCTAAAATACAAAATAAAAGAAAAATGTCCACTTGTGGGATTTAAAGAGTCTTTCAGGACACAAAAATAGAGTTTAGGCCCTGTTCTTCAACACTGCCACGATGGATCACGTGTCTCTGGTAGGTTTAATAAATCCCACAGGTTGCAGCTAACAGACTCGTCATTCTCTCTTAAGTCTGAACAGCTGGTGTAGTAGAATTTTTAATGATTAAAAATAAGTAAAATCAAAAGTTGGGAGGAGAAAAAAAATGAAGGTGATGCTAGAGAGAAGTGAATCCATGGCTTCATCAACAGTGAGGAGGAGGCAGGCGGAGGAGGGGGGGGGGTTTCCAAATCTTCCCACGGAGAAGAAGAAGAGATGCTGCGGCTGCTACTTTGCCAGAATTGTTGTTAAGGCAACCAAACTGTGCTCCACCTGCCCATCTCTCTCTCCTCGTCACACACACAGACACACACACACACTCACACGTCTGGCTGTGCGCCTCTTCTTCTGTCAAGTGAACAGGAGCGCAGCCAGATACTTGTGCACTGGTTGGTAAGTCCTCCGTGTCATCTGAAGAGTCCTTGTTCATGTGTGTCTGTGTGTGTCTGTGTGTGTGCGTGGCTGCAAGTGGTGCATGTTGAGGCCTCCATGGTGCACAGTTGGATGGGGTTTCACCGAGGGGCTGCAGACTGGAGGCCGCTGGGTGTGGCCCGGGACAGAGCCTGAAAGAAGCAGAGGGGAAAATAACGTCACTGTCACAAAGACAATGCAGCAGCAGCAGCAGGGAGCAGATCACACAGAGGAAAACTTCAGCAGGACACACACTGCAGAGCTCACAGCCAGCAGCCTAGCTCAGCACAAACACTGGATACTAGAGTTTCGCCAAAGGACAAATTTGAGTCACAATGAACACCAGTAATTTATATTAATTAATATTAAATGTATGCCTCACCACAGTTTGATGCAGCCATTTCTACATATAACCAGCCTCTGGGGCTGAAAAATAAAGCCAACAAGGAAGTGCAAAAAAAATGCAGGTCCTCTCACGCACACTCGAGGCCATCTCCAAAAGTGAGCCAATCCCAACACTCGTGTTAAAATGTGCAACTTTATACCAAAATTAAAACATGTTTACAGCCATATACAAAAAAAAAAAAAAATGACAGTTTTTCCCTTCAAAACAGTTCAACAAAAGGAGATTTTTTTTCTTCAATAACCAGTCCAGCTGGATGCTGGTAATTCTTAAAGTTCGGGTCATGACTGGCTACATTAGCAGGTGTGCCAACAGGGGGCGCTGTGGCACAGAGCCGTCTGCTAAGCCTCACTCACTAAATTGAGTCACTAAACTGGAAATTGTGGTCTTGCTGTTGGAGCCTTTTGAAGCATTTCATGGAATTATCTGACAAAAGTACACATGCAGACCATGCTTGCATATCTGCACCTTCTGAAATGAATGCGATCCATCATCACACAACAAGACACCCAGGATGTGTGTGTGTGTGTTGGTGGGATGTGAAAATTAAGAGTTTAATGTAAACTGCTCTGTGTGTTTGCAGAATTAACAGTTTCTCCTCCCCTGCCATCATGCTAAAGTGACACTAACACTGAGTCTATGGACTACTTTGGCCGAGTCTCACATTTCTGTGAATACACTCGTGTACGCTGAAGAAGCCAGTGCAGCAGGTACAAACTGACCAATCAGCAGCCAGCCAGAAGCATAAACGAGCTGTATGCCTACCTAAGGACAAATCACCGGCCTCCACTGGTTGTCCTTGGAAACACTTCTCCTTTGTTTTTGTTCTAAATAAACAAAAGCTGCTTTTAACGTTCCTATTTACAGACTTGAGGTATTCCACTTTCTTCCAACACTGTGTGAATGCTCTATGGAGCTACAGTTACAAGTAAATTATGGTTCATTTTACTTTTTAAACTTATTTCATCATGCATACAATGTCACTAATACGTAACTTGCATGCAATGTGTTAAACAGGCCTACATCCTTTTTAGTTAACAGTTGTTTTAATGTTCTTTAAACATACACTGATCGAGCATAACATTATGACCACCTGCCTAATATTGTGTTGGTCCCCTGTTTGCAGCCAAAACAGCCCTGACTCTACCAGAGCCCTGCAGGTGAGCTGTGGTATCTGCACCAAGATGTTACAACAGATCCTTTAAGTCCTGTAAGCTGCAAGGTGAAGCCTCGATGAATCAGACTGGTTTGTCCAGTGCATCCCACAGATGCTCGATTGGATTGAGATCTGGGGAATTTGGAGGCCTTGCCAGCACCTCAAACTTGTTGTGCTCCTCAAACCATTCCTGAACTATTCTGCTTTGTGGCAGGGAGCATTACCCTGCTGAAAGAGGCCATCAGGGGACACAGTTTCCATGAAAGGGTGTACATGGTCTGCAAAAACACACAGGCACCTGGCCTACCATGTGACTTCACTTGCTCCCTAATATACCCCACCGACTAACAGGTGGTCATGATGTTAGGCTTCATCAGTGTACGTATAGGCAAACTCCTGTGTCAGTCTGTGTGTTTTATTACACACACAATGGAGAGTTCCTGTTTAAGATAATTCTGTGGGGGGGATAATACACACAGAAATGTGTCTCACATCTTTTTAAAACATTACACCTGGGCCTTCATAAACAGCCTATAGCTGATAATTGGCTATACAACCAATCAACAGTGCGATGATCCCAACAACATGGTATTTTTGGTATTGCCACACATGAAAGCAAAGAATCTGTAGACACTTTTCTGATCAGTGGTCTTTACTTTCTGGGGTTTCCACTAGTTTATAGGCAGCAATAAAACCTGCCGGGACACCACGTGATGCCCAAACATCATGCAATTTTGTATTTAAGATGTTTTAGGCATAACATGACATAACGAGCTAACGTGC
This sequence comes from Archocentrus centrarchus, assembly GCF_007364275.1. NCBI lineage: Eukaryota > Metazoa > Chordata > Actinopteri > Cichliformes > Cichlidae > Archocentrus > Archocentrus centrarchus. Next base: position 448,408 of record NW_022060269.1, read on the forward strand.
CTCATGCAGCCTTCCTGGAAATGAATATTATTTATTGCTATTTTATTTCTAGTCATTATGCTGATATATTTGGTCAAGGTCTGGTGTGCATTATCGAGATTATTTATTTATTACATTTCAAGTTGCTACAGTAGAAGATGATGTGTTACTGTGGGAGGTTGACGTTATGACATTCAAGCAATCAGAGGTTTAAAAACTGATTTCAAAAATGAGTCTAATTGGCAACAACAACATGCAAATTTAGTGCCTTAAACTTTGCATTAAATTTGTTGACTGTGTCATTGCCAATTAGTGTTGCTGAAGTCTTGGTCAATTTTCTCCACTGCTTAACATTATTCAGGCCAAATGCTATGACAGCCCTTCAACAGGAATACCAGCAATGGTCTAGGTTTTCATGTGTCCATGTGATATATATGAACCATAGCTATGCAAATTAACACAAGTGACTTAAATTATTCAACAAGATGAGTTATTCATGAGCTGCACTTTAATCTCACGAGCACAAATCAGAACGAGCCAAAAAAAAAGATGCCTTCAGTTGTCCTTCACTTTTCATCATTACTCATTTTGAGCTACGCTGAACATCCTTATTCTGCTCGTTCACAATACCGATCAATACTCCAACGACTGAAAAAAGATGCCATAAGTATACTACTCAAAAGGAAGCAAAGTGCCACATCAGCACAGAAAAATAAAATCATAATGTTGCTATATTATAAATCTGTACCTGCACCTGAAAAAATGCCACATTCAAAACACATTCACGACAAATGAGACCTGCTTAAACCCAAAACACACCACTGGCTGAAGGAGACTGAAGAAAACCTGATTCAGTCTATTCAGCAGTTCCCTTCTTTGGCCTACAGGGGGAGTGGAGGTCCATGCGAGGAAGAGAACAAAGGACCTAACGAAGCCTTGAAACACGGATTACCTCTGCTCCATCACACAGATCCTACAAAGCTCAGGAGAACGAGTGCAAAGGTGTCAGTTCCACTCTGCCTTCACACCTTTTTTAACTAACTGGAAAAAAATCTCTTTCGGTGCAAAGATAACAGCAGAGAGAAAATATTGTCTATTTTAAAAAGTTAGATTACTTGCTCATGTAATGACACATCTGACAAATCAGAAACCTGCACAAGCACAGTTATTGATCACCAAGTGCTTCTTGTGATTAGGTTCTGCTTTCAGCTTCATGTCAGTAATTCATTTTGAAATGAGGGACAAAGGGAACAAACAAGCAAAACAGGAAATTCTGTTGCCTGCTGCCTGTATCAGCTCAAACACTGTATGCTCTCGTAATACATGCTTCCTGTTTTGAAGAGGTCTTTGTTGGGCAACTGAGCACAAATGATTTAAGTTCTTATTATTAACTGACATGCAATCCTAATATCCTGCCAATATCCTGTTTTATGGACTGCCAAACTGCACAGGGTGCACCCTGCCACTCAGCCAGAGTCACCCGGGTTGGGGTCCAGCGCCGGAAATGTGGCTGCAAACAGATGTTTCCTGTGGACTTTGAATATATTTGTGAAGCACGGTTCATGTGTCATGGTTTGTGTTACCTGTGAGGACATGCGGGATGTTTCCTGGCGTCCCGTCAGGTCTGACGAGGAGATGTTGACGGGGGCTCCCCGGTGAAGACGCATGCTCACTTTTCTCTCCTTTTCCATACCTGGAAAAAAAGAAGGAAAAAAAAAAAAAAAAGGTACAAGATAGGCTGAGAATTACAGCTGGTTGATGGAAAAGCCAAAACAGTCAACAGCAGCAACCTACAGAGCTAATTTAAAAACACATTAAATGTGAGCTGACCTGTGTGTGAGGAAGGGTTGAGTGGAGAGGGGGCTGCGACATCCTGAGGTGCTCTGGGTCTTCCTGAGGCCGAGGCCATGCCTCTAGCCCCGGGGTTCCTGTTGTGCCTCATCCTCTCTTCCCGCTCCCGGCGCTCCCTCTCTGCATCCTCCGCGGCTCTGTTGGCACCCTGGCACACAAGTCAGGGGAGGTTTATTAAGCTTTCAGACAGCTGCAGACTTTCAGTAACAAAAAAATGTGTATGAAATCTGTATAAAAAGGATAATAGGCAGAATGATGATGCACTGTATCTGTACAGGTCACAAAAAGCCATATGCATCTTTAAGTTGAGATTATTTTGTTGTTACACAACATGTATATAGCTGTGTTCATTTCATAAAGAATGCGACTGTTCCAGTTGTACTGAGAGCACACATCACCCAGTTCTTGGGAGGTTTGACTTGCGTTCTGCTTGCCAATTAAATTCCCAAGAATGAGTGCTTGTTTCTGGCACACCTCCATAAAATAAGTAAGAAGCATGAATTTATTTTAGAGGGCAAATAATTTCCTTAGATGTGGAGATACAACTTACAAATTTCAGCATGTTCCAGTCAAAGACATAGTCGTAGGAGAACCCCTGTCTGTGGAAGAGGTTCCTGAAGAGCTGGCGCAGGTACGAGTAGTCGGGCTTATCGTCAAACCGCAGAGAGCGGCAGAAGTTCAGGTAGGTGGCAAACTCCGCTTTGGGGGGCAAAGAGGTTTGTAAAGAAATTAGTGTCAAAGCAGAGGTGGGGCTAAAACATTCATAACTACATGTGAGCACTAGAACCTACATGGGTAGCCTTTGCAGAGGACCTCAATGGGTGTCGACATTTTTTTCTCACTGATGCGTTCATATTTCTGCCTCTTGGTGGCAGCTTTAAGGCCTTGCCAAGGCAGAGAACCCAGGTTGAAGTACATAAGGACGTATCCCAGTGACTCCAAGTCATCCCGTCTGGACTGCTCTGTAAATGCAGGGAGAGGTGGGTCAGTCAGGATCAGCAGTCCGGACTGATTCATCAGTCACCAGCTTTATGGAGGTTGATCTTACCGATGCCCAGATGTGTGTTGATGGAGGCGTAGCGAGCGGTGCCTGTCAGGTTCTTGTTCTCGCGGTAGGGGATGTGCTGGTGTGTGCGTGCGTCGCGATATTTCTTGGCCAGGCCAAAATCAATGATGTAGACGAGGTTTCCTTTCTTACCCAGGCCCATCAGGAAGTTGTCTGGCTTTACGTCTCTGTGGATGAAGTTCTTGGAGTGGATGTATTCAATTCGGCTGATCTAGAAGAGCGGTAGTCAAATATTAATATGTGGACATTACAGGAGCTTCCCTAAAGGTAGATATTTTAAGTCTGTAAAGACATGAGACATACACAAAAGTACCCCACTCTACTGTGTTTGTTGCACTACTGTATGCACTGTGTGTCATGTATCATTAAGCTGCAGGACCAGCATATATTCTTTTTCTTCTTCTTGAGATCTCACCATCTGGTCAGCCAGCAGCAGGACTGTCTTGAGGCTGAACTTGCGAGAGCAGAAGTTGAACAAGTCCTCCAGACTGGGACCCAGCAGCTCCATCACCATCACGTTGTAGTCACCCTCAGCGCCGCACCATTTTATTGTCGGAATACCCACTGGAAGAAATACAGGAACACAAGGGTTACATTTAGGCTCGACTACATTTATTGGGAGTTCAGTGAGAACCAAGAACTCCATCTTCAAGTGTGTGTGTGCGCGCGCGCACATGATTACCGTATTTTCCGGAGTATAAGTCGCACTTTTTTTCATAGTTTGGCTGGGGGTGCGACCTATACTCCGGAGCGACGTATATGTGACATTTATAACACATGAACCAAAATACTCCAGCCACTTGACATCTCCGTGAACTGCAGCTTTAAGGCAGTCTTGCGTAACCTGTGGGCGCAGTGGATGATGGATGGAGAGCACAGCTTAACGGCAACTGGGAGAATGCGCCACCCAACTTTCCTGGAAGTCATTGGATGGATCAAGAAAACATGGGCTTCAGTGACAAACCGTCCCGTTGGGATTCAGAAAGGCTGGAATAATTGGAACTGCAGCTGACGACGAGTCTGACTAACGCGACACAGAAGAGGAAGCGGCGCTTCGTCTACGGAGTGTACGGAATTGTTTAGAAGTGACACCGAGGATAAAGAATTCAATGGATTGATGGTTTGGTTAACTTGTTAGTATGTTCTTTATGCTATGGTTATCTGAATAACTTAATGTTACGTTAACATACTGTAGCGATTCTCTTAGTTAGAGAGCGTGTTGATGTTGTGGGATTTCGGACTGTTCGGGAGGTTCGTGAAGGCAGCATGGAGAGAGAGAAAAAGACCGAGAGCTTGCCTGTGTGTGTGTTGCTGTTCCGCTGTTGTAGTTGTGGTTGGCGTGGCTGTGGCCTACAGCAGCCGTTTTTCTGTTAATAAAGACGACCTTTGTTGTGAATATCGCCGACTTTGGAAGTGTGTTTACAACGTTACAATACCGAACACGTGTTCGTTGTGCGTCATGTAGCTGAATGTGCTACGTTAGCATAACGTAGGTGTAACCGTGTTCGTCCTGTTCTTTAATCCATTATTATTTTAAATTGCCGTTCAAGATGGAATTTCTGCTCTGGGTCTCGGATTCTATCAACACCCCCCCCCCCCCCCCCCCCTCCCCAAAAAAAAGTGCGACTTATAGTCCAGTGCGACCTATATATGTTTTTTTCTTCTTTATTATGCATTTTTTGGCTGGTGCGACCTATACTCCGGAGCGACGTATAGTCCGAAAAATACGGTAAGTGTGTTAGTGAATGAGTGTGTGTCTGTAAGCCTTTAAAAGGAGCATGCAGTGGCTGCAATGAAGAATTTCTTAAATTTTATAGACTAAAATAATTAAGAGTATCTATAACAGTCATGATTTAGAAAGACACCAAACATTTTCAGTAGCTTTCTAAAATTTCTAAACTTTGTTTCCTTTGTATGCCTTCAAGTCATCTTTGTATTGATGTTATCTTTTGTGCTTTGTTTTTATATAATCTTAATAAACATTTATTTCTGCACCATTAAAAACAAAAAGACAGTCATCCATTGCTTTCCATGATTATACTTCAAATACACAGCAGAATCCCAGAGGAAAGCTTGGACGATAACTGCTCATGATGACATGTCTGTCAAATATGCTACATGAGCCAGCGGTCATGATAAAAGAGAGAAAACAAACCAGTTAAAGCAGGATGTAGCCTGTTTCAGTGCCTGAGAGAGGACTGTGGGCAAACTAGTTTTGATTACTAGTATTCACCTAGCTAAACGTGATGCTGGCCCATCGTGTTTGTGTTAAGGGATCAGAATTACACACTTTCTCCTGAAGACAGATTTCTCTCCACAAGTAAGATTTCTAGTCTGGTTTTTCACATGTGCACTGGTAAAGTAAACGTTGTGGGTAACATGTGCATGAGCCTAGAGAAGCCCATGAAGTGTGCAAGTCTGATCAACAGGAACCATCACAATTGATGGCAGTGTGCGCACATTTGGAAATGACGTCAAGTCTTCACACTGTGCACTTGAGCAATGTCATTTCCTTTTTCGGGGGCTCATATTACAGACAAGCTTGCGCATTTTGAGGTTTTTGAGTAAACGCGACGACCGCACTGCACGTACACACTTTTCTGATTTCTGTCACCAACAGGTTTTTCCAAGTAAGCGGGTCACTTTAAGTAGACGTAAACACAGCCGATGACTAACACATTTACCCTGCCCGGATTAAAAAGCAAAACAAAAACAACAAACCTTCCTGAAACAGACCTGTACAGGGTAACTACAGGTAATAAACGTGGCTCGGCTCATGCCCCCATACACAGAGGCCAGCTGGTTTAGTAAGAACTGGTAACTGACCCTGCCAGAGCGAATCGGCCATCTGGCATTTCCTTCTACAGGCAAGCAGCAACAAAATGCTAGTACTCAGCACCACACACACACACACACACACACACACACACACACACACACACACACACACACACACACACACCCACCCCATCCGCTATTTATATACATACAAACACAAATACATCCCACCGTCTAGGTCAGCTACTGTGCCCTAATAAATCCAACTATGCTGGAACAAAAATACAAATGCATGTGGGGACACAGCTGTGCTGACAGACACACTGTCTCTATAAATGAGCAGTCCAGAGCCCACTAATATGGACAAAGTGAATTCATTAGCCACCAAAAGAAAACTACATATTAAAATTTGGATTTCAGAACAGTTTGAGTAGCTAACAGGGCAGTGTGAGGTACAGTAGGACAGTGATGCAAACAAACCTTTACGTAAGGGCGATAAGAAAAGGTCTGTTTTCAACCACATGTTGCTGACGACACTAACGAGCTGGCAGGACAATTAAAAACAACAAAAAAAACCAAAACATCCGTGATATTTTTTTCCTTTGCCCAGCAGCACTTAGACTAAATGAAAAAAAAATACTTTTGGTTATGATCCCTGACCTTTAATGTTTTTTTGAAAGAAATTATATCAAATATATATATCAAAAGCTACTGCGTCTATTTTACTCCAGACTGTGTTGTTTATTGGTTACACAACGAGCATGGTTCACGGCGCCGTTTGCCTCCTGTATGCAAACCTAATATTCTTTGTTTTTCCCCTCAGAATTAAAACGTCTCACTCTGAAAAGTCAGTGGCTGTGGAGATGAGCACAGAGCGTTTTCTGATAGGTCCATTCTAGCCAATCATGCATGAAACACCTAGGCATGGTAGTGACCGAAATGGTGGACCCACCGCTCGCACACCGAGGAGTGCAAAAGCTGTTCTGCACAACTGTAAACATGTCAGAGCTGAGATCAGCAGGATTAAGCCAGCATCCACATCAAGGACACTGTTCTGTCATTCAAATGTTTCATGGTCACCCTCTGGCAGCAGCAAAGTTCAGGCATGTAAAAACCCTACCCACTTTTTTTATTACTATAAAATAAAACCTTATTCCTACCTGTACTTTAAAATCTATGTTACCCTAACCAAAGCCTTACTGACTCAGAGCAACAAGTTCTTTCTTGCCTCTCATGCTGTAAGCTCGTGAGCACGTTTGAGAGTCACATGTTCTTTTCTCTTGCTTTTGGTACCTTTATAGTGGCATGAGGTCTTTTTACCTATGCTAGTAGTAAAGCTATATGCCGGTTAGCTAGACCACTTTGGTTAAAATATATTAACATTAGTACTCATGCTGGCACCAAGCTTATTTACTTTAATGATCTGTCAGCTGTCTCTGCAAAAGGTTTAACTTTAAAATCAATAATACACGGACAAAAAGTCCATTCACACAGTAAGAGTAAATATTTTTCTCCTGAACAGAAATTCACTCCAACATGCAAACTAAATGCAAATAAATTTTCTTTTTCAAAACCCTCTGGCTTCTTGCGTAGCTACAGGACACAAGTACTGTGTTAGTGGTTTTTGGTGACATGATACTGTGTAATTTGAATATTTTTGTAGTGTCTATATTTTTTCCAGCTTTGATGAAAATCTGGCTGTAACCAGCTGCCTAATTTAATAAGACAGGAAAGAGGTGTTGTGTTTTTCCAAAATGTTGCTCATGAGTCACTGATTTAGGACGATCAAAGCAGCAAACAGCTTTTCAGCTTTATTGTAGTAAACAGCTGCCTATCTTATCATGGCTCAACTCACACGAAGTTATCTTCTGTCACTCTTTGGTCACAGTAAAAGCAGTGAAGCAACAGCTAAGAAATTAGCATCTATCTGGTCGGCACGCTTATACAGAGATTAGCTGCACACACCTCTTGAATCAGGTTTTAGGCACCAGGCTACTGTGACAGAGTGGTTCATTTTTGTGGCTAATCTGGTGCTTACAAACAATCACTGTCAGAAGTTACTGTTAGAAAGATTAGAGAAGGGAGATGATTGGTATGTACCATAATCACACAGCTATTGTGTGACCTTGTGGCTTAACTTATGAGTTGTAGTCACTGAGTCACAGATCAATGTTTTCCATTCATCGTATTTTTTTTGTCATCTTTAATCTACCAATATTTTTTCACAGCTTCACCCCAAAACTGAGAATTGGGGCTTCAGTTCAAAGTCTGAGGTCACGAGGGTCACTGGAATAAACATCACATTCCTTTAGGTGAATGTGAGGAGTTTATAAAAGCAAACAGACTGTGTGTAAATGGTGTTATGGTACACCTTACCTCCACCCTGCATCATCTTGTAGATTTTGCTCTCTATGTGGAGCTGTGGGTGTTTGGTCTTGACACATTCCAATTTGATGGCAACCTCCTCTCCAACAGAGATATCAGTACCTAGGCAAAGACAGCAAAGACACATTACACACTCAATACAGTATTTAATTTATAAAGCAGTATCTAATCAGCAACATCAACTATAGAAACTGTAATACTGGACACAGTCAAAGGAATATTACTCATGTAAAAGTCCAACCTCTCTCTATGCCATGGTCATTCAAAATCAGCGTAATTTTATTAGTAGTAATTACTACATTTTTAGTAATTTTTATTATTTACTATTATATTTTAAAATAAAATACAATTGATATTCAGTACTGACAAGTGAACACAAATGTGTGATTCATATGCAAAAACAGATCATTACAAGAGCAACATTAAAAGCAGTTATTGACCAAAAGCGCTGTTCTCACTCCATTAAAACGGACTTAAACTCCCCCATCGAAACTAGTTCTGGCAGTTTCAGCTCCTTATACAGATTATTTGATGAAACGGGGGCAGCGTAGTTAAAAGCCTTTGAAAAAAATCAAGAAAAAGACGAGCACAGTATGTTTTGCAGTCCAATGCATCAATAATGTTGTTCACCACTTTAATAGCAGCAGTTCTTGTGCTTTACAGATTTGCTTTATCAATATGTCTCAGAAAAATCCTAAACTGCTTGTTGGCTGGTGGATGAAGTTAAGGGGACCTGCTTGAGTACACAAGGAAATATCAGTGGCTGTTAACACAGCAAGGGCAGCCAAAGTGGAAGATAAACCAGCCAACGGTGCGCACTGAATGTACCCTGCTCTTCTTTCATGTATCTACTTGCATCTGGAGCCTATGTTCCTCACAACTGCCCTCATATTGAGATGCCACCCCTTTGACAGAGCAGAGGATTTGGGGGAAAGCACAGCAAACTGACAGCGTTTCATCTGCTTTCTTCCTAAACACAACCATGGAAGCCAGTTCCCTCCACATAAACACAGCAACTGGACACCACGTTATGCAACCTCATTACACTCTGTCTCATGCACACAAGGAACTGTTAAACTGTACAAGCCAACATTAGCACCAATGGAGCATCACAGACTTCTCTGTATGAGGTCATCTGGGTGGAAGGAGCAGCACTCATGAGGGTGGGACATCCAGGACCGTGACTGTTTAAAGTTTATAAAACACAGAACTGTACAAACAGGGTGAAGAGCAGCCTGTGTCCATGTTGAGTTTTGCAAAGCCGCAGGAAAACAATAGCTGGAGCTGACATAATGCAACTCTGCTGCTTCTCATCTATGCAGCTAAATTAGATTGCATTGATTTACTCCAAGCTGGCAGTCCAAAGCCATATCCAGACTGTTCCAGGGAGTTACTTTAAAGGGTCAGCTTACCAATCACATGGTTACTGTCTGCATCCACAGAACTATTTTTCTCCTGTAGCATGTATTTTCTTTCAAATCCTATCCTGTTCAGTACTAAAACACAGTCAGAAGTAGTAGAACACACGCTGCAGTCGTCAGTGTGGATCCCAGGAAGACTGTGTGTGCTACAGGGCACAGGGATCCGTGAAAATCCAAATAAACACATCTTTATGGATTTTCCTGCAGAATTAATGGTCCCCTAGTTGAAATGCCACAGCGCAATAACCTATTAATACTTGGAATTTTGGCCTGAAGTTGCCTGAAACTGTTAATCAATTATAAAAGTAGTCCATGAACATGACTAATCTATTATTTACTGGTAAGCTGTGACATAACTGTAGGTCTAATAAACAGATAAGTCATCATTTTATATTAAAACATTTCTCACCATGCTAAAATGAAAGTGACAGTTATGTAAAGTACGTTTACTCACTGAAAATAAAACCCAGCCTTGCAATAAATGAGTGACAAGTTGGCAATAGCTGCTCTACTGTAGACACTTCACTCAAAATGACTAATCCAGAATGTGCTTGGCCAATCAATCAATAATCACTTGCAAATCAAATGCAACCAGAAAGAAAAGGCTGCAAAGCCTCTTTATGGAGATAATCAGCCTGTTTGACTGTGGTGTCTCCTCGCTTGCATCATAGGAATGTGATCTGCTTGGACAGATTTCCTAGAGAATGTAGTCCCTCCAACCCCCTCCTCCCTACCACATCTTCTTAGAGGCGAGGCTGGGGGCATGGACGGGTGTGTTAGGGGCAAAAACACTGTGTATGTATGGTGGTGTGCGTTTTCATCAAGTGCAGTGTTGCTTGTGAAACATGTTCAGACACGTCCCTCCACACTGGTTCACAAACACAGGCAGACTGCTAGGACTCTAAAGATGCAAATATTTGATACCAGAGCACCAAACTGTGCTGTGATGACTGAGAATCAAACCAGAACTCAGTGCTGACAAACTTTACAGAATCAAAGCTGTTTAATGCCAGAAATGCAGTAGAAGTATATCACAGACCACCATGATTCAATTCAAATCAGTTTTATTTATATAGCACCAAATCACAACAGTCGCCTCAAGGCCCTTTATTTTGTAGGTAAAGACCCTACAATAACACAGAGAGAACCCAACAGTCAAAATGACCCCCTATGAGCAGCACTTGGTGACAGTGGGAAGGAAAAACTCCCTTTAACAGGAAGAAACCTCCATATCAGGTTTGGGGTCGGGGGGACATTCTGTGGAGGAGAGCCAGAGATTAATAATAACTAATGATTAAAAGCACAGGACTTTAGCTATGATGACAGCACAGACAACACGATTCAGGTAAAACTAGACAAACGAGCAATAATGCTCGTGCAGAGAGTGGGAAATCTGAGCTGGCACGGCACACAGAGGATGACCAAATGTGGAGCAATTTCTCAACCACAGGGTTTGATTTTTCAGTGTGAAAAGTAAGGGTTTGGGGGTGAGTAGCTAACGCTGCACTAAAATGCTCTCTGATCAGAAAAAAATATATTACTGTGTGAACCCTGTGAGACCATCAGCAAAAACCCTCAAGATTGCCCAACAGAGTTTCTGAGCTCAGTATCATTATAGCTACTGTTGACACCACAACACAGCAGATGGGCAGCAACCAAACACGTCATCAGTTTGAAGACCGACTCGCTGCCAACAATCGTTCTGAGCATGTCTTAAAGTGTTGTTATTGTGGCAGCCTTATAGCAACCTCGCTGTTAGTTTTCCTTGCATAACCAGACCTCTCCCTTTTGGCACACACTACTGGAAGCTTTTCAAAAATCAAAAGCTGAGAAAGTGTTACACAAGTCCCAAGAAGCCAGGTAGCTTTGTGATACAGGATTTACAAACCTACAAATTTATCAGCGACATCCCTTCTACCACTCTCTACCTCTGCAAACGATGATCAAAGTTGTCCTATCAATAAAGACGATAAGTAGCAGCTTGGAAATGGCCATCGTCAGGATTTCATTGATACTTATACTCCTACTGTTACTACTATCCGTATTTTGGTGCAAAATACACATCAATCCAGCTAATTTTCAAACATTTTGCAGATGCTCAATGTGTTTTATCTCAGCTTCATACTAAGCAAGTATGAAGGTGTATAGTAATGTGTCTCTGGGTCAAGGGGTGTGGTAACCTCACTACAGTTAAATAATAACCATGAGTAATGCAGGATAGGGATGTCACCAGAACCGATACCTGCGGTCGATAATGAAATTCTGAAAACCGTATGGTACCATATGCTGTGTATGGACCCGAGGCAGCAATTCTTCCAGAACTGAAGGCGGCAGCATATGGTTACAAGTCTTCTAGTTTAACCTCACATGCCCAAGAAGGCAAAGAAGGAAGGGCACAAGCACAGGAAAATGGCGTAGCAAACACTACACATGGAAGATGGCGACTGCCACGGTTGCTTCGTTCCAACTCACTGAGATAAGAAAGGCAGAGCTGGCTATACTAGTAGTTTGCATTTGTAACAGCAAAAATATGCCGTTACAAAAGATGGATCCTGATATTAATCATGGGCACGAATGACGTGAGTGTTTTGAAATGTGAACTCCAGTAGCTTCAAAGAATAAAAATATTGAGCTGAAAATGAGCATAAACGCATTCACTTTAAATAATTTGTCATGAGAAGGTCAGTGAGTATAATTTCTAAATTGCTGATTAAAATGATCATACAACAAAAAGACTTAAAGAACTTTGCCCAAATTAAAGTCTGTAACTGGCCACAGAACTCAGATCAAAGACTAAGACGTGTCTGTCCATGTACTTTGATACTGGCAGTAATTGAAGACTACGTTTCAGGCGATACCAAACAAGTATTGACGTTTGATGCCAGGCTGTGACGAGGGGAAAACCTTTCCAGTTTAAGACGTTTGGACAATGATGAGGCCACATCCGGATTTTTGTATCTTGTTTCAGCACGCACATCACCCAGCAGATAACGCAGAAGACCTTTGGAAGCACAACATGACTCAGGCCTTGACTAACTGCTTGTGTGCATAACTGACAATTTGTCGTGACAACCCTCTCAAATGCAAAAAGTTATTCTACCACTTTAATCTGAATATTTGACGGTGCACATTTGCATCCAGTCACAGCACACAGCGTACAAGGCTTCGCTCCAAAAGCTGACCTCAACTTCTGCTAATAACAACCAATCTCTCGCACAACACGAGCACAATCCACCGCTCAGCCAAGCTGCTCACACATTGTCAGTGTTATTAGCAGGCGCTGTGTTCACACACTGCGTGGGAGCATTAATGTGGGAATGACTGAAATCCAGTTCCCTAAACTCTCGAACTTTCATGTTCTCCAGACAGACATTTAGAAGTTATTTACTTCTTGAAGATTTTACTTCTCTAAATGTGTTTGTCTTGTTTGATTAAACAAAAGCACAAACTCTTGCTCTGAGACTTGCAGGAATACCTCTGCGGGGTGGGTGATTTCAAAGAGCCACGCACTGTTCTGGCTGATTAACTACGTTACATCACATTACCCACCAACCAATCAGAGGGGGAAAGAGGAAGGGAGGGAGAGACAAAACCACAAAGTGATTATGCAAGCAGCTGGCAGATCTCACTGTCAGTCTAAACAACAGGTCACATGGAAAGCAATCTGGATCCAGCTGACGCATTAACGAACTTTCACTTTCCTGTGTTTCAAACTTTGCCCTTTTGAAGATAAATGTATTTATGAGTCTGAATCTAAGCACTGTTTAACCTGCTGTCAACCTTGTATGATTTCTGATATCACAGAGAAAACAGTAATCAATATTATATTATAAAGGACAGCCTGATGAAACATATATGACACCAAATCTTTACAGATTAGCCAGTTATTATTTGGCATTTCCCAAATTAGAACCTGAGAAACCAAGAAGGCTGGCTAAAAAGCAAACTATGAGCACAGGCTTGTCCCAGCAGGAAGCTGGGCTCGCTGACTGACTAATCGAACACTTCCTTTAGCCTTTTAAGTCAAACTAAAGTATGACCAATCTATTAAGTAAGCTGCAGCTTGGTTTCAGGGTGTGTTATTCTACCTTCACTGAGAGAAAAGAACACACGTAACAGAAGTTTTTATAGATTTGTCTAAAGTTCGTTTTTATAGTATATTTCCTTTATAACGGAAAAGATCAAATTACAGGGGTTACTTAGTTTATCATTTCAAACTCTGGCCATGTTTAACATGAACGCCACCACTGGAACAGTACACACACACATGACAAAAAAATATAAAATAAGAAAAAGCAGAAAAAGTAAACTTGAACACTGAACTTTTGCTGACCACTGCAATGTATTTTAGAGGAGACAGGCTACCTAGCCTGAAATACTGACCACCTCCCCCGAGACCATGAAACACTTCTACTTCACTTTAATATTTTATAGTATAATACAACCACAGTTAAAGCACAATTCTAATTTGGACTGATGATTTCCGTCAGTAAACTTTCTGAAACACAGTCACACAGTTTCCAAAACGGTTAGTTATGGTGTAAAGTGTGCTACATGGAATACATGAAGAAAATGTCAAATGAAATCCATTAGTATGGTCCTATAACTAACAAATGAAAGGAGGGATAAAAATTTCCCCAATCACACGCACCTTTCTCACGAACTGCTTCCTGAGTAAATGCAAACCTTAAACTTAACTATCCTCTCTCCTGGTTGATCGGTGATACAATGATTAGCCCGAAACCAGCGGGAAAAGGCTCATAAATTAACAATACCTCCTCTCTAAGTTTTAACTTCAAAAATGTGATCAGCTGTTCTCAACTGCTGATGCCAAAAACCTTCAACATGGCCACAGGAGAACACATTACAGAAGTCGAACGAGCTTTGTGTTAGAGAAGGTTTTTTTTCCCTTTCATATTTATGTTTATATCTCAGATGCAGAGCTCAAATAAGACGCCCTTCCCTCTGCCACTATCAACTTCCCCCATCTCACAATAAATTACATCATCGCTAACAGCCCATATGAGTCCACACAGTCTGTTCAGATGAAAAATGATTTGAACATGTTCCTTAAGCCAAAAACCCAACACTATACTCAAGCCAAAGTTACCTCTGCTGGCCATGGAGCCTCTTTTGATCAAATGTAGTCCTAAATATACACTTCGTTACTTTTTAAAAAGGTTCAATGTAATGTAATGATATAATATATATATATATATATATATATATATATATATATATATATATATAGGGTTATATAGAACTCACCTCTCAGTAAGACTAAAATAGTATTTGTTTTACATTTATGAACACAGGAGGAAATGAAACCGGTCTGTTGTGTTTATAGGTGGATCTTTAGAGTAAGTAAATAAAAGCTGGATATCAGTTACAAGCTCAGGGGCTTAAATGGAAAGCCTATGGCCTGATCTGCTGTTCTGTTACCAGACTACTGAGAGCGAAGGCTGGGAACCTATATATTAGCTAGCTTTTTGCAATAGAGATTTAGCTACATAGCAGCCGTCAGTGTCAATTCTTATCGTTAAGACGGTTCATTTGTCCATTAATTCATTCTTATAACAGACAACGTGTTCCCAAAATCAAAAACAATGAAGAATATCGTTTCCTATTAAGTATTTTATGGTAGAGGTTGTCACTGCTAGCTGTTTTGCTACACAGACTGATAGCTCGGTAGCTAACGTTGCTAAGACTAAACACAGAACAGCTGATTGATTATGAGGCCGTTTAGGAAACCCCGAATAAGCAGATGCTAACTGTTAAAGACTCCTTTACAATGACGAGGCTAATGGAAACAACGGGAAAAAGTACAGAAGTGTTCTCAGACAAGAACTTACCGAGGTAGATGTCTCCAAAAGATCCACTTCCAATTTTCCTGCCCAGTCTGTATCGGTTACCCACTCTCAACTCCATGGTAAGCAAGCTTCAGTTGGCTAGCAAGCACGCTCGCTAGCACAGAAACAGGCAAAAAACGGTCAGGTTTAGAGCTGGGACTTGTTTAAAAGCACGACGGGCGAAACCATCCAACGCAAAAGCTCTGTTTAAGCGAAGGACTGGCTCTTCTGTGCACTGTCGCCGGATGAAGTCGAGACTCACAATCTTTCGCCTCTTGTTTTAAAGTACTCCTAACCTCATAATGCGACAATACGATGGTCGCTGAAAAGGTTAGTCTTTGTACTTTCTGCTCCTGGTGTTTTCTTCGCCGATATACTTTAAATCTCCACGGATGAAAACGGATTTAGAGTAGGTTACTTTCAGGATCCGGATTGAGTCTTCTTCCTCCGGCTGCCTTGTCTGCTCTCTCTGAGGACCCTGTTCAGCAGCTCCGCTGGACGTGCCTGACATCACTTCCCTGCTGGGTGACGCGGGGAGGACGCTAACCAGATACCGTGTTGGTGTAGAGCTACCAACAGATACCACTATGGGTAACGGGCCCAACCACACCTGCAGCCTTAGCACTTTCTTCTCTTTCAATTGTTCTTAGAGAATGACACAGTTTAAACATTTTTATGCGGCACAAAACCCGAAAATTGAAATAAAGGAAAATTAAACGTAAATAATGAACACGTTTTAAGATCGTGAGGTTTCGCCTGGTCCGTGTCCGCCATGTGTATTTTCTCGGTGCCCTTTGTTGTTGCGCCTGTGGTTTTCTGTTAGACACTAACCTTTGCAAAACGAATGAATCTGGTCCTGCACATAAACAAAAGATGTGTTCTTTTGTCCAGCTTCTCATGTGCAGTAAACTGTGCAAACTCTCAGAAAATAAACATTAGAAATTAAATAAATACAGTCACTTGCAGTATAACATTATTAAAAACGTCGTCAGTAGCAGTTTATTTAAAAAACACACACACGCTTTAATATAAATCGTTACTGATTGGGCATCAACTTAATGTTAACCACGTGTCCTAAAAATTCTTTAAAATTATAGGATCAATTCTTTACCAGCTGTTTGCTAATGAAAACTGCTTTTAATGCAGTGTTTTCTTTCAACTGGATTTTGATGCCTATATTTTTTCGTACATCAGCACAGTGTACCATAGTGACATCAAAAATGATCAAAAAGCAAGAGCTTTTTTTTAATCACGTTATCGGAAACAGTTTCGTTGTTATCGAGTTTTGTCGTTTTTGTTTGTGAAAATTGCGCTTTTATTTTGAATGATTCAAGTCGGAAATTGTATGACGTCGTCGCTGGTTGAACGTCCGCTTCCTTTTTCTTAGGATAGTTTGACACTTCATTACTTTCTGTACGAAGTTCAATGAAATGGCGTCGGTTAGTGAAGGCCTCAAGCGCCCTTTACGAAGGACAAGAGAGGACGGAGAGGAGGATGATGGTGTCGCAGCGAAAAGGTACAAAATTCAAGGCTGCCGGTCACTGCATGCTACCCACGAGGGGCTTCTCATTACTTTCACTAGGCCTAAAAGTGATCATCTGCCAAAAAGTGATGTTTGTATTTGTTTTTGTTTTTCGTACGTCTAGTATCCTTGTTTATTTTGGTAAATAGGCTGTATTCAATATAATTTATGAAGGGATTATAGATATGTAAATAAAGAAATGACCTGTTTTCTAAGTATCCTTATGACTCTGGGTTATTGTACCTACTCTGTGATATACATTATAATCAGTCCAGTCGTTTTTGCCACTTAAAGTATCTTTATAGAAGTGTTAATGTTATATTTGTTACAATTTTTGCCGGCCTCTTGGCCAGGTCTCTCTTGAAACTTGGAGACTTTTTAAAGCATATATAAAAATCACTGCCAAAAACTGAGTGTAGCTTCTACCTTGTGATGGAAGTGTGCTTTCTGGCTCAAAATGCCTTGACAACATTCATTAGAGATATGTTTATGCATAGGTCAACAAGGCAGTGTTTCTTACTTCATAATACACTTTTTCTATAGCATACTCGTGTTTGCTGAAAAAGCATCTACTGTATGCAATTGAAAACATAAAAGGCTCCGTTCCATTTAGGTGACTTGGGTTCATGACACTTAATGGATCTCAGCCATCATTAAATCAACAGGCAAAAACCCGCCGTACAGAGAGGCCTGCGGCGCCTGTTTGCTCATTTATTAGAACACAGACATGTATAGTGGAGGAAGTTATTTGATTCCCTGCTGAATTTGCAAGTTTGTTCAATTACAGAGAAATGAAGAGTCTCTATTTTTTATAGTAGTTTAATTTTAATGGAGAGAGACAGGATATCAACCAAAACTCCAGGAAAAACACAATGCATAAAAGTTAGTTGATTTGCATGTAACTGAGTGAAGTATTTGACCCCAACGACCCAGCCAGCATTCTGGTTCTCACAGATTGGCTGTGTGTTCATGTGGCACACAGATTACAGTCAATCGGTCAATTACAAATACTCCTGATCTCAACTTGTCATGTTTATAAAGCACAAGATCTATTTCTTCCATTCCAACCTCTCCACCACCATGGGTGGGACCACAGAGCTGTCAAAGAACATCAGCGACAAGCTTGTAGACCTGCACAAGGCTGGAATGGGCTACAAGACCACCGGCAAGAAGCTCGGTGAGAAGGTGACAACTGTTGGAGCAATTATTCAGAAATGGAAGAAATATAAAATGACCATCAGTTGCCCTCGGTCTGGAGCTCCATGAAAGATCTTGCCTCATGGGGTGAGGATGATCATGAGAAAGGTGGTGGATCAGCCCAAAACTACAGGGAAGGAGCTTGTTAATGATCTGAAGGCAGTTGAACCACAGTCACCAAGAACACCCTTGGTAACACACTACGCTGTAATGGATTGAAATCTTGCAGCTCCCAAAAGGTCCCCCACTGTAATAGTCAGATGGCAAAAATAGCTGTTCATAAACACCAACCAATGAATACTAAATGTATATATTTCTTCTTCTTCTTCTTTGCAAGCTGACCATGTGAAGGATAAGCGGAAAAAGATGGATAGTCAATCTCCAGACTTAAACCGTATAGAGTGTGCATTTTAGAGGGGACTGAAGGGGGTAACCCCCAAAACCAACAATAACTGAAAGCCTGGAAAAGCATCACTAAAGAAGAATGCAAAAGTTTAGTGATGTCAAAGCCTTGATGCAGTTACTTAAAGTATCTAGTGACATTTTGATGGCAGCAGACTCTGGAGAGTTGACAGTTCTGGTTTTATTAGATCTCACCTCTACTTTTGATACCGTTGATCAGAGTATCATGATAAACAGGCTGATTACTGGTGTTGTTTTAGAATGGTTCATGTCATATTTATCAGAGAGAGATCTTTTAGTGTTCATATGAATCAAGTGATGTCTGAAACAACAGTTTTGTCTTGTGGGGTACCTCAGGGATCTGTTTTGGGTCCAGTTCTCGTTTTACTTATATCTATATAAGTTATTTTTTATATATATGTTATTTTTTATATATATTATATTATATTATATTATATTATATTATATTATATTATATTATATTACCGTATTTTCCGGACTATAGAGCGCACCATACTATAAGCCGCACCTACAAATTTTTTGGAAAAAACTGGAAACGTACATATATAAGCCGCACCGGGCTATAAGCCGCTGGTATCTCCGCCGCTCTCGGTTTTCCACAATTACTCGGCACTCAGCAGAGGGGGACAGACAACCCCAAATTTGAGTTATAACAAGTCAATTCACCATTGATTCGTTCATGCCGAGCTTACGTGCAGCGGCTCTATTTCCCTCCTGTAGTGCCAGGTCGATAGCCCTCAACTTAAAAGCGGCATCATAGGAAGTTCTTTTTGTGGTTTCCATGATGAGGGAGTTTGAAAAAAATCTCTTTTGTGCCTGCTGCTAGCACTTGTTGGCGCTTTCTTCTTTGATTTCCAACTTTGACGTCCCATGATTCATATCCTGCTAAAGAGCCCCCTGGTGGTTAAAGAAAAATCCACAGAAACGCCGCACCGGGCTATAAGCCGCATGGTTCAAAACGTGGGAAAAAAGTAGCGGCTTATAGTCCGAAAAATACGGTATATTATATTATATTATATTATATTATATAAGTAATTAAACTACGTTGTGGACACGGACAGCTGGAGACCCAGCGGCTGAGTAGTCATTTCTGTTATACTTCATAGACGTCTGCTTGAAGTCCACCACCTGGGGAGCGTGTGTAGTTGATGCATTGTAATGTAAATTGTCTCGAGTCTGTGTGGTCACATAAAGCAGGCAAGGATGCGGATGTCCCTGTGGACTCCTTCCCACTGTCACCAAGTGCTTGCTCATGGGGGGGGTCGTCTGATTGTGGGGTTTTCTCTGTGTTGTTGTAGAGTCTTTACCTCACAATATGAAGCGTCTGGAGACAACTGTTTGTTGTGATTTAGTGCTATATAAATAAAATTGAATTAACTGGGACTCAAGTGGATCTTAGCAGACTCACAAATACGAAAATAAAGGATTACACTGCTTCAAGCGGGGATTATACTTTATAGGTCTGCGAGTCTGGTTCCACTCAGGTCCCAGTGATGTAAATTTCATCATCAGACAGTTAGCATGAGGGTCCATGCAGACGTGACCATGCAGACTTCTCTGCAGAGAATTTACTTTACAACGCACCATCTGCACATGCTCCCAGGCACATGTGCAGGCGTCAAAGTATAATAGGAATGACTACTTGGGTCTCTAGCTGTCTGTGTCTGCAACGGAGTGTTATCTATTTTTAAGAAACAGACACACATACACACACTATAATAATTATAGTAAGATTTGCAGAAATATCTTCTGTGAAAAAAGGCTGCACTGCAGTTGTTAAAATTGTAATAAATCCCTTGTGGTGCCGAAAGTTATCCAAATGGACTTCTGCCCAAAGCCTAATAACCTGAAAGTTCTGAAGCATTAGTCATTTTGAAGTAGTTTTTTTACCCCACCCCTGGAGGGGGGAATGGGGTGTTGTTTTTGGTCTGTTTGTTCGTTAACAGTATTACAGCAAAATGACCAGCTTATTAATTTATTCCAGATTTGCACAAAAGATGGCCAGTAACCCCTGGATGACCTGATTAAACTTTTGCCATAATTGAGTCAAGGTCAGAGGTCAAGTTTTTCTGAAAATCTTGTGAACACAATAACTCAAGAATGGTGTGACCTAGCATGTTCAAATTCACACCATAGATGCATCTACTAAACATCTCAGAGAACTTAGCTCTTACAATAATAATGCGATCGCAGAAGGTGACTGCATTCTCACTGGTTTATATTTATTATGATTTTAGCATTTCTTATTTCTGGCTCTTATTTAGCATTTACGTATGCATTGATATGGTGAATAAAGTACCTAAGGTCCACTGAGACCTGCTGATCTTGTGCTTCCAGGGGATTCGTGCCACCTAAAGATCCTACTGCCAGGAGCCTGCGGGCCAGCACTGGCAGCTGACAGGATTTTTCTCTTCAGTCACTGAAGGCATCTTTTCATGCTTAAATATGGTTTAAAAGTGATCCAGATTCTGGATTTGCAGGCTACTTGAGTTTACTCTTTAAACAACAGGACAGTAGGATGTGTGTGTTATCTCAGTGATTCAGTGTTTAGAGTTCAGATCAGTGCTCGCACCACTTGTTTTGTTTTTTCATCTGCAACATTTGTAATGTCAGGGAACATTTTATGCCACACAACCTTCCAATGTTAAGGAACCCTATGAAGCTGAGCTTATTAATGCCAGTGAACATTTTATTGTTAGTATTTTCTTATTTCAATGAACTTTTGGGGAATAAAGTACACAGTTTAAACTAAAAAAAAAATAAGAAAATGAATCTCATCTCCTTTTTTTTTAAAAATCCTTTAATCAGGTTGGAATCTTGTTTGGATCAATCCATGGACTCAGTTATTTGTGAGGTCGTCAAGTATACACCGTCACCGCTACCAGGTGAGGTTACAAGTCTGAAACGGTCCGAGCTGTAGCTGGCATCTTGTACATTCTCATGCTGTTTCTTGTCTCCTCAAGACAAACATTATGATGTTGACACGACTGAACCAATCAGCTGCGGTCTTCATACGATGGATGAGCTGTTGTCGTGGAAAAGAAGTGAGGCAAACCCCTTCGGTGTGGCGGTAGTCCCTTTGGCACGTCGGGAGCCTCCTCTGGACTGCTGTCTACGACGGACCTTAGTGTCTCATGACATGATGGGCGGCTACCTCGATGACAGGTAAGGAGGGAGTGAGTGCATTTGTTTTCCAAGACCAATTTGCTAATTCAGAATTTTAAAGTAGTTAGTCGAATGCATACCAAAATATAATATGTTCTTTCTTTGCCTGTGGCCCACCTCTTCAAATCATGAAATTCAGCCAGGTTAATTATGGGTAACCTTGCTGACAGAGTTTAATATAGTGATAAAACAGGGCACCCAAACCTTGTACTTACTGACCTTATGAAAACACCCCTGGGTAAAGAAGACTGCTAAAATTGTTGTCTTGGGGAATACCTATATTTAGTTAACTCGCTGGAGTACAAACCTGTAATTACAGTCACATCTTTGTGTGTCTTCTTGATGGGGTATAATAGGTTTATTATGAGAGTCTTAAGTTTTTGCCAGCTTTCCTTCCTGACTTTACATAGACTATATTAATACAGCACTTTACACACACACACACACGCTGTGCTGCTTCGGCTGCAGCTGTGTTACTTTCAGCTTGTATTATGTGTTAAACCCCTTCATTGCACACACAGCTGGATTAAAAATGTATCGAATTTGTAACCACTTTCATGTAACGATTGAACATGAACATCCAAACAGGCTCAGTGTCTGTGTGTAGTGTTTCTGACTGGAACAGAGTGTGTGGCAGCCACGCACTATGGATGTTTTAGCAAGAGTGGACAGTTTGTATGAGAGGGTGACAGAGTGGCTCATCAATTCATCAGTTCAGTACAGAACAGGCCAAAACGACCCTTAGGTCACCAGGAAATGTTGTGGCGCACACGATGGCCTTCTCGTATGGAGAAGGGCTGCTGTACGACGACTGTGTAAGAGTACACAAGAATCAGGATTCGACACCATAACGCACATCCAGGGGACAAGCTAATCCACAGGCAGTCGCAGCATCTGCCTCGGCGCAGCCAGTCAGAAAGCAGGCAAATAAATGGCAGCTCGTTTGGGTGGGCGGAGCCCACCGCTGCCCACACTGAAGCTCCTCTGTGAGGGTTGCTGTGGGGTGGTTGCTATTTTTGGACATTCCTTCTCATCATTTTTGAAGCATGATATTTTTTTCCTTTAGAAAAAGAGCTGAACTTTGTCATCAGTCCTGTGGACCTTCTCAGAGGAGCACTGTGCCCCATCAACAGACACATTACCAAATTTAGACACACTTTTTCTGTTACTCCTTAAACTCAGCTCTTCCTCATTCTTCTTCCATGTAGTCCCTTTCTTTCAAAAAGCAAAATATGGTCAAACTGGACACCGTTGTTCCCTGATCTTGGGGCCCAGCTTGTATCAGTTGAAGTTTTGAGCTTTTTTCACCGAGTGTTAGAGTTGGGTGTGTAGCTGTTTCCACAGAGAAATTACAGCCAACAACATGTACTGTAAATATCTGTGTTTTCAGCTTTTGTTTCCCGGCTGCTGTAAGACTTCACTGGTGTGGGTCAATAGTTCACTCTCTTGCTGTTGTTTGTTGTGTGCCTACATTCACACCCATGCACTTGTATCCCATATCATGCTTTCTTCTGTTTCCTCTGTTAAGGTTTGTTCAGGGCACAAACGCAGAGGCTCCGTATGCTTTTTACCACTGGCAGTACGTAGATATTTTTAACTACTTCTCACACCACCTGGTAACTATTCCTCCTGCCGTGTGGACCAATGCTGCACATAAACACGGAGTCATCGTTATTGGTGAGCAGCAAGTCTCAATAAAACTGAAGCAGAGCCAGTTTAGTATCTCTGAACTGGTGTTTCAAATTTTACATGTTGGATATGCTAAATTCAGTAGAATTTGTTGGCAGAAAAAAGCTGCCTCTCTTTTCTTGTCTTTTCATGTTTTTACTGAAAAATTAAACGTTGTGCTGTGATTGGCCTACAGGGACTTTTATCACAGAGTGGACTGAGGGAGCCGCAGTGTGTGAGGCCTTCCTGAAAGATGAGGAGTCATACCGGGCGGTGGCTGATAAACTTGTTCAGATCAGCCACTGCTATGGCTTTGACGGCTGGCTCATTAACATAGAGAACATCCTCAGCGTGAGTAAAGCTTCTGTGCTGACCTCTTGTCAAAACACAGCCCGCTGTGCAGACTTACAGTTAGGCCCACAGGTTTTTGTACAATTAAACATTTTAAGAAGAAGAAACAGCCTTTATTGTCCCACAGAGGGGAAATTTGGGTGTAACAGCAGCCGCAGTTATTATAAATATAAGTAAAAATATAATAATTCACACTATTAAGAAAAGAATATAAATATATATAAAATCAACAAACAAGATTAACCTTAATACTACTAATAATAACACTATATACAATGTACATGATATGCCTGTGTGTTGAACCTTAACAGGCCGGACTATTTACAGTATATTATATATTATCCTACATTGTGTAGGTTATTGTGGTTTTTGTTGGGAGCAGTGATGGTTATAAAGTCTTACAGCTGCTGGGAGGAAGGATCTACGGTAACGCTCCTTTGTGCATTTAGGATGCAGCAGTCTGTCACTAAAGGAGCTCTCCAGCTCAGCAACAGTTTCATGCATGGGATGGGAGACCTTGTCCATCAGTGATGTTATTTTGGTCAGAGTCCTTCTGTCTCCCACCACCTGCACTGAGTCGAGAGGACATCCTAGGACAGAGCTGGCTTTCCTGATGAGCTTGTCTATCTTCTTCCTCTCAGCTGTAGATAAGCTGCTGCTCCAACATACTGCTGCATAGAAGATGGCTGATGCCACCACAGAGTCATAGAAGGTCTTCAGGAGTGTCCCCTGCACTCCAAAAGACCTCAGCCTTCTCAGCAGAATTTTTTTTTTTGTGTGATTGTGTGGTTCTGCCTCTGTACATCACCACAGTGGATTTTTAGATCAATCAGTCATGATGTGATTGACTTTAATTCAAAGGATTTAACATTAACTGTTTAGGAATTACAGCCATTTTTTTTTTATCCATCCCCCACCGAGCACAGGGTGTGTCTTTCAGCTCATCCAGGGAGAGACAAAGGTGTCTTTCAAGCCAGCCAAGAGATATAATCTCCAGCATGTTCTGTGTCTACAGAGGGGCCTC
Organism: Archocentrus centrarchus; assembly: GCF_007364275.1. Lineage (NCBI taxonomy): Eukaryota > Metazoa > Chordata > Actinopteri > Cichliformes > Cichlidae > Archocentrus > Archocentrus centrarchus. The sequence continues at coordinate 473,087 of NW_022060269.1, forward strand.
CTCCCGGTAGGACATGCCCAAAACACCTCACCCATGAGACATCCTGGACGCCTGAATGACCTCAGCTGGCTCATTTAGATATGGAAGAGCAGCATCTGTACTCCGAGTCCCTCCTGAATGAGCTGCTCACCCTATCTCTAAGGGAGAGCCCAGCCACTCTTCACTTCTTCTGCACTTATACATCATCTCATTCTTTTGGTCATTAGTCCGTGGCCATAGGTAAAGGTAGAAACACAGATCAATTGGTACATTGACAGCTTCGCTTTCACACTTAGTTTTCTTTACTTCACAACAGACTGGCACAGCATCCACATCGCTGCTGATGCCACACCAATCCACTCTCCCCTCACTCATGAACAAGACCCTGGTGTACTTAAACTGCCCTTTTCCACTGGAGAACCATGGCCTGGGATGTCATGGATTGGATTTAGCAGCAGTCATGGGAGGACCGCTACCCAATTCATGCCATCAGTCATGAGTACCAGTCCATAATTTACAACAGGAACACTTCAGGTGCCAGTTCATCTCACAGGGTGATCGGGCGACTCTAAGCCACGATAGCCCTGGTTTGACTCCAACCCGCGGCCTTTTGCTTTGTGTCTTCCCCAGCGATCTTCACTATCTGCCTCATGATGGCAAAAAACCCCAAAAAAATGTTTAAAAAAAAAAAAAAAAAGAATAGTTCAAACAAGTGATTGAGAATATAAACTCATGGCTCCATGAAGTCATAGAGCAACGGAGCCGAGAGGCCATTTTCCTGTACACTTGTATACAGACTGGAAACTGTACTGGGAAGCTAAATCCATTTTATACACAGTATTTGGCTGTAAGTAGTAATATACTGTTTTCCCTGAAATGGCAATGCTGGCAGTCTTTTGTCAGTAGATGTGCAGGCAGCTGCTTCTAGATAGGTCTTCTCTAATCTAACCTATTAAATCACTGCAAAGGCCAGAGAAACAAACAAAAAACAGCTAAACCTGTCATTAATAACACTCTGCTGAGTATTTACCTTTTACTCTACTTTTTATTGGACCATCTACAGACTTAAGAAACTACTCAGTCCTGCACTACTGAAGTACACTTTGACTTGTGGCTCAGGAGGTAGAGCAGGGGGTTCGATCCCTGCCTGCTCCAGTCTGACCCCCGAGTTGCTCCCGATGCATTCATCGGAGTGTGAATGTGTGTATGAATTTTAGATAGAAAGCACTTCGATGTAGCAAAAAGTTCTTGTATAAATGTTTACGTGAATAAAGACATGCAGTATAAAGTGCTCTGAGTGCTTGAGCAGAGTAGAAAAGAGCTAAATAAGAACCAAGTTTATCATTTGTGCTGAACTGTTGAAAAACGTGAACAGATTGCACGTCGGTGTCAGTCTTGCCACCTGTCACAGACCACGTGTGCTGCTGTGTGCTTGCAGGAGGCTGCGGTGCAGAATGCGCCCTTGTTTCTGCGCTATCTGACGGACCAGATGCATGAGCGAGTGCCCGGCAGCCTTGTGCTGTGGTATGACAGTGTAATTGACAGTGGACAGCTAAAATGGCAGAACGAACTCAACCAGTCCAACAGGTAGATACAAGGAGCAAATGTTTCCTTGATGACTGAAAACGAATGAATTTATTGTCCACAGAAATGTGTCCGACCTTTGAGGTCACGATTAAAGCAGCCTGTCATTTCCTCCCAAACGCTTATTTAGCCATTTCAATCTTGCCATACCAGGGTGTTTTTTGATGCTTGCGATGGTTTCTTCACCAACTACAACTGGAAGGAGGAGAACCTGAAGGGGATGGAGAACTACCTCTGGGCCCAAGGCCGCCAGGCCGACATCTACGTTGGAGTGGACGTGTTTGCCCGAGGAGAGGTGGTGGGAGGAATGTTTGAAACAAACAAGGTAAGGGACCGTGAACTGCCTGTTTGTGATGAAGTGGATCGCTGGTGCTGTGCAGTGTGTGATTTTTGGTTGTCTGCAGGCGCTGGAGATCATTCGGAAGCACAACTTCTCTGCAGCCATCTTTGCTCCTGGCTGGGTGTATGAGAGTCACAATGACAAGAGTAAATTCCGCAAGAATCAGGACAAGTGAGACTGGTGCAACAATCAGACCGTATTTAAAGATGGATGTAGCCACCATGAAGTCACCCACAGGTTTGCGAAGCCCTGTTCTGAAGCCTTAAGTTGAGCGTTTTGCCGTCACTATCGTACTGTTTTGAAACCAGATGTGACGATCAAGGTGCAGCTCTGACTGTGAAACCAAATGAAATTGTGCACTCAGCGGCTATTGACTGGTCAACGGCAGAGCAAAGCATACTGTGCTTTATCTTTCTTTTGGACTTATGTTTCTAATTATGAGATCCATAATTACAAAAAGAGCATCATGTTATGCTGAGTGAGACCTGGAGACTACCAACTGAGCCCATAAACTCACCAGAAATGTGAGGATAGGAGAAGGGAGCTGAGGGTCTTTTTCACATTGGTTATAAAAAGATTAAGTGCCTGAGGAGTCAGCCCTCGGTGCCCACTGGAAAGAACTTTTGAGAACTGTAAGCTACATCCATCTTTTACATACAGTCTATGTGGAAAAATGGATATGGGGCATGTTGGTCAGTGTAAAGACTGAGATGGTCTGTCCTGTGTGCAGGTTCTGGGCTCTTTTGTCAGACTACCTGTACATCCACCGAGGAGTCTCACTTCTTCCCTTTGTCTCCTCCTTCTGCCAGGGCTTTGGGAAGACTGTCTACTGGCAAGGACAGGTACTGAAGTAATATTTACTTATTTGTTACACTACTTGTTATATAACATTTGTATTATTCCTTAACATCCCCTTTGTAAATGCCAGTTAACAATATAACACCAAACTTTCTTTTACATAAATGTCTTTTTTAATAAGGAGAACATAAAGAAGATTTTTCTTTTAGTAGCAGTTTTACAGCAAAGTCAGTGAAAAACAGCCCATGGAGCAGAAATGTTGTGCTGACAGTGAATCTACTGTAGGAATGAGTACAGTTAGAAAAAGGTATGATTCTATAAGCTGTTTGATCACATTTTATTTCCTAAATTCCTTCCTTCCTTCCTCCCTTCCTCCCTCCCTCAACCCCAATCAAGCTTTATCTGTTTGGCTAGGGTCCACATCAGCATCCCTCTTGGTCTAGGGGTCTGCTAACGTTGTGTTAGCATCATAGATTGTGTAGAAATGATGTTATCATGTTGTGTTTTCAGGTGCTTGTATAGGTTTAATGCCCTCAGTGGCAGATTGTTGTTTCTGGACTGAGTACAGCTGAATCTTTACCGTCGCTGTGCATCTCTACTCCTTAAAAACGTGTGGGTTGCTCTGCCATTTTTATCTCCCACATGAACCCCAGCAGCAACTTAGACAGTGATTTGTATCATTTGTCAGTTATGTTGATTGTTTTTGAGAACAGAGATTTGATCTTTTCCTTTCGAGAAGGATAATCCTGTATATCCTATTCTAAAATAGGTTATAAAAGAGGCACCAAAACACCTTTAATTAGTATTTAGAGAATTAGACCAGCTGTTTTTATGGCTGCTACACAGATGACGTGTATGTACCACAGGCCTTCAAGGTGGCTGTAATTAAACCGCTACTTAAAAAGCCATCACTGACCCAGCTGTCTTAGCTAATTATAGGCCAATCTCCAACCTTCCTTTTCTCTCAAAGATTCTTGAAAGAGTAGTTGTAAAACAGCTAACTGATCATCTGCAGAGGAACGGTTTATTTGAAGAGTTTCAGTCAGGTTTCAGAATTCATCACAGTACAGAAACAGCATTAGTGAAGGTTACCAATGATCTTCTTAGAGCCTCTGACAGTGGACTCATCTCTGTTCTTGTCCTGTTGGACCTCAGTGCAGCTTTGATACTGTTGACCATAACATTTTATTACAGAGATTAGAGCATACTATAGGTATTAAAGGTACTGTACTGCAGTGGTTTGAATCATATTTATCTCATAGACTCCAATGTGTTCATGTAAATGGGGAGTCTTCTTTACACACTAAGGTTAATTATGGAGTTCCACAGGGTTCTGTGCTAGGACCAATTCTATTTACATTATACATACATTGTCTCTGTCTCTCTTCCACAGTGTGTCTTTTGTCCTGTCTCTCTCCCCTCAGCCCCCCCTCAGCAGATAACCCCCCCTCCCTGAGCCTGGTTCTGATGGAGGTTTCTTCCTGTTAAAGGGAGTTTTTCCTTTCCACTGTCACCAAGTGCTGCTCATAGGGGGTCGTTTAGACTGTTGGGTTTTCTCTGTATTATTGTAGCGTCTTTACCCACAATACAAAGCGCCTTGAGGTGACTGTTATGATTTGGTGCTATATAAATAAAATTGAACTGAATTGAATTGTGCAGCCCATTGATTCATGCATTTTTCAGTCTGAAATTAGCTGTTTTAGCTCTCTTCTGCCTTTCTTCTAAATGGGGCTTTTCCTCACAAACAAAAGGTTTGAACAGCAGGTGGGTGGTCCTCTCAGTCACAGAGCTTTGTGACTGAGAGGACCATATTCAGGATGTTCGCTCTCACTGACATTACACAGAAAAAAAGAGTTAAACAGTTTGAAGCCTGAGCTTTTGGCTCACAGGGCTTACTCATGTAATATGAGCATTCACTGTTGTATGGAAACAGTATATACACTCAAGAAAGTACATCCCTGTCAATTATAAGGTCTTACATATAAGGACATATGTGCGTTGGTCTTGTTTGTCCAAAGGACATCATTCCAGAAGTCTTGTGGTTTGTTCAGATCCAGTTTTGCTGCCAGGTTCTTTTCAGAGAGAAGAGGCTTTCTCCTACAGCTCTCCAAAAAAAGCCATACTTGTTCAATCTTTTTCTAACTGTATGGTCATGAACTGTAACGTGGGCAGCACGGCGATGCGGTGGTTAGCACTGTTGCCTCACAGCAATTAGGTCCTAGGTTCAAATCCACCATCTGCTCGGGGCCTTTCTGTTTGAAGCTTGCATGTTCTCCCCTGTCCAGGGTGGACCTCACCCCCTGCTAGCTGAGATAAGCTCCAGCCCCTCCGTGACCCTGAATTGGATTGATGGATGAGGTTTAATATTTAACTCATAAGGCCTGTAGAGTCTGAGATGTAGCTCCTGGGATGTCCCAGTAAATTACTTCAAACTGTGTAGAAATGGTCTTATAACCCTTCCCACACTGATGGACAGCAGCAGTTGTTTCTCTAAGATCCACACCTGAATGCTCCAGACTAGCAAACTGCCAGAATGTCTGTTTTCATAGAGTTGGTCACACTCGTGGTTGATCGTTGAATCAAGTGCGTTTGATTAGCAGCACCTGGCTCCTACTTACCCTCTTAATTCATGTGATAGATGGCACAGTGTAAGATGTCATGTTTTGTAATTCATCTAAGGTTGTATTTAAATAAAACCTGCTAAGGACCAGATTATTTTTACTATGTCCTGGTAAACCTTAGCATTTAAAGAGGGTGCACTTTCTTTTTGTCATGACTGTATATGATGGAAAAAAGAAAAACAAAGTCATGAAATAAGAATATGGAGCAAGCCAAAATGTGTGTAACAGGTCCTCTTTAGCCTGACATGTTAGTTGTTACTTAAATGTTATCATGTATTTAACCACATTATTTGGTTTATTGGGTAAGCTGCTGAAATACTAACATTGTTTATTCGGTAAAATGTGCAGAATAAATACTTTTTGCTTGCTTTCTGTGTATGCAGCATGAGACAAAGAGAAGCTGGTTCAATCTGACTGCCCAGGAGATTCAGCCTCTGTACTACCAGCAGGCTCTGGAGGGTCAGGGCTGGCTGAGGAGCTCTGGCTGCCCAGAGGATGCCTGGAATGGAAGTTGCTCGTTGCTGCTGGACGGACTCATCCCTGCAAGTCACACCGCTCCAGTTTGTGCCAAGTGTGTTGGTTTGTTTGGTTTAGCCTTTATTTTAGCTTAGTTTCTACCCATTCCCCAGCTCATGCATAGTATTCCCATTGTTTCCTTGTGTCAGGATCTTCTCCATCCATGTACCCCTGGCGTCCAGTACGCTGGTGAGCCTCGTCTACAAGGCGTCTCCTGGGATTGCAATGTCTTTGGAGCTGATGACAGCTGATGCCACTCAGTGCACATGTGATGTGCAGGAAGTCAAACGTGAGTTTCTTAAGGAACCTACAAAGAAAAAAAAAAAGGTCTTGCATTACCACCATTAAGTCTGAGAACAGAGGATCACTGCTTATTTCAGACTGCAAAATCCCTTACTGCTTTGGGTTGGTTTACATTACATAGCGCCTGTAATGGCTGCATGACTGCAGACACCTGTTTGGATGGGTGTTCTGGAACGTACTTTTTGTTGTACAATGATAATAAAGTTTAATCTAATCTAATCTGAGAACATTTCAAAGGGGCAGACTGATTAAAAACTGAAAGCAGGCTGATTTTCATGTGTAAAGTTGGCAGATCATTTCTCAGCCTGTGAAATTAAGCTTGTATGCTGTCGGTTGTTGTTGCAAACTGTTACATTATTGAGTTTCTTTATAGGAAATGGCAGTTCATGGAGTGTCCCTTTAAAAAAAAAAAAGTGTAAAAGTAAGAACTACCTAAATAAGACTTACAATTAAGGTATACCCCCCCCCCCCCCCACACACACACACACACACACAAAATAGGATATATAAACTTATTTTTATTGTATAAGTAAATTGTTAACATGTGACCCTAAAGTTAGGAGGATTGCACTAAACTGACCCTCTGTAGCCCATATGAGCACATGCTAATCTAGAGCTGATAGAGTAATGGTTGAAACCAACTATTAAACACAAATGTCAATACAGTGAAGCCACTGGTTCACGGCTCTTTCTTCTAACATTCATACAAGAACTTTTTCTACATCTACATGTACAGGTACATAAAACCAAGCACCTAGGCATGCAGACAGCTTCTGCCAGCATCAGTGAAAGAATGGGTCGCTTTCAGGAACTCCAGTGTGGTACCGTAATACGATGATACCTGTGCAACAAGTCAAATTGTGAAATTTCCTCATTACTAAATATTCCAGTCAACTGTTAGTGGGATTATAACAAAGTGGAAGTGACTGGAAACGACAGCAAAGGCTAGCAAGCTTGGTCGCCAAGCTGCATCGATAAACTATATGGAAGCAACGCATAGACATGCATGTGTGTTACATATTTCTATTAAAATGCTTTATACTTTGGAGAGGACCAGGAGCCTTACCAGCATCCATCCAGAGCCATAAAAAACTATCCTCAGCATTTAAGTTTTATTGTATGTTTGTTGTGTTTAACTTAATTTTTAACTGCAATAGCGAAGCCATTTTCCAACTTTAGCATAATTAAAATATTTGTTATTATATTTGATCTTATTTTAAGAGGGACAAAGAGTTCAACAACAGATGGTGTGGCCCCCACAGAGCCCTGATCTCAACATCAGGGATTATTTAGGATTACGTGAAGAGACAGAAGACACCGAGACAGTTTAAATCCACAGAAGAACCGTGACAAGTTCTCCAAGATGCTGAACAGCAGGCCTTACAAGAACCTTAAAAACAGGGTACAAGTAAATGGACTAGTTCTTATAGAGCACTTTTCTACACTGAGTACTCATACAGCATGCCTTATACAACATGTTTACATTCACCCGTTCACACAAGCACTTCCATGTGGATCTAAGCTAAGTACTTACTGTCTGACATTCACACACATTCATACTCCGACGCTTGTGTCAGAGAGCCAACCTTCTGATTAGTAGGTGACCTGCTCACCTCCTGAGCTACAGCCACCCTAGGTGCTGTGTCGAGGTGCAAAAAAAGGCACTACTATGCAGTGTGTGTGTGAAAATGAGCATTTATTATATATTTATATTTATTAAAAAGGCATCCTTCATTCTCACATTACTATTGATGTCTAAACCTGTTGTATAGCTCTGTTTGTCAAGCTCAGGGACTTCAGTTTCAGACAGTTGTTGGATTCAGCATTTAGTTGCTCAAAGGTTTGTGGTCCTGACTCCAGACCTGACCATTTGAAATCACACAGCATTGGCTGTACTTGTTTTTTTTGTGTGTCTGCAGTTACCAGTGTGTCCCCAGAAGTCCTGGATAATGGGCACCAGTTAGTGAACCAGTTCACTCAGCTATATGGAAACTTGAATCCAAATGGTTGGACCATCAGGTATGGTGAGCACTAACAGCTGAGTTTTATAGTTAAATGGATTTAAATTTCTCTATGGAGTTAAAATTAAAAAAAATTTGCATTTGCAATATTCTGAGCAGATGTTCACAGCTGGAGCTTCGTGACTGCATTCTTCGAGAAGTTTGTGTGAAGATCGAGCGGACCGGACAGCCTAAGGACATGCCTTTCAGCTGCAGAGTGGGAGAACTCATGGTGAGACAGTTGGAACAAGCTCTGCTCCATGTACTCCCTGAAGTGTCTGCTGTTAGAGATTCCAGTGGAAGCTGGAGCTGGCAACCACAAATGGGCTTGTGTGGCAGTTATACTCCGGTACACGTCTTAGTTAGTTATTAGCTACACATCACATGCAGGCGATCGTAAAGTTATTGGTTAGAACAGAGGGAAACTATGAGGATATGCTCGCTGGATGGGTTTATGAGTGCATTGTTTTAGACCAGAGGTGTTAAAAATGCGCCCCGGGGGCCAAACTGGCTCACCAGAGTGTCCAGTGAAGTCATATCTGCTGCAGTTGCTGTTGAGGTGATGCCAGTGTTACTACACAGGAGTGAAAATGTAGTTAAATGTATTTCCAGCTCACAACAAGCTGTTTAAATCACGAATGATAAAATTCAATAGTTTGGTTTAGTTTCAAAAGCTCATCATGTTTTTGTGTGTTTTTGTAGCTCCACTGTGTTCTGTAATGCATATGTAATCAGTCATATTGTTGAACTTGCATTTTTTTTAAATTACAGGCTGTTCATAACCTACTTTTAAATTTATTTTATTTTTTAATGAATGGCTTATGAAATGCAAAGTTTTTTTGAACATATCTATACTTTAAAAATATTCCTATTCAATTGTTTTACTGTTCCAACTGGGATTGCCCAGGAACACACCCTCCAAGTGTGAAGCAGATTAAATGAACAGCTGTCACGACAGACAGAGAAATACTGGACAGAGAGTTTTGTGATCAAATATATTTCAGCTTTTGTTTTTTGACTGTCTTAATATCAGCAGCAAGGGTTATGGATTTTCTTTAAGAAATCATCAAGCTTGTAACCTGAACCTGACTCTTCCTCTTTTCTTGTCTCTCTATAAGGTCTTAGATGTAGCCAGTCTGCAGGTGCCCTCAGACAGGATTCAGGGCCTGTGCATTGATGATGTGGTGTGGCTGCACGGTGCTGGGACCTCTCCAGAGCCTGCTACCTACCTGCTCCTCAACGCCACTCTGCGCTGGGACTACCCTGCCAGCCTTGTACGTCACTTCAAGGTGTACTGGCGACAGCTGAGAGGACCTCATCCCAGCATCCCCCCGGGTCAGCTGGTTCTGGTGGGCCGGTCGTATTCCAACCTATTCAGGGTGACGGAGCTCAGAGTGCCAGAACCTCCCAGCCTGCTGGAGCTGGTGGTGGAGCCAGTGAGCAAGATGGGCCTCCGAGTTCCAGAGAGCCACTGGGGAAGAAGAAGCCTCAGCTACACAGAGGATGTCACAAAATGAGTTTTACACAAAGACCAGCTAACTGCATCTCCATTACTCTCATGCTATGATGACAATAACACGGAAGTGCTCATCCTCATTGTGTCAGTTGCTGACTGCCCACAGCAGTTGTTGTCTACCTTTTATATCTGAAATTCACAAAACTGGAAGTGACCAAAGAATGTCACTACTCAGGACTCTTATTTAAACAGAACTCAATGCCGTGGATCTCAAAGAACCAGACTTTTCCCAGGATTAATGTGCATCAGCATAGGTTTAGGAACCCCGCCAATACTGGAGACAGTCCCACTCAAAAATTACACCGCGGAGGAGAAAAAATACTTGATTTTGAAATCTTTAACTCGCGTACTTTTATTTTGAAGGCGCAACATAGCGGGAGGAGTCAAACTCCTTTGAATGAGGTAAAACGGTCTGTCGGGAATGATGCCATGAATATGGTTGTTTATAACGTCTTGTTGTCAGTTTACTTTAATATATAGAAACCAAATCTTTGTCATTCATGTTAATCCTGGAATGACATGATCATTATGCTTGATAAAAGACTCAAGCCATTTTGTTTGGTAGTTTGCCCACGGCTTACGATTATAAAACATATGTAAATTATACATGCAGTAATATACACAACATGATTTTTCAAGAAACATTTGAAAAAGAACAAAGTAAAAGTTCAAATAGCATTTTTTATGTTTTGTTCAGAGTATTTAGGGATCTGTCAGGTTTCCAATATGTGTCCCCCCAACAGTAAACTCATTCCTACGCCCTTGTGCATCAGTGATGTAATCAGCAATCATCCACATGAAGAATCGTAAAGGTTTCTAATGTCTTGTTAAATTTGAACTGAGACTGTTTTGAGGCCTTACCCAGTATACTAATGTATACAGTATTTCATATTAGGCTTTGTCAGTTTAATATCTGTTTATTAATGTAACAACAAGAAGGTTCCACAAGAAAACTGGATAACAGAAGGATATTTTCAAAAAGGTTTTAATCAAAGGGTTATAAAATTGCTACTGGAATTATAAACAGTCTGTACCGTGAAACCTGTGATGATCGGAAGTTTATCCAGAGAACGGGCACATTTGGGCCCCATCTGGGCTTCTTTTGGCTCAGTTGCAGTATTGACAAGTGTTGACTTTTGGGTTGCTTACAATACAGCAGATGAAGCAGATGGTTGTTGGGCCATATCTGACAGCCTCCCTGCTTTTTATTTAGCTGTTTCAGCCTCTGAAAGGTTACCGCACTTGGAGTTAACACCAACCTTTGATCTGCTTAATTTATCATGGAATAATGAAGGAACAGGTCTCACCTGACCATGAAACTGTTTTATAGGCGATTTTCCAGTTAGCATACATAAAAAGTTTGTAATTCCTTATTTCTTATCTTAAGCTGTAAAATGCTAATGCTAGCATGCTAACATACCAAAGTTTCACAGGTAGTTTACGCCTTACAGGGTTAACATTTGCTAATTAGCGCTCAGTCATAGTGCACCTGAGGCTGATGGGAATGACATTCCTGCTAATTTTATGTGGTTATCTACGGTGTTTGGGAAAAGGCTGACACTTTCATTTCCAGTGTGTCCCCAGAGTTTTGCTGCTAATGAGGCCAGAGCTAAAGTCTGTCCATCCCACCCAGCAATGGTGAAGCCAGTGCTTCCCCTCTGAAAACCTGCCTAAACCTAATGGTTATACAGTATCCATTTTCTGCCTTATTACTATAATGGTATCAGATAAATGCTTGTAATACAGGTTTTTGATAACTATATGATATCAACTGTTTGCATAACAATGGAAATTCTTTTTTAATATCAAAAGGTAAACAATGACCTCACTCTGTGCTCAATGTTAGAAGTTTTGGTTGTGTATGACATTTAAGGTTTGAAATATATATTATTGTGCAAAAGCCTTGAGCCACCTCACGTTTCTCTATTTTGCTTCCAAGGATCCAGAGTGTCTTGGAATTTATTAATCGCTTTGGCTTAAAAAAAGAAAACACACACACACACACACACACACACACAATATTGCTTGCACATTAGACAGCTTGGTGAAGAACCCTTTTTTAAAATGGCATTTTTAGGCAGTAGCAACTTGTCAAAAAAAACAAAAAAAACCCAAAAAGTTCTTATTTCTCATTTAATCTATGAAAAATGCCAAAGAACAGTATTTTTTCCAAATCTTGTCAAAACTGTGCAAACTGTTTTTGCCTTATATACACTGCATTTCCATTTTTGTTTGAACTTTTCAATAAATCACTGCACCCGTTATCCTACCTGAATAGGACGTGGCTCAAGACTTGAGATTTGTATCTAGACAAAGACGAGCTGTGACAGCCTTTACAAAACAGCAATGTATCTTTATTGCTTTTAGGGCTAAATATTACACAGTGTGTTATAATCAGCTGAGTTTGGTTTAACAGGAAGTGAGATTAAAAAAAAAAAAAAAGTCATGTGATCATGGTGATTGTCAGAGCCACACCAGCTTGTGTCAGAGGGGGGGTGGGGATCAGGCCTGCTGGGTGATCATCTTCAGCATCTGCAAGGCCATGGGTCCCTGATCTGAAGGAATCTGTGGACAGATAAGATGACATTGTTAAAAATATCACATGATGATTTTTATAGTCTGTTACATTGTTTCTTCTTGGTGTTGGAAAATGACAAGCCTGTCAGTTACCAGCTTTAAAAAAAAAAAAAATTCAGGAATATCAATTTACTGCATCATTATGCGTCCACAACATTCCTCATTTTACATGGCATTTACCATCCTTTTTTCTAAAACTGTGCCAGTTCAAGGGTGGACAAGGGTACGAGAATAAAGACATGGGAATTTGAGTTAATTCTGTATCGACACATCTGCAAAATATATAAAACCTTTGGCATTTTTTAAGCTCATCCAGCTGAAACATAAATATAACACCAGAAGTATCTTCACTCGAATTGTGGCCGAGGTCAAACTGGTCATTTTCACAATTAATTTAAAAAGAAAAACAAAAAAAAACTTTTTTCCAGTCTGCATGTGCAAATTCCCTAGGGCAAGATTCTTATTGCCCCTGAATCCTGCAACCATCACAGTGCAAACATGTGCAGGACAGAAAGCTCTTAAAGGAATAAAGAGCTGTATGAATGAATGGGTGAATATGGCTTGTAGTAAAAAGTGCTTTGAGTGCTCAGTAAACAAAACAAAAAAAACAAACAACAACAACACACACGTAATCCTAACCAGGATAAATGGGGAGGGTTGGATCAGGAAGTGCATCCGGCATAAAATCTTGGCCAAATCAAACATGGGGTCATCAAGAATAAGATTTCCATACCCAATCAGTCTGGGTTAACGACTGTCTCATGTTGCTAGCCAACAGGTTGTTGATGCAAACTGTGCTCCTGCTGGCAGGAGACAAAGGAAGAGGAGAGGGGGAAGGTGTGTTTGGAAGCAGTGAGAGAGAAGGAAAGGCCATGGAGGTGTTTGGTGTATGCTCAGAACAAAGGAAAGACAACAAGCAGACTTGGTGGTGGAATGAGAAAATACAGGAAAATATTCAAAGGAAAATTGCCAGTTGCTGAAATTGTCTTTGAATACATGAAACTTCCCCTCTCTGGTGGGAAAGTAGCCTGAGCTAGTGCTTGAGGCTGAGCGATACCAGCTAGATATAGTTGGACTTGCCTCAATGCACAGCTCGTTCCAGCATAGGGGTGTCCATAAGTCCACATGGTACCAGAACAGGTACCCTAGGGCAGCAGGTGATGATGGATTTTGTAATTGTACTGTCAAATCTGTGGCCATATGTTCTGGATACTCGTGTGAAGAGAGGTCAATTGATCATCGCCTGGTGGTGAGTCAGATCAGGGCAGAATGCCGAGACGTCTGGGGCACCCAAACAAATAGTGAGGGTGTGTTGGGAACCCAATCCAACCCAAGAGGCTCAATCTACATGAGCTTCACCTCCCACCTCCAGCAGAGCTTTGACAACTTCTGAGAGAGGCTAGGGACCTTGAGTCATAGTTAGCACCTTACCATGTGACCCGCTTTGAGGATCCAATAAAAGGCAAAGTTCTTGTAAGTCTTGTAGAAAGCTCCAGTAATGTGCGGGGAGGCAGGATCATCCAGGGGAGTCCACCTAAGTTTGTTAAAACTAGGAATCCCCTCCCACTTGAGCTGTTTCACCCACAGCTCCTGACCTGTGAGAACACATACAGCTCCATGAAAACATGTGGTGGTCTCAAGTGATTAGTATCAACAAGGAGATGTACAAACAGGCATTGTTGTAGCTTGAGTAAGTTACCCAGAGTGTCCACAATGAGATCAAGCTGTCCATTGTAGACTGTGACGTTGACTCCAGCAGTCAGCAGCTGGTCAACTATGTCCACCACTGGCTTCATAAAGTCTCCTGCCATGTTAGTGAAAACCTCATCAGCCTGACCTGGATTCACAGCAAAGACAGAAGAGGGGAAATGATGGGGTAAAGCAAGCTGAAATCAAAGGACACGCAGTCCCTTGTCCCTTCCCTTGAAGAAACAGTACCTCCCCACGTGATGTTCTGAGGAATGATGCCCAGCTTCTTCCTTATTGGTCCATTCATCAGGTCACTCAGTGACTGGCGTTGGAGGGGACGAATGTGGCGAAGGATCTGCAGAGCTGGAATAAAATACAACGAGCATCAGCGGATAGTCTGAGGACGGACGAGTTCATTACAAGTCACCAAACCCAGGTGGGTTAGTTTATGACTGGCTCTAATAATTTAGAACAGATCCTCACTGATCAAATCGAGCCCTGCAGAAGAGGCGAGCTTCTCATCTGAGTCCTGAGTGAGGATGTTGTAGAAGTTGACTCCATTGGTATTCTAAAAGGAAAAACAAAAACAGCATTATGCATAAATATGGACAAAATTATTCTAATAAATGATATAAAAATTTAACATTTATTGCAAATTATCCCTTTTTATTTTTTTAAACACACACACACACACACACACACACCCTAAAGCAGTAATGGATTTGGGCTGACTTATGTAGCTGAAATTACAAAAAAAAAAAAAAAAAAAAAGTACAGAAATTCTCAAATAAAAAGTTAACATCAACATAACAGAAGAAAAGGTCTTGACTTAAAAACAAACCAAAAAGGTGGAACTGCCAGTGGTATCAGGTATTTTTGCTGGTCTTGGTTGCACTGATGGAACACCACTGCCATAAAGTGATTTATTACACAACACATCAGCTCTGCAGCGAGCATTTACAGCAAATATTCTAGTGTCGTACACACCTGCTCCACAACATTCTCAGCCACAGACCACATATCAGTCGCTTTAAGGAACTCCTGCTGCTCCACGGCTTGCTTCACTGCCTCTGCTGCCTTATTGACTTCTGCCAGGCCGTAATCATCCAGGAGGGACTGCACAGTGAGGCAGATGGAAGCTCAACACAACCAACAAACAAAGACTTTTGCCTCTGTGTTACGTACACTGTGTATAAAAGATGGACACAGCTTCAACATCTGAAAAGTGAAGCCAATGAGAAAGTGCCTCAAACGTGAACTCTTTCAGTCCTTGGATCTCTTCCTCTGTGACCTTGGTAAATGCTTTTATGACTTTATGGGACCATTTGCTAGTTTCAGGTCAGTGAATGCAACATGGAGTTCATTTTGTAAATTATGATCCCTGTAAGACACAGAGAGGAGGATAAACCAGCTTCTACAATTTGACTGACAACCCAATGACAAGTTACAATGTGTTCAGTTTCTCCTGTTTAAATACACCAAGATCACAACAGTGAAAATGCAGGATCTAAAACCAACTGGTGACGTTAAGGTAGGTCCATCTTTAATAAGCAGTCTATGGTGGGTTACTTACAGTAGTGTAGAGGTACGGTCCCCATGTCATGACAGAGTCTATGGACGGAGCAAAAGTGTTGTAGTGAGTAGATTATCTCAACACAAACACTCCCACTGTTGTATCAGCAGAAATTCAATCAAAGGCTTTGCAGGAAGTTTGTCCTAAAAGATTTCCACTTTTTAAACCCCAACAACACAGTTGCCTTCACCCCCCCATCATACGGTTAAACCAGAGTCTTCCTGAGCACATGGTGCTGCTATTAAATAAGAAACATGAGCAAAGATTGTGCTACAGTTTAATATCCGATACTGACCCACTGGTGAAATCCACGAGTCTCCAAGCGCCACACCGGAAAAGTTGCATTTCACTGTCCCGTTGGTTATGGCCTGTGAAGAGGACAGAGACCCAAATGACTGGAACAGCAGCAGCAGCACATTCAGGGGTTCTTCCAGAGAGCAGCAGTGGGTGCAATTAAAGCCACACAATTTAAAAGAAATCTGTTACACACACACACACACACACACACACACACATTTAGTTATCAGAGTTTTCTGATACACAAACACATAAATGGCCATCATAACCCAATTTCATAAAGCATGTTTTATCAGTATGGGGGTGGGGAGGGCGGCTGATTGGCTGCTGAGGTTATGTGACAGGAGCTAAAGATGAGCCATATGATGCCAGCAGGAGCCATTTACTTTGCATATACTGAAACTTGATATCTAGTTGATTAAACTGCTATTTTGGCTTCGTTGTAGTTGTACCTAATCAGCGAGTACTCAGGTTCCTCTTTCTCTCTGTTTCAGTCCAGATTTCTGTTTAGTTTTTGTCTAAGCAGCTTTGTCATGTTACTTTCATTATTACTTTATGATTAAGAAACCCGAGTTGTGTTTATTTCACATTTTGCTTTGCATTTTTTTGTAATATAAAATCTGCTTTTGTTTGTGCTTTACTGGATCCTGCACAGGAAAGCTTAAAGCTTCCTTTACTGACTTTTTCTGCTCTAAACTTTATATTTATGCCTTGATATGTTATACTGACAATTTCTGTTGTCTGTAATCTTAGTAGTGGATTAAAAAAAAAAAAATCCATTACACCAAAGTTCACTGGCAGTAAAAAAGGCTTTGAGCTGACAGTTTTAGGTCACTTAGTTTGTACTTCCTTGTTCCATCACATGATGCTCTTCAGCACTGGGACTTTCCAGTACCAGTGAGCTCACACTGAACTGATACAGCTGTCAGTCCCCTCACCTTGGTGAGTTCCAAAGAGATAGCAGCTGCCATCTTCCCTCCATATGACTCTGAGAAGATGTAGAAGGGGATGCTCTGTGAGGAATAAAACACATTTTAATCATTTAACACTGATGTTCTTTGGATCGAGCCTCTCAACACGACAGACTGGCTTCAGTGTTTAGACAATGGTTGAGGATTTCAATTCAACACAACTTTATTTATATACGACAAACAGTCGCCTGCTTTATATTGAACGGTAATGACCCACAATGAGCCCATCACTCTGACAAACCGGTAGAAAAATGTGCTAATGACATACCTGGAACTCAGGCTTCTCTGTGAAGAAGTTTTTGAGCAGCACCAGCATGTCTGAGGCCACTGTGGCCACGTTGGTAGCATAGGCGTCTGGTCTGTCGGTGTAGCTAAACCCAGTGCCCACAGGGTTATCCACAAATAACACGCTGGCTGCCTGGACCTGAGAGACACACACACACACATGCACACACACACGCACAGGTTAATTATGCATTTTTCTTCACTTCTACTCGATTTGAAACATTCAGTTACAATAGGCCTTTACCCAGCTCGTCTTTCTGGGCTCTAGATCCCTGTTCAAGGGTCCGATTTCCTCAAAGTTGCCAAAGCCAGTTCCAGATCCTCCTGGGCCACCCTAAAAACACACAGGTCAACATCCTGATATTAGTTCTTTAACACAGCAGAAGCCACATTTGTATTAAATAAGTCATTAAACTACAGGTGTCAGGTTTTGAGGGGGTGGATCTGTGCACAATGCAGAGTACTCAGTCACAAAGTGGATACTTTAAAATTAAACCTGAAGTGTTCCTGTTTTGCAGTTAAAAATAAAAGCAGCACTACTGCCATTACTCACACTACAAAAAAAAAAAAAAAAGAGGCGGGGGGGGCACATTGTTGATTACTACAATTCAAACCACAGGCCTGATCAGAGCAGAATTATGAACACAATGTCTAAAGAGTACAGCTTCGTGTGGATGCCTGTGTATGGGAAGATGGAACAGCACATAAATGCAGCAGTTAGGTGCCTGACCTGCCACAGACCTGTTGGTTATTAATGAGGCTGAGTGAATGCAGCCTAATCCCAGGTTCATTTGGGGTCTTAACTCCCTGCTGCCTCACAGGACCCACAGGTGCATCTCCAAAGCAAGAGAGTCACCTGCATTTACAGGTGTTTCACAGCAGTGTGGGCTTAATTATTCAACTATCTCAATATGTACCTGATTGAAAGTTTAAGCATCTGGACGGGGATCAGTCTGTGCATATTTATCGAGCACAAAATCCTTCTGCATGCTTTACCTTGGATGGAATACAGAACTTCATGGAACTCTACAGGAAGCTTTGAAAATGTATTACAGCTTATTGACCATCTCTAGAAAATGACAACAAATACCTTCTGGTTGAGGTTGTGGGGCAGGTTGCAGGATAAGTTGGCAACTAGTTTGGCCAATAGTTTGAATCTTGTTTTAGGAGATTTATTTATTTACATTTAAAATAAACGCCTTAAAATTTCTCTTGTAAAACGTTCATGAATGTGATGAATCTGCGACCAGAAACGTCTGGAGTTTGAGAAAGTCTGAAGTGTTAAAAAGCATCACCAAACAAAATGCAACACTGAACTGAGCTTTGATCAGCACAAAAATCACTGAGCCCTACCTGCAGCCACATGACCAGAGGCAGGTCCTGGTACTGGGCCGATGCGCTGTCAGCATAATAGAGCCACCAGAACATGTGGGCCCCGTCTCTCACTTCCACATAGCCCCAGGCTTCGTTGCTCGCCACAGGAGTGGACAGCCCTGCGCACAGTTCAGTCACATCCGCTTTGTTAACTTGGTCTTCAGTTACAGTGTCACTTACATCGTCCCCAAAACAACAAACGAGTTTACAGTGAGCGGGGATAACGTTACTTTCGTTTTGCAGTCTGCCTATTCAGAGCTGGAGGTAAGAAGAGCGAATAAAAAGTTACATTTAAGCGTCTGGAAGAGCTGCGAGCACAGAGCAGATATCTCACCTTTAGAGAGCACGAAGCTGAGCAAGAAACACAAAGCAAAGTCTACTCTGGACGATCCCATTGTTCAAGTGCCTCGCTGAAAATACTCCGCATGATTTTAACTGCGACAAGAAATCACATGACCAAGCCCGCGGTCAGCTGACCGACGAGCTTTTTTTTTTTTTTTAATATTGCGTCGCAAATTCCGTCGATCCATCCATTCTCTTCCGCTTATCCCTGCTGTCACAAATTATAGTGAGAAAAAAAAACTCGATGACCCCTCCAAAACAAACAAACAAACAACAAACAAACAACAAACAAACAAACAAAGATGAGTTTGTACTAAAAGAGGACAGACAGGATTTTAACACGTTTGTTGTGGGATCCCGAGCATCTGTTTTTGGGTTAAGGGCACAATTATTTATTTTTATGTTAATTTTTATTAGTCTTGAGGTTAGCTTAATTTTTTTAAATTAATTAAGTTTTTTTTTTAATTCATTTGTTCTTGACAAGATATTTGTAGAAGTCCAGCAGAGGATATATGAGACGTTTTGTAACAAGAAAGATAGGGCTAGGTTACATACCGTATGCAGATACAGGGACTTCCTTTTTTTCCTCTTACTCACACACACACACACACACACACACACACACACACACACACACACACACACACATATATATATATATATATATATATATATATATATATATATATATATATATATATATATATTTATATATATACACACTGTGCAAAAGTCTCGAGCCAACCCTCATGTCTTTATATTTCTCTTGGAAAATGGCAAATAGGTGCAGTGATTTATGTACAAACGTACATAGGAATACAGTATATAAGGCAAAGATAGAGATTGTACAGTTTTAATGATCTTGTAAGTCGATATTTGGTATGACCTTTATTCTTCAATAATGCGCTGAGGCAGCTTTCTGTAATTTCTTTAAGTAGTCTTCCAGAATAGTTCTCCGGGCTTCTTGAAGGCCATTCAAAGCTCATCTCTGGACGTTGGCAGCTTTTTGTTCCATTCTCCGTCCAGATGTTTCAGTGTGACAGAGAAAAAGGGCATCATAATGCAGAAAATGAAGGAGAGGTGGCCAAATCAGTGGGAGGAAGAGAGGAAAGGACGGTGGTTTTCCAAAATCCAAAGGAAACAGGACTCAGACTTAGACACACTGGTTTAAATAGCACATAGTTTCTAATAGGAAATCACCATGCAGGAAAACACAGGAAAATGTGACTGCAGTGGAGATGAGACCATACAGCATGTATAAGAGAGGACAGCTGATCCCAAACCTCAGTAACATGACTGGACCTTATTGGTTTACAGTGAACCCTCGTTTATCGCGGGGGTTACGTTCCAAAAATAACCCGCGATAGGCGAAATCCGCGAAGTAGTCAGCTTTATTTTTTACAATTATTATACAGTACTATAGAAGGAAACCAAAGATCACAACCTGTTTTCAAGCCGAACACATTCTGTGCTGGACAGAGACGAGGGACGGAGGAGATTGATTGACAGCCAATCAGGACGCAGAACACGATGCGCGTTCATACACTGTTAAAAAAAAAAAAAAAAAAAGCATAAAAACCTGCACTAAAAAAAATCCGTGAAACAGCGAGGCCACGAGAGGTGAAGCGCGTTATAACGAGGGTTCACTGTATTTCAAAAGAAACCAAGAAGCCAAAGACTCGTGTGTTTGGAACCATACCAGCTGGTGGCGGTAATGCGCCATTCGAGCGGAAGAACTTAAGCGGAAGTGACGTCTTTGAGCTCGCAGGGGGAGCGCAGCAGGCGGTGTGTTTTGCTGTTGTAGCCGGCATGGCATCCCACAGTAACAACTTCATCCGATTGCGCCTGTACTTTGACTACCCGCCGCCGGCTGTCGTCGGTTGCCGCATGTGCTGGCTGCTCGTAGACCTGAACGTATGCCGCGTGGTGGCCGACCTGGAGAGCGTGATCAGGGAGAAGTTTGAGTTCAGCCGCGGGAGCATCCTCAGCCTGTTCATAGAGGACTGCTACCTGCCGCACACCGAGAGCATCTATGTGGTGCGGGACAATGACAGCGTCAGGTGCGTCTCTGCTGGTCCTAACTTTCAGACTGCTGGCACATGTGTTACGTTATAATCGAGGATGCGCAGTTGTGTCCTTTACTAAAGTGTTTTTACGCTCCGCTTATAAACAGGTGTGGGACACAGCTGGAATCTACAGTGAATGAAATAATCATTTGATCCCTGCTGAATATTTAAGTTTGCTCACTTACAAAGAAATGCACAGTCTCTGATTTATATGATAGTTTCATTTTAATGAGACAGAATATCAAAATCCAGGAAAAACATATTACATAAAATTTATAAATTGACTTGTTTGTCACTGAGTGAAATAAGTAAGCAAAACATGAATTGGTACTTGGTGGAGAAACCCTTGTTGGTGAGGACAGGGTAAGATGTTTCTTGTAGTTGGTTTGCACACATCTCAGCAGGGTTTTGGCCCACTCCTCTTTATAGAAACTCTCCACATCCTTTAGGTTTCTTGGCTGCTGCTTGGCACCTCGAAGCTTCAGCTGCCTCCACAGATTTTCTGTAGGATTGAGGTCTGAAGGCTGACTCAGCCGCTCCATGACCTTAACATGCTTCTTCATTAGCCTCAGCTTTGTTACGTTGGCAGTATGCTTCAGGTCATTGTCATGCTGGAAGACCAAATCATGACCCATCTTCAGTGTTCAGGCTGAGGTTCCTGTCCATGATTTCTTTCTCATGATCATCCTCATGTCTTGAGGCAAGATCTTGCATGTTGCTCCAGACTGAGGGTGACTGAATGTCATTTTATATTTCTGCCATTTCTGAATAATTGCTCCAACAGTTGTCACCTTCTCACCAAGCTTCGTGCTGATGGTCTTGTAGTCTATTCCGGCCTTGTGCAGGTCTACAGTCTTGTCCCTGATGATGTTTAACAGATATTTGGTCGTGCTCATGGTGGTGGAGAGCTTGGAATGGAAGAAATAGTGTCTGTCCTCTACCAGAGGCCTGGGAGCCTGAAGGTCCTGCGAGATCTCAGATGTCGTTCCTGGAGTTTGTTGGACCCCCTGTTTGCAGTTTGGAGGTCACAGCCCTGAGTGCTGTGACTCAGTATTGCTACATCCTTCCCTACAACCTCCTTCCCTTGCTTGTCCACCACTACTATGTCCGGTTGGTTAGCCATCACCGTTTGTCCGTCTGCATCTGGAAGCCCCACAGGATCTTAGCTCAGTCATTCTCAACCACCTTTGGGGCCGTATCCCATTTTGACCCTGCATGATGTTCCTGTATACTATGCCAGCCACTTGGTTGGAGACTGAAATGTGTATCAGATCCAGATGTAAATACCTGGAAATAAAAGCTGAGATGATCTTTTGTCTCATTTTCCTCTTTTAATGTCAAACCCAAATGTTTTCAGTCTACAGCAAAAGTAAAGGGATTGGCCTCACTGTTCCTGTGCTTCTAGAGGGGAGCGTACACATAGATACAGAAATATAGAGAGATACGTATAGATATAGAGATAGAGATCTGTAGAATAGTGTGATAAGAGGCAGAAGCATTGCACCACATACAGTGTGAGGCAGTGTGTCCTCTATTGTTTAGCTTTTTTTCCCCAGAGCTTTCAGCAGCACCTCCGGTCCTTCATAAGTCAATGTGTTCAGTTAAGCTCTGCGAACCCTGACAAGATCTAACAAATGGACCTTTTTAGCTGTGTTGATATAATAAATGTATTTGTATGAATGTTCGATTCTACCTTTAAGACGTGTTTCTGTTTGTCAGGGTGAAGGTGGGCTGCCTGGCTCAGTCGAATGAACTCAGCAGTCCTCCAGATGCAGCAAGTGAAAACAGCAGAAAGAGACGGCAAACCACAGAAGAGCCTGGGCCAGGAGAAAATGGAGTGAGCGTAGCATGGAAGAAGAAGAAGAGGAAAAAAAATAACGAGGACAGAATGCCGGAGGGTGCCCTGCTGGTTTCAAGTGATGACCAGAATAAGGAAGTACAGGAAAAACACACAAAGAAGAAGAAAAAGAAGGAGGCAAAGGAAAACGGCACTCCTGCAACCCCCAAACCAGCTGATTCTCCCAAAAAAATCCCAGCTACCGTCAACCAGCCAAGTAAAAGCACCAAGAAGCCCCCAGCATCCAAACCAAAACCTCAAATGACCTCCTCTTCAGATTCCAGTAGCAGCAGTGATGAAGATGTCGTACCCAAAAAAACAACTAAAACACCGACCTGCACTCCTGCTGCCTCCAAGGCACTATCAAACACAAAACCTGCCCCCAGAAAACCCCACCCTCCGCTGTCATCCTCCTCAGGAACAGAGTCCTCTGATAAGGCTGCCAGCCTAAAAATCCAGCCCAAAAACAAACCTTTAAAAACCACGACTACCAACTCCAAATCCAATCAGGCTCCTTCAGACGTGCAGTCCACAAACTGTGATCAGAAGCAGGCTGCCAGTGAGGCTGAGCCTCCTCATAACAAAGCAGGGGAACTTCCTGACTCAGACAGTGAAGAGGAGATCCAGCTGGTTATACGACGGCCACTGCAGCAGCCCAGCTTTGGCCTAGGTGTTCAGCCCCCCGGGCGAGGTCGCGGCAGAGGGAAAGCCAGACGTGGCGGGGGTCAGGGAGAGAGAGTTACGGGTGACGGTAGAGGAGCCGTCAGAGGGCAGGGTGGCAGCTTTGAGTCTCTCTATAATGGAGGCACGGAGCCGTCTTACCAGACTGATTCGCAGACCAACATGTCAGTGATCCTCCAGGTTTGTCTGCATCTAAAGCCCTAAGTTTAAATATAGTATCTGCTCTTCCTGGGGGGAAAACTGGTTATCCCCTTACTAGGCTAGATTGTGGGGAAAAAGTCTAGTTCAGTCAGTCTCTACCAGTCAGATTACCTCTCTGCTTTGCACTTTTACAGCATGTCAGTGAGTGACACAGCAGGAAAATAATTCCTGCCTTTATTTTATTATGATCCTCATAGCAGTAGAGTTAAATCTGATGTGTACATGCAGGAGCATTTAATACTTGTCCATTATATAAAAATAGAAATATAGTATATAAAAGGCATTCTTGTGTGTCTCCATTTATAGAATGAAGCAGAAAGTGTTCCCAAAAAGGACTACAGCTCCATGCCCCTGTTAGCTGCCCCTCCACAGGTGGGGCAGAGCATTGCCTTCAAGGTAAGTGTTGTCCCGGTCAAGTCCAGGCTGGAAATGGAAACTGGTAGCCCTCTATGAGACCACACAAAATTAGCTTCACGTGTTAAAAAACGAAACACACTGTTACCGACCCTCTTCTGTTCAGGTGTAAACTGTTCCAGACAGATAGGACATGAGTTTATCTTACAGGACAGTATTTTATATTACAGAGTGTTTGAATCCGCAAACATGTTAGCAAATAAGCTAACTCCTCTGCAAGTCTCTGTTAGATGAACCCGTAGGAGAAGAAGTCAGAAAAGCTGCTGTGACTGACTAGCGCTAGTTTGTCCTGGCTGGCTGTAGGTTAGCTCATTCGCTACAGTGGTTCAGAAGCTAACCAGGGGAGTAGTCACTACGTCACCAAGATTCTGGAACCACGGTTTACAAAGAGTTAATACACTGTTACTAATAGCTTTATAAGCTGTTTTAAAGCTGCATCAAAGGTGACGGCTGGTCGCCTGCAGGCCTTCCAGGCTCCGGTGACCTTGGTAACCCACTTATTATATTTACCACCATATGTCAGTCAGCGGTACCAATGCTCTTTGCATTGTTAGCTGCTTCAATCCTTCACCTGGAAGGAAAGTTTGTCCCGCCCACTCTGCATCAATGGTGGTTATTTTGAAGTCACTGAATGTCAATCACTCTCTGTGGTCTCACCACGAATAGCTTCCAGCGTGGATGCAGCTTACACGTACAGGTAGCAATCAGCCATCTTCATGAGCCACTAGCAGTAAAGCAGTATTGCATAACCGAATACAAGATATTTATTGATGGTCAGAGACTAAACCTATTTGTAACCTTCATTTCCATTTGTCTATGTGCAGCTGCTGGAGCTAAGTGAAAACTACACACCAGAGGTATCTGAATATAAGGTGAGTGCAGTCAGGTCTGCTGCAGTAAGCCAAAGTGTTTGCCACAGCTCCATCTAATGTTGTGGGGAAGTACCTTGGAACTCTTGCTAATGAAAACTTGTCATTCATACTACATGACCAACCATGGCTCTGTCTGTATTAGGAGGGAAAGATTGTGAGCTTTGACCCAGTGACCAGACAGATTGAACTGGAACTTCTTAATACTTCTCAAGGTAGGGATCAGCTCACCACTGACATACAGTATTAATCATGTCAGTAATTAATTATATTGAGTAATTATATCAGGATGTAGAAGAGGTTTTTATCTTGTTGGACTGTCGTTGACTTATCAGCACATAGTTAGACCGGTGGAGTCACTGGTAATGATAAATACTAAGTTACAGAGAAAACCTTTTCACTTGAAGAAAATTGAAGAAGTAAAGTGATTTTAAAAATGTAATTAGCCTTCCCAGCGTGTACACATTGTAATGATTCCTTACTTGTTTCTTCTCCATTAGCTCCTACAGAACCTGGCAAGTTTGACCTCGTCTATCAAAATCCAGACGGCTCAGAGAGGGTGGAGTATGCTGTGTCCAGAGGGTCTTGGGTAAGACTTAATATGTGGCTACTTTGTTATTAAAAACCCTCTAAAGCCATAGGCAGTGTGAAAGAGGTTAAAGGTAAAGCCAGTGTGGGTGTGCTTTGAATCTGCAGCATTTTTAATGTGTTTGGAAAAAGGCTTCTCCTCCTATGAGGCGTATGGGAAAGTGGCCCTCAGACAGGACGTGTCACTCACGTGAGGTCATACTGAATAAAACATTTCTTGTACATTTTGGTAATTCTAAATGTCAGAAAGGAGGATCATCCAGGCTCATAGTCAGCATCACCCCTCACTCCTCACATCTAGATCCAAAACACCAAGGTGGCGAAAACCCTCCCCTCGAGGGTTCCTAATGGGCCTTCACAAACCAATGGGAGATGTAACCCTTATAGATGGAGGTTCCATAAGTGTAGTGGAAAACTTATTTGGCTGTTTAGCCACAGAATCCTCCACTGTGTTCATTTACATGTAACTTTGCTTTTTGGGGCTGATCAGGCAGTGAGTATCAGAGCTACTTGATTCAGTCTGATTGTTAGTGGAACAGAAAACAGCAAAATAAAACGATGCATCAGTATGGATGTGTCCCTTTGTGAGCCTTCATTCGTTACATACAAACCATATAGATCTACCCTTTGAAACTTTAAAAGCCTGTAAAAGCTGTTATTCATTTTTCTCCTGAAATAACTATTTTAGATATTTCTCCTGCTGTAAGCAGGACCACATATCAGCCATCTTTGCTGCCAGTCAGTTTTAGAGTGACTTTAAGGTTTTGTTTTTAAGTCTTTGCTTGGGTGGGCACCTCCTTACCTCTCTGATCTTTTAACCCTTCACACTCCCACCAGAGCACTGATACTCCTGGCTGGCCCGAGGTTCAGAGGTCATCGAGCCTTTGCAGTAGCGGCTCCTAAATTGTGGAACCAACTGGCTCTTTACACCCCAACATTTGACACTTTTACACCGTCCCCGAAAACCCCACTTTTATTCTTTCAGTTTTTATTGTTTTTCATTTGTTTTTTGTTTTTTTTGTTTTTAATTGTTGTCTTATTATTGACTTTGGGCAACAGCTCTTGTTTTTAACTGTACCATACAAATCAATCTAACGTGGGTAGTGAGTGAAGTAACATCTTGACTTTCCTCTCACAGGTAACAGAACGGTGGGAGTCTCTGCTGGAGCCCAGACTGATCATTTAAACCTGTGACAGTGAATTTCTACACTCGCCTAGTTTTTTAAGGTGGACTCATCTTTTTCAGGATCCATACAGCTTCAAACAGCTGATGGTTTTGATTATGATAATTTAAATTTCCTTCTCTGTGCTTCTGTATAAGCACTGTTTTTTTAACAGTTACATTTAACTGGAGTTTAGATGTGAAATGCTGTTTATGCTTAAATCAGTTGATGGGATGAGTGACTGTTTTGAGCTCTGGGACATAATGGTTTTATTTTTGTACAATGATATGACTGATACGTCTTGTATAAACTGTTTTTCCAATAAAACACTGCATTCTCGGCTAGTATATTCGCAGATCTATATTCTGTCACATTGTTACTTTGCTCAGTATGCACTTAGAAAGAGTCATTACTGATAAAAGCAGAACCCAAACTGTAATTGCAGTAATAATCAAAACAGTTTTTAACTGCAGTTCCACTGACTGCTGTGTCATTTTGTTCTTTAAAAAAATTACACAATGTGTGTCAGAAGTTTTCATCAAGAATATTTCATTCATCTAGATCCAATGTGGGATTTAAGTGTTCCTTTAATTTTTTTTAGCACCATTTATCTGCTTGGAATAGCACCATTGCCACGAATCAGGAAATGTTCCCAAATAATTCCATTAATTCTGAAGTTTTACTTTTCTGTTTTCTGGAAGCCAGACATATACTAAGCTTTAGTTTCACATTTTGCTTAGATCACAGTTCAGTTATAATTAATATATTTTTTTGTTAATTGTCCAAAGATTTTCACTTAAAGCGGCTCAAAGTGAGAGTATTTTGTAACTAATATCTTGCTTTGTGTGTGACATGGCATAATAGCATTAACTGTAAAACAGGTACCTGTGGCCAAAAAATTAAACATAAATAAATAAATTGTGCTATATATGTAAGCCACCATAATCTACAGATCAAGTAGACTTTGTTGTGTTTCCTAATGTTAATTTTAAAAAGTTATAGCTTGGGTAAGTTTTTATATGGTAGTACGATTTAATTCATATTTTCTTTATTGCTGCCGTTCACCTTGTTTCATGTATTTCTTTGATTATTGGCCTAAATGGGCTTCCATACTATTTTATACATTGTCGTCAAAAGCGTGAGGCAAGCGATAACACACCTGGATTATGAATTAGCAGCTGGCCTGTGACGCAATGCCTCGTGCTGAAATCGTAAGCCGTCGCCCTTTTCCGAGAGTCCTCGCGCGTCTCGAGCGTGCGGTGCTGCTTGTGTAACAGCAGCGGCAGCGATCGGTCCGGCGCAGCGGGGAGCTGGAACGGGGAACTGGAGCGGCGATGGCGGCCGTCGGAACCGTTCTCTGAGGAAGAATTTATGATATAAGCTAAAAATCGTGCGCGAACCTTGTATGATGGAAGGACGCGTCTTTCCCGAACAAGAACAGCTCCTACAGTTTCTGAGGAGGCTCAAGGAGGTTTTTGACGTCTGTGACGAGGATGCTGACGGCTTCATCCGGGTGGAGCACTTGGTGGATCTCGGTCTTCAGTTCGGTCAAGGAGACGAGGTGAGAGACTGAACAGGAGAGGGTAACAAAGGACAAACGGTACATTTGCCTTCATGTTTATGCTGCGGTCGATTATTATTTCCATATAGTGAATTAGTAACAAGTGGAGACCGAGCTTCTGATAACAGACAACCTGTGCTGCTTATTAACTGACACAGGTGTGCTATAGGTGCTGGTATTCGGTAGGTGGGACAGCAGCGTCTTTGCGGTACGGTGTGCTGCGGTTTGACACGGCAGAGATGACGACAGGAGCCGTGCCACGCTCAGAGGTGTGAGAGGTGGCATGTTCTGTTCTGCGTTTCCCACTCAGTTAAACTGTTCCAGCCTCACAACATTAGAAAAGCTGCAAGCTGACGAAAATAACGGGGGGGGGGGGGGGGGGGGGAAGGGGGGGGGGGCAGTATGGAGCCTACAGACGCTGTAAATGACAAAGCAGAGTCACCCCACCATTTTCATACATAGTTTTCATGGATGAGTCTTGCTTCAGTATTTTTACCCTGACTTGCGAGACACCAACGCAGATACGCCATATCTGTGTATAATGTGTCCGACCTGAACCAGGAACCAGTGACCTCATGGCGTGTCCACAACAGTTTGCTAGACACCACATCTCTATGACTATGTAAAGAGTCATTTTTGGTTTCAGTGAGTGCACACATGGAATAAAGTCCTGAGCATAGGTGAAGTTGTACAGTTTAGGTTGTATATGATGTGTGTCGTCACAGTATTGGAACGTGTGTGGCAGCACAGGTTCAGCACCATGGAGAGCGCACTGCCAGCTCCAGGTACAGCTCCAGCAGTGCGACAGAGCCCGAGGACAGCAGGTGTCTAGTGGGCAACAGTAGCTCTTGTTTTATTGTTTAATCCCTTCATGATTCTGCAATTTGCTGCTCTGGACTAGCATCCAAGTAATGTTTCTATTTTCATTCATTTAACTGTTTTGGCTGAAAGCTTAAGGCTATTGTGTTCGGTATGGGCAGAACAGCTTTGCCTATTGATTTTATTTCTTCCAGTATGCAACCAAATCTAACTGCAGGGATGGATTGTGTCACAACAAACAACACAACTTTTAAAAACTCTGCCTTGTTTTTTAGTTGGATTTCAGGAATGCTTGGCCTTTGATCAGTCAAATCTAAAAAAATGTTATATCCAACATAAAAAAGAGTTTTCATTGAGAGCTATTTGTACAACTACATTAACACAAAAGGCATATTAAATCCATTTAAATGTCTCTCAACCTGTCAAGCCTTCAAACCTATACTGAAAACTAACTAGCTAACTAATCTGACTGTGGGAAGGATTGGATAGTAACCTTCAAATGTGTGGTATGAAATGGGAGCTGCATCACTTTTGCAAATTTAGGTTTCCTATGAGGGCTACAGTATTTTAGAGGCTTTTACATGCAAGGATGCTTTCACTCAGTACCTCAGGTATATGGGTTGTTGTTACACCCGAGTAAGAACCGGTAATCGTATAAAGGTTATTAAAATGTTTCTACTTGTAGGCAGCATGGTGGTGTGGTGGTTAGCACTGTTGCCTCACAGCTAGAAGATCTGGGTTTGATTCCACCTTGGCCTGGGCCTTTCTGTGTGGAGTTTGCATGTTCTCCCCCTGTCTGTGTGGGGTCTCTCCAGGTGCTCCTCCCACGGTCCAGTGCAGTTACTGGTTAACTGGTGCTTCTAAATTGCCTATAGGTGTGAATGGTTGTCTGTCTCTCTGTGTACCCTGCCTCTTGCGCTATGACAGCTGGGATAGGCTCCAGCCCCCTGTGACCCTGACCAGCATAAGTGTGTGTGTGTGTGTATATATATTTTTAGTTTCTCCAAAATGACTTCCTGAATCTATGATAAATGATGTCTCACAGTGAAAGTGGATTTTCCTTTAAATGCAAGGGTGGCTGAAAACCCAGGACACGTCACTAAAAATAGCTCAGCCATGCTAAAATGAAGCTACGTCCTCATGCCCCTCCTTCCCTCTTGCACTTCCACTCATCTCTGTGTTCTGTTACCATAGGAACGGGAGCTTCACTAGAAGTCTACAAGTGGATTGGTTGATTATTAAGTAATGAAAAGATCTGCTCAGCTGCTAAAAACAACTTATGAGATGGTGCTCTGCACCAGCAGCTCTGTATTTCCATTTGCTTGAGCAGTGTCTGTGGATTGTGGGCTATACACTTCCAAATGAAACAACAGCTGCACTGCATTTCCCATCCTGCGTGCTTCCACACATGCTATTTTATGTAATTCTAGATTTTTTAAGAAATATTTTCATGCACATTGTGTAGAAGTTTACTGATAAATCATGGGTATAATCTTTTAAAATGGCAATTTGTAGTAACTTTCTTAAGCAGATCCTATTGCACTGATTTCAGGTACACATTAATTGGCCTCTTTATTAGGTACACTTTGCTAGTACTGGGTTGGATGCCGTTTTGGCTTCAGAACCCCCTTAATTCTGCATGACACAGATTCATCAAGCTGCTGGAAACATTCCTCAGAGATTTGGGTCCATATTGATGTGATACCATCACACAGTTGCTGCAGATTTGTCGGCTGCACATCCATGATGTGAATCTCCCATTCCATCACATCCCAAAGGTGCTCTGTTGGATTGAGATCTGGTGACAGTGGAGGCCATCTGAGTACAGCAAACTCATTGTCATGTACAAGAAATCTGTTTGAGATGATTTGTGACATGGCATGTGATCCTGCTGGAAGCAGCTGTTTAAAGATGGGCACGCTGTGCTCATAAAGGGATGGGCATGGTTGGCAACAACTGTCAGGTAGGATGTGGTATTTTAACAATGCTCATTTGCTACTAAAGGGCCCAAAGTGTACTTAAAAAATATCCCCCACAGCATTAAACCACCACCAGCAGCCTGAATCACCGATACAAGGCAGGATGGATCTATGATTTCATATTTATGTAAAATTATGAGCCTACTGTCTGAAGGTCACGGCAGTAATTGAGACTCGTTAGATCAGGCAATGGCCATTTGATTGGCTGATTAGATGATTTGCATGAATGTGCAGTTTGAACAGCTCTAAAGTGGCTGGTGAGGATATTTTTTCTGTCTCTTTTTACCTCCCTGTATTTTGCAAAGCATGCAACATTGATGTAGCATTTCCACTGTGCTGCTTTTGACCACAGACAATATAAAAGATGACTGCATCTACACCAAGCCTCAGGATGAGCATTTCTGTCATCTTGTTTTGCAAATGAATGTGATGAGTGAGAGGCGGCTGTTTTACTATGAAACCACATCCTCTGCACATTTGGTTATTGATTTGTGATTGAGCATACCCCAGATTATTGTCTTTTCTGACAATTAGAATGACCAAAATTTACAAAATGGGCTTAATGTTTTATTCAGTTTGACCCAAAATGATAGATTGAGCCCATAAACTAATCAGGAAAGTGTTTAGAGAGGTCAAGCCTAAGAGCCATTTTGGCTATTATTAAAAAGAAGGCAGGTTTAGCCACTTCTGAGTTGGCTTCACTTTTCAAACTCAGAAGCTACATCCATCTTCTATACTGTCTATAGCAGATAGGCACCACTGCCTGAAACAAGTGCAACATTACTAGTACAGAATACCTCTGCCTGCCCTTGTTGCAGCTCCTGGGTCTAACAAGTTTCCTGCAGAAAGCCTGACACCTAATGGATGTTATCTCTTTGACAGAATTAGGTTCTCACTGTATACTAAAAACAATTTGCTGACTAATTGTAAAAGTCGATTGCTGATGTGCATCTCATATCTCAGATGTTGGGGAAACACAAAATCTGGGATATGAGAGCTGGCTGGTAAACAGCACTGCACTCAGAGTTTTTGTTTGGGGGAAATTAAAACCAGCAACTATAAACATTATAATTTAAATCATTTAAATTTATTAGCTGCTTCTGCTTTAGCCAATTGACGTACTAGTTTTGATTGTCTTTATATAAACATAAAATATTTAATCAGTTTTGGCTGTATAAAGACATCTTTGGTCTTTTCTTTTAGTGTTTTATTATTATTATTTAAATCCTTGAAAGAGTAGTTGTAAAGCAGCTAACTGATCATCTGCAGAGGAACGGTTTATTTGAAGAGTTTCAGTCAGGTTTCAGAATTCATCACAGTACAGAAACAGCATTAGTGAAGGTTACAAATGATCTTCTTACAGCCTCTGACAGTGGGCTCATCTCTGTTCCTGTCCTGTTGGACCTCAGTGCAGCTTTGATACTGTTGACCATAACATTTTATTACAGAGATTAGAGCATGCTATAGGTATTAAAGGTACTGCACTGCAGTGGTTTGAATCATATTTATCTAATAGACTCCAATGTGTTCATGTAAATGGGGAGTCTTCTTCACACACTAAGGTTAATTATGGAGTTCCACAGGGTTCTGTGCTAGGACCAATTTTATTTACATTATACATACATTGTCTCTGTCTCTCTTCCACAGTATGTCTTTTGTCCTGTCTCTCTCCCCTCAGCCCCCCCTCACAGCAGATGACCCCCCCTCCCTGAGCCTGGTTCTGCTGGAGGGTTTCTTCCTGTTAAAGGGAGTTTTTCCTTCCCACTGTCACCAAGTGCTGCTCATAGGGGGTGGTTTTCACTGTTGGGTTTTCTCTGTAATATTGTAGGGTCTTTACCTATAATACAAAGTGCCTTGAGCTGACTGTTGTGATTTGGTGCTATATAAATAAAATTGAATTGAATTGAACTGGTTCTCTTAGGCAGTATTATTAGAAAGCACTGCATCAATTTTCATTGTTATGCAGATGATACTCAGCTTTATCTATCAATGAAGCCAGATGACACACATCAATTAGTTAAACTGCAGGAATGTCTTAAAGACATTAAGGCCTGGATGACCTCTAATTTCCTGCTTCTAAATTCAGATCAAACTGAAGTTCTTGTACTCGGCCCCACAAATCTTAGAAACACATACTTACTGTCTAACCACATACTTACTGTGGATGGCATTACTTTGGCCTCCAGTAACACTGTGAGAAATCTTGGAGTCATTTTTGTCCTTCAATGCACATATTAAACAAATATGTAGGACCACTTTTTTGTATTTGTGCAATATTTCTAAAATTAGAAACATCCTTTCTCAGAGTGATGCTGAAAAATTAGTTCATGCACTTATTCTTCTAGGCTGGACTATTGGAACCAGCTCCCAGCTTGGATTCAGGAGACAGACACCCTCTCTATTTTTAAGATTAGGCTTAAAACTTTCCTTTTTAATCAAGCTTATAGTTAGGGCTGGATCAGGTGACCCTGAACCCTTCCTTAGTTATGCTGCTATAGGCCTAGGCTGCTGAGGTTTTCCTATGGTGCACTCTTTTTCATTGCAATTATAAAAAAGAACATTATCATAGGGGGTCGTCTGCACTTTGGGGCAACTATTGTTGGGATTTGGCACTGTATTGATAAAACTGAATTTAATTATTTCCTCATGTGTTCAGGCTAAACTACCAAATACCCATATTTTGGTAGGAATCAAGCACAGTTTCTATTTTGTGCTGTATTAATTGATCATTGATTAATGCAGTATTTTATCATACTTGAATATCAATATAAAACCTTAATAAGTGAGACTCAGCGTTCTTGTTTAAGTTATATTAGCAGTGTTGTTGTTTGATGCTGGATTCTTGTGCATGTGTGATGGTTGAGGCCAGTGTTGAATATCACTGGGATACCAAAACTGAGCCTACTGGGCTGTCCTACAATCCTGCATCCTGTAATCAGACATCTTTGTCTCGCCACGTTTGACCTCAGGGAATCCTATAGTGGCAATAATTACAAATTAAAAATTTTCAAGTGTCACTTTTTTCAGAAATCCACACAAACTGGTAACAGTTTACATTTACATTTTGTAGGGCCAAAAAAGGTATCCATGTTCCCATGCAGTAACAGTACATGAGCTGCACAATGTCTTCTAGTTTCAAAGGAGCATACAGATTGTGTTCTGCCAAATATAAAAAAGAAATTTGGTAAAATATGTATCATTGGCATAAGAGGAGGTCAGCTCACAACATGAAGGCTCTGAGCTCTTACTGAGGTGATTCGAAGTTTGCTGTAGGTGCAGGTGTGAGACAGGTGAAGCTTTGAGTGGTCAGTGAGACCAGAAAAGTCCTATACTAATGCACTTCTATGTCTGTGAATGAATAATAATAAAATAATTGACTTCTTTACATTTTGCTTTACTTTTTTTAAAGCTTCATTTTGTAGTGTTGCATTTATAAATGAAGGTTGGTCTCTGTCAGCTACAAACTGCAATGGTACAAATAAGTGCCCCATGTCAAGGGTCAAACAGCAGTACCTGGTGACAGGTTAAGGTACCTCTAAAAGTACAGTAAGGTGCTTTATTTTCTAAGAGTATTCTGTGTGTGTGTGTGTGTGTGTGTGTGTGTGTGTGTGTGTGTGTGTGTGTGTCTGTGTGTGTGTGTGTGTGTGTGTGTGTGTCATGTTTTTTTTTATTTTGTCAGCTTGAGTTTCCTGTTTAAGGTTTTGTGTTTTGTTCACTAATTTCATTGGGACTTTATATTTTGATGACTTGGGTATTCTTGGGTGTTCTTTCTATCCTTGTGTTTAGTTTTTTCTTCCCTCCCCAGCCCCTCTTGTTGTTTTTGTCTTTATTTGTTACTCCCTCTTTTTGTTACCCTCTCCTGTGTGTTTCCAGACAGTCCTGGATTTCCTCTGAGGCGTCGTATTGTGGAGTTTTACCAGCCAAACTAAAGTCTCCCTTTAGCGTGCCTCCGTGTGTCTGTGTTTGGGTCCTCATCTTGTAGTTTATGACAGTGTGGCAGTCTGCTGCTCCTCTCTGGTTTTAAATGATTGCTAATTGTGTTTGGGCTTTGTGATCTTGGTCTGACTTCCTTCACTTTTTTCTTACTCTACATAGAAAAATCTAATTGAGAAAATGAGATATTTAACCCTAAATTAAAGATGTCACAGTAACTGATAGTGACATTCTTCAGGTGGGCTGCATTTCTGATGTGCTGCAGTCTGCAGAGTGTTTTTTCCTGAGGCTCTCTAAATCCTGTCTGAGCTGTCAGATCAACAGTGATGTGACTTTTTTCTCTGACACCAGTACTGTAATACTGAAACAGTTGTCGTGGTTTTGTTATACACATGCATTAGGTTTTGTTTGCACTGAATGACATCCAGTAATTATTTTAACAGGTGAGCAGATCAATATTATGCATTATTAAAAAAAAAAAGGTTTATCAATTGAAATGTGCACATTTTTAAATCAGACTCGTCATTTAGAGTTGGAAATGGTGACCTGAGAGTATTATGATGCTATAACAGGTTTGCAGTCTCTGGTTTCTGCCTGTGTGACATCAAATCAATTAGACAGCGTGTTGGCATTTCCATCCAAGCCTCTGTGATAACACTAAGCTGCAGGATGTGGCTGGGTCTGTGAGATAACATTTTTCAAACCACCTTCTACAGATGCCGATATAACACCGTTTGCCCCACAGTGCTCCGTCAGCTCTCAGTGGGTAACTTTCATCTTTTGTGTCCTACATGAAAAAGCTCGTTCCAAGATCAGAGCCTGTGTCATTGTATTTCCACCACCTTCCAGACCCAGAGCTATGATCCTCTGTTGAGTTATTTCACCCAAAGAAAAATTTATGTCATCTTTGTGTCGACAGGAATTGATGAAATGGCAGAAGTGAGGCTGGATGTCATCAGTGATCCTGAGTGCTTTTATATCAGAACAAACAGAAGGCAAAATTGGTCACATTTTAGATTTTCCTTGTCACTGTTCCTTTCATGATCCCACGCTTACTGTGGTGTAGTTTGCCTACACGAGTGAATCCAGGAACAATGCTGTTACAGTCAACTTGCCCATCCATTTGAGCCACCTGAGTGGTAACTGAGAGGTTCTCAGCTGTTCAGGTGGAGATCCCCACATCTGCCTTGGTCTGAGTGTCTGTGCTTAGAGTGCTGCCCCACAACTCAGACCCAGATATGTGGTAGAAAATGGATGGATGGATAGATACTATTCTCATTGTTGCATGTAAGAATAAATATACCTGATAACTAATTTTTGCCAAGAAAATTCTCCTTTGCAACGTAGATTTCCTATCATTAATTCCGTAATATAGATGCAAATAAATACAAAAGTGTTTTGAATTCAGTGTTTGAGTCATGAAGCTCTAACGGCAGAAAAGAACAGATGTGTCCTCAGACACATTCAGCACTAAAACACGCTGATTTTTTTCTGTCCATCTTTAGTGGACATCAACAAGGCTGCAACTTACCCTGCTGTGAAAACACTGACGTGACTTTTGTGGCTCACAGGTGAAGAAGTTGACACGGTACCTGGATCCTAACGCTCATGGGAAAATCAACTTCAAAGACTTTTGCCACGGAGTGTTTGCCATCAAAGGTAAGAAATGAACTTATCTGATGATTGCTGTTGTCACATTCAGTTAAAGCTTGGTGAACTGTTCTCCTCTGGTTTCAGTATTCTTGCTAAGCCAAAGCGCCGCTGGCTTCATATTTATAGTGTTTGTTTAAACAGACATCAGAGGGGTATCAGCACTCTCACAATGTCTCATAAGGCAGCATAGCCCAATTTATCTTGGAAGATGAGAAAAGAAATTTGTATATCATCACCCTCTTTAAATAATGACCCAGATCATTTTTTTCAGGTTTTTCAGACAAGACATAAAAAATCAGAACCAAACATTAAAAATAAATATGATGATTTAGGTAACAATAAAACCTTTGTTAAAAAATGTCTTAGACCATTATTTTAAGAGGGTGATGAAATTATAAAATGAAACACTCAAACACTGAAGCTGATGCTGCCTCGTCCACATAGCTCACATTAGAAAATGTGGCTAACTTATTGGAGTCGTTGCTTTTTGCCTCCGTGCCTCTGTGCCCTCCTAGGCTGTGAAGAGATACTGAAGATGGCCGTGGGTCCTCGTAGCCGTGCCTCCAGCCAGCCATCTGTCACAGACAATGGCTACATATACCAGGTACAGTGGTTTGATTGTTAATGCTGACCCTAATTTCTGACACATAATTGTGTGGCACAGTGTGAAAACAAACCCTGAAGCTTCCCCAGTAATACTGCCCATCATTTAAAAACCACGTTTGTTTACAGGCCTGTCAGATTAAAGGTTGTGCAGTGAACTATTAGTTTAAAACAGGGGTTTGATTATCATTTAGTTCATGATAAGTGAAAATGAGGATGTGCTGATTTTTATGTTAACGTGTCAAAAATGTGACACAGTGGGCGCCCGGGTGGCTTAGTGGTGAAGCCGGTGACCACATACATAGGCCGCCTTGTGGTGTGGGCGGCGCAGGTTTGAGTCCCGGCCTGTTGCGGGTTTGCCCGCGTGTCTTTCCCCAATTTCCTGTCTCTCTCAGCTATGCATAAAAAGCCACTGTGGCCAAAAATGTGACATAGTGACTTTTCAGTAGCAAAATGACCTAAATGTGTCTTTTTAATTTTAGCTTTTGTCTTAATATTTTAGTTATAAATAAACATACTGCTATAATATTGCATCATGTCTATTCTGTGTGAGATGTATGTTGCTCTGCACGGCTGATCATGTCCCTCATAGAGATCAGCCCAAGTGGATTGTTGCTTAGCAACAAGAGGGCGAGCGAGCGTGAGGGAGAGAGAAAGGGCCGTGAGGTGTGGCTTTGTCCCAGCTGAAGCATCGCAGCCTTTTCTGAGCTGCAGTCCTGTTTGTTTGTGTCTAAGCTTCGAGTGTGGTCTTCAGGCTCCGGGAATACAGCTCCTCCTCCATAATGGATGCCGCACATCCACACAATAGTGCGATTTGTGACTTTGTACTGGGGATGAGTGACATGGTGCCCACGCTTACATGGTAAGTTATATAAATATGTCAGACCAACTGAACTTTCTCAGAGAGAAGTTTAGTCCTCGGATGGAAGTTTAGATGGCGGTAAGTAAAAAGGAGACAGACTCACACAGCTTGGCACGAGGTCTGAAGTTGTGGTCAGGTGTGCTTGATTTTAGGGACTGTTGCTGTTGTGGATCTGCTTTGGAATAGTTGCCATGAGAAGTTTTTGAGTTTGTGTTCTTTGATATGGTCACAGCATTGACAGTTCAGCCTGTACTTTTCTATCATATTCAGTTTTATCACGCAGGTGCTCTTATTTGTTTTTATAATATTTTATTTGTTGTTTTGTTTGTTTTTATGCCCTGTGAAGCACTTTGGTCAACGGCTGTTGTTTTAATGTGCTGTACAAATAAATTGATTGATTGATTTAGTTTGACCTCCTCTTTGTGTGTGGGTAAACTCTCTGATTGCAGCTTCGTGGAGTCACTCAGGTGTTCTGAGTCGTTCTGCTGATTAAAAAAACTCTGTGCAGGTGTGACTGAAAAGTACAGCATTTTCTTTAGTTGCACTGATTTCATGGGCTTACTATGGTGGAGACTTGCTGACTGTTCACTGGTACAGGGAACATTAATGTAAGTCTGGTAATTATTTGCAGTCAGACTCAGTAGAAATAATTCCTTCTGGCTCAGGTAAGCAGGATGAGCTCTAAGTATTCCAGTTTGGAAGTGAATGCTCTGTAAGACAATGACAGAAAGTTTAGTTACACCACATGGAGTTCCTCAGTGAGGGATATCTAAGCCAAACTCGATACCAGACACTCCAATTCACTGCTTCTCTTGAGATGTAACTTAATTTTCCAAAGGGCTCTGTCTCATCTCTTGTATTGTCTGAGGCACTTAGCTGATCACACACAGGGTGGATTTCAAAGTCTGTGAGGGCTCAGTGCTCCAAGCTTGAGATTGCTATGGAAGCTGGGCTGTAAAGGTGGTAAAGAAAAATTCAGTTACTGTGAAGTTTCTGCAGAGCTGGTGAGAAATAGCAAACGCATAAGAACATACACTTCTTCATCTCAGACAAAAATAATTGATGAATGAAAGGTGGGTAGCAGTCCCTCAGAGGACATATTATAACTGGCTTATGTCTTCATATGCCAACATACTCACACAGTGCAGCAAAGTCTTAGCTGGGTATGAAGCCACTCGCTTTATTGTTAAGGATGAAAATGTTGACTGTGAGTGAGACTGGGTGTGACCTAAGTGGGGTTAAGCCAGACAGGAGCATGCATTATTAATAATATATATATCTGGGCCATGCTGAATCTCACTCAGTTTCTGATCTGCAGGTCTAATACAACTTTATTATATTCTTTATTAAATTTCTAATACAAATTGTGGTGTGTTGCTGCTGAATTAAATGATACGTTATACACCAACTGGCGCTGACAGTCGATAAACATGCAGATCGAGTCAGAGCAGTGTCTAATGTTGCTGTAAAGCTCCATTTTTATTCCGAGGTCACACGGAGGCAGTGTGAGCGCTCGTGCTGACATCATTTTGTGTGTGTGTGTGTGTGTGTGTATAGAATGGTGAGGCAAAGCTAGGTCCTCCAATTATCATGTGTACACGGTCCTACCCGGAAAGCACGTATGCTGAGGGCTCTGGTGCTGATGGCGAGTGTGACATGGACAGCAGCACTGAAAATGCCAACAGCTCTGACTCACTTCACCCAACGCGGCAGGACAGGTCAGTCCTAACAGTCTGAGTACAGACTTGCTGAACTGGTTATGTGAGCACTAAGAAGCTGTATAGTGGGGGTGGGGGCTTGTTTGAAATTTCTTCTGATTGTGGTATTGTTCTTGTTTTTCTTAACTTAATGTGCTACTTGGAACACAACCCCAGCCACCTGAGTGGCTCCGCGTCTGCGTCAGTCATCTCTGGAGAGGAGCAGTTTGAAGACTATGGTGAAGGGGAGGATGTGGATTTTACTCCCAGCAGCCCCTGCCCTGAAGAAGACACACGAACAAATGGTTTCTCAGACCTGGGATCCTCACTTCCCTCCAGGTTGGTGGTTAGGAAACACACACCCTTACACACATGCCTTGTGACTGTTTGCTTGTCCTAAAGGGAAAAGCACAGGTACTAACCCTGGCATGAAAAAGTAAGCAGAGGTTGGAAAGCAATTCACTGAAGCATGGTAATATGGTCTGCAGACATTGCAAGTTTTCATATGCTGCTGACTCTCTCCATCAGACGTGCTTATTATTGGTTATATTCGTGAATATCAATCAATTCTTTGTAATTGCAGTGCTGGCCAGACCCCTCAAAAGATGCGGCAGCTGTATAACAGTGAGCTGCTGGACATCTACTGTTCTCAGTGCTGCAAGAAAGTGAATCTACTCAATGACCTGGAGGCTCGACTGAGAAACCTCAAGGCCAACAGGTAGTGGACACATTCACCGAGGTTCATTTCTGGACCCTTACCAAACCGTCTTCATCCTAAGACTGAAAGAGTTTCTGATTTAAAAGAAAAACAGAGGTGTGCTTTCATTATTGGGGTATCTCACTGCTCAGCATTCCTGTGAAAGTGGATTTCAGAGAGGTAGAAAGAAGACTTTCACAAGCTGTTGAGCTTCAGATCCAGGAGGGCTGATATGGATTCCATGCTAGCTGTGGAACATATTTTCACCCTTTGAAGACGGTGAAGAGCCTCCAAGTATGAGGCCATGGTTTTCAGTGGGAAAATGGTGGCTTGGGTCCTCTGGGTTTAGGTTTCCACAAATGAGGGAATTCAAGTACATTGGAATCTTGTTGACGAGTAAAGGAAAGGTGGAGTGTGAGATGGACTGATGTGGCATCACAGCCAGTGAAGGAAGAGTTTGGCCTAAAAGATGAAGTTTTAATTTACCAGCCAGTATAATATGATGTCAGGGGCTGTTGATGATTGAAAGAATGAGGTTGCTGATACTCCAATGAGTTTCCAAAGTAAGGTAGCTTATGAAGCCGTAGAGAGCCTGGAATAAAGACTGCAGCTCAGTCTCACTGGAGGGATGATGCTGGAATGCTCTCCTCAGCCTGCTGCCAACATAAACCGGACAAGTGGTGGGAAATGTAGCGATCAATTGTGGGGACTTGTTTTTTATGCACAAGGTTGAGGCAAGTTGCCACAATGTGACACCATAAGCACATTTGCGTCCTCACATGCAGAAAACGTGCACATGGAGGGTCGGTGAGAAAAAAATGGGTGTGTGTGTGACTAGAGGAGACAGTGGAGCTGCTGCCTCAGCATCACCCTAATATAACAAAGCTGGGATTAGCTCTCAGAGACATCCCGCTAAATCCCAACCTCTTTCATTCCTCACATCAGATGCTGCACCCACATCAAAGGGTGAGCTCCAGTAGTTGCTATAGCAACTGTATCCCAATGTGGTGGGATGACTGGTTGTGAAATTTTGTGTGTCTGCGTGTGCGATTGCTGCAGCAGTGCAATTAAAACAAGAACACTGACTGTGGTTAAATGTGCGGCATATTTTACTCTGTAACCACAGCATGACTGACAGCATTAATTTTACAGTTGTAGTGAGAGTTTCTGGATGATCAGAGCCTGTGTTACTGACAGTATGTGTGACTCCTGTTTCTCTCCTGATTTTCCAGTCCCAACAGAAAGATTTCCAGCACAGCATTTGGACGGTGAGTGACCCGACTTTCCTCCAAAGAACCTTTTTAAATTCTTGCTGCACTAAATCATCTTTGCACTGTAAATCTCTTAAAACAACTTCTCAGCTGTGAAATATTTCCTGTTGCTTAGTTTTGGCATCTCTCTCATTACGTTAAAAGTCCAAATGCAGAATTTACATGTGTATGTGTTTATGATGATATGATGATTTTTGTGTAATGGATGATGATGCCTCCTGTTGGTTTCTCGGGTGTCTTCTGTCTCCCTGCAGTCAGCTGTTCCAGGCCAATCACAGTGTGTTTGGGTCCAGTCAGGGCAGCAGCACAGAGGATCTGTTCACGGACAGCATCGACTCCTGTGACCTTGACATCACAGAGAAAGTACACACACACAATTGTTTAATCATAGTGCTTATAAGGTACTCCTCCACAAATTCTTTGTAATTAATATAAGAAGCTGTCTGCCGGTGAGTGTGTACAGATGGGCTCCACTCCAGCTAACAGTGGATTTGCTTTGCTCTGCAGCCTCGGTGTGCAGCGGCACACTGGGCAGCTCTCCGCCTGCTGGAGTGGTCCTCTGGCTCAGTGCGGATCTCCAGAGCAGAACAAGGACTGTTACAAACTGTCCCAGACAGTGAAGCTGAATTTTGATTATTTGCCATTTGGGAAACAAACAAAAAAAAGGAGCAGCTAGTTTTAGCTAATGGAAAAACAACAATGCTGCAGTGAATCACTAGTTATATGTTGGCAGCCCACCAAAGTGAAGTCTGTGTGGGGGAAATACTGCTATGATGTAGGAGGATGTATTAATCTAAAACAGGTTGTGCTTTCTGAGCTGTGAGCGGTCTATTAAGAGCTGACAGGCTGTCCTGAGGTGTACTGCTAAATGCATATTAGGAATGCCTGTATGCAAATTAAAAAGACGCTCTGTAACCTTTGGCATTATCCATGTAATGAGTCACCTGGTCTCTTGTCTCGCTCAGGTCAGTTACCTGGAGAAAAAGGTGACGGAGCTGGAAAGTGACAGTCTGGCTAACAATGACCTCAAGTCTAAACTCAAACATGAGAACACACACCTTGTACACAGGTA
This sequence comes from Archocentrus centrarchus, assembly GCF_007364275.1. Classification (NCBI taxonomy): domain Eukaryota; kingdom Metazoa; phylum Chordata; class Actinopteri; order Cichliformes; family Cichlidae; genus Archocentrus; species Archocentrus centrarchus. The sequence goes on from NW_022060269.1 coordinate 515,818, forward strand.
AGAAAACTTACTTACACACAATGGATCAGTTATTTTCTCCTTTATTTGCTTATTTTGACCTATAGTCAGTCAGACTTGCTCATAGAAAAGGAAGACTTGATATTTTGCTTGAAATATTTTGCAGATATGATTAACATGTGAATTGTGTTCTGTATCGACTCTGTATTTGGGCAATGTTTGACAATATTTGCCTCAAATGGCTGTAAGTCCTAAACAGGTAAAGCAGTACCTTTTTGTTATACCACTTGAATTAAAGTCTTCACTCACACCTTGATTGTTTGATTGTTGATGCATACTACAAAAATTTGCCCATGACATAATACTTTATGAAGACTCTGTCAAAGCTAAGATGATTTAGTCCACAGATCTATATTAAACCTATGTGGAGTTTTTGTTGCAGCTAAGGTACTGTAGTCTGAGGCCAGGTTAGTTACTATTGTGTTTTTTGCCTCTGAGGGTGCATGAGCTGGAGGAGCAGGTGAAGGATGCAGAGACGAAGGCTACAGAGAGTCTGAAAGAGGAGGTCAAGAAACACCGGGAGGTTTACAGCAAGCTGGAGCGAGAGAGGAACACAGAGATAGAGCTGCTCTGTAACAGGTAAACCCACCAATGATGCGCCTGAGGTGAAATTTCCACCATAATCCAGACTGTAAAGATGCTGCTACTGTCTGTGACACAAAGTAAAAACACATCTGCTAGTAGTGCAGGTATTCTGTAACCATAAACTACCACAGAAATGGAAACATTCACTGCTTGGCTACACGTCTCAGAAAATGAACCGCTGTTAAAGGGTAACAGCGGTTAAGGATGAGGATAGTCCTTAACCAAGGACAGTCAGCGTTCTGGTACTTTGAAAAATGTGTAACTGTTAGACTAAAGCTGTGTTTGTTCAACCGAAGGTTACAACAGTTAGAAGAGGAGAATACAGAGATGAAGCTAAATGTGTGCAGACTCAAGTCTCAGACAGAGAAAATGGATCAGGTATGCTTAAGTATCTCTCATGTCTTCATGATGCAATGCTTGCTTGATTTCACTCTAATGGTGTTTGGTCTCAACACAGATTTGTGTGTTAGTTTATTTGTACTCATCGTTGTTGCCAGGGAAAAGGTTTCTCACTGTATCAAGTGTTGTGTGTTAACCTGACTTCTTTCCTCTGCAGGAGAAGCAGAGAGTGACAGACAAGCTGGAGGACACTAGTCTGAGGCTGAAGGATGAAATGGACCTGTACAGGAAAATAATGGACAAGCTCTGGCAAAACCGCCACGACTTTCAGAAGGAAAAAGAGTCCATGCAGGAGGTGAGCTGCTCCTCCTCCCAGGCAACTCACTCCAAAGAGTGGGCAATGGGCAATTTAGAATCACCAGTTAACCCCAGTACCTGCATGTCTTTGGACTGTGGGAGGAGTACCCAGAGAGACCCCACACAGACACAGGGAGAACATGCAAACTCCACACAGGAAGGCCCAGGATTCAAACCCTGGACCTTCTTGCTGTGAGACAACAGTGCCAACCACTGCTCCACCATGCTGCCCCTAAATGTAACCATGTCTATAAAAATTGTGCAATTTCCCACTGTAGTCACCAGGTAAGATGAGAGAAGGATGACATGGGAAATGTTAAGGAGGAGTTTAACTGAATGTTTTGTCTGCAGCTGATTGACGATCTCCGTCGGGAGCTGGAGTATCTGCAGTTGTTTAAGCTGGAGATGGAGCATCCTGGGAAAGGCAAAGGGCTGTCTGAGTTTAACGCCAAGACCAGAGAGATGGAGATGGAACATGAAGTGAAGAGACTGAAACAGGTCCACACAGAACACACTCATCCTTGTTGTCCTGTCCAGACGAGGCTTTCACTGCTGCACTCAATTCCAAAAGTTCATATTTTCTTACTTTATTGCCATTAAATCCACCCGGTCTAAAAAACAGGAAACACACGTATACCTATAATAGGACCTGCATGAGTCCATCAGTGTACATTGGCAAGGATATTAGTGACCAGTATTGACTTATCGTATCAGTATTTGTGCATTTTAATCAGCTGCATATTGAAGTAGAGGAATCCCAAACCTATGTTTGTAGGCATTACGTCGTTTATCCACAAGAAGAGCCCCGCCTACTTTACCTTTACACTGTAAAATGTGCTGCTCAGGATACAAGATGCAATCAAAGTTAAATTTAAGTTTGCCTCAGCTCCCCTTCAGAACCATCTTCTGTACTGATGGTGCTGTTAGCTGCAGATTGCTGTGTGAAAGTCCCATTCTGACCACATGTAACATGCACTCATTTCATAATGGACCTCCAGTTTCTGTTTCAAACTGCCCCGACTGATGTTGAGGATGATCACAGGGGATGAGAGCGGTGTCTCAAGCTATGACCTTGAGACCAGATATTAGTTTTCATTTAAAGTCCACAGCAAGCCCAAAGGCACTGCGTCAGGGAAGAAGTGCTTCCAGTAGTATCCTAGTCTTTTCTTTTCACAGGCTGATGACCATTAACTTGGCCTCCCTCGGCTTCCCTCTTCATCCTAAGCTTTGCTAAATCACAGCTGGGATTACCTTCATACTCGATAAATAATAAAAACAGTAGTTTCAAAAAGTAAAAATATTCCTTCAAACTCAGAGAAATTAAGGAGAAACAGTGTGGTGGCTGGATTGAAAGGGTCTAAAGGAGTATGTGGTGGCGGGCTGTCCTAATCACATGTAATGGATAAGGTTGGCTGCACACTCTGATAAAGGCTTACTATAATCACACACACTGATTCTAAGAAGAGCTTCTCTCTGTGTCTTTAGGAGAACCATAAGCTGCGGGATCAGAACGACGACCTGAACGCTCAGATTCTCAGTCTGAGCTTGTACGAGGCCAAGAACCTGCTGTCCTGTCACACCAAGGCCCAGTGCCTGGCCGCTGAGATCGACAATGCTTCCAGAGATGAGGTTGGTCTGTTACTGGCGGCTGGATCGAATGCTTGTTCTGCACCCGATTGGCCTTCTAATGCGTTTCTCTTCTCTCTCAGCTGGTGGATGCTTTGAAGGAGCAGGAGGAGATCAACCTGCGTCTGAGGCAGTACATGGACAAAATCATTTTGGCCATTCTTGACCACAATCCCTCCATCCTGGAGATCAAGAGTTAAACACAATACACATTTGTATTAGTGCAGTTGTGCTAACCTACTGTTATCTTTCATCCAGAAAGTTGTACTCCTTAAGATTCCTGCCTGGCTCATGTTTAGGCAGCTGCTTTGTGAGAGAGTCAACAGAAGATGGTGGACCTGTTTCCACTGCAGCCAGGCACATTTGTATTGTTGAGTCAGTTTGTTTTCTGTGAACTGCAGTACACCAATTACTTCACAGTAAAGCCGGCCTGCATCTCAGCAGTTAAATGCTTGAACTATTTGGTTATCATTGCTTGACAAGAGCTTCTATTCAAAATAAAAGTGGAGGGTGAGCGCAATGGAAAGTAGTCCCGAGTACTTCAGTGATGAACTCGTTTTCATGTGTGAAGGCTTTGAATGCAGTAAGTGGCCATTGTTGGGGTGGGTGTGGTTCTAAATGGTTATAAATAATCTTAAGGATTACAACTTTAAACTGGAGCTCACATTCTGAATGTTTGACACTTTTGCACACAAATGTGCGCACACCTCCACGGCCGCCGAAAGCAAACACGTCTTTATAAGGAATCACTGCAGAGCGACTCTGCTATATTTAATCGTATCCATCAATGTTTATCATTGTATGTTTGAAAGGACATAAAAAGCATCTTCCCCGTATCGTATGTGGCTGCAGCCAAACTGTACTGATTTGGACAACTAAGTACAACAGCCTGGATTTAAGAAGTGGAGCCAATAAAATGGGGATTTGAACCGTTTGTGTAGAAAATCAGTAGTTGTACTGTAGAGGTAGTAGAGGGCTTCATGGTGCATTAGCACTGATGTAAGCCTTTGGTGACAGTCTTTCAGTTCTTGCTGTGATTGTGTTTCTAACCCTTTAATTTAGCTGTTTGAACACAGCTGAATGGTTACATTTAACAACATGCTTTTATATCAGTTTTTCAGCAGTAGTCCAAATGTTTGTCAATAACTATGTGAAGTCTTTGTTTTCTGAAGATGATTCACAGTAGAGATATTTAAAGGTGCCAATGGACAGGATTATGTGCCAAATCATTTCAATGTTTCCATGCACAAAATAAACTAGAAGATGAAGAGCATCGTTCTTCTCGCTACAGAGCTGATGACTTATCAGACAAATGAGCGTGTACTCTGAATTCAGCTGAAGGACTGTAAACACCGGGGCCTCATTTTTTATTATTAAATGTATAGAAATGCCTGAACATAGATGATGGAGAAAATAGTGAAGTTTAAAGGTTTTTTTTTTTTTTTTTTTTTTTAGGCCGGGCTACCAAAGCAAAAATTCTGCAACTAAACAATACCTGAGGTGGCCACAGGAGGCGCACCTTTCTGAAGGATTTCCATGTGATGCTTCACAAAACTTGGGCTGCAGTAACTGATATTCCTAAGAAATGAGCGTAGACCTGATGATATCCAGCCTTTTAAATAAATCCTTATCTAATACTGAGCCATGATCACTATTGTGTGGGAAATGTTTGGAACTTTTTCCCCTTCTGAAAGCCAGCAGGGAAGAACTGGAAAAATTTGGGGTATATTAATATAAAAAGCCTACAGCTCCGTGAGTGTTTTGTGTTGTGAGGTCATTTTAAATTTGCTCACAAAATATGAACAAATTCTGGTCAGAAAATCTCAGATTTGTGTGTGAAACTTTTGTAAGCACAGTTTAAACTCAGATTTGTGAACGAGGCCCGCTTCGAGTTGCTCTGGGGAGGTTTCGATCAGCCGTAGTGCCATTGAGCGGTGTTTTTGCAGCTTTTACTCTACTCCCAATTTCATGCTGTTAGACAAAGTCAGTGATGGTAGTGTGTCTGTGACAGAAGACTGCTGATAAATAATCACTGAGGTAACCAAGAGCTTAAATGGTTTTATTTAGCTTTGCAAGGAAGGAAACGCTGGTGAGAGCTCGGGCTGTTCTGCACTGCTCACGGTGAAATCACAGAGAGTGGCTGTGAAACAAGTGTGTTATATATCACAAAGTATATATACCTGATATTAAAACACAGAGAAAACAGTCACGATTCACATGTTCACATTGATTTCTTTTATTTTTGTACCACACATGGAGCAATGGGTGATGTGTAAATAAAATCCATTCGCTTACACCACAAAGTTGGCCCTGGTTGCTTTTTCTCTGTCATGGCATGTCCTGTTGCTGGGTAGAAAATGTACTTCAGTAAGACCGCGTTTACACTGTTTAACTTGCAGTCTGTCTACAGATAAATTATCTGGGTAACAGATGTGTTAATGCATGCGTTGTTCACGCTGTACACACCGTGATGGCCCAGCCCAGCTCCATAACCAAATCTGGGGAAAAAACATTCCCAGCTGACCCCCTCAGAATTTTTTTTTTTTTTGGGTGGGGGGATACAGTACCCTTAGTATATTTAATGAAGTCATACAAAATAATACCTTCATACTGACTGGTATTTTTTTTCACAAGTTACATGCCTTTGAAATACACAAAAATACATCAAATGGAATCTGATGTCTTTTAGCTACTTATTCTTTCCAGCCCTCATTTTAATATATAGGAGCTAGCTAATGAGCGTTTCAGGGTTTAAAAAACATATTTAAGCTCTGTTAAAGCTGCAATCAAATCACTTTTATACCCACTCCAAATGTCACTATTCTAGACAAATTCACAGTTTATTCTGACCAACTTTGAGCACTGATATTGTGATATAGTTTCAATAGCAAAACCCCTTAGGAAAAAAAATGCTATGATATTGATGCTCAAAGCAAGAAAAAAATGCTGGAAAAAAAGACTTTTGCTTTAGTTTGTGACAGTTGGATTGAGTGTAACATGACTCAGTGTGTTCTGATGTGGCTAGCTCCTGTATAAAGAAGCTATGAAGGGTCAAAACTGTTGGAAAATAAGGCAAATTTTTAACCACCCCTACATACTTTGTGGGCCTGTAACTAAGTTTAAGAATAAAGGTAAAATTTAGTCTGGCTTTGTTAGATATGCTGAGGTTACTGTAAATAAGGATTTATTTGAATTAAATGAAACACTGTAATGTATACTGCTCAAAAAAATTAAGCGAGCACTTGAAAAATCTTGATTTTTTTTGTTATGATTTTGAATCCAACCCTCAAAGGCTTGATGACATTGGCTCTTATGTCATTTTGTTCCCACCAAATCTAAACATTGTATTGTAGCAAAGTGATTCAACTTGAATATTTCATTCGTCAGCATCTGGTGTGTGATTAAAGTGTTCCCTTAATCTTAAAACTGTTACAAAAATATACAGATTTTAGTAGAATTTAATGAAATTTGGGATTCTAAACCCGTGCATACATGTTGCTGTTATACTCCGGTCCAGGAGGCGGCAGTAATGCTCCATGCGCTTCGATATATCCGCCGCCAAAACGCTCATTTCACAGAAAAAAATATTTTTCTTTTCGGAAGAAGATCCCGACAAAGCGGCCCTGTTTCTTTTCAGCTAAAAAAAATAAAAAAATAGTCGAAGAATCCGAAAACCGACGATGTACGCCCGGACAAACACCGGCAGCACACATGGAGACTTTCAAGATAGAAACGGGGTGAACTATGTTACATCGACAGAGTCTTTCGGCCACTGCTCTCAATTGTTCTGGAAAAAGGACCCCAACGACTCCGGAGTAAGAAAGCCAGCAGCTGCCATCACCGTTAGCTAGCGACCACGGGAGAGAACTAGCTGCACAAGGCGACTAACGGAGCAACAATTTATAGCTAAGCATTTAGCGCGGCCTCTCTTTTTCCACGTGGTTTTTAGTTGTCTGTGGGTAAGCTGAAGCTGCAAGCTGTGTCACAGAGCAGCTGCGTTAGCATTGGGCTAACGTCATGCTGAGCGGTTCCCGGCCTAGTTTGACTCTTAGCTGCAGAGCTAAGTGGCTAATAACCCGTTCCTTTTGAATTTTGTTTCTGTCATAACTTCACGAATGGTTGGGTATGACGTGAATGTCCACGCATGGCGTCAGTACTGTCTTGTAAACAGAGACGCCAAGTGACTACCTGCTAAGCAAATAATGCTGGAGCAGCCGAGCACCGCGGTAAAGCTAACTTAAGACAACACTGCTCTCAGTCAGAGCTGAGTACACTTAGCCTACAGCAGAGTCTGCAAATTAAGACAAGGCTAGCTAAACTGTTTACATTTATGTACTGCCGCGGCGTGAAATTGGTCAGGTGTAATGCCAAATACAAATGGGCTTTTTTGAGCAGTGGAAACTAAATCATATGCATGGGGCCTTCAATATTGTTAGCGAGCAGCGCAAAGTAAACACGGCTGGGCTACCTCGCAGGAAACGGGAGCGGAAGACGCCCCGCGGAGGGCTTTGAAAGCCTGCCCTTCATTCAGTCTCCGGCAGATTATCAGCGACCACGACCACACGTTAATGTAGAGAGTCGAAACTAATAGTGTGTGTCCAATGAACACGTCTGCAGGAATATGAACTGTAGCTCCATTAACGTCCCGTAGCTATTTTAGGTCCAAGAAGTCTGTTATGATTTTGGGACTTGTTGAAGTCGCTTTGCGGTGTGTCACCCTGTATTCCTTCCCTCTCTCTTAGTATCTAACAGTATGGTTTAAAGTGGAAACACATGGTTACACCAGCATGGCATTTGTCTCTCAGCATATATACCCTCTCATCCACAGTAGCTCCTTCAGAGTTGATATGGAAAAAGACTAAACAAAAAAATAAAAAGGTGTTGTCACATTAAGCTTCTTAAAGGTGTGATTCCAGACACTGAGGCTTAATGTTACTGTTTTGCCTCTTTGCCCTGATATTTAAACCACTCAGAATGAGAAAACAAGTTGTCACACCAGCAGGAGGGTTGATGTTCATCTCAGGCTCTTACTAATAAACACAGTGAATTATTTGGGAAGCACGAGCTGTAAGAATGATAGTGAGGCTGAACGTTACAATAACAATTTGTCTGGTGTAATGTGTGTTTTTCTCTTTTATTCCTCCTTGTTGGCAGAGGAAAAATAAAACTTGATGTGTCACGTCCACTCCCACTGGTAGATGATGTCTTATTTAGGGATGCACAGTGTTAGCTGATATTGTCCCTGTTGAGTGAATTTTGGCTGATACAGATTTTGTTGTCACATCAGTTTTGCGTATATTAAATTGTGAACAGTGTAAAGAGGTAAGAATTATTTTTTAATAATAAAGATTCTTAGTTTCTCTGGAATGACATGTAAATAAAAATAAAGACTAAACCAACAGTGGTGGATAAAATTGGAACTTCATGAATCAGCATCCCCGATTGTGTTTGGTTCCCTTATTGATACATCATCGAAGTGTTGATTTATCTGTTTACTCAATTTGGTTCTATTCTTGGTGTCGGCCTTTAATGGTCAGTTTTTAGCGTTCCACAGACGCTGCTTGTCTGTTTGCTGCTCGTGTTTGTGTATCCAGTGTGGTTCTGTATGTGTGCACTGCAGTAGTTTTTCTCAGTGTATTGTCAGAGTCCTGAAGATGCTTTCTCTGTTTCCTTCTGTTCACTGGCGTTTGTTTTCAGAGGTCAGGCTGAACGTGATAACAAACTGAATGAACTTCTATGAAGATGCATATTTGCAAAAGATGCAGTAAAATGATATGTACTAAATACATATAAATAAGGGTTTCTAGCCGTCATTTAATGCTAATTTTTTAATAAAGGTTGTACTCATAAAATGCATTTTAAGTGTAATACATGGGAATAAATATTTATCAAGAGGCTGCACCCTTTATTTAATACATATACATGTCCCCATTGGGTATGGCAGTCATGTCAGAGTTGGGCTGTGAGAAAGTGTTTTAGCTTCTGACTGATGGAGGTGTCGGCTAGAATTAGCTTGATGACCTCAAATATGATAAATATGCAAAAAAAAAATGTAAGAAAATGTTTTCACAGCACTGTAGCTTCAGGACTCTGTGAACGCTAAACAGTCCCATTGGTTCAGTCACTTTGCTTTCTCTGGTGTTTTTCTCCAAGTGTGTGTGTGTGTAACGGTGCTTTGTTTACAGTGAGAGGTCACAGCACAACAATGCAGAGCTTGGCTGAATGTCATTTATATGTGAAGTGTGACCTTGTAGTTTCAGCCGTAGTTTTTGCTCTGAGGTGAACGGCAGGTTTGATGGATGTTGTCACTCAGTGCGTCTCCCCCGTTAGCTGCAAACACCAATTCTTGTATTAGTTTACATTTTACTGAAAAATGGTTTCAGTTGTTTTGTTCGCTGTAGTTGGATAGAATTCTAAATACGTATCACTTTTTAAATCAGTGATCATTGCATGTTTACACTTCTTAATGACTTGTTATTGTATGACTGTAGTTAGCTGTAACCTTTCCTCTCATCTTTCACAGCCAAGTTCGACCATCAGCTGGTGTGACCAGCTTCCTTCGTCCTCAGCAGCCCTCTCTAGCTCCAGCCTCTCCTCAGCATCGCTCTCCAGTTCCAGCCTCTCCTCAGCGTCGCTCTCCAGCTCCAGGCTCTCTATGGAGTCCCAAGCACCAGCACCGGCGCCGCCGCCGCCACCAGCGACGACAGTGTCAGATGACATGGAATCAGATGAGAGGCCATATGTCTGCGACCTGTGCAGCTGCGCCTACAAACACGCCAGCTCCCTCCTGAACCACAAACTCACCCACAAAACTGGAGACTTCAGGTTGGGACTTGAGGCTTGTTTGCTTAAATACCTGAAATGTTCTAGTCCTTTCCTTGTGTCTAACATCCACACCACCTCGCCGTCACCTCCAAAACTTTATTTTCACCTCAGGTGCGACTTTTGCAGTAAGCCCTACACCAACTACATGTCTTTGCGCAACCACATGCGAATCCACGGTCAGAAGCGCTACATGTGCGACCTGTGCGGGAAGGCCTTCCGCCTGGCCCGGTACCTCCGTAACCACCAGAGGATCCACGATGACGGGCCCAACCGCTTTGACTGTCCCTCCTGCTGCAAGAGCTACAGGACCATGCTGGAGCTGGCCCAGCATCGCTGCACTGCTGCTGTGTCCAATCAGGTAGGTCTGTGTGGCAGTGCTCTGTGAGGACAGTTGCTGTTTCTGGTGGTCATGTGGGCTTCACTGATATGACTGATATTTTGCAGCACAGCATGTGAGTGCGTGCATGTTCTTTTTATGTTTGAAAGAAATGTGATGTTAGAAGGCAGCTGTGTTTTAATTTGAAATGTCTTGTTTGGCTGCTTAAATACTTCCCACTGATGAGCATCTCTGTTCTACAGTTTGATCTCAAAGAAAAAGGCTCAGTGCTTTTCTGAAGCAACTGGCCACTGAGCTATTAAGGAGGAAATGATGTGTGTGTTAGGGACTATTTTCAGTGGTGAATTAATACACAATTAGAATAATATAGAATGTCATTAGAGGGAAGACTGCTGTGTTTTTATTTCCCCTGTCATGAATTAATGAATGCACAGACTGGTTACAAATTAACCCTTGACCAACAGAGTCAGGGGATTCAAAGGCATGTGTTGATGTGTTGTGGGCATTGTGCATTTTGCTGTCATGTTCTGGGTCTATTTTTCCTCTTAGAGGTAAGGGTCACTGCAAATCAATACAAAGTTGTTCTGAGTGATCACCTTTACTAATACTAGTGGCTAAGTGAGCAGGCAGCCACAGACTACCCCAAAACAAGTGGTGGACAACCAGAAAACAGAAAATTCCAGCTGCAACTGCAGAGTAAAAGGAGGCAAACAGTTCTTTTGGGAACATGAACTCATTTCCGTCTGTAGTCCCTGGCAGGTTGGTGGCTGTTAAAACCTAAAATAAAAACTTTAGAGAGCATGAGCTCAGCTGCAGTAATGCTTCAGGTATAAAGTATCAGCTTTCTTGCCACATCATGTTAATATATCATAATTTAAATGATTGAATCGACGTTTTGTTTTATTCAAAACTTTGACATCAGTGTTCTGTTTTTTTTTTAGCTGCAAATATATATTGGTTCCAAATATCTCACACAAAAAAAGAAATCATACCATATAAACTTTGTAGCAATAAATTATGAAGCAGTATTCAGCTACCTCTCCAATAAGTTCCTCGTGTCAGGGATGAACTACAGCTCCACTGTCTTAAACTGTTGCTGGCAGCATCTGCCCTGCAGCCTCAGTGAGCTGCAGCAGTGGCACCAGGCTCTTCAGCTTCCATTTTGCAGCTCATCTCTAGAGCAGAACAGGGACAACAACCACTGCCAGCTGGAAGGCACTGGATTAGGATTCTCTCTGACTGCAGGACGAGAGGCCTGAGACGCATGAATGGCAGTGAGGACTGCCGCAACAGTGAGCTGAGCAGCTTTCAAATAAGAGCAGTGGGACTGTCTGCTAGTAAATTGGACACTGTAAAATATACAAGGGCAGCCATCATTATATGCAGGCAGCCCAAATAAAGTATATTTGTGATTAAACTCTGTAACAGGTGCTGCGTGTGCCTTTGGAGTAGTAAACTAGCATCCTCCTGTCTTTGCTGGGGCTGTTATGATGGTCTGTGTGAGGGTCAGCTGTGGGGCTCTAATTGATAACTGTATCAAATTAGTGCCAATTTTACAGAAGAACGCATACATCCAAAAAAAAAAAAAAAAAAAATGAGAATACATACGTCCACCTTTTTTTAATTACAGCTCATCAGACCTTTTATTTGGTCCTAAATCTTAAGTGTTTCTGTATAAAGAATAAGGTGAAAAAAATGCACTGATGTAAGGTGAGCTCCAAGAAAGCCAACCCCGATTTTATCTGTTTTATTGTGTGCATAAAATTCATGTTAGGAAACCGGGAGCACTGTTCTCAGTAGTTAGATTATGGACTAGCCTCACACTCGTTAGCTAACATCTTAAAGGATATTGTTGCAGCTCAGTGTTATACTTCAAGTTTGGGAGCTTGAAAGGGATAGATTAAGACTCAGATCTGATGAAGCAGTGGCAGAGAGTATGGACATGCTCCAAGAGTACCTCTAGCTCACACTTTTCCTAACGCAGCCAGCATCCTTTATGAAACATAAAAAGAATTTGTATCTACTATTCTTGTGGTGTGTTTTTTTTTTTAACCAGTTATCTGTTTTTAGGCTTACTTCATGCCATGTTTGAGTCACTATTTTATAACAGCTTTCATGTAAACAACACTAACAACAGATAATGTATCTTCGTGGAGGGACAATAAACACTCTTGATGTCCAACATGGTTCAGACAGTGTGTGGAAAAAGGAAATCCTATCCCAGTGAGAGCGCTTCACAGTTCTCACAGCTGTTAAATGGTAAAATCTAATTTCAGATTGTGTCATTAGGAATGCCCTAATAAACTGATACTGGCAAGTGATCCAGTGTGAGTGGCTGATGTTGTTGTGTCACACCAGCCTGTAAATGTTTAAAAATAAAAAACGTGTAATGAAGAGTTTAAAGATGTCAGAAAAACTGGTGTTTTTTTTTTTGAAAAGGTGGTTTCTTGAATTTCCTGGAACAGAGGTGGGAATCAATAACAACAAATAAAACAATGAGACTGAAAATAAAATTGTTGGTATTGGCCCACAATTTCACAATTAGTATGATGGAGGTTACATTACTTGTGTCTCTGTAAATTAGTGGCACGGATGCCCCCTCTAGTGGAAACACTGGCATGTATGGATGTTGATGTGCATGGCTAGGATTTTTCTGCACTGAAGAGTGTGTGCATGTAATATAATGTTGTGTGTTTTTCTTACCCTCTCCAGTGACCTGCTTGGGAGAATGGTTACTCTGCCATCCTGTTAGTGGAAATGTGCTGCGGTGTCAGGGTTAGACTAGGGTTAGGCTAAGATTAGGGACAGGGTCAGGGCTCAGACAGCAGAGAATGAATACATTTCAGCTGATTTTCCTCACAAGTACAGTAATCCAAACTTATATGTGTATGTCTGTGTGTGTCTGTGTGTGCATGGGGTTGGTTCATAAGAACCGGTTCAACTGCCCGTCCTGCTTTAAGAGCTACCGAACCATGCTGGACCTGGCCCAGCACCGCTGCAGCGCCGCGGCCAAAAACCAGGTTGGTGTGAGCGTGAGTGAGCATGTGTGTGAGTGTTGCATGTGAGGCAGAATCGGCAGTTTGAGGTGTAGCTCCTGCAGATTGAGGAAGCACCAACTCATAGAGGCGTTTTAGATGTGATGGTCAAGATCAGATTCCTGCTGATGCAGCACGCCCCGGACGTAAGTCTTTCATTCTTCTGTCACAGTGTGGCTTTTTGATACAAAACCATCACGACATTTGGCACTGTCGACTCAGACTGTATTACTACGCTTTTGAATGTTTTATTTTTTTAGCACTGTAGGCTACTGGATCTTGCTGTTGACCATAACATCTAAAATTCCATAAAAATGACTTTTGAAGTAGAAATACAGAAATCATCAAAAGGAGGAAATACCAGTATCCCTTCTACTTGAGTCATATTTTCTAACATTTGACTACTGGTATTGGAGCAGGATGCTAGCTGGGCAAAGTGGGCAGCGTCTTCCATGGCCCCAGACACTAGTGGTAGCACCAACGTACCTATTTTTGAGCTAAACCCTAGTCTTTGGTACACATCGCAATCAAACTTCAATCAAAAATGGGGACACTGAGCCACAGGCGGCCTTCTGGATTCCACTTTGTCAGAATTGCTAATTTTGCAAGTGAAAATGAAGTTGCACATTGAATGATAGGTGGCTCAACAATGCTTCTATGACCACATTTAGGTAGAGTTGATGTCCTTTTCCTTAGCAGACCTTCTGGCCTTTTGTGGAGCTGTGCAGTGTGAAGTATGTTGGGCTGGTGAGATTAGATGTCACTGGTCAAACTGCAGAATCGTGGAACAGTAAAAACTACTGCAGCCATCTGGTGTGAAACGTCTTTAAGAAATAAAATAAGAAAAAATGAGATCTACTTCAAACCCTGCTAGGTAGAGCTAACATACCACAAGTCAACTCCAACTTTGCACAGCCCAGTGAGAGTGGTGTGGGATTGGGGCAATTTTTGAGGGATGGTAAAATTCAGCAGTAGTTCTAGTTGAAAGACCCATGGTTTGTTTCAGCCCTGGATTTTGCTGTTGGAGTTTTCAGACCTGTAGTTTGTTTCCTTTGGTCTGAATCAGTCGATGTGTTTGTAAATGTAGCTTTTTATCATGGTTCGGTTTCTTTCATACACAGAAAACTCCACGTGAACTGCAGGTGAACCAAAATGCGTCACTGCAAACCACGTGAGAATGTTCAGTCTGCTTATTGGCCAGATGTGTCTGGGGTGGATGCAATGAAAAGTAAATACAGGAAGTGGGTGCTGTCTTCTGGACTAGTGGATAACTCCTAATCTATTCCTAATATTCGTATTTATCTGGGCAATATTTTAGGCAAAAACAGCACTCTACACATCTGCTGAATCCAACTACCATATTGTGTGGTCGCTCGACTACCGACCACCTGTAGTTGGGTTGGATCGGGGTCGGATCACGTTCTCAAATACACCAGCACTGTTCTAGAGTTTGTTGGAACTGGACTGAGACCACCCTCCAGAGGGTCTCGTGAGGTTGTTTTGGTCGACGCCCGAGTGCGACTACACTCTATCAGTGGTATCGATGTGTTTTTCCTGCTGTGACGTGCCAAAAGATTTGGTTGTTTCTCTGTTCCATACTTGCTGTGAACAGATCCCTTCTTATGTCCATTGTAATGTGATACATTCTGTGGTCTGACTGGAGCTAATGTAGGCTTAAAGTATAAATATTGAAATTTGTGTGGCAGAGATAGTGTTTGTATATAGACTGAATAAAAAGAGATCCAATGATGGATCCATGTGGGACACCTGTACTGCTGGTAAGGACACTTGGCCTGATTTAAGTTTCTGTTTATTGATTATGAGCTTAATAGCTCAGGAAGCACCTACCTACACAGCTTCGCTCCTGTTGGCTGGCTCACCTTCATCAAATCGACTAAATTCAAAATATTCCCAAACGGTCCATCAGTTACACTTTGTTTGTACTTACTGTTGCCATGACTTTTCACAGTGCGGTACAATACACAACCTCGGTACTGCATTTCAGTTTCTCATTACTGAAAATAATAGTCTGGATTTCTAAATACTCGGGCAGTATTAAAGCATGCCCAAGTCTCGCGTTTGTTCTCACGTCCATGTCAGTGGTCTGTGTAACAGTTGAAGTAGACTTATGTTCATTAGTGTCTGTCACCTGTTCTTTGGCTGACAGTTTATCCTGTTTAAAGTAAACAGAACTGATGCGCACAAAGATAAGAAGGTTTAACAGAAACAAAAAAACATGCATTCCCATACAGTACTACTTACTGTTAGAGGCATGATGAGGCAAAGTTAAGGCTGAGAGGTATTTATGTGCTGCTCAGGGACAACGTCAGAGTCAGGGTTAGAGGACAGGGTGATGGTGAACAGCGTCTTACATGATTACGTGAGAGAGACAGGATTTTGAGTTGGCAGTCTTTAGTTATAGTAGCTGTAGGCTTAATAGAATTGCTTGAGTTCTGTTTGAGTGTGTGCGTGCACGTGCGGGTGTGTGTGTGCGGGTGTGCGGGTGTAACTTGACCACTCCATCCCCTCATATTAATAGGTTTAGTCAGGGCAGTGAAAGGTGCGAGGCAGATGTGAGAGAATGAACTCTCTAAAGCACCAGAGGTTTGAGGAAGCCTGATGAGTGAGGAGAAAAACAAAACAGTGACATCACATTCATCTGTCACCTCCTGAAAATCTGCTTAACAATGTGCCTAATGGCAGGTAATGGATGGTAAAATCACTCTTATCTCCACCCTTCCTTCCATCCAGTCTGGCGGTCGTCGTTCCAACTTCTCAGCTACGCCACGCCGTCAGCAACAGCAGCAACAGCAGAATAATGCTAACTCCATGATGCAGCCGCATGGTGGACACGGCCAGCAGGAACCTCTTCCCTCCCACTGCGTCTCACCAATGTCCCAGGGAGGGCAGGGTGGCGGCGTGGCCAGCCAGTCTGTGCCTGACCCCCACCAGGTAGGACCCAGAGAAGCTTTGGAGAATCCCTGTTTCTCCCTTATTTCATTGTTTATTGTTACTGGAGTTTATGTCGAGCTTTCTTTGTGTTCTAGCAGGGCCGCCCCAGTTCGGTGTCCTCTCAGGGCAGCCAGCAGAGCATGAGGAGCTCATCCTCCAACAAACACGTTTCCTCCTCCAGCGCTACCCCGTCCTCCTCCTACTCCCTTCTCCAGCCCCTGGTGCCTGAGGTAAAGGAGATGAGCTCGGGATACACTAGGCTGAGCGCCAACCCCATGGTATGAGAGAGCACCGCCACACACTCGCTGTTTGCTTTCTGCTGGCTAGCTGCCTTTTCTCTATCTGCCCACTAACACCAGGAGAGAGAGGCTAATGCTGTAATGCTCTGTCTACCAGGGGCCTCCCCTCACAGGCCTTTCTCACTCTTGACTCTTGATCTGAAAAGGCACAGAAACATTTTCAGTTGGCGTTGGGAATAGGTTCATCTCTAAGATGCTGTTGGCTGTAGAGCCTCCTGGTGGACACAGTCTTGGCTGTCTTCTAAAATCTTTTGGGTTTCAGTTTGCGTTTTCGTATCAAGTGTTGTCAGGGCACTGAGACAGAAATGAGTTTCTGTCATGATAAAGATGCAAGTTTGTTGTGAGTCTGTCTGCACAAAGGCAATTTAGTGTTAGTTAACTGCACGTGTCATTTTTAGCTTTGTTCGTTGTAGCTTAAAAGCAGTACTGCGCACAGCTACCATTGAGCCAGAGCACAAGCTGCTGTCCCCTTCAATGTCTGCTCTTTGTGAAGTGCTGTGAGCACTGCAGGGCTCCAGCAGCTTTCTTTAATCACTCTGTGGAAGTTCTGCAGTGGCGAATCTGTGATGCACGCTGCATCTTCACCGCTGTCCTAAGAGAATCCCCCTTTTGAAGTACAGGAAGTGAAATCTGAGGGAGTTTGCGTGGTGAAGATTGTGCGAGATTGAACTGAACGTTTTAATGTGATTAGCCAGCATCCACAGACAGGTCGATGGTGAGCTCGAGTTCGAATGCTCAACTTCAGCTATGAAATGAACATGCTTACAACATGGTACAAAAATGGTTTGTGCGTCTGTGAATACTTTCCCCCTTCCTAACTGTACAGTTTGTGATTTATTTATTTATTTAATAGCCCACCTGTTTTGGATTTTAGTTGTTTTATGAAAACCGCTCCCTAACCACACATGCTATCTTTAGCTGATAATGCTCGAGCTGCAACGTGGTCACTTATGGCTCTAAAAAACAACATAGTGGCAGCCAAAACTGCATTACTGAGGACTGAGTCCAGAAACCAGTGAGTGATGTCATGGTGGCTGTGCCCAACTGTTATATAGTTAATGTGCTCCATCTCCAAGTTGTCAGTGTGACGGGGAAGTTGAGATGTAGGTTTGCGGTCATGGTGAAATTTCAGAACTTCCAGGGAGCGATCTACAGATGGCAGGAGGAGACGGCCTTGAAGGGGAATGCAGTCAAATCCTTGCTAAGGTTTTTCACCTTGAACGTGGTAAATAATGGTCCATCAGTTAGTATTTTAACCACACTGCACACCAGATTGTAACATCGTGGCATATTGTGATTAAAATTTGATTGATATTAGGATGTGAAATTCTAAGCTTTCTCATTTCCAGGTATTTCCACAGTTATGTGCGCAGGCAGAATCTCTTTGTAACCTTTGTTATCGATGTGCTGTGCTGTACGTCAGCGCTAACACTGACAGGGCCCATGTCTAATAAGACAGCAAAGGGTTTCAGTGGAAGCTTAGCTGTACACAGTAAACCCAGTTTGCTTTGGCTGGAGTGTTAATGTTGTGCTGACTGCTCTCGGTCCTCGTGCTGTTTAGTCAGCTAGTCATTGGTACTAATGAGCCCGTCTCAGCAGCACTCCTGGCTCCAATCCTTTCATTTAAACCTTTATGATTGTATTGAATCAAATAATTACATTCAGTAAGTACTAATGTCCTGCTTTTATGGCAGGAATTTCATTATTTAATTGCTCAGCCAGCAAAGAAAACAGAGTAAAATGTGGCTAATAAGGTGATCCTTTGTTGTGGACTGACCTGTGGATCTTCACTGGCGGTACGAGGCTCTCTCACATACTAACCTGGGGCTGTGCCTTTCCCTTTTTCACATCAATCACTCTGTGAGTTTGTGTTGCACATCTCCATGTTGTATTTAAGGCTTTACATCATCACACACTGAAACATATTTATAGTAATCTCTCTGGTATTCCCATTCACACAGCAATCCACCACGTGTTTAAATAAAGTTGGACACCACAGGAGGTAAACCATAACAGGGATTTATACGCCATAGGTCTCTCACAACCGCAAACCCTTCTGAAACCCTACGCCCTACCCTGACGTGCCCCTCCCTAGAAATGTGTCTACATGTTGCATCGATGCAACCAGGACGACTGTGATTGGCCTGTTCAGCACTGTTGAGTCCTCCTGTTGATTTCCAAATGGATCTGTGAGAGAATCATTGTCACTGCCTCAATTTAAGGAATAATAATCAAACCCTCAGTATAAGGACACACAGATGTCAGCAGATTCCTGGAGGAGTAGGCATGGGGGGAATGTGCAAAGAATTAAAAAACTTAAGGGACAAATATGTTTGGCTCCCAAAAAAAAAAAAACTGACCACAACAAAGAGTAGGGATCCAGAAGGGGAAAAAACACTGGGACACAACCATCATTAACACATACTGCACAAGCATGAATGCTGACAGTGCAGGTTACATCATAGGCTCCACAGAGATTCACTGCAGAATTCATCATCAGGAACCTCGGAGCTGAGCTGCAGGTCGTCCACCTGCTGAAAGCAGAAGGTCCTGATAGACAGAAAATTAGGGGAGAAACACTTTTTGTTAAGCCATTGTGTGGCCTGTGTGGAAATCCTTTAAAGGCAGTATAGTACTGCAGTGTTGTGACTGAGGACAGTTTGTGTTGACACCTTGTGTGCTGATCAGTGTTAGTGGCTGAACGTTAAAAGAAGCGAGACTGGTTTTCTTTCTGTGCAGTAGTTTTAGTTTACAAGATAAATGCCTTTTAATTGGTATTAATATTTTTACTAGTTCTAACCAGGGAGTACAAAGAAATCAGATTTGAGTTTTTGAAATGCATTTCTTGCGGCCATAATTTCTCCCTCATTTATCAGATTATCTAAAGAAATCTTACTGATCTTACTGGATACGCTGGCCGGTGGGTTTGAACGTCTTACTGTGAAGTGACGGTGCTAACCACCATAAGACTTTGGTGCCATTATAATATTGGAAAAATTAGGGGTGGGACTTGATTTAAAAAATTAATCGAATTAATTAGAAGCTTTCTAATTAATTAATCGAAATGAATCGCATTTTAATCACATTTCAATATTTAACATGATAAATATTAATTTAAGTTTGGTTGATGAATGAATTAATATACATAAGCTTAAACTTCAAAATGTTGTTTATTTTCCCACCAGTCTACTACACAGACCAACGAAGGGTGGAAGTGCTCCTGTGATAAGCAAACTCCTGACATTAAAGTTAAGCATCATAACTGGATAGTTTTATTCAACATTAATGTCTCACTTAATATAGTTGGAAATTAATCATTCTCTCAGCTGTGTTCCTTGATGTTGAAATGTGTCATGCTTGTTTTAACAGCTTATTTTGAAAAAAATAATTAAAATTAAACCACAAAAATGAGAAAAGGTTTGTTCTCTGTTTAACCAGCTGCTTTTACACAGCTGTGCTTCACACTCACTTTGCTAGGCGACATGAGCTACACAGAGGTGACGGCAGCTGATGCTGATATGAAGGCTAGCTGCTCACTTCCGGCCTTTGCGGTCTACGTGGGCTGCGAAGAACCCGGTCTATGTGGGCCGGGTCCTTCGAACCATAGACATATGTATATATGTCTATGGTTCGAACGATTCGGCCCCTGAATTTGGACATTGTGCGTCGATATAATCTGTATGCCTGGAACTCGTGCACTGAGAAACGTTCCACGGTGCAAAGTGCGATTAAAATGCGTTAAAAATTTTAATTCATTATTTTCCCTGTAATTAATTAATCGAAATTAACGCGTTAAAGTCCCACCCCTAATAAAAATATCAAGAAATCAAATCAAATCTAAAGAAATTGGCTTTATTTTCCTGCTTATCCATCTGAGAGAGTGCGATGTAGCCATAGTGACCGAGTCCTCCTGCTGCTCTGCTGATCAGCTGGGAGCTTGAGGACCACCCTGACCACACCTCGCTGTAGGTGGAGAACTGGTTCGAGTCTGTCAGTAAGATGAGACTCAGTGGAGAAGAATCTGATTGCACAAAGTAACTAAAATGTCTGCAGAGGAGAAACTAAAGTTTATTCATTAAATCGTTAAAGAAAAGGTGCCCGTTTACTTTTATAGCACACACACACACACACACACACTCATGTCCACACTCCCTGAAGCATGTCAGAAATGAGTTTACATCTCCTGGTGATTTAATTCCACTTGAGTCAGAGGTGGACGGAGGTCTGACTGCGATGTTGTGTTGCAGTCTGTCTACACTACACCTTCATTGTTTTTTGCATTGTTGTGTTTAGTTTTGTGTCCTCGCAGCAGCCTTTTGCACAGTTCAGGCATCAGTGACATGTTTTCTTACCTTCTCCTCGTCCATCTCACCTTCACCGCTGCATTATTCGTGACTTGTTTTTCTGACACCATCTTCACTTTATCTCCACCGCTGACACAATTCTTTGTCTCTCTGCCCCCCCCCCCCCTTCCTTAACTCTGTTTCCAGCCGAAGCACCAGGACACTTTCTCTCTGGCCCCCCAGCGGCCCCTCACCACCATCAATCCCATCGGCCACGCCCTTCATCCGAACGGAGCGCCCACGCTCAAGCCCTCCCCCGTGCCACGCACCATCCAGGCCATGCCCTGGGAACAGCGCTCCCTCTACAACCAATGAGACACCTGGGAGCCAACACCTCCCCGTTCACGTCGCATCTACGACCACACACCCTCCGTCTCCACCCCGACCCTCTCAGATCCAGCATCAAGGACGGATGACTGCCGGATGCCTGCCTTTCCCCTCAGCCCTCCTCTGGAACGTTGTTTGGGAATGGGGAAGGGCACCATTGAGAACTAGTTGAGATTGATTACTGAGTAGTTAGGTTTAAAACAATGTGTTGCCTTGACCCTCATGTATGATCTATGCCATGTACTGGATATAAGTTAAAATGTCTCTCTCCTAATCTGTCCTCACTAAGAATTTATCTCCCTCATCCTCCTCTACCACCCTAGTTATGAAATATTTATCCTTCCCATTATGAGTAGTGTCTCCCCACCACCTTTTCCATATGTTAAATGAAAGCCTATTTTTATCAAGAGTGTGTTCCAAACCATGAATGACCGTGGACTCCTGGCACCACGTTGTCAAAAGTAATTGTTAAAGGTTTTGAACATAATACCCACCTTTTATTTTTTTTATCCAATGAGGTTTCTGGAAAAAGAGCAGGAGGGGGGAAACATTTCCCTTCTTTGTATTTTTTCACCCGCCCCTTCGACGTGCTCCAGAACGAACGTTGTGTATATTGTGCGTTTAGGAGGTGTAATGAGTTCCGTTCTCTCAGCAAGGACCACAACAGAAACATTTCTGCAAAAAACCCCCATTTCACCTGTGCGTTCAGCTCAGGTGTGCTGTGAAGACTGAAGCCCGATCTCCCGGTTTCTCACACGCAGCCACCGAGCAAGGACAGTCGGGCGCTGTTCTCTGAACACACAACTGAAAGCTCACCTTTTTTTTTCTAAACTGGCACCTGACTGGTGGTTTGTGGTTATTGTAGTTTTAATAATGTTGGCTGGGAAACATGATAGATGATCACCGAGCGAGTCTCCGCCCCTCTGACTGTTACACGGTTTGTTCCTTTCACTTTGAAGCATTTGAAGAAATGCTGTATAATTATGACTGTCTTTGCCGCTCACCTCCACCCTCCATCAAGAGCTGTGTCTGCTGTAAAAACGTAACATTGCCTTACATCACCCCTCCACCCCCATTACCACTCACTCACTCACTCACACAGCCCCCGTCACCAGTGATTTTAACAGTCGCCCTAGGCCTGGTGCAAGCCCACAAAGCTCCAGTGGCTAAAATGTAATCCTCCCACCCGGCCCCACCTCGGCTCCCGTAGGACAAACTAAAACAGATGATGCCTGCCTCACACTACTCCCGGGATTTAGTTCAGCCCTAGGTTTCCATAAGCAGCCAATCACTTCTGGCCAAGTTAAAGAGGATTTTGTAAAGTTTGACTGAAATAACGGCTCCAGTATGTAGTTCTGTTAGGTTCTCTCTCGCTAACATGGTGTTCATTGAAATACCCACAGTTCTACTGACATTGTATTTTCTCTTTTTAAAGTTGTTTCTATTTTTATTCATGATATGTTTTCATTGTTGCTTTCTCTCTCCTTGTAAAGTGTCTTTGAGTATTTAGAAAAGTGCTATACAAATAAAATGTTTTATTATTATCACCATCAGTGCCGCTCTGCTCACAGGGAGGAAGAACCCGTCGAAGCTCGAGCTTTCTCTGAACAGTGACGTTTCTGATTGTTTCAAAGGTGCTGGTGGATATTTGAGGTGGAAGTGGAACTGATGCTCTGCTCAGCAGCAGGTGTTCAGAGATGAAGGTTAAACTCAGCTTTCAGATCATGATGAAGTCCACAAGGCAGCTGGAGTTTTGGAAAGTGTTTAAGATATTGTGTCAGAGCCAAAATCAAACACTGACGAAGACGCTGATACAGCTGCAACTGCAGAATAAGTAATTTACTTTTTTATCCCATATGTAGCATCTTCATCGACCACATGAGCAAAATGGTGCCCAAGGACTCCCTAAGAACCCAAATTATTATGCTAAGAAATATTAAGGTGAGTGAGTGCAGTGTGTGTGTGTTCAATCCAGTGGGCTTTATTAGTGACCTACACAGGAGTCTATGTCAAGAAGCTGGCAAGATGTGGGCTAATTTAAATATTGAATCAGCATTTAGGTCGATTTTTTAAACCCAAGAGGTTAAACGTGTATTCTCTGTAATGGCCAGTAGGGGGCTGTTACTGTACAGAGCACTGAAAATCAAGCTGTCAGCCCGGTGAAAGCGTTAATGACCGGTTTATAGTTTCAGCATGTTTACATTGTGAATCATGAATATTAAAAAAGGGCAGCAGAGCAGGGCAGACTTTACCGAGTGATGGTACGTCTCAGATCTGCCTGCTCGGTGCGCCACATTGAGGCTTCGCATGAACCACCGGCGGCAGTGAAAGCGCCCAGAGGAGGCTACTGTACTTTAATCCGAACAAAACCAAGGATGTGAAAGAACAGCTGATCAGAAGGCGCCTGGTGTTCTGCGTGGACGTGACATGGTCTTCAGGTGAGTGCGTATAGTTGAACCACATTTTCTGTGAAGTGGGGAGTAGTGGTGTGGTGTGAGGACACGGATGCGCTGCTGTTTGATTCAGAGCACACTGAGTGATCCCGCTGACTCTGGGATACCAGCTGCGCTTTGTGATTTTCCCACAAAAACAAAAAACGTTCCTTCGTAACGAAGTGTCAGTGTGAAATCTACACAATTTTCATGTAACAGTTCAGCACGCAGCGTCATTCCGGTCCAAGTGTCACACTGGACTGCGATTGGCTCTAACCCAGCTTCGATGCCACAAAGTCCTACAGGTGTGTCCACATGTTGAGCTGTTCCTCCCCACCGAGATGGTCTGATAAGTGTAAGAAAAAGGATACTTCAAACTTCATCCTCAGGAGAGTTACCGCAGGTTTTTGCCTGATATGAAGCAACGGGCATTTTAGGATGTTTACACTTGGTTTTCACGGGCAAAACAAACAAAACAAAAACGCAACAGTGCAAAAGTTTCTCACTTTTAAAAAGTGTCTCTACAACGAGGACCTGGACGGATTTCATCCTGAAGGCTCCGCGCTCTGTCAGTCAGGCCGGGAACCTCCTGCTCACTGGACACCAGTTAGTTTGGCGACACTTTAGCAGGAAGTTGTAACTTTTAACCCTTTATCGTTATACTTAATTAGAAAGGTGCAGTAAATGGCGAGCAATGGAACGACACTTCATGTCTGGATTGTGAAAATAATCACTTTTTAATGTAACACAGGTAACTGACGGTCCTGGACTTGCAGGCTAAAGCTGTGTGATAGAGAGCAGAACTTTTAGTGACATCTTGTCGTCTGAATGATTCCAATTTGATCAGAACTACAATCATAAACGTAATTAATTGGAGACTGCGACGTCTCACAGTAAGAGATTAAATAATCATGAGAAATTATCTGGTTTGTTAAATGTCACTGAGGTGTGCAGGTGTGGGCTGTGTCACTCTGCTCTGTCCACCAAAGTCTGGAAAACTGTGCGCACACGGCGGGAACGCGCGCTGCAGTGCGCGTGTCACAGAAATGAATGAGCCGGCCGCGCGTACTTGGCGGATCCACTGAAGCCCGGGAAGGTTTTGGCCACGCGACGCTCACGCGCGGATCGTAGGGAATTAATATCCACGTGTCGGTGGACGGCGCGTTTGTTCTGTGTGGGCGCCGGTTACCGGGGAAAAATCGTTTACCGTTTCGATGGCCAGGCTCGGATTTGTCAGCCTTTGCGGGCCTCGGTGAATCCGACTCCGGTGTCAAAACTGCCGGCTCTCCGGTAACACACCGACCGACCGGCCCGCTGTAAACGAACCCTGACAGCCGGTGCTGCGCGGGAGGTCGTTTATTGGTAGCGGCGGTGTTAGTGGAGTTAACAAGCCGGCAAAGTTTTTATTTATTTATTTAAACCCCTGAATTAAAATTTTTTTAATTAAATAAAAATATGTGTTGCTTGTTACGGATTAAACTGACGGATTTTATAAAAGACAATTATTTATTGGGTGGAAATAATATATATAGATGTGATATTAATTCATATAAGTAATCAATTTAATAACGATGAAACAGGACAGCCAAAAATGGCCGTTTAAAAATGAAGAGGTCAGAAGATTTAATGGCTCATAATTTAAATGTGTTTTAAAAGAAATTTTTATTTTTTTAAATTTTTTAATTTGAAGTCAGTAGGTGTGTTTCTCCGTTGGGCGGCTCAGACGGCGCCGGTCGGCGGGCCTCCCGCTCGAGGCCTCGCCCTCCTCTCTCAGGCCTGACGGGCCGCCACGGTGTAGCGGCCCGTGGCGGCCACTTGGTGGCGGTAATGGGCCGGAGAGGAGGCGAAAAGCAGCGTCTGGTTAAATTTACTGTGGCTACTTTCCAGCTTCAAACCACAAGCAGAGCAAACAGCTTGTGTCATTATAGGCTTCATTAACAACATTTAAAGGCGGCAGTGAGATATACAAAAGCAAATGAAACGAATGAAAAGTTCGCACAGCACACGAGGCCGTCATGATCATGTATGAAGGACTGTGAGGATAAATAGGAAGTTGACTTTAGAATAACAGTTTCTCAGTTCCGCCTCCATCCATGCTCGTTCCTTCCTGGGATTTGCGGTTTTCTTCTTTAATTTTTTTCAATGCACTCTTAAGCGCATTCAAAGGATATTTCCTGCTTTGTAAACAGCGCATTTTCTGCCTGTTTCAGTGAGTTTACAGCTCCTTAAAAACGCGCTTTTCCCTTCATGAAATTGTCCCGGAAAGCCAGTTACGTTATCCTGCCTCGGTTTCAGTCGACAGGGTGATTTTAAGAAGGGGGGGGGGGAGTCGTTGTGGCTTTTGTTTCTTCAAATCAGCCCCCCCCCCCTCTCTCCATTTTGTGTGCTTGCTCAAACCCCCCCAGGTCTTCTCGCTGTCCGCTGCGTGTGGGATATTAGACTGTTATTCTGATGGAAGTCGCAGTTGGTGAGTCCGATACACAAACGGTTAAATTCCCTCCTTGTTTTTTTCATTCGGTCACCCATTCCTGAGCGAGCGGAATGAAAACACGCTGTTTGACTGCAGGGTCCGGGATGCGC
Organism: Archocentrus centrarchus; assembly: GCF_007364275.1. Taxonomy (NCBI): domain Eukaryota; kingdom Metazoa; phylum Chordata; class Actinopteri; order Cichliformes; family Cichlidae; genus Archocentrus; species Archocentrus centrarchus. The sequence goes on from NW_022060269.1 coordinate 541,873, forward strand.
CAGGAATCCAGGTCTTAAACGAAGAGATCCGATTCAGTGCTAAACTTCTTTCATATGAACTAAACCCAATCAGTCCATTTCATTTCCCTTCACTGACCAAAGGCAGTTTATTCATTGGGAAAATGTGGAACTGTTTTCGATTACTTGAGCTCACATGCAGCTGTTATTCAGGTTTAATCCTGCAGAATATTTCATGTAGAAATGAATTTTCCCGTTTGAGTTCAAATGTTGCTGTTTCTGTTTTACTGAAATGCTCCCAGAAAGCATCCTGTTTCCTCATGAATCCACATGGCTTTTCATTCAGCTTTAACTAAGTTAGTTCAGTTGCATTAACTCTGGGTGTGGTACCCCTCCATTTCCCTCTGCAAAATCTTCTCTGGGCCACACTGTGTGAAATGTTTCAGCTTTGTGTTGTGACTCTGTGAAGCGCCACTTTCTGTAACCTTCCTCTGATCAGTTGTACAGATGCAGAATTTCACGTTGCCTGCTGAGCAGCTGCAGGTTTCCAGAAAAAAGCCAGCAGGTAACAAGAAAAACGTCACCGCAGTTTCATCGTCAGACAGTGAGACGCACAGACTGTGCAGACGTGTTTCAGCTGATGAACCTCTCATTCATCACCCAAATAAACACTCTTTGATTTAAGCTTCATTCACCCACTCATGCGCAGATGATGCAGTTTCTGCTGCAGTAATAATATTATTAGTTTATTTGTAAATTTATGTTAGACACACATACAGAACATGATCAAAGGATCAAGTCTCGAACATGTTACAGATAAAACTGTTCTGCAGTAATTTGAATGAAATCCTTCTGCATGCATGTTGCTCTTCTGAAGCATTTAGATGAGTTTCACTGCAGGATTTAATCACTGCTGTGTTTTTACTTTTCTTCACAGCTGATTTGCAGCCTTTTATAAAACCAATTCCATATTACCACATAACCACATCTACATGAATTATTCCAAGAAATGAAGTTTTGACTAAAACACAGAGGCCTCGTTATCCTCCTGCTGATGCTGCGTCTCTCTCAGTGGCAGACGGCACATCCTGTTTCCATGATGTCATCACAGGAAGTGAGAGCCTTTTTTGATATGGTTTTTTAAAATCCTAAAGTTGAAGTTAACGTTTGACCTCCAAAAAATGATACAAATAACATCGACAGGCTACAATGAGGAAATCTCAAAATATTCTTTCAGGATTGCAGAAAACTGAAATATTAATTCTGTTTTTTTGCACAATTTAGGCACTTAAAAAAAATATTTCCTTAATCTGCCATGTTTGACTGTGGACCTGATTTATAGCAAACAAACTGAGCAGCTGTAAAAATGAATCCAGTGTTTTTAATCTTGAAAAACTGAACTATAGATTTTGCATGTTGCGCGTGCGCACACACACACACACACACACACACACACACACACACACACACACACACACACACACACAGAGAACTTGTAGAATAGATATTGACTAAAGAGTGTGTGTTTCTCACTGAGCCGGTGTAACTTCAGATACGCCTCGTTTCTGTAAACACAGTTTACAGTTAGTATCCAGACTCGTTTTATTCATCATGAACGTGAAGTTTTCTCCACTTTTTCAGAGCTTCTGCTGAGCTGCAAAAAGCTCGAGTTGGTAGTTTTCTTTGAACCTTTTTAGCTTTTTGTTGAGTTTGATTTCACAGGATTTTTCCACTTATTAAAATAAAAACAGCTTCAGTGCATCAGAGTATCTTTCCAATAAGAGCTCGTTCTGCAGCGCTGAACTTTGGACAAAAACAGAAAAAATGTTAAAGTTCTCTCCTCCAGCCTCTGGTTCCTCAAACTGCAGAACGTAGTTTCAGTGCTCAGACACCCTGCTGGGATTTAAAAAAAAAAAAAAGTCAGCCATGCTTTTTTTTTTTTTTTAATGTAAACTGTGCAACATCTTGTAGATTTTTCAGTGGGAAAGAAGGAGAAGTTAATTAGAAGCTTTCACATTTTTAATCTTTATTTGAGGTGAAGCCACAGAATTTAAATGGTTGGATCTTAAAATACAGAGGAGGTGAATGAGACTGGAAACACAAAAACAAACAAAAGCAGGAATTTGATTCTGTGTCTAAAAGTTAACATCAAATATGTTTTCACAGACAGGAAGCTGATGAGAGAAAAACCTCAAACTGATCCTTTTTTCCTCGTGTGCAGGCATCTCTCCAGGAGGATTCCCTGTTCTGCTTCAGCCGCAGCTTCAGGAACATTCCCGTTTTATTTGCAGCGGAACACCGAGATCCTGAGAGGCTGCACGTGGAGCAGCTCATGACCTGCAGCGATGCTCAGCTGAGCGGACTACAATCCTGCAGCTGTTTTTTGCTCTGCTTAAAAATGATCACCTGAAAGCATGAAGTACCGAGCTGAGGCCTTTTTCTCACTTCTCTAACATTTCATCGAGTACCTTTGAATTTTTTAGTTGTTTTTGTCTACCTGCTGTTTGTAAATAGAAAAAACAAATGTGGTAAAGATGATAGAAATGTACCTCCAACTTTTTGACTCAACTGCTGATTTTTATTTTATTTTTTCCCAGAAGCTGGTGAAGCTGGAGCTAAACGGTCCAAACTGAACCAGCAGCTCAGTGTTTCCTCGAGGGTCCGTTTAGGTGCCCGGCTGTCTTCGGAGCGCCGTCGTATGAAAATATGATTTTTGTCTGATCAGTTTATGCACTTCACCTGCTGCTGAAGAGTGCTGGAGCATAACCCAGTACTCAGCTTTAGAGTTTAAAAAAAAAGTGTACTCTACTCTGCAGCTCTCTGCATTTATACAGAAACTGTGCTGCACCCAGATCAGCTGCTTACACAACGATGCATGAATAATTCTATATCCTATCTAATAAGTTGAATAAAACAAAGATCTCAGTACTTCCAAAACAGGCCTGGACTTTAAAAACTTTAATTAAATTATTTTATCCTTTCTTAAAAAAAAAAAAATTGCTTCATTTTCTAGTTTTCAATTTCTTGTTTTCTAATTAAGCCACAAAAATATCCTGAAGCCAAAACAGATGAATCAGAAATGTGGGTTTAAAGGTGCAAACGTTTGTTTCTGGCCTGATTTCAGAGGTGCTGGCAGGCGTGTGACGAAGGCGGCTTCCTCCCGCCTCACATCTGCCTCACTCTCACTTCAGTGAAGAAACGTGTTGTTTTAGCATGTGCAGCAGACACACAAACAGTACAGAGGGTCAGTGCTGGCACTTCCACATTTACATATTTCGGCTGTTAGCTGCCCGAGAGGTCACATGACTTCATTTCCTACACTGTAATAGTCACAGTCAACTAACAGCCGATGGAGGCCAAAGGTCAGAGCACCTGGAAAGTAAGTCTGAGGTCATAATAATGGAAAAGCAACAGGGGGAAGAAATAATAGAGAGAAAGGGCGAGATGAACAGGAATGACTGTAAGAGTGTGTCTGTGCACGCTGGTGGTGGCTCTCATTAATCCAGCAGCAGATCAGCATCCACCATCTGCAGCAAATGGCATGGAAATCATCTGAATGGGGAAAATCAGTGTGTTTGGAAGTGCAGACAGGAAGAGCACTGGCACATGACTGACATGCATGTTTGCTCACTTTTAACCCAGTGTGAGAAAAGGATCTGAGAGGGAAGCGGTGGAAGAAGTGGCTGCTTTTGGCAAGCAGACAAATGAGTGCGCGCTCAGTTTGGAAGCAGAGCTGGTGCTCCGAGTGTAATCACAGGAATTCACAGGGCGCATTAAAAATGGCCATTTATGCAGTCTGAATGGGAGATTTGCACCAAATCATAATATTTTCTTGAGTACCCTCTTTATATAGCAAAAATGCTACACATCAGATCAGCAGGTGGAGGGAACGCCACAAAAAGCTGATTTTAGTTGCTGTTTTGCACAGAAAATGGGAATCTGCCGTTAAACGCTGTTTGTTCTTGAAAAAGAAATCAAATAAGCACGAAGCTCATTATTTGCTTTGGAACAGGGTTTTTTCTTCCTGACAAACGAGCAAATCTCATCACTCCAGTACAGGCCTGCGAACGAGGGCCGCTCCTCTCAGGCGGATTTTAAACTGTCTCCAGAACAGCACTGAAGTAACTCAGTGTTTGCTACCTGCAGAGGAGCGCTGATTAATGCCCTCAGCCTCTCAGAACAGGAACCCTGCAGCTGTTAAATTCATAATCAAACTTCATTTTGGATACTTTACAGCACGTCTGCCTTCAGCTTACTGCTGAAGCCTTCAGGCGATAACCACTACTCACTTATTCTTTAAGACTGAGCCTGCAGCTTTCAGGCTCGTGCCCATTTGTTAAGCAGTAAATGTGTAGTTGACTAATATGCAGCTGTTCCTCTGAGAAAGCAAAACCTGAACAGCTCAGCAGCACAGACGCTTTTAGACACATACATGCACTACTTGTGTCACTCGTGACATTAAATTAATAACTAGGAGTGGGATCCTGTGATGCTCCAGCGGTGACAGAAATTTATATTAACCAACAGACCATCACACAGACATACAGCAGGTCACTGGGCTTCCACAGGCTGTGTGTGTGGAGGACGTTTCAGGCGCTGTCTGAAGTTAGTTACTCCAGCCGGGCAGTCTGAGGAAGAACCATATTACCTGCGCTGCAGTGATGTCACATGACAAGTGTGGAGGACAGGGAATAAAAGAAGAGACGAACCCACGTTTCCTGAGGCTGTTTGCCGCCTCCTGCATTTCCTGCCGATTCACTCAGTTCCTCTGCAGCATTTGACCTCCGCCCAGCAACCCAGAACTGTAGACAGGCTCCTGTGATGTACTTACAAAGTTTAGGAGTACAGAAAAAGGAGAAGGCATTTCTTGATGATTTTTTTTTTTTTTTTTTTGGGGGGGGGGGGGGGGGGGGGGGGTCTGGTGGTTGAGTGGAGCTAAATTCATCAACTTAATTACTCTGCAGTTTTATTTAGATCGCTCTGTTCCAGGTGAGCACACAGGAGGAAACTATTAAAGGTTTCATGGAAAGTGAATATAGGAGAATCACTGATGCTCAGAGAGGACAGAGCTATTCAGACATCAGTGGTTACCCCCCCCCACACCACACACACACTCACAAACACACACACACTCACTTAAAGCTGTTTATTTTTAACTCTGTCACTTTGTTATATTTCAGGTCTGGAGAAGGCCAACAGGACACATCAGGACTCTTTATCAGATTTTCACTTGGAGGAATAAAAAACTGGGGGGGGGGGGGGGGGGGGGTCTCTTTCCAAAAATAATGTGTGTAAAGTATGAATGTTTGGACTTTATAGGGTACAAACCCCCTGAGATTATGTTTGAACCATAAAATCTCCATGTATGGAATATGAAGCTCCTGGCTATATATATGTATGTACCCCCCCACCCCACACACCCACACACACTCACTTTAGTCTGAAAGACTGTTTAAAACTAATATGACCTAAACTAAAGGTCACAGGTAGGAAACAGTAGGTACTGATTAAATACATTTGATGGAGTCAAATTTCCTGCAAAGGTGGGAAAGACGGAGGGAATAAAAGGCTGAGCTTTTGTTATGGAGTGTCTTCATTTTTAAACGCCACCCCTGATGATTCAACAGTTACTGGAGCGCCACTGGCGACAGCTCCGTGTGGCCCGTTTCTCTTTGAGGGTTTGGATCCATTTTGTGAATGGGAGCCATTTTCTAACCAAAGCAAGCGCACCAGAGTGCCACGTATCCCCCCGGGCGTGTACAGTACGGCTAAAAAGTCTCAACAACCTCTTGTACAGAGAAGAGGCCCTTTAACGTCCAGCTCCGAGCTTGTCAAAATGAATACCAAAACAGAAAAGCATGAGATGAGATTGGCACACCCCGGAGGGAGCGGAGCCGACATCCGCAGCCAAACTCCAGCGTGAGCGAGTGAGGGGTGGAGGCAGGCCTACATCACGCGCTGCCTTCATTTTGAGAAGCCTCCATCCACGTAGAAGGCACGCGGTGTGCGCGGCGTGTACGACTGCGCCATATCGTTTCCTCTGGGCCCCACGCAGAGAGAGGCGCTAAAATGGATGGCGCAGGAGCGCCTGCTCCTGTTGCGCTCTGACTGTGAGGACCTCCTGTTGGAAGCCACGACCTTTCAGGGAAAAGCAAGACACGCAACAAAGTGCATAAAAGCAGACAACACAGTTTTTAAAGTCAAACATGAACTACTGGACTGTGCTGCGGTTCCACTGCGTCAGCGCCATGTCTGACACATTGTTTCAGTTGGTGGGGAAATGGACTTTGGCGAGCCGATGGCTCCTACAGCAGCACGCTTGTGGCCCCTGCAACAAAATGGAGGCCTAGACCTTTTGTTCCGCACTCCCAAACAGTCTAGGTTCACCAGAGGTCATTTATGTAACATCATGACGACCAAACTTCTTTAACACAAATCATATCCATCCAGAGAAGGCGGGAACAGCAGCAGCAACAGCGGTGGGGGTGCTACGCGATAGAATTAGCGGGCGGTGCCTTGTTATTCAAATGTGAAACGTCTCTGGCCACCTAGGCCTTCGGCTACACTGAAGGGTGTTGGGCGAAGTCGGTCGAGGCAATGAGAAGCGGACGCGTGTCCACTCTCCGCAGAAATGAGTCTCATTCTGCGTTTAGCCCAATATTCGGCCGCTTTAAGCGCGTGTGTGTCTGCATCGTGATGCATAAAAAGCCCCGGCAGAGCACACAAACTGCACTGTGCTCCAGTACTGTACAGCACAGAGGGAGGACGGCACGGAATTAGGAGGCTCGGCTTGTGTTACCATGCGCGCGCGCGCACACACGAACACGCGCTCATCTGGTGAATACCCTAGGATATGAGGGGGATGCCCCCTCCCTTCCTCCACTTGCTTACCTACTCCAAATACACCACGTGGTTTCCTCTCGCAAACAAAAAAAAGGGAAAAAAAACGTGAATTGGAGTCGGCGGAGGGGCGGCGTCACCCTTCTGCCGGCAGCAGGCGGATCGCTGAAAGAGGGAAGGATAGAAAACTAGAGAGAGAGAGAGAGGCGGAGAGAGAGGAAAACATTTCTCCCGATCTGATCCCGCCATAGTTTTTCCCACTCTTCCACCATAGACCCATCATCAGAATCCACCCAGTCCAGCCCACCTCCTCCACAGCGCGATCGAGGCTATAGGCTGCTGCTTTATTCGTCTGCTGGGGCCGGCTGCAAGTGAGGGGGGATTTTATTTCTTCTCCTGTTCCACTTATTCAACTGGATTTACAGCGATATTCAAACCTTACCGCCTGCTTATACTTTTGATATTTTTTTATTTTATTTTAATTTGCTATCGTGAATTTCAGTTTGTTTCGTACTTTTGCCCTTTAGCGTGATTTCCACTTTCTGTTTGAGTGGCAAGTGTGACAGTATCTTGTTGCGCTATTAGCACATTCAGCTGAGAAACTTTTTGCTGCCTCCGATCTCAGTTATTCTGGGCTTTGTTTTTGTTTTCTTTTTTTTTTTTTGGCTCGGGGAAACAATTTCCACAATGCACAAGCTATACATTGGGAATCTAGGCGAAAGCGTGACTGCCGAGGACTTAGGAAAAACCTTTGACGAACACAAGATCCCATACACCGGACAGTTTCTAATGAAAACCGGCTACGCGTTTGTGGATTGTCCGGACGACCACTGGGCCATGAAGGCTATTGAGACATTTTCCGGTGAGTTAAGGTGGACTACAAGTCGCCGAAAACCCCTCTCTTCTTTCCACCTTTAATTTCATTCATTCATTCTATACAGGGAAGCGATACACGCCGGAGTACAGCCCCGGCTGCATGCTCACCTTCAGCGGTGTATCCCAGTTTTACCGTCCGTTCGCCTCCCGAGGCTCCACGCGAGCGTCCGTGATTTAAAAAAAATAAATAAATAAAAAAATCCTGAAATTATTTTATTGGTGTTAGCGCAAAGAATCGTAGTATTCGGAAAGCTACACACCCAGGGGAGCCATTCAACTTTTGCAGGGGGAGGGACGCACGTAGTGTAAAAGCTATACTGTAAAACAGCCGTCGGCGAAGCTCTGCTTCATACCGCTGTAATTTATCAGGGAGATGCTAACAATGCTGTGCTGATGATGGTGCGTGCACTCCAGCCTAATACGCGCTTCTGAGAGGCGTTTTGATGCCTTGCACCCCCAGCACAGGATAGAGTAGCCTACTCTTGTGATATAGGATGAAGCCTTGCTGCCTCCCCTCCCCCTTTAAGCCGGCAGTCCACTATGACAAAGGCAGAAAAAAATAAATTCGCCTTTGTAGCTACTTACCAAGCCTGGCCTCAGACCCATCCAGAATTTACTGTGAATAACCCCGGCGTGGGGAAGGTGGTTTTCTCGCGTGGCGACACCTCTCTGTGGCCCATTTCTCCATGATTTTCTACTCGTGTAACGTGAGGCAGCAAGGTCGCCATGCCAGTCAGCTCCCTCTGCTCCTTCCTGAACCCTCAAACTCTCCACACAGCCTTCTCCCACTACTCTGCTCGAAACATTTCAGCCCACTCACACAGTTCAGCTAATAACCGTGTGCTTAAAGCTCGGTGTTTCACACGGACTGAAGTAGTCCATTATAAGACGAGAAGTGACGTGATGTACACCATGCTCCTGCTCCATGACTTCTTAAGGCGTGCTTTAAGCACTTTCAACACAAGTGGCTCTGAGCACTTTTCAGGAGTGCTGAAATAGTCACTGGACTTACAGGAAAATAAGTGAACTGCAAAGCAAGCCCCCCACGATAGCTGTGCTCCCTGAACGCAGCAGACCCCCTTCACAGGCCTTCACAACTACTACACAGTTCGCATGTAGCCACACTTTGTTCTGAACCCGTTTTCCTTTTTCTCCAGGTAAAGTGGAACTTCATGGGAAGCGTATTGAGGTCGAGCACTCCGTCCCCAAGAAGCAAAGGTACATTCGGCACTTGTATCACCCCTCCCCCCCCTCCTCAATAAAAAAAGGGGGAAAAACCCTTTCATGTGTTGCATCACCTTATGTGGGCCTTTCTCTCCTGGGGTAATTAAGAGAAAACAGCGAGTTCACTGAATGGTTTGCCATTAGTGGGACACAGATTCGGGCCCTTGCGCCTTCTTTGGCGATGAAAGCCATTTTGAGGCTAGCAGTGGCTAGCTGGGCTGGTTGTTGCTGTGGCAGTGTAGCGCAGAGCCTCAACTTTGTCGGCCATTGCTGTGGAGCTGAACTGTGACAGCTTTAGCTAGGTGCCCGCCGCCCTGTGCAGCGTGGTTGGATTTTTACTCGTCTTTTTAAAACGCTGCTGCTTTAAAAAGAGTGAATTCAACAAGCACGGATTTGGATATCCTTTGCAAAAGCCTCAATGTAGAGATATGAGCACGCCCTGCGTGGTTCAGTGGGCTGTAGGCCCAGCCTTTCACCCGTTTACACTTTCTTTAACCCACTGCACAATTTCTTGAACACAGTTTAAAAATACACTGGCTCATAGACTCATTGTAGAAATGTGTATGTGGTATGGTTTCATGTGTTGGACAATCTTAAATATATGCATGAATAATACTCGCGTGTACACATTATTCCCACGCGTTTAGCTTTGATTAAAACTGCTCGATGCATGTTTTTACATTCAGCCTGAGTATAAATAAGCTTTTTTAAAAATCACACCGAGTTATGACGAATTCACGTGAAATACTGAGTGCTGATTATTTAATTTCGTTTAGATTATTGCTTTATAAGATATCCGGCGAGAAAAGGTTGATTTAATAGAGCTGCAATTGTTGTTTTTTTAGTTACATTAATTGCACGTATTTTTATTTTAAAAACTCAGTTGTGCAGTTTAATAATTGCAATAATTCTTTTTTTTTTTTTAAATGAATGTGCGTTTTAAACCTAAATAAATAAATGCTGGCTGTAAGATGTTCCCATGTAAATGCCTTTTAGCTTTGCTCCAACCTGTGGCTCGTGTGTGATTGGGTGAGTGTTAATTCCGTGGCTCAGTGGTAGACCTCACTGGTGTCCACTGTCTTTGAGCTTCTCTGACCTGCTTTAAACAGCACTATGGAATTCACTTATAGCCCATCGTTCACGCTCGCAACCTTTGACACAGATACGAGGTGAGCACAGCCCTCCATGTTCCGCCATTTGGCCACGTGTGTGTATGTGTGTGTGCCCCATGATCCAAAATGGCCAGCAAACGTAGAAGCTTCCATCCTATACTCGCACTTGTTGGCTTTTAATAAATACTAACATTTGGCGTGATCGATATTAATGTGGTTTTGTATGAAAAAGACCAAATACTGAAATTTGAGCTGGTTTTTGGGCGCCCGCCCTGCGCCACGAAAGCAGAGTAAAAATGGCTGTGGCGCACAAATCCCAGCGGCGTGGTCTTTGTGTGGATCAGTGGCTCTAGAAGCAGAGAAGCCCAATCTGGCCAATTATTGCCAAAGTCGCCATGCTCAGGGAGCCAAAATGGCAGCAGGCTGGGATGGCTTCTAACGCCTTAGTGGGTGGGTGCGTAAATTATTCTGGTTGCGTGAAGCGCCCCATACCTTATCTGTGATAACCTCAAAGAGCCATAATGATAAAGGTGATTTGTGAGTGGGTGGAGGCACCGTGGGACGAGCTCGTGGCCTTACAACACGTGGTGCATCCACGCAAAGAGGACTTAACCCCACGTCAGGCAGTGAGGGCAAAATGGCGAAGCTTTGAGTGGAGCAGCCACTGCACAGGCAGCTTCATTTTCTTTTTTCCCCTTTCTTCCCCCCACTGTGTGTCATTCTGGGTGTCGTCAGCGCCCGGGTCGCCCCGTAGCAGCACAACTGGCCCACTTCACGCGTTACAGCGCGCGCGTGTGTGTGTTTTTAAAGAAGGAGCAAAAACAATATTTTTGGAAGCTCTTATCTTAAAATGGCTGTCCATGCAGTCGGCCAGCCAGAGCTAAATTATCCAAATTATGTCGCAAAATGTTGGCGTTTAAATATTTATGAGAAACAGCTGCTCAGCCCAGCATCCACACGCGTTTGTGAACTGTTTTACGAACACGGATTTTACTCAATTATTCTGTAAATGTTTGAAATGCTCCAGTTGCCAAACAAAGTCTGTGAGCCAACGAATTAGTTTGTTTCTGACGACATGCGCGTTTGGGCCAAATGACTCTACATTTCTAGATTTCAGCATATTTCCCACTTATTTGCGTTTGATGAGCGGCTTCTTCTGATATCACTTGAACGTTTCCCTGTTATTGTGACTCCAGTGCGGAGCTGGAAGTTTTTCAGGGGTGCTGTTGTGTTGTTGCCGTCTGTGGATTTGTTTAAAACACTGTTGCTGGAATACGTGTTTAAACGTCTTAAAATTGCTCTCCTGCAGTTGCTTCTGAACCTCAAGGAGGTGTGTGTTTGTGTGGGAGTGGCGGGTGCTCTGAAGGAGCAAGCCCTTTGGGCTGTTTGAAGGCGGCGGGGTGGGGGTGTCAGCCCCGTAACTAGAAGAATGAGGCTTCAATTCCTTCTTTATATTCTGCAAGTGTTAGTGCCAAATGCATCTTAAGCTGCAGGGGGCGCTGCTTCTGGTTGCCCTCGCCGCGTTTTGAACGTGTCCATTTTGTACTTGTAAATATGGAAGTTAAAGATGGGCGAGTTTGAACTTTCAGAGGTGGGTGTTTTTTTTCTTCATTGGGGGGTTCGCTAAAATGTGTGTGAGGCTGCAGAGGGGTTGGCATGATGGGAAGTTGGGAGTTGTATAGCTACAGGAAGAAGAGAAGGGAGGGGAGCAGGAGTGTGTGTGTGTGTGTGTGTGTGTGTGTGTGTGTGTGTGTGTGTGTGTGTGTGTGTGGTGGGGGTTCTCTGAGAGAACAAGTCGCCCTCTTTGGAGAGGGGGGGAAATGTATAGACTGCCCACTGTGGGTGTAAAGCAAATCAGTGGTGACACCTACCAAAAATCACATTAAACCCAGTTGAAATATGACATGGGTGGGTGTGGGCATGTGTGCATTTAAATCTTTTACCTCTGGTCTGCAAAATCCCATTTTATTGAAGCAACCTGGCACATAAAAATGACCCTTTTATCTGTTAAGGGGTTTGTTGGATGTTAAAGGTAAAACAAGAGCTGCTTGGAACAAATTATAGGCCCACTTCCTTTTTTTTTTTTTTTTCCTTAATAAGTAACAACAAATTTACACCAATTTTACATCACATGCAGTCAAATGAAACACATTTCAAATACTGGCTTTTGATTTTAGGTGCATTCCTGCCAAGTTAGGAATTACTGCTGTACGCTTTTTTTCCCCCATTTTGTAGCACCCTCTCCCTGCACACGTTTGTAGGGAGGCACTGAGAAACGTGCAGAGCGTCAGTGTTAGCCGGCGTTAGCCTGGTCGACTGATGTCAGTGAGTATGGGGACATTTACACACATCAGTGGCCAATATTTATCTGTCAAATCAGTCTCGTGCTGGCTGAACATGAAAAAAATTACTCGATGAAGCTGAAAGACTTTAAAACAGGTCAGTTTCATTTATTCATGTTTTTAGAATAAAGACTTTTCCCCTGCCACTAAAAGCTGGAATAAACAAAAACAAAACAACAGGGAAATGATTGGAATTTTAATAAACAGCATTAGCCCAAAATTGGTGTGTTGCTAAAAATGACGTCCAGAATTATGTATATCTGTATGCTCTTGGGGGGAAGCCTGGGCTTCTCTGCTTAGGCTTCTGCCCCTGCGACCCGGCCCCGGATAAGCGGAAGAAAATGGATGGATGGATGGATGTATGCTCTTGGTTATGGAGGCACGGCTTAGAGTTTAGAGCTAAGGAGTGTGACAGGCTGTGACCTTTGACACCAAACTCTACTCTGTAGCTGTCAGTGTGCAGGGAATCATTCATATTTGCACCCTGCCTGCACTCAAACACCAGGATTTGGTAATTTCATAGTTTCATGTTTTTTTTTAAATACACCTGAACACGTTTGCCCACATGTTGTCGTTAGATGTTGTTGCCATTATTACAGTGGGTGGATGGAGCTGCTCGTGCTGCTGAGATAAATCAGTTTCTTGTATGTTTGAATGCAGTTACATGTATAAGGATTGCAGAGCTGCGGCTGCTGCTGTGGCAGATGATCTTCTGGACTGTTCTGACTGAGGGGCATGTTGACTGTAAGCTCAACAAAGCCAGGCTTTCTCTGTGCTAACCGGCTCAGCAGTCATATTTTATTAAACATCATGAAGCTAAATCTTTTTTTTTCTGTTTTTTACTTTTTAAATAATGGATAATAGATTATTTTTAATCTGTGGTGGACCTTCCCGTCTCCATCCATACTGCCTAAAGACAAAGATTTCTTCTGTTTCTATCGGGGGGCTTCAGGGGGTTCTTCTTTTCTCTTGTGGTGTCTCTGAAATACAGTATCAGACTGGTCTGTGAACTGTGTCCCCTTCACTAATCTTTGGATTATTTCTGTCATTATTCCTAAACTCCACCCTCTGGTGTATGGTGCACTGCCAATTACAGCCAAAAAGGAACTGATGTTGTTGGCTCATTTTAAAACTGGAAAAATTGCGTGTGTGGCTAGCATCTCCAGATGCCTCATGCAGCCTGTTCTGTTGTGTTCTCATGTGTTACAGTTGGTTTTTTGTTGTGTTACAGAATCCTGAACACCACCGTGCACACAACAGTTCCCAATAAATGTTTGCTCTCTCATACAATTTTTGCTACCTGTGTTGCCCCAGCTATTTATCGGTGAAGTCCTCTCCATCCATCCATCCATCCATCCATCCATCCATCCATCCATCCATCCATCCATCCATCCATCCATCCATCCATCCCAAACAAAGCAACAGCCTTTGGTATTTGTGACTCACTCCTTATGTCCCATCTATCATTTCCAGCCTGTTACTGTAATAGATTTTGTCACATCCTTGCTGACAAAAATGTTCAGCTCATATTAGCCAGGTCCCCCTCCACCTTCTTTTTTTTTTTTTTTTTTTTTTTTTTTTTTGGTGGTTAATTTTTAACCAGTAGATTATTTCTACATTAGAACAAGCTGGTTTGTTGGGCTAATATGCACGAAGCATGCCAATATATCTGCTGTTATTGTTTCACTGTTTAAGAATCTTTTTATTATTAGTTATTTATTTTCCCCACTGAATTGCCTATAGAGGAACAGATCATGGTCCCAGTTTTCCTGCAATCCACACAGACTGCTGCATCACATCCAAATAACACCATAGTGGTAACGGTTAGAGGTCCGAACCACGGCTGGGAATATCCTCTGAAATCCTGATATCCTCCCATTTTTCTTCTGAAAATGGCTTCAAAAAGCTAAATGTCATTTCTGTGTGATCTGTAATGTATTACACATTTTGTATTGGCTTTTTTTTTTTTGAGCAGCTGAGTGAAGCTACTGTACATGTGCCTGTTTGTCTTTTTTTTTTTTTAATGGATGCACCAGCTAGATTATAGATATTTTAGGCACCATTTTATCGTCCATTCACTGTAATTGAGTTTGACATATAAAAAATCACCTCCACAACAAGCTTGGCTGTAAATGCTTTTGTAATAAATCCACTATCGGATTTAATGGGGCACTATTTTGCATGCATTTCTAGAAGTGTCCAAATCAGACTGTGCAGATGGGGAGGTGCTTTTAGGCTTAACAGCAAAAAAAATCTCGACACTTTCTGCACTTTTCTCTGAGTTAGAAAAACAGTTTCCATGATCGAGACTGGGCTTCCACTTCTGGAAAGTCTAAGAGGAGCCTTTTGAAGCTTGTATGTACGTCATTAATTTATGTCGTTGTCGTTACGCTAGTTATTCCCAAATTTAGTGACTTGTAACATCTAGACGTCCGTCTCCCAGGCCACTGTGTCAGCTCTTGTGGGGGGTGGGGGTATATTAAGTCCAAAGCCAGCTGAGAGAGCACGTCTTGAGTTTGCCCCAGGGTCTCCGCTTGGTAGGACATGCCCGAACATCTCACCTTGGAGTCATCCTAATTAGATGCCGGTACCAAATCAGCTGGCTTCCTTTGATGTGGAGGAGCAGCAGCTCCACTATGAGCTCCTCCCAAATGATGGTGCTCACAGCAATCTGTAATTGGCCCGTTATACTTGCTGTTCTTGCCCTCGCAAACAGTGCTGCATGCCAAAAGTAATGTTAGTGCAAGCTGTGTTTTGGTAGTGTTTCAGTGAGTTTTGCATGTGAGTGCTGCTTCTGCTGTGCTGAAGACACGAGCTATGATCGTGTCGGTCTTTACCATCATTTTAATGATCTGTCAGTACAGAAGCTCAGAGAGTCACAGATGATACAGAGGGAGATGTTTTTGAAAAGATAAGACTTTGATGTAGAGGTTTCGTCTGAGTGGTGACACCTGTCATTCAGGAGAATACTACAGTGACTGTCAGTACTGGTATAAATGGTACAGAGCCATGGCAACGTTGCTGTTTGCACGCAACACAACCATTGTGGCGAGTGTAGTGGACCCTTTAGGATGAACCTGGACATCTCTGGGAGGGAGCTCATTACTGCCACTGCATGTGTGATCTTCTTTCAGTGACGTCCCACAGCTCACTGCCATAGGTTGATCGACAGCTTCTCCATGCTTAGCTCTTTACCACAACAGAGTGGTACAGCCTCCAGTGCAGATGCCAGTCTATCATCAATCTGCTGCTCTACGCTTTCCCCACTCATGAACACGATCCTGGGATACTCAACCTTGAGGCAGCAAGTTATTCCTAACCCAGAGCACACGATCCGTCTTTTTCTGGCTCAGAACCATGGCCTCAGACTTGGAAGTGCCAGATTTTGTCCCACCGGCCTCATAAAATGCCCCAGTTTGAATCTGAGGGCATCACGTGATGAACACACAGTTCTGTGAAAAAGTATTTGCCCCCTTCCTGACTTCTTTTCTCTTATTTTTGTCACAGAGAGTTCAGATCATCAAACTAATTTTAATATTAGACAGAGATAACCCGAGTAAATACAAAATGCATTTTCTAAATGATGATTTTGTTTATTAGAGACAAAAGTTATCTAAACCTACCTGCCCTAAGGGAAAAAGTAATTGTCTCCTAAAGCTGATAAATGGCTGTGCCACTGTTGGCAGCAAGAACTGCAATCACGGATTTGAGGTACCTGCTAATGAATCTTTCACATCGCTGTGGAGGAACTTTGGTCCACTCTTCTTTGCAGAACTGTTTTCATTCAGCCACATTTTTCAAACAACGGCCTGTTTAAGGTCAAAGCACCTCAATCAAATTTAAGTCCAGACTTCGACTCGGTCACTCCAAAATTTGGGGGTTATTTTTGAGCCACTCAGAGGTGGACTTACTGGTGTGTTTCAGATCATTGTCCTGCTGCATAACCAAAGTGTGCTTAAGCTCCAGAGCACAAACTGATGGCCAGAAATTTCTGGTAGAGAGCAGAATTCATGGTTCCATCATTTATGCCTAGTCGTCCGGGCAGCCCCACACCATCACACTACCACCTCCATGTTTGACTGCTGGTGTGATGTTCTTCTGTGAAATGCTGTGTTAGTTTATGCAGATGTAACGGGACTCAAACCTTCCAAAAAGTTCAGCTATTGTCTCGTCAGTCCACAGAATATTTTCCCAGCAGTCTCGGGGATCATCCAGATGATTTTTGGCAAATGTGAGTTGAGCCTTTGAGTTCTTTTTGGTCAGCAGTGGTTTTTCTCCTTGGAGCTCTCCATGGATGCCATTTTGCCCAGTCTCATTCTTATTGTTGAATCATGAACTCTGACCTTAACTGAGGAAAGTGAGGCCTGCAGGTCTTTAGATGATGTTCTGGGTTCTTTTGTGAGCTCATGGATGAGTTGTTGAGGGGTTCTTGGGGCGCTCCTGGGAAGGTTCACCACAGTTCCAAGTTTTCTCCGTTTGTGGAACACGGATCTCAGTGTGGTTCACTGGAGTCCCAAAGCTATAGAAATGGTTTTGTAGCGCTTTCCAAAATGAGAGAGATGTCAGGGACTTTGTCTCTCAGCTGTTTTAGATTCTGGTGTGATGTGTTACTTTTTGGGATCATGTAACCTGCTTCACTTTGTCAGACAGGTTCTTTTTAAACCGGTCTCCCAGTGATCAGGCCTGCGTGTTGCTACTGAAACTGGACTCAACTCTCCAAAAAATGTAGTTAATCAGTTAATTAATGTTTTAGCAAGGGAGGCAATACTTGTTCCACATAGTGGTAGATAGGTTTAGATAGTTCCTTAAGAATGAATGAATGATACAATATTGATCTCACAATGGGGAAATTATAGTTAACAGAACAACCATCCAAGAAAAGACAAACAACCAGACAAACATAGGGAGGTGTAAAAACTGCATTTTGTATTTACTTGAGCTGTGTTTGTGTAATATTAAAATCTTTGTTTGTTTGATCTGAAATATGTAAGTATGACAAATGTGCAAAAAAAACCCAAAAACAACTTTTCACAGCACTGTATTCCTTTTGAACCAAAAAATAATCATTTTGACACCAACAGACTGGTCTCCAGGTATTTCCAGATATACTTTTAATCAGTTGGGACTCTCTTCTTTTTCTTTGTAATCTGAACTGTAATTTGAATTTGGGGTTCAACTAGAAGATTGACACCTTTGGAAAAAGTCAGATGTTGAAAACAGTTTTTTTTTCATGGAGATGCTACAAAGCAATTCTCAAATGTGCAGTGCAGCCCCGAACCTGCCCAACAGAGGGACGAACACAAATGCCCAATGCAGTCAGATGAGGCGGACTTTAACCTGCAAGCTCTCTGTGAGCAGCAAAACCGTTGTTATAGTACATTCACCACTAGCTACACACTCGGTCCAGGCAGCTCCCTCAACAAAACCACACACTGTATTTCCAGTAGTCTGAACACATCTTAAGCGGACCCTTTCCCCTGTGTGCTATGTGTGCTACATGTGAGAAAGGATAAGTGTGTAAAACATCCTGACCTTATTCTCCAGAAACTGCCCAGAGCTTGTGTGTCAAAATGGCCAAAGTCTAACAGTTGTCTCTACAGCTTTGAACCATGGGTTGTTTGTGGCCTTTTAGATAAGCTAGTCTCGATGGCTAGGACTTGTCTCATAATTATGGTCATCCAACATTTGGATCAATAAGGTACATAAATGAAATGTTATATTTGATACACGATTCTGGTAACAAAATTTATGCACAGTAAATACAAAGGGCAGTGAATGCAGCACAGAGAATAAATGAATTAATGACATTTTATAGCTTCATTATAATCCAAAAATGTTTGTTTGAAACCAGTTTATCAAGCCCAGAGAGTCATATATATATATACATATAAAATATCTTGACTATTGTAACAGTGGACAGCGCTATCAAGACATTTTTTTTAGAAGCAGATGTCTTTTCCTTTGGTTTGCTATGAAGTGCAGCATGTGTGGATGTGGCCCCTCAGGCATCAGTTTGTGTGTAACTGGACACGCTGCAGCTATGTTTCTCTTTTCCCTTTTTTGTGCGTTCACGTAAAGTGTGCTGGAACTTTAAACCACCCAAACTATCATGCATGTGAGGAACTGGACGTCTGGATGTGTGTGTATGTGTGGCTGGAGCTTTCACAGCAGTACACAGAGGGAGAGCTGAAGGAGAGAAGCAAGCTGTGGTTTGATTTCCTCTCATGGCTGGCAAGGAGGAGGGGACGGTGGGCGGTGGGCGGAGGGAGCAAGGGGGGTGCGACCAATCATCTGGTAGCTGCACTGTGCCTCGCTCAGCCACATGCATGCTCCGACTTCATACTTTCTCTCTCCATCGCTCCGTGTGTTCATGCTTTCATGCTGCTGTTTTCCTCACTCTCTGGTACAGTATGTTCATTTCCCCCTCTTGTTTTGCCTCCCTTTCCTGCTCTCCTATTGGCACGTTGCCACGAACCATTCCAGCCCTTTCTGCAAGAGAGCCAAGACGGAGTAACAGAATGGGAAGCAGACAGACGGACAAATGAAGGGACCCAGTGAGAGTCACTGGAAGGAGGATGAATGTGCTTTAAATCCTGGTGTCGGTGGAACGGTGTTGCTTCAGGATGTTGGACAAACAGTTTTGAGAGATAGCTCAGCTGTAATGTGATTAGACAGGCTGCTGCTGCTGCTCTGCAGTGGCTGACGTACTGAGAGGTGAACTGTGCATTCAAACTAAAAGAATAGCTGTGGATAATTTCAACTCAGCGTGAATACATCTCTCCCGACTGTGAAAGAAATGGGGGACTGCATTTGGACAGCAGAAAGAAGAAATAATTATTATTTTAGGGTTGTTCTAACTGGCATTTATCGCTGTTTCTGTGCTTCTGTATCTGCTGCAGTATCTGCTCCACATACCGATAAGATATGATAGATATGATCAGCTCCTAAAACACCAAATACTGAAACGAGAGGTCTTTTTAAAAAAAAAAAATGTGTACCTGCTCAGCAGCAGCAGGATTAAAATGCATCAGTACTACTACTACTACTACTACACTACCGCTAATGCAAATAAGTAGTAGCATAATGGCATAATTTGGTGAATTTCTTAAATAAAAACTCACTTTGCTGATGAAGTAAGACCCCCTTCAAACTGTACTTTCACAGTGCCACTGTTGTGTGCACCTAGTACAATCTGCACTTGTCCATTAATTCTGTACTAACATCCAGAGTGGGCGTGCTGTGGCACTTCTGCATTTCCAGTAGCAGACTGTAGCTGTGAGCTGAAGTACTGAGCATGAGGTGGTGCCCTGTGTCTCATTACTTTTACACTTCGGTTACTTGGGTTGTGGTATGTTTACCTTCATGTTAGAATAGCAAAGCTTTAATGAGGGGATCCAGTCGTCTGCGATCGCTGTAGTAGCACAGAAGCGTGCAAAGCTCTCCTCCTATTATTTTTTTAATTTAATTTTTTTAAGTGACTATATAACTGTCTTGCTGAAGCTCATTAAGTGTGGTTAATCATCTGAGGTTTCACTCACTGCTCTGAAACATCAGTACCTGCAGTATTTACTTTGAGAAAGTATCACTAAATTACTCCCGTCTGGCTAAAGCAATGATAATCTGCTTTCATGGTTTTTGTAAACATATATAACCACTGCTTATGAAAATGTTTGAGCTCTTTATTTTAACTGTAATTAGTCCATAAATGATGTCGTATGTCACAATATTTAGACTCTGAAAACAGGTTCATTATCTCAGAGTAAGTGGCAGCGATTGTTGGGAGTTTTTAGTGGCATGACTGCAGCAGATTAGAGTTTTTTCACTAACTGGTTTCACTCGTTGTGCGTTTGTGCAGCGAGCAGGGACCGTGCATTCATCCTGTGACTTCCTGTGTCCTGTCGCAGAGGAGAATTTACCTTTGCAGTCAAAATCATGAAAAAGCTTCATGTTTCACGTGGGTTTTTTCTGTCACCTGAGCTATTTAATGGTTTTATTTCCTGCATTTATTATCTCCATCGTCTTAGTCATTTCTGTCCCTAAATGCACTTTTATAAGCCGGTGTCTCTGTCAGTGTTGTTCTTCTCACTTTGTGCTGATTTATAAAGTTTAGTATAAACACAGGAATGTTTGTATGAAGACAAAAACAATCATTTTTTTTAACAAAGTATTTTGATTTTAAATCTTTTACTCTGTAAAAATTATAACTAACTACATAGACCTAACTGTAAAAAGTCTTTTCACTAATTCCACGTGCACAGTTTGCTTTGCTTATTAAAACATTGTTGTCAGTGTAATCTGATCAGTTTGGGCTCAGACATAATAAAAGCATCCAGTTCAGGTTCGATTATATTATTAGAGACTTACAGCTCGACCCACATTAAAGTACGTTTGTATCTTTAACTGCTTATTTTAAAAAGTTCAACTGGAATTTCACGCTACAAAAACATCTGGAAATGTATTCCTGATGTCTGCCAGTGGTCATGTTAATTGTATGTTCAGGTGAATGACATCATCTTGAATCAGTTGGTTTAATAAAAAAGGTTAATTCCCCGTTTTCAGTTTAATACTCAGTGACTGCAGTAGCTGTTTTAATCAGTGGTCGATGTTAGGCAGTCTCTGTGGAGTGGCTCTGAGTTCACACTGTTTGCATCTCCTTTACTTTTCCAGAACTTAAAAATGCAGAGCAGCAGCATCAAGGAGCAGACTCATTCCAGCATAAAGAACAATTTTAAGGTAGAACGTAATGACAAAGGCCCATTGTGCCTGAGCCAAAATAAGATGAGGAGAGGGTGGAAAAATGAGGAGAAAATGAAGGGATGAGGACAGTGGAGACACACGAGTGTAATGTAGGTGAAGGGGTAAATGAGATCTGTCTCTTTAAGAAGACCACCTCCTACCCGCTCCGCCTCCTCCACCCCATCTTTTTTGATTGTTTCTTCTCTCTGGTTCAAACCATCTGTCCTCTCCCTGCATTAGTTGGTGCAGGCACACGAAGGGGTGGGGGTGGGGGGGGGAGGAACGATCAAGAAAAGAAGAGAACGAAAGTAGGAAAGGGAGGAGGTGGTGGCAGGAGGAGGGTTGTTGGGGCCGGGGGTCGGGTCTGCACGGTGGATGGGGCCCCTCGTGCTTACGTGTGTGTGTGTGTGTGCATGTGTGTGAGTCCTGCCTCACTCACAGCCATGGCATAAAAATGGCTGTTTTTTAATTTTTAATACTTTAAAAAAAAAAAAAAAATTAAAGTCAGGTGTAGATTTCAACAAGCTAAATAACTAAAATAACTAAAATGTGCCCGTGCTGCTGAAGTCAAATGATTGCTGGATTTCAGGTGAACTCGGCCCAAAATCGAGTGTTAATGTTATAATTTTGTAATGAATATTTAAAAACAAACAAAAGAAAAACATTCAGACATTTCACAGTCAAAGCTTCAGACCTAGAAACACGACTTACATAATCCAGAGAAATGCATAAAAATTAATACTGTCAGATGGTCTGTAGCTGTAAAGCTTACAGAAAAACAGTTACACATTTCTGTCATCACTGACAATGTATTATTGACAATTTATGAGCCATTTATTTATTTTTATTAGACTGTTATCATGGCAGCTAAACTTGCTAAATCATCCTTTGTCAGTCTTTGGTTTCATTAAGTATATAAGAACGCGACTTTGAACGTGTCGGTTTTGTGAAACATGGGACATTTCACCTTTTTCAACACTAAAAATGACTTTAACCAGGAGAACGTCTGAGAACGCTGGTTTGGGGAACTCCTGTGAAACCGCCTGAAAAACATGCACATGGACAAAGCAGCTCATCCTGCTTCAGCCTGTTAACATAACGGTGGTATGATATTCTGAAATATCTTTTTCCATCTTCACGGTCAATCTGTGAGGAGCTTCTTCTATTATGGTGTCGTCGCCCAGCTGCAGGGACGAGCCTGTCCACCTCTTAAAAAAAATATGACCTCATAGGCACGTTTTACGAGCAATACCTACGCTTTAAAATAAAACGAAGTGACCTGTAGCGGTCGTAGATGAAAGGGTGCGTGAAGAACATGCTGGGTTTTCTCTGGCAGATTCTGAAGAAATACATAAATATGGATTTTCTCAGATTTGTTAAAAATCTATGAGGACTAAAATACATAGATGCCACAGGAATAGCTTGAACATTAAATGGTAAATAGACTCGTTTTTATCTACTCAAACCACTTTATACAAAATTCCTCATTCACACAAGCACTTCAGTAGCCAGGAATCAAACCACCAACCTTCTGATTAGTAGGTGACCTACTCTACCACCTGGGCCGCAGCCACATTACACACCGACATGACTCACGAAGTGATAAAAATCCATGGATGTACATTTTCCTGAAGCAAAGGAATGAAATTTCTCTACATGAGCAACATAAATATGTGGGGGTGGGCGGGGTGTCCATATTCAACATGTCTGCCATTTTTTTCTTATATTCAGTAGGTTGCTGTAGTTGTGGCAATGAACCTGCTGGAGCCTCTAGTACTGCAACATAGAGCAAAAGCTGAGTTCTGCTAAGCATGATATGTATGATGCCCAGCTTCCCTGGCCAGTCAGTGTCGTGTTGCTTCTGTGTGCTTGTGTGTGTGCACTGCTCAGGCCTGGCTGAAAAGCTAAACCTAAGCTAAAACATGGGTAACAGATGACATGTATCTTTAGCAAACAAAACTTTATGATGACCTTAAAAATAATGCTGGTAACCTTCATGATGACGTCACAAACAGGGATTGGCTGGTTTTCCCAGGAGAGTCTGTGCTCGGTGTCCTCTCACCGACTGTCTGTAAGTTTCTCATTCAAATGGTAAAACTGTAACTATTTTAAAATTGTTACTGTGCATGATGGCATTTTAGGAGTGGAGCTATACTGATGATTTATTTCTTTTTTTCCCCTCTCTTTGAGACACACAAAACAAACATTTCCTAACATTTGCTACGTGTGGTTATTTGTGGTTTACAAGCAGAAAAATATCTGGTTCGATGTGTCAGCAAGGGCGTCCGGAACAAAACAAAACACTAACTCTGCCAAATCCAGCAGGCAGATGTGCCCACTGTGGCGACCAGTTGTGAATAAGAGAGCACCCGAAAGTAGCTGATCACCAATACAATTCGCTGCAGTTTATAAAAGTGCACCCCTAGTGGACAAACTATGAAATGCCAAGACTCGTAACATGGCTGTTTAATCAATTCACATTTAGCAACTTTTAAAAATGCCAATACTGATTTGCAAATAACAAGTACTGGCCTGCTAATAAATCCATCGGGCAAAAATGGTCGTACACTGGCTTCCCAGTGGAAAACACATTTTCAAGACTGTAATATAGGACGTTTGTGGTTTGCAGTGCATATATCAGCATGTGACTTATTATGCATTTGTAATGGAGCCATTAGAAGACGGTGAGAAACAAGCGTGTTAAAGACAACCCACAAACATACTGGAGTTCCTTATATGTTTCAAATGTTCTATAAAAATGGGCTCATAGCTTGCAATTAAATTAATTCAGAAAATATGGTCTTGCTGTGTTTTATCAATTTTTTTCCACTTTATTTGGGTGAGGGCATTGCTGTTGCAAAATCTGATGCTTTCATTGGCAAATAAAACACCATTAACTGATATCAGTGGCTGATTTAAATCTGCTGTCATATTAATTTGTGCTAGATTAATTAAAAGAGCAATGAAGAGCTGAAAATAGTGTAGAATGGGATGGTTTTTTTTTTTTTAAGGGTTTACTGGCACACATTAGTATCAGCACAAAATTTCACAATTTGTTCATCCCAACTTTTGAGGAAATAATATTTTCAGTGTCATAAGAATATAGTAAGTAGATTAATTCAGCAGCAGCTGTCACAGTCAGGTTGTCGTCAGAGGGCTCCTGTATTACTGCGCTTCTCGTGTTTGTTGGAACATGTTTCATCCATGAGGATGACTCAGAGTAGAACAAATCCAAACCAAATTACAATTATTTTTTTTCTCAGCTTGTGGTTGAATGTGGAAGCACATTTAAATGCATGATGGGTAAGTCATGTATTTTATGCTGCTGTGTTCACCCCAGACATTAAATGGCCATCAACAGCCCCCTGACAGCAGACACGGTTACACCCATAACAACACGATCCACAGAGAAAATAGGCTAAAATGTTTTTAAAGTTGCTGCATGTTGGAATTGATTTATAACATTTAAATACAAAAAACTAGCCCAAAGTGTTGATTTTGGAACATTTGGCTTTTCTGTTGATGTGGAGGAATGTACTGTTTTATTATTTATTTATTTATTCTTTTGTTTCCTGTTAGAAAAGTAAGTTTGTGTAGCCTTACTAGAAAAAAATGTAGGAAATGTCCTCGTCAGAAATGAACACCACCACCGTCTCCGTATCCATTTTAATTAGGAGCTGTAATTTCCAAGGCAAACATGCCAACATGAGCTCATTTATCTACAGTGGTGAATGACACTTTCATGTACTTTTACAGGTCAGAAATGGAAGTGCTCCTTTGTGCTGATGCAAGAAAACTGAACTGCATTGATTGCAGACATTTTCCTTCAGCTCCCCCACTTCCGCTTCTGTTTTCCGAGAACAACAGGGCTCTTGTATAAACTGTCAGACAAAGGGGACAAAGCTCCGCTTAATCTGCCGACCAAAGTGGATTTTACGTGAAGTAAACCAAGTAGAAATGCGTAATTTTAGCTCTACGGTTTGGATGCTTTTAATTAGTTTTGTGAGAATACCTGCATCAAACTTTTTTCTTTTTAAACTCATTTTATTTGATCTTAAAACATTGACCCATCTGCTGTAAAATGAGATCTTGAAAATAATTTCTCTTTTTTTTTATGGTTTTCCTGCCTTTCATTTTTTTTAGTCTTTTTTTTTATGAGCTTTACAAACTTTACCTCTGTCACCAACGGGCAACCGAAACACTTCTCTCATCAGCCTAAAAGGCATGAAGTGTGTGTGTGTGTGTGTGTGTGTGTGTGTGTGTGTGTGTCAGATGGAGAGGAGGGAGCAGGGGGGCCAACGCTGTTGCCCACTGGATCTAAATTCTTGACATTTTTTTCATCAGTAATGAGAAAGAAACTGGCGATCAAGGACCCTATAGGACACACACATTTCTGATTGGACAGGAGGCATTTCATGCTGGACTGTGATTGGCTGAGAGGACGATCTATCGTTTTTTTTTTCCTTTCTTTTTTCCTCGTGTATAGGACTTTGCAGTTACTCTGCATGTGTGTGTGTGTGTGTGTGTGTGTGTGTGTGTGCCTGTTTGATCCAATTTGTCTTTATTTTTCCTCTTGTAGGTTTTTTTTTTTTGCCATGATATTAGTCCTTCAGGTGTGGGTGATTCAGCCTCAAATTTATATCACAATATTTCAAGACAGTTTGCGTAACTCTCTAATACCTTAGAACAACTCCAGACCATATCTTTACATTTTTACATGCTGTAGTGCCATTCTTTGGAATATTTCAACTTGCCATACATCAATGTAATCTTTATATCCCAAATTTTAATATGCATGAAAGAAGTCCATAGTGACTAAAGAAAGTAACTCAAAAGTGCACTAACCCACAAAGAAATTGAAAATTGTTTTTTATTTTTACATATTGTCTAGATACAGAAATGCCATAGCTGTATCCTTCAAAACTGTAAATGAGGCCTTTCAAAACACAGAAAATTAATTTTGAGTGTGTTCACAACTTCATTTTTAAGAAAATCTTTTTTTTTTTATAAACTGTAGGAAAAATGAAAAAAAAGTTGCGCTGTGCAAATTTTACACAACAGGCATAAACTATAACTATATAAAAAAATAAACTATTTCCCATAGTGTAATCAAAGTTCCCCGGAAGTTTACAGGAAGGCACAAAGTCAAACATGCCGGCCTCGGAGAGAAGAACTGCGCTTCTCGGCAGAATGACATCACTTCCTGTCGTTGCAGTTGGTGGCTCTATGGCAGTATGGCTATGGCAGGCTGTTTTAACATAAAATCCGTTTGTCTGACTATCCGTAATTACATTTCAGATATCTAAAACGGCATTTTGGTATGCCGTAACGGTAATTTAAAATGTCCGCAATTACATTCTGACTAGTAAGAATAATAATTCAAGATATCTCAAATGACGTCACCGGATTCGTCATTTGACGGGTCACACATCCGTAATTACAATTTAAGATCTCTCAAACGTACTTATGACTAGTCAAAATTACGTTTTAGATCTCTGAATTAAGCGATTGCGTGTAAGCCCCCTTGTGCTGTACTGAGCTGTTGCCTGTGTAGAATTTCAGGTGGCTGCGATGGCCGTTGTGGACAAAATTGTAATAAAATGCAACAACATAGAAAGAGCTCTTCAGTATGGGATATGCGGAGAGCGCGAGAATCGTGTACTTAAAGACTGCTTAAGACATCTGCACAGAATCTCTGATTTTATGGCAGACAAACTGCCTCATAAACATTCCGCCAAAATGCTCCGTAATTCAAGATATCTTAAATAGAAAAGCCGTCTAATTCAAGATATCTGTAATTCATTTGGAGATATCTTCAAAGGCATTTTGACTAGTCAAAATTGCAGTTCTAGATATCTCTAATTTAGTTTTGCCTAGTCATTATTTGCTTTCAAGATATCTAGAATTTAATTTGCACTACTCAAAACTATTTATCACCTATCTAAAAATACATTTAAGATATCTTTAATTTGAATTATGACTAGTCAGAATGACAAACGAGATATCTCGAATTCACTTTCTGACGAGTCATGATTAAATTGTAGATATCTGAAATAGGTGTTTCTGATAGTCAGAAATTCATTGAAGATATCTTGAATTGAAGCCTCCATTCAACTCAGTGGTATTTCGACTAGTCAGAATGTAATTAGAGAGATCTTAATTTACTAATACGTCTAGTCATAAATCAGTTTCAGATATCTGGAATGTAAGTGTGAATTGAATTGAATTGAATTAAGTGTGGTGAATCGGATTTTATGTTAAAACGGCCCGACATAGTGGCTCGCATGAAACCACATGCTAGTTCATGACAACGTGATGACGGATATTCCAACATAGGAAGTGCCCTCAGCAGCTAATTAGATCAATTAAACCATAGACACGTATATATGTAGACGCAGCATTGAGCAGTCGGCCCGCTGCTGCGATACGTCGGCGCGTCCGCCATATTGTACGTGTCAGATCTGCGCTGTAAACTAAACGGACTGAACTTCATAAAATTCTTTAAGTTAATGCGTCTCATTCACACATTCACTATTATGTATTGTGAAACTGACAGGCACCAAAAATAATGTAACTTTGTCTGATAATTATAAATGGTAAATACTCCACGTATGTTAGTGTGCAGCATCACACCGGCGTATTTCTAATGTGTTTGTAACGCTGTTACTGTGATGATAAATATCTACAGCAACCAGGTCCTGACATGTAGATAAAACATCTGCAGGTTTCTGGATTAGTATTATTATTTTTTATATTCAGTGATTTTTGTCAATTTAAATATTATTAATGGTAAAAATCTTTAAGATAAAAATGAACAAAGTTTACAAATGAAAATAAGACACTGCTGTAGACACTGATCTACTTCACTTTCTTTTAGCAATGAAACTGTAAACTAAAATTATGGATCCATGTTTTATTGCATACAATAAAATTTTATGGTTAAAATGGTAAAAAGGAAAAGCTATTTCCAACTTGAAGTGCTTTATAAATGAAATGTATTATAATTACACAAAAACACGGAGACAAGAAGAACAAATGCAAAAATAGACTCGTGCAGACAGCAGCAAACAGAAGGTCTGGAGGATCAATCAGGCTTTATTTGTATCAGAGTCGTTGGTTCGGCCCAGCGTAGTTCAGGAAGATTGACTTCATTGTTTGGAGGCTGGTTGCACCGCAGGCCTGCAGAGAATCACTGTAACGTCTGCAAGTTCTGTTTTCAAAATGTTGTAATGGTCGAATACAATAAAACACAACTGCTCACTCTTACCTGTGACAGGTAAGCCCATGTGATCCAGTTTGGACTGCTCACTATAAATAGCTCCTGGCAGCACCAGAGTGACGCGCCTCTGTTTTTACCACATCCAATATGGCGGCGACGCTGACGTACGAATCAGGGCTCAATGCGTCGCATTCAGGGGCGGGCTGGGGTTTAAATTCAGCCCGGGAGTTTAGTTTCGAGAGGCCTTTTATCCGATTCTCCAACGGACAAACTATAATTTTAAAACAAGAGAACTTTATTTGCAGTATAAAAACACTATTTATTCAGCAGCATTAAAACAACTGTGTGTCCATGTAGCAGCAAAGGGGGGGAAATGGGTAAAAAATATTCTGATCACCAGCCGGTTCGGCCTGGAAACGACCGGCCGCTCGGGAAACCTCCGGAGTCTCCCGATGGCCACCACGCCCCTGGTCGTATTCGTGTAATAAAACACCTGGACGATAAAACACCTGGGTTATAGTTTCCTGTTTGGGCTTTTAGTGATTTCTGCGAACCGTTAGCAGAAGGATACAACGCTCTGGGACACACGCTGAGTCCATAAATACATATGTAAGTGTAAATTCTCTGGTTTTGTATGCAAAAAGAATTATTGCTCTCTTATGCAGTTGCAGTTCTACCGGCATTTAAAAATAGTTACGCGGTTGGGAGCTCCAGCCGGTGGACGTTTCTGATGATAAGGAAAAAAAAACCTGAACGTTTATTGGTGCTCGCAGGCTGGAGCCTTTATAAGTAAATGAGGGGCGTTTTCCATCCTCCTTTTCCAGTGAGCTGCTGTTATTAATGACACACTTTAATTTGAAGTGTGAACGTACTGAAACAAGGTGCCAGCAGCAGCAGCATTGCAGTGACACATTATATCCAGTGACACAGCACAAGTCAGATGTAAGCGCAAAAGTAACCCAGACAGTTTTTCCTGCACATTTTGACTGTAAAATAACTGTTTAACACTTTAACTAAAGTAACCTGCTTCAACTTGACGGCGTGTTTCTTCCTAAAGCGGTGAAACACGTGTTTTAACTCCTTTAGCGTGAACAGTTGTCCTGCGTGTTTTGCAGAGTACTGCGCTTTGTTGGAGGTTGTTGAAGTAACTCCCTTTTAGGTACTAAACTGTCATCGCAGGCCGACACGCGCCTCTCACGCTTGGGCGCATCTCGCGTGCACTAGGGAATAGTGATGGGTGTAAGAGCCGGCTCTTTGAAGTGAACGACGGGAGCCGGCTCCTGATAGTGAGCCGTTTCTTTTCGTTCGTTTTTTTTTTTTTGTGGAAGCCGCACGTGATTGGTTAAGATGAATGGTAGCATATGATCGTCTACACTAAGCCGGAGGGGAGGGTCCACGGACACACTGCGCAGTGAGTAAACAAACACCAGAGAGGAAGGGGCTCCAAAATGCGCTCGAGCCAGAAAGAGCCAGAGGAAGTTGCGCGTTACATCGAGGCAGGAACGGTGAGGAAAATGAGTGACAGAAAGACTGGAAACATTATAACCTTATACCTCCAAACATGTGAACGAGACACAGCGTACTTCAAAAGTGCCGGCGTTGGTGGACTGCCGGTCACAAATACCGTAATAGCACTACATGATTGTGAAGTGTAATTTCTGAGCTTTCAGGAACCGTTTAAATTTTTTCGATAGCGCGAATGGTCGAGGAGTTAAGGTGAAAAGCCAGCTGATCAAGTTCCTTGGACCAGCTATGTCTTAATCAGCTGTTTGCGCCTTGTAAGGTCAGGAAACCCGCGATTCAGTA
Source organism: Archocentrus centrarchus (assembly GCF_007364275.1). Taxonomy (NCBI): domain Eukaryota; kingdom Metazoa; phylum Chordata; class Actinopteri; order Cichliformes; family Cichlidae; genus Archocentrus; species Archocentrus centrarchus. The sequence goes on from NW_022060269.1 coordinate 571,986, forward strand.
TCGCCTGGCGTTAAAGGATTATTCTCATAGACAGAGAGTAGACTGCAAATTTAAAATTTAATATCGAGCAGGCTGCACAAACAACCTACATAGGTATACTGTATACGAACTGTTCATCCCTCAGTGTAATTAGAAGAACAAAACAGGGCAGGTCATCAGGCAGGAGAAACAGGATCAACTCCTCAAAGGCCCTTGTTTTTTCTGATTTCCAATCTTTTGTTTCATAATTTGTATTTGGAGCACTCTATTATATGTTGAGTATATAAAGAGATAGGGCTAATGTATGTTTTTACATTAGTAATTCATTTTACATTTTTTTTTTTTTTTAATTAAAATCTAAGGAGCCATTTGGGAGCCGAAAGAGCCGGCTCTCTGGAAAGAGCCGGAATTCCCATCACTACTACGGAACGTAAACGTATGGCGTTGCTATAGCAACGATATCGCAATATGACGTTTTTATATCACGTGAAAAATCTGTATCTCACGGATGATATGTGGCACAGATCTATAGTCTTCATCAATGCGCTGCAATAACTGTACAAAGACTGAAAAAGGTCACTGGAGCCAGCGTGTTTTTATTTCGGACTGCGCATGCTCAGAGTGTTTCCTGCTGAATGAAACAGAAAACCTCCGCCAGCCTTCTAGCTTCACTCTGAGCATTAATACAATCCTAAACTTTACTACTCTTTAAACATTTATTTATTTTTTTAGCTCTAATTCCACTAAAACGGTACGATTTTGTGTGCACTCAAGCTGCTTTGCAAAACCAGTGATGTAGAAAATCAGTAATTTCTTTAAAACAATTTAAACAATAATAATAAATCCCTCAGTTCCTACAGTGCAGCTCAGCAGTATTAAGATACCTCCCTCGAAGGTCACAGAAGACATTTCACAGCTGTTTTCAAGGACTAAGTAGTAGCTTATAAAATAATCTCATTATGTAAAATGCTTGTCCATTTAAAAAATATACACACATGAGTGAGTAGTTTGGAGTCTTGTGTAGTATCAGCAGATCTTCTAATCAGCTCCTTAAAAAATCCACTGAATAAGTAAATAATAAAATGATTTTTACAGATGTAAAGAAAGTAAAGGAGATTAGTTATACATGCCTGAAGGATCTTATTGTATTTTTAAGCCTTAAAAATCATTTATGAATCACTGCTGGGATTACACAGCACACAAAGTAAAGCCATCTATTCGCTAATATCGGTACAGTTTAGTTTCCTGTGTTCCTTTCTGTGTTTTCTGATATGACGTCTGAAACGCTCCTAAATGACTGCTTCGTTCACTGTGAGATTCGGTGTGTTTAATGTCCTGTAACGATGGGGATTCCCTCATGCTTTACACCACTCCTGTGACAACAGCTGACTTTCAGAATCAAACTTAATGATGAAGTCGGTATACTCATCTAGGAAGCATGTTTTTAAAAAGAGATGCCCGTATTCTGGTTTTACTAAATCGCTCATTGATTATTATTGTAGCAGGAGCTTTCAGGATCATTCGTCTGTTTTACTTTGGAAAGCTGAGGACAGGCGTCACAGTCACAGTGATGAAGGAGAATTTATGGAGCAAATTTAACACGTGCTTCTGTAAATGTGACAAAAGTTAAAAAAAAAAAAAAACAATTCAGGAGCATCCGCTGAATATGGACATGATGACATTTTTGGTTTTCATGCTTTACCTTTGTAGGCGACCAAACTTAATGTGGAAAATAAATGATCTGCTCCTTTAACTGTAACTGATTTAAATCACATTTGGCATTAATTAATTTCTCGTCTTCTTTGCCCTCCACCAACCAGTCGCAGAATATTTAGACTCAGTGATGTTTTTTGGTTTTTTTAATTTTCAAAATGGATACAAGTGTTTCGATCTCCAGCATGAGGTCCGGGGTTTTCATGTGATCACTGAGTGTGTCCAACATGGCTTCACCGTTACTGTGTGAATTTTACGCAGGTTAAACGGTTAAAAAAAAAAGTGTGATGAAGTGCTGAAAACCTTACGGTTGCATTTCTCCAGGACAAACCTGAATAAACAGCTGCAAAAACAAAATAAGCATAAAGAATAAAAGATCAGCATCACAGCTGCTGCTGGCCAAACTGTTTAACATCAGCCGTGCTGACTGAAAACAGTGTTATTTCTCAGGTATGTGCAGGCTAAATGTTTCATGAAGAGCTGAGAGACTCTGGAAGTGTTCTTATTGGAGGTAAAGGCTTATTGACACCTTTATTGGTCCAGCCCAGAGTTTCACATTGTTTTGTTTGCATGTTTGTGGTTCTGGTCAGGAATCCTGGTAGCCTGGGAACCCGGCGGATCTGAGAGCTCATGTTTTATTTGCTTTGGCAGAATCCTTCTGGCACATCTTAGATGTATTTTTCTGGCTACTTTTTCTTGACTTTATGACTGCTTGTACAACTATGTACCATTTAACCAAACTGTAGCAAGCAGCAGCTGATTTTACACAATCACCTTGGGCTAAAATGGCTCCAATGGTCCCCTAAAACGGTTCCTGCAGGAGAAGCCAGTACCCTCTGAAGGTTTAGGGACTTGGAGCACTAATATTCGGTCAGATCCACCCGTGTTTTCCGCAGTATTGCTCTAAACTGCAGCAGCAACTCGTGGTTGACAATCGGGGGAAGCGTGCAGAGATTTTACGAGCAATGGGCTGAAGAAGTAGTCCAGGTTTCATTGTCCAAAGGATGACAGAGGGGATTTGCGATCATCACGCTTTTGATGTGTCAGCGCTGTGATTTATTTAATCTTCCTGTGGCTTGAGCCCTGCTGTGGGAACATAAATCACAGTACGCTGGATGAACTTTTAACCCCGAGAGATTCTGGACACCAGTTCATGGGAACTTCTGCTACTTTTGGTGAAAAACTCATGTATAAATGTCATTTTCAGCTTCAGCATTGCCTCTGAATGGCACAGATGAAGTGAATCCCATTAAAGCTTGTTCCAGCAGATCATCCCGAGCCACCACGTAGGCTCGGTTTGCTTTCTGTCAACTTTCGTCTGCGTTCTCCTCGGCGTCTGGCTTTCTCAGGGTTAAAATAGAAGCTGTGCCTGCTGGTCACATGTCTGACACACAGGCATGTGCTGCAGCCACGCACATGCACGCACAGCCGTGCAGACATGAGCTGCAGAGGGAAGAAGGGAGACGGGCTGAGAGAGAAAGGAGGAGACCCCTCCCCCAGCGATAAGTGTGTTGTGCCTCCTTCCCTCCATCCTCCCCTCCTCCCTTCTCTGAAGTGGGTGTGTGCAAGTCCGGGGGTGTGCCATATCACATCCACTGCACTGGCTCACGTGGTGTGGAAGTCCGTGTGTATGTGGAAGGAGGTGCCACAGTAGTGGTGCATACGTTGTTGGGTGAGAGCCTTCGAGAAAATACCATGACAGTTTGACGGGCTTACGCGGGTCAGATGAAAATGAAAAGACTCGTCCCAACAGTGTAGTCTATTATTTTTGAGACCATGTCGAGCAGACCTCAGCGCCTCTGACTGGGTGATGGAGAGGCAGCATAGCCACTGAGATTGCAGTCTCTCATGGCAACATATTTACTAGCAGCGTGTGATGGTAAAGGGATGGTTCTCAGATGAGACGTATATGAGAAAGATTCACTGTGTTGTAATGAGCGAGCAGGAAAACAGTGGTGGACTTTGTATGAGCACAGTCGATGCAGTGGCCCAGTTTTCTACAGGAAAGCTCAGATCAGCCGCCCCTGCTCCTGTCATAAACTTTATGTTGTGATGAATATTTCACCTGTGAGAAATTTAGTCCTGCTGTCTTTGTTTCTTTGTCCTCACATGGATTTTCTCTCCTGCCTTTTTTATTGTAGGAAAAAACTAATTTTTCCTTTTTAAAATAAAGTTTACATGAACTAAGAAAGCAGCATTAAAGATATGTAAAATATCCCTGCATGTTTTAATTGCTGCTAGTGATTTAAATTGTATTTTTCTGCATATTTGTTGATTTGAAAATTGTTATGAAAACTACAGTTAAGGGATTTTTTTTAAACAGCTCAAATGTTGGTTTGTTGTTAGTTTGTGCTTTTCTATTAATACAGCCGGTGTTTCAGTGTCACATGCACGATTATGGAGTTACAGTACTTTTAGAAAACAAGTCAATGAGCCATTATTTTCATTCAGTTAAATGTGACACACACACAGCTTTGGATGAAATACAACGGAAATATAAGTAGTTTAAATAACATTAAAAGTTCCTCTTGTTTCAAAAATTGTTTTAGTAACTGTTTTATGTGTTTAGGATTCACTGTAAAATGTTGGATGTGAAGGATTTTTTCTTTTTCCACATGTGCTTGTTTTTCTGAGCTCACCTTAAATCTCGCTGTTTTCCACCTGGACGGATGAAGTGTGACTCTGTGACGCAGCAGCTGGTTTGGAGCCACGCAGGCTTCAGTGTGCAGCTTACAGAGGTGTGCTGTGGAAACTTAAACCCCCACACACAACACAACTCTCATTAAAATAGGTCACATCATCCGAGTCGGAGGGAATAATTTCATACTAAGGGAGAGGTGATTAAACTGAGGGGGTTTTTTGTTTGTTTTTTAGGAAAACTTTGCCTAACAAATTTTCATAAATGCAAAAAACAAAATAAACCAACAAAAAACAAAAAAAACAAACAGAATCTACATATTTGTTTTAACACACAACGCATATTTATAATGTAGTAGATGTTGCTGTTTGTGTTGTTGTTGTTATTATTATTACTATTATTAAAATGATAAGGAAGGTAAAATATAAAATATTGGTAAAATGTAAATAATGTAGAGGAAAATTGAAGTTCAGTATATGTAACAGAATTTTGTTTAGTAAATTATCTAGAGTTTAGAGAGTCTAAAAAAATGAACACACAACGTTCCAAAAATGGAGCTGCGATATTTTAGGAATCTGCAGAGGAAAACTGAGAGATTTGTTTGCAACTGGAACAACTTTTTATTGTTGTTGTCGGACACGATTTGCAGTTCCCACTTACTCCAAATCTGCTGAGCAGCACAGACCGGTTTGGGTGGGCCCCACTGCAGGGTATCATTTCAGCAGAGTGGGGATGCAACGACAGGGACTTTATTCCAGTCAAACTATGATGATGATGTTTTGTCACGTTGTCATCATTATTACTCTTATGTATTACAGTACAGGTTGCAGTAATAATGCCATTTATATTGACATGTTTAATTTTTATATGATTAATTTTTTCACTGACCTGCTCTGATAAACGAGTAAAGACCTTGTTTGTAAAATGAAAACCCACCTCAGTAGTAAGTGAGCCCCATGTTGTCAGTGTTGTGTTGGTAATACTGTAGCAGCTGGCTCAGTGGAGTCAGAGCAGCAGAGAGGAGCTCAGCGACTCAGTCGGCCCTCTGCTGTTCAAAGCTGCAAACTAGGGGAGTGAAATCCAAAGAGGTGAGGCAGGAGTGTGAGTGTAGTGAAGAGACGGGCCCCTTGCCATGCTGCTTTTCTATAGGCTGCAGTTGGCCCCACCCTGTTCCTCACAGATTCAAAACAAAGCCGAGGCTGACTTCACTCTCTGTGTGTGAGGCAGGAACTACCCCCTCCTCCTTCTTCCTTCTCCCCCATTTTGTATTTGAAGCGGGGAGAGGCAGAAGCTGGGCCCCCGTCCACTTTGTTTCCTGTCCAGGAAGTAAACTGTCTTACAAAAATGCTAAATTTGTTTTGTTTTTGTATGTAAAACAAACAAACAAAAACCTGAAGAAAATGACTTTTATACAGCATTAAAAAAAATCTTATTTTGTATAAAAACACAACTGTGGAAACTGTGTTGCCTTTAAGAAACAAATAGGTGGAGTGTGTGTGTGTAAAATCATTGAATTCTGGGTGATGAGCAGAGTTTTGTCATGTAAAATATTTTTAAATGAGCAGTAATGAACAGTGAGGGGAAAAAAAGCAGACACAGTTCCATAAATGTGCTCTTAAAGCTGGTTATGAGTCAGCATTGATACAGTTTGAGAGAGTAAAAATTAAAAGTTTATTAAAGTTCCTAAATTCCCAAAATATCCACAAAAATCCACTCCTGTCTTTAAAAAATTAAACAAAGATTGATATCATGGAAAAATGAACTTCACCTTCACAGCTGAACATTAAACCAGTGCAACAAAAACTAAATCAAATGTCACTCATCTTTCCACACTCCAGAATATGTTTTTGTCCACAGTGTGGAAATCTGCCACACTGGAAATAAAAGAGGGGGGGGCTGGGTCCTTTTTTAACACACACCAGGAAAGATTGAATCTGTTATGAAACACATGTTAAACACTTCTGTTCTGTGAAGCAAGGCTTTTAAAAGGTCACAACATTTAAATAAGTTGAGGAAAAATTGTGAAAATCTGATCACACTTTTTTTTTCTTTAAAATTCATTTAATTTGTCACTTTTTCAGCTTTCCCTGAAATTACTGTAAAAATCTCTGCATTGTTTTAAGGTTGAATGTGAAGCAGCTGCTTATATTTGTCAGGTTAAAATAAATGTCTGAAGAGCAAAATGAATCCTAAAATTTGATATGAAATTTGGGTATTTCTTATCTGTGGTTCACAGAAATGTGCAGCCCTCTTTGAGGCTGTCACAGCTTATTTTTTCAAATCTTATATTTATCAGCTCATTGTTGTTTTGTGCTGTGAGGGGAAAAAAACTGTTTGGTTGGTGTCTTCATATTTTAAAAATTTGCAGGAGTTTTTCTTTAGGCTTCTCTGTGAGGGATCTTTATTATTATTTCTTGGAAAATATTTTTCTAACAGAAGAGGGAACACTAAAGCTTTATCAGCGGTCAGCTGCTGCACATTTGTTATAAAACATAAAGAAAAATCAAAGCTGGCAGGTTATGTTCAAATACAGTAACAACTTTGAAATTATATCTTTATTTTTTTCAGGAAATAAAGCGATTTCCAGATTTTTTTTTCTTTAATTCTTTAACCAGTTTTGGCCCAAGAACCAACATTTCTGTATCTCCCAGTGTGTTTTTTCTCGTCATGAATTAATCTTGCGATGAGCTACAGTCCAAGTTAAGATGGCAGTTGTCACTCGTCAGTCGCCATGTTACACTCATTTACTGTGCTACTTTCGCCGGACTTGAGCCGCTGTTTTAACCGGCTGGGGTTTTAGAGCTGATACCTGTGTGCCACAGGGACCGATCAAACCGGAAAACGTGGCTCCACGTTGTATTAACCTGTTTTTTAGCCGACGCCCGTTTTCTGCCGCATCACAGGTTTGTCGGCTGAGCTGCAGACGTGCGTCTAGAAGGGCTTTTCAGCCAGCAGCGCGCTGTTACAACTGTTTAAAGTCGAAGCTTGTTTTCTCTGGTTTGTTCCGTAACCTTTACCCAGCGCGGAAAACGCAGCGCGCGGGTTTAATCGGTGCTGTCGGTTACAGCGAGCGAGCCGAACCCGACGCTTCTGCTTTACAGAGGAAATCATGTGACTCTTCCCTCAGCGCTGCTATACTACAACACCTAAAGTCCCCCGTGTGTGTGTGTGTGTGTGTGTGCGCGCGCGCGCTGTATCAGCCGTGAGCACACATTCTATAGAAGGCTGTGACCCCACCCCCCCTCCCCTTTTTCGCGGGCCTGCGCTGTACTGCCGTCTCGCCCCCTCCCTCGCGCCGCTGTAGTAACTTGTGAGTAGTTTTTAAGCACTTTATGAATGGACGGGCGCGTTCACGTTACCCCACTACTACACTGTGAAGCAGAATGTCCGCGCGCACAAAAAATAAATCCTGTAATTGAGATAACTGTTTAGTATTACAGTCTGCGCGCGCATGCACTTCCTGTTAGTCACCTTAAACGTGTCGCGGTGGAGGTGCGTCTCTGTATGTGAGAGGAAAGCGCGCGCGCTCGGAGGGAGGCTGTTGAGACAGGCGTGAATTTGACTTTCTCCTCGTGCGTTGTGCGCAGAACACCACAGCGGCTGCTTAAATATGAGGTTTACTGTATAGCTCATAATAGAGCCATGAATCCGTCTGTGCCCCCCGGCCCAACCGAGACGGTGGCAGCTGTGAGATGAAACAGATGGCTCGGATGGAGAGGCTCGCCACACCGCCTCCATGATCCTATGTTCATGTAATGGCGTATGTGGGCTCGCCGCCTTCCTCCTCCTCCCATGTGCTGTGAATTCTCCGCTGTCATGTGACTGCACACTCATTGTAGTAAATGGGCGTTGTCTGGCCAAGATGGCCGATTACTGGTTCTCACATGTATGTAGCCTATAGTATGTGTGTGAGGGGGGCAGGCGAGGGAGGAACAGGGTTTCGTACTGAACCAGCAAACCTGGCGTTGTAACACCTGTGTGTGTGTGTGTGTGTGTGCTGAGAACACACTCAGTGGTCTTTCTCCACAGTGCGCTTTATCCCAGAAGAGTTTATTAGAATCAGCAGGAATGGCCAAGTGGGTTTACAATCCTGACACACACGCAGCTCACCCACCGGCCTCGTCCCACCGTTCTTCACCCTTTCGTCACTTACGCTCCAGTAGGCCCGATGGTTTACGTTAAACTGTGCCCCCAGCATCTCAGCTCATGTCTCTGACATCATTTCCTAAACTACAGGTGCGTATAGGTGTAACTGCGCTGTTTGGCCGCCGGTCCGCGGCTCCTGCGCCGTGTTCGTATCGTGACATGGCTGTAAGTACACAAAATGGCGAGTAGAGGAGGAGGAGGAGGAGGCGCTGGTGAAGGTGCGGAGCACACCATCAGCTCTTCTGGGTTTTTTTTGTTTTTAAATCTTCGTTTTGAGGTTTTACATTTAGACGAACGTTAAACGCGCATTTATTTTAAACTCCTCTCCACAGATATGAAATATGAAGAAAGGCCTGTGTGAGCATCAGGTTCAATTAGGAATGAAAACGGGCTTTTCACCCTGAGGAGGGAGCCGTGCGTATTCAACCTAAAATCCAAGCGCTCCATCTGAGCAGCGCCCCACTCAGTTCCACCTTCTCAAAATGGAGACCCTCGCCTCTCCAAAATGGAGCCCTACCGCACGAGCAGCAGGCGGGGTCAGATGAGAGAACAGAGCCTGAACTTTGACCCATAGCCTACTGCTGCACCCTCCCCCTTTTAACCTAAAGGAATTCCCGAGCTGAGGCCTCTCTGCCGCCAGCATTACGGCCACGCCATGTGTAACTCTTTTTGGCAGAGGAGCAGCTGACTAAACATGTTTTTAAATGCAAAGAGCGGCAATTAAAACCGTCTGTTCTTTTCTCATGATTTATATATTGTGTTGGCATGTTAAAAAAAAAAAAAAAAGAAAAACAGTACTAATTAATACAAAATAACTGGGCTAAAAATACAATATAGTGAGGAATGTAAAACTTAGTTATTTTTGCTGCTGGTTAAAGGTCACTTTGTTGCATATTACCTGTAAGGTATGCAGGATGTGACGATGCAGGACAACAAACGGGAGGGATATTCATGATTAATGCACGCATATATGGTGTACCTTAGTGCCTTTGCATACAGCATCGGGACTGTCAGCCTTCTCCACAAAGCTCACTGGACTCATAATTAAGTTGTGATTGGTCAGAAATGACCAGGAAGTAGGTATTGATGGACCAATGAGACTGCCGCCAGTGAGTGCGATGACCTTTCCCCTATAAATCCGGCCGATAGAGGAACGATGACAGTTGTGACAGGGCAGCCCTCTCCTCCCTCGGTCCCTCGTTCCTTGTCTGTGTGCCTTTTTGCACAATAGTGTTTTTGTTTGTTTTAGGAAAAGCTGCTGAATGAACAGCAAGACAAGTTAACTGACTTACCCGAGCTCACACTTGTTTTGCATGTGAAGATGGGGAGTGGTGCTGTCTGTGGGTTTGCTCACAAAGACGAGGTTCGATTTCCTGTGACATGCTGGCAGACATCATGAACCCACAGCCAGCCTCCTGTAATTCAGTGTGGATTTACCCTTTAAGAAACACTGCCTGCTCTCCTCCTCTTCCACACCTGTGTATTAACACATATTTACAGCTGGTAGCTGACTGCGCTCTGCTCATTATCTAACACAGAAGCCGTCCTCCAGCTTTATTTTCTTACATTACCCCCACCCCATCACCCCTATTCCCACCACCTCTTGCTCAGCTTCCTCCTCCCGTTTGCTCCGTCTATTTAAAGCTCTCATGCAGCTAAAGTTACTTCCACTGGAGCTGTCACTCCAGCCTGTGACGCTGGGGGAAAACTCCAGGAGAGGGCATGGAAGAAGGAGAGAAAATACAGAGGAGTGGGAAGGCAAACAGGAGAAAGGGATGAGACACAGCTGGATGTGGTTTTTCTACACTCTACGTGAGATTCTTTGGAGAGCAGAATTTCATTGTATTTGCTTGAACAACATTTCCAGAAAAACATGCAGCCTATTGAAGAGGAGGCACCAGACGTTTGCTTAAAGAGGGGAAACAGCCCACATGTGACTCCTGTTTCGCTGCAGTTTGTGAGGTTATCCAAGTGAATTTAAGATAAAGCAGACTTTTAAACTCAAAGGCTGATCCACCTGTAGCAGATTTAGAAAAGCTTCTCTTTACCTCACCTCAGCTCACCGATGTTCGTTTACCTAATTCTAATTTACCTGCCAGCTCAGCGGTTTGAAGACGTGTTGGAAGGGTCACCGGGCAGAGAGAGGGTGGCTAATATAAGAACGTACAGGTGGGGCTGGATGACACATTTTTGGCTGGTGACAAAGTTAGTGGGCATTTTGGGCCATGGTGTTTGGTTGCCTCTATCCTCTCAGTCTTCAGCATTAGCAATAAAATATTAATCTGTGATTTTAAGCCGGCCAGATAGCGCTTATAAAATATTAACCCCCTGCACTTCTGTGCTCTTGTGCCAGCAACCAGCATTTGTTTCCTACTAGGGGACATTTGAGTGTGAGGGTTTGTAATGGGAGCAGGTAATAGCTTCTCTCTACACACTGGTCTCTGTTTGTGTTCATGTGCTTTGCCCAACAGTATTTACATATATGAACCAAGCCACAAAAAATAAATAAGTTCAATTTTATTTATATAGCACCAAATCACATCAAACAGTCGCCTCAAGGCGCTTTGTGTTGTGGGTAAAGACCCTACAATAATACAAATACAAATCCAGTCACATATTTTTGTTCTGACAGAAGAGTAAGCTAAGGCTACAGCTAGTTAGCTTAATTACTAACACCCGAAGGCAAACAGTGAGAAACTGTTTTTAGTGACTGAAGAGAACAATTCAAGTGTCGTTATTAGCAAAGTGAAATATCATTAACAATAATTTTAAAAAATTACAGTTTTTATATTTTAGCTGTTTTATTTTTCCAGGTTCTTGTGTCTGCTCTGTTTCTCACATTCATTCATTTTAACACTTTTTAAATTAAATTAATTTTTTTTTTTTACGTGCACCATGAAATCATAACTTCAGTTTGACCTTTGATCCGAGCTCTTCAGATGTTTCAGTGGTAAAGTGAACGACCCTGAAGCGTTTCTTTCAGGCGAGCTTTGGCGTGGAACGTGCACGTGAACGTGTGCTCGCGCAGGCCGGGGAGGACTGTGGCTGTTCGATGCCCGATCCTGAGTATACACATCTAAACACTGTCACTGCTGAAATCAGGAGTGTTAATGAACCTTCTTGCTGTAAACTGAAGTTGCTGCAGCTAACCTCGACTGTGGTCCGGGTACATTTACGTAAATCGTGGCCCGGTGTGCCACCAGCCTCCTCCACACATGACCACATTGTGATAAGATTTGTGTGTAGATGTTTTTTCTTTCTGATTCAGACTTAGTGATTATGTCACAGCCAGTGAAGTTGTGTCAGCATTAAAGTGGCTCTAAGGCTGGTGTTCATGGGAAAAGCTTAATAAAAACAGAGCAAAGCCAGGCTTCTTTAAACCATGCAGACTTCTTTCGATTTGTTTGGGTCTGTGATGCTCATTTGTTTACAGTGGTCAGGAGGCTTTGTGGTTTAGTACGCTGATTGTAGGTGAGGTCACTTGAGACCTGCAGAAGGCAGCCAGTAGTCAATATAGTAAAAGGTGGATAAAAGCCTTTGTGATGTATTGATGAGCACTTGTGGAGTAGCTGTCACAATTTGTATGGACTTTGTTTCCTTCTGCTGGGAGTGTTTGAGTTTGGTCTGTCCAGCTGCATCATCTTAATATCTGATAGCCACATTATAAAGCTGCTTATCTACAGACTTCAAGAGAACTCTGTGTTTGATCTGACGCAGCAAATTCCTGCAGTCAGATTCAACAAATGATCCTGAAAGCTACACGGTGAGAATCCGATCTATGTTTGACCACATATCATCTTTTCCTTTTACACGAAAGACTCTCCAAATATATCTCATTAATATGAATGACTATTTACCTGATTTAGTAAGTAAAAATAGTAGCACCTTCCGTCTGGGTTTTATTTGCTTTAGTGAGAGAGATGGCAGTCAAACCTGTCAAACATGCCTTTTTGTGTCACTGAAAAGTCCCAGTGGGAGCAGAAGAACACTGTTAAAACACATGCACGCATACATGCACACCCCGACTTTGGATGACATTACACATTGTGGCTGTGAATGCTGCCGTGTTACATTGTGTGTGTGTGTTTTATCACATGAATGTGTGTTTTGCCCTACTCTCTCAAACTACAGGAAGTGCTGCGACACACAGCTTCTCTCAAACTTTGTGTTCATTAAGCCAAACAAAACCAAGTGGATGAATTCTGGGGTTTGTAGTAAAACATGGAAATCTTTTGCCAGTGCTTTCATAGACGATAACACAATGAATAAAGTAACTGTGGCCGATGTGAACACTGGCCTTTCATTTAGTTATTACAAACTGAGTCTAACAGCAAGCTGAATCCTCCAAGTATTAAAAAACAAATATAAACCTCTTAATATTCTGAAATGACATCTTTTAAAAAATATCCATCCTCAAATGTGAAAATGAAACTACAGGAATAAATGTTCCATTATGTAATGGAGTCTCACTAAAAAATCTAACTCAAAAGTAGAATGAATTATTAATAAATATGCACTGTGCTTTTCTAGTTAAAAAAGGTGCCTTTTGGATGTGTTAGGTAAATAGTGTTTTTTAAAGATAGATTCATGAAGACAACAACAGAACATTTGGTTTGCTTGCTAGAAGCGATGTTATGGTGTTAACAACATCCCATAATCTCTGCTTCACTCTCGTCTCAACTTGGAAGAAGTGAAGAAACTGGGTTATGGGTATTTTTAGCTTGATACTATTAATCATCTATTTATTAATCATCTATGGCAAGTGGAGATAATTGATACTGGTTTATAATTCTAGAAATTGATCTAGTGGGGGGGGCTAGGAGAAAGGGACTTAATATATTTATATTTGACATGTCAAAGTCTGCCCATTCTTATTGCTTGTGTGCGAGTTAATGCTGCTTTGTTTAAGCAGCTGACATGGTTGATTTATGTTGAAGGTGCCATGTGATGTCTGTGTCCTGCACCAGGCTATGGCATTAGTGAGATGGGACAGCCCCTCCCAATTTGTACTGTTTCAGTGAACATGGTTACTTTTGTGTTGACGTGTACAGTACTTTACCCCAAACTCTAACTCTCACGCCTAAACCAAGTACTTTTTAATGCTCTAATCAAGCCCGTATGTGGAGTTGATCGTCACAGTACAACAGTCTGTCAGTTAGTGCTGCTGCCACAGTTAGTTTTGCAGTTGACCGTTTGGAAGTGTAATCATTTCCGTATCTCTGCAGCAGTAATAATTCACTCTCACAGCATTAGATAGACTCTCTGAACAGGAGTTGGAGCCGTTCTGTGGAGCTGCCCTGATGGTGGACATGAGATTTGGGGGACATAGATGGATACATGAATAGAATGGTATCATACTGACTCGATAGCTATTTAGTTCCTGTTGTACTTTTTGCTATGAAAGTGAAGGACGTCACCCTCACACCCACAGACATGCCTCGCTGTGGTATAGGAGGCCTCGCTGTCTAATCTGAAGCGCTCTGACCCTTGGCCTTTGACTCCCCCCTCCTGGAGGCAAAGAGTTTTTCCTCCCTTTCCTCTTCTCCACCTCCTCCTCGAGGACCTCGCTCTTCATTCTCTCGGCTTCTTTCTTTTCTTTCTTTCTTCTCGTCTTTCTCTTCACTCCTTTGTCCTGCTGGGGACCGGAGCAGAGCGTGGATTTAAAGCCTTCACAGCTGAAGGAACCTCATCAGCTTCAGTTTTACATTCAACCTTGGGCATTTTCGACCTCCATTGTCAATGTGTTTCCATCTTTGCATTTCAAAAATGAATCGGGGATGAATGTCTTAAAGCAGATTTCTTTCTTGTTTCATTGATTCGGGTTTATTTTAAGCCGTGCCTTTTCACAGTAAATCAGTCCTGTCCACTTACATTTGTTTACATCCGTGTGTGTAGCTAATAACAGAACTGTGGTTAAGCATTACTAACTTGTTTTCACGTGGCATTATGTTCTACTGCCGTACCTGATAATTCAGTGCAGGTTTTAAAAACAAACGGTTCTCAATGTTGCAAAGCACTTGAGTAGATGACGAACCCACATGCAGATAAAAAGGTGATATTTAAAAGATATAACAGATGAGTGATGTAGCACATAAGTAAATGTGAAGCATTTTGTTGTGCTGTCTATCCGCCCACCCATCCATCTTCTTTGCCCGCCCATTCTTAACTTGTTGCCATGGTTTCGGCCAATGGCGTAGGCTGTTGGTTGGCAGGTGGTGACGCTAGAGGTCAAACAGGTTCAGTGATCGTGTCTTGATGGGGGGTTGGGATGTATTTGTCTGTGGGGTGATGGTTTGGAATGGCATTGGGAAGGATAACGGGGAGCTGATGTGCTGATAAAGTGGAACTTTTTTGGTGCTGTGAAGTTTTTAGTGTGGAGGGTGGTAGCTACACATGTCGATCAGTTCTGTTTATTAAATATGTTTTTATTTGGGTTGCAGATGGTGATGTAGCTGACAGCCAAGCACTGAGGATCAAAAGTTTTTTTTTTTTTTTTTTTTGGTGGAATTGGGAGGTGGGGGTGGGGGTGGGGGTGGATGGAGGATGGATGGAGGATGTCAGGTATTCTATATGTACAAAAGACTATTCATCTGTGCTGGAGCCTCCTGGGGGTTAGGATGGCGTTTGGTATGGGGGTTGGTTGTTTAAAGCTATTGATGCTCAGTTGGGTGTGGTGCATGGTTCTTAAAGATGGTAAAGATGGGACAATGCATTGGCTTAATCTTCTAAATAACTTATTTTTAATTTGGCTGACATGAAAATATGCCACTGCATTCTTCCATAAAAATGGCTTCATTAAAGGTGAAAGATGTAGGACTAATGCAGCAGATGGAAAAAGTAGTCTTGAGTAAGGATGGAAATGAGGAACCATCACGGTGGAATATTTAAAAACTAATCTACCTCCAACTGTGTTCCAAACATGATGAATTTGATTTTGAATTTGAAAACAATACTAAATGCCTGGATTTAAAAGCAGGATCACTGACACTGCCATGGTTGATTAAAAAACCTTTCAATACCAGCCCATCTCAAGAAATCACAAGTGAAACCAAAGAGAGTCACAGGAGAGGTGGTTTGTGTTACTAATGTGCTAAATGCTTGAGAGAGAGAGAAGGTTCGTGCCTGTAGATATCCATCATCAGCAAACTGGTAAAGGAAGAGATGTGGCCAAGAAAGCCAGATCTGTTCACACATTAACCCAAAAGCTGACCTAAAAAAAAAAAGTTTAACTTTACTTCTCACGTTGTGTGTGGGTGGTTTGGCAAGATGCTGGTTTACTGCTCTCCAACAACTAGAGCCCCACAGTGTTTGCCTGTGGCAGTTGGATGGGGTTGTAGTGTAAGGGGCGTTGAGGAAGTAGACCTCTAAACAGATATTTTGGCAGCCATCAGAATCAGAACCCATCCAGCCGAGAACAAGATGTTTCTAAGTTTAACTGGGTTCAGAGAGATGGCACTACAGGTGGCCGAGCCAATCTAGAGTCACTGATGGAAAACGAAACAGTTGCAGAACACAGTTCCAAACCCTCACTGACCCTAACTATTGAAGTGCTTCAGTAAAACTGGCATGTTTATTAGCTGGAAGCCTGTCTTAATCCCTGGAGGTAGAATTGCTGTAACAACAGACATTTAGTTTTATCAGTGCTGTCCTGACATAAGTTGTGTTTTTAATTGATGTAATTTCCTAACTGTGGTGCTCAGATGTGCCAAAAGCATCTAGTTGGCTTCATTACTTATTTGGAGAGCAAAGGCGATTGCTGCTTTTCTTGTAGTGCAGTAAAGGTGGGAATTAAGACAGTCATTTCTAATGATGCATTTATAATCTGTAATGATACATATCCAGGCATTAGAGATCTCTTGATATGCCCTCAGGCAAATGTGAGCATTGACTAAGCTGAAATGAAAACAGTGATTTTTCTGTATTGTAAGACTGGCAAGAAAGTACAGTTGGCAGTACTTTCAGAAATGCTTGGCGGATTGTCTTACAGTGTCTGAAACTCCCTCCACTAACTAGCAGATGAGTCATCGATGCTCTCTTGGAGTAATTTTGGGGGGCTGGTCACTCCTGGGAAGGTTCACCACTGTTCCAAGTTGTCTGTATTTGTGGATGATGGCTCTCACCATAGTTTGCTGGAGTCCCAAAGCCTTAGAAATGGCTTAGTAACCCTTTTCCAGACTGACAGATGTCAGTGACTTTGTTTCTCATCTGTTCTTGAGCTTCTTTAGTTTGTGGCATGATGTGTTGCCTTTTGAGATCTTTTAGCTTGCTTCACTTTGTCAGACAGGTTTTATTTAAGTGGTTTCTAGATTCAACAGTCTGGCAGCTTTTAGTATTTTATACTTAAGTAATTAAAGCCCCACATAAAAAATTCCCATTAATAATCCTTATGGGGAAGGCCAGAGCCTCTTTGGATGTCACCAAAGTTGTTTGTACGCAGTAAAGATGATACAACATAAGTTCGTCCATTCATCTGCCAATCTGTCCATTTTCTTAACCACTTATCCAATTCAGGGTCATGGGTGCAATGGAGCCTATCCTGGCTGTCATAGGGTGAGAGGCAGGGTGCACCCTGGACAACACCAACGCTGTAGAGAGAAATCTAACTGTTTCCTTAGAGATGCATATAGCGACACGCAGGGATGCATCATAGTGATGATTAGACTGGGCTCATGTTCAGTGTTCTGTGCCACAGGGCTCATCTGTAAGTGCTATAAACCTCTTGAGCTGGTGGCAGGAAGGTTGGTGCACTGTTTTTGGTTTAGTGACCAAAAGAAATGTTTTCAAATGGAACATCTTCCTCTCACCACTCGTTTGTCACTCAGGACACGTTCTGGCTTCATTCAGTGGCTTCTTCTTCCTCTCACTCTCTCGTATCCTGGAGCCTTCACCACACGCACAGCTTTTTCTAACATCACAAACCTTGTGTCTTTCTCTTAAAAGTTTCAAACACTTCTTTCTGTTTGCAGATTTGTAACATTTATCTCTTCTTCTCTCCACAGGACTAGGAAACTGCAGATCAGAAATATTCCACCTCACCTACAGTGGGAGGTTAGTTCCTGTTTCCTTTTTTTTTGTTTTTTTTGTGGGGATGATGTACTAATCCTATTACTGACTTCAGATGGCCACATGACATTACAAATACCTTTGCTTGCATATGTATATACCTTTGGCCAGTTGGTAAAGGTGAACAATGTGTGCAAAACGATCACTCACTTCCCTCCCGTCCATAAACACCCTGTCACAGACTGTGTTGAGCAGCAGGTATTTAGACAGAAGGAAAAAAAATCCAAAAAGAGTGAAAAAAGTGAAGTGAGGTGAAATAGAAAAAAATTCTAAGCAGATAATTTTAAACTCATAAAGTACATTTATGAGCATCATCCAACAAATAGTGCAAATTTGGCTCAGCACCTTTTCTTTAGTTTGTGTGTGTGTGTGTGGTAGCAGGGTGTTTATGGGACATGTTTGCCTCAGTGGTAAATCAAAGCAGAAGAACCACCAAATCTAAGTGAGGACTTAAAGCAAAGAGCTGTCGAAGCTGTGGGTGGGTGGGTGGGTGGGGGGTACTTACAGGCAAAGCTACTTGTTGCTGTGCAGGTGGACGTGAATCTCATGGCAGTCTGGTGATTAGAATTGAACATTAACTAACAGGCATGCATTGATCAGTATATGAGCTAACTGTTCTAACCTATTGATGGTTGGTTACTAATTGCTACAGTTGTGCTGTCATTTCAGCTGGATATTTTAAGATATTTTTATGTTATTATTATTGATGTGGTTTACTGTTCTGGGTGCTTTAGCACAGGAATAATCCAACTTCTGAGATGCTCTTGTAAAAATAAATAAATAAATAAAAGGTGCTGAGGTTCAGGTTCTCTTCAGAATTTTGAGTCAAAAACCTGTGATAAACAAAACAATACTGTTCTCAGTCAAATTAGTCTCTGATCACTGGCTAAATGGGTGTTGTCTTTTTTTTGTAAAATGAATTAAACTCAAACTATAAATGCATGGAGGTGGTCAGAGAGTCTGTAACTATAACTGTACAAAAGATACAAAAAAGAACAATGACAAAAGGATATTCTTAATATAATCATTTGCATTGTTGACATGACATCTCATTTTTAAATGTCATAATTATGGTCAATAGACAACCTTGCCTTGAAATGAGAAACTGAGGCCTTCTCCCGGAGCCAGGCCTGGGAGGGGAGCTGAAAGGTGAGTGCCTGTGTCCATGGGACTTGGTCAGGTGCAGCCAAAAAAATTAACATGGGTCCACCACCCTGTGAGCCTATGACCCATGGGTGCAGGCATTGGGGTTGGGTGCAGTGTGAGCTGGGCAGTAGGCAAGGACAGGGGCCTGTGCACGTGGCCCCCCAGCATCACAGACTGGTTTTTGGGATGTAGAATGTCACCTTGCTGGTGGGGAAGGAACCTGAGCTAGTGCAGGAAGTGGAGCGCTACTGACCTGATAGTTGTTGGGTTCACCTCCATGCACTGCTAGGGTTCTCAAAAAAAACTCCTAAGAAGGGCTGGACTCTCTCCTTTTCCCGAGTGATCCATGGTGAGAGGTGCCTGGCGGGTGTGGGGATATTCACAAGTCCCCAGCTGAGTGCTGCTGCTGTGGCGTGTTCCTCGGGTGGAGAGAGAGGGTTGCCTCTGTGTGACTTTGAGTCGTGGAGGTTAAGGGTCTGACTGTTGTCTGTGCATAACAGCAGTTTGGAAAACCTGGCATTCTTGGAGAATTTGGGTGGGGTCTTTGAAGGGGCTCCAGCTGGGGATTCCATAGTTCTCCTGGGAGACTTCAGTGCTTACATGGGTAATGACACCCGGAGAGGAGGGTGACTGGAAGGAATGGCCAGCCTGATCTAAACCACAGTGGTGGTTTGTTATTGGACTTCTGAGCTAGGCATGGGTTGGCCAGAACAGACACCGTGTTTGAGCATAACATAGCTCATAAGAGTAGCAGAGCACTTTAGGCCACAGGTCAGTGATCCACTTTGTTGTATCATCTGATCTGAGGCTGTATGTCTTGGATACTCGAGCAAAGAGAGGAGCAGAGCTGTCAACTGATCATCACCTAGTGGTGAGCTGGATAAGATGGAAGAGAAGGCTGCTGGACAGACCTGGAAAATCAAAGAAGTAGTGAGACTGAACTGGGAACTTCTGGTGGACGCCCCTGTCCATAGGGGCCTTTAACTCCCATGTCCATAAGGATTTCTCTTGCATCCTGGCTGAGGTTGGGGACACAAAGTCTGAATAGGCCATGTCCAAGATCTGCATTGCTGAGGCAGCAAGTGTCATTAGTATCTGTTGTGGTGGCAACCTGAGGACCTGCTAGTGGAAACTGTCAGTGAGGGGAGGCCATCAGGCTGAAGAAGGAAGCTTTCTGGGTTTGGTTGGCCCAGGGGTTGTCCTGAAGCAGCAGACGGGTATCTGAAGGCCAAAAGGGCTGCAGCTTTAACAGTTGCAGCAGAAAAACTCTTTATGTGGAAGGAGTTTAGGGAGGCCATGGAGGAGGATTTTCAGGAGGCCTCAAAGAAGTTCTGGCAAGGCATCCAGCAACTCAGCATGGGAAAGCAGGGCTTTGTGTTTGGTCAGGGAGGAGAACTGCTAACTCTGCTGGCCAATTGTTGAATCTTGGATCTGTGGACCAGATATTCACACTTGCAGGACTTCTGGAGGAATCGTGGAAGTGACATTCAGTATACAAGTCTGTGGACTTGGAGAAGCCTTAGAACTGGGTTCCCAGGGTCACCTGTGGGGTGTACTGTGGGAGTATGGGGTTTTGGGCCCGCTGCTTGTATACCCAAATTGAGAGCTGTGTCCAAGTATGTTTTCAGTGGCTGTTGGAATCCACCAGGGTTGCCCCTTTTCTCTAATCCTGTTTTTGAGGGTGAAGAGGGCATCCATTTTGGGAACCCCAGAAAAAGATCTCCGTTTTTTTGCAGATGATGTGGTTCTTTTGGTTTCATCAGAGTGTGACCTTTAGCACACACTGGAATGGTTTGCAGCTGAGTGTGAAATGACTGGGATGAGAGTCAGCACCTCTATGTCTGTGGGTGGCGATGGCTTTCTGCCGGGCAATGGTGGAATGCTCCCTCTGGGTTGAGGGAGAGAGGTTGCCTCAAGCAAGGGTGTTTAAGTATCTTGGAATCTTGTTTGAAAGTGATTGGAAGGTGGAGAGCAAGTTGGACCGGTGGATTGGTACAGCATCTGCAGTAATGTAGGCGTTGTACCGGCCTGTCCTGATGAAGCGAGAACTTATCTGAAAGACAAAGCTTTTGATTTAACAGTCCACCTACATCCCAAACTTCACCTGATGAAACATGGCCAAGGACTGAAAGTGTAAGGTTGTGAATACAAGCGGCTCAAATGGGTTTCCTCTGTGGGGTGTCTGGGCTCAGAAATGGAGTGAGTAGCTCAGATATCTGGAGGGATCTCACAGTAGAGCCGCTGCTCCTGCGCATTGAAAGAAGCCAGTTGAGGTGGTTCAGGAAACTGGTTAAGATGCTGCCCGGGCGCCTCCCTTTGGAGGTTTTCCAGGCATGCCCAACTGGGAGGAGACACAGGGTTAGACCCAGAACCTGCTAGAGAGATTGTATATTCATCTGGTTTGGGAACGCCTTGGGATTGTGCCGGAGGAAATAAAAAATGTGGCTGGGGAGGACGACGTCTGGAATACCCTTCTTATCCTGCTGCCATTGTGACCCAA
This sequence comes from Archocentrus centrarchus, assembly GCF_007364275.1. Classification (NCBI taxonomy): domain Eukaryota; kingdom Metazoa; phylum Chordata; class Actinopteri; order Cichliformes; family Cichlidae; genus Archocentrus; species Archocentrus centrarchus. The sequence continues at coordinate 593,171 of NW_022060269.1, forward strand.
ACTTTAAATAAGCTGGAGATGATGGATGAATGGATGGATGATGGATGATAGTATGTCATCCCAAGTTTCAAGTTTTAGTGAAAGAAAAAAGCTTTGAAGTAAAGCGCTTAAAGCCACCATGAATGAGAAACTTTGAAAAAATGTTCACAAAAAAACTATCAAATATACAGACAAGTGTGCAAACTGAGGTCCCAATCTTACATTTTTCAAAGGCAGATGTGTTATGACCTTTTTTATATTCATAAATTAAAGCTTAAATGGTGAAAAATCAACTGTTACAGTAGATTTCTCGGTCTGTTTAGAGACACAGACCTTCACTAAAATCTGGAAACTTATCCTATTTAACCAGAAAATAGCAGCGTGCTAAAGGTTATTGCACTTGGTCTCTAGATTGTTCTCAATCACACAATACCATCAGCAGACATCTGTTTCCAAATCCATTTAGCAGAACTGAACTGTGAAGTGAACACTGCAACACATGGATAACTGCCTAAAAGCAGAAGACACTGGAAAACCTTGTGCAGCAGGATCCTGAAAATGTGTGTTTGTTTTTTTTTAATTAATCAGAAAAATTTCTGTCAGCTAATGAACTAATTGTTCCAGCTATGTAGCTGACTATCAGAGAGATTTAAAAACTCTTATTACAAATGAGTTATAAACAGAGCTGCTGATTTTATTGTTGCTGTGATTTTATTTCTTTAGATATCTGCAAAATAAATAGAAGAAAAACGTAAAGTGCTATGAGCAGACAAAATGGAAAGAAGAGAACCTTTTAGGACAAAACTACAGTTTAGGACAGCAGACCTGTTTGCCCTCGGGCATGTTTAGCTAATTTAATCATCTCACTTTAAACCTGTTGATTTAAACATGGCTGACTGCAGCGTGGAGGGATCACTATGTTCCACATGTGTGTAGCTCTGTGCACTTTCATTGTTTTTGTGAGGGCGTGGCACATCGTCTGCCTCTTCTGGCAAGCAAGCGCCCGTGTGTGTGTGTGTGTGTGTGTGTCAGCTGAAAATGCGCTAGGTTTCTGCCTGTGTCCACATGAGAGCAACATCTCTCTGCATAGCTAACTGAAACATTTCATATGCATGTTTTAAATCAGTCTTATCAAGCATCCAGCATATTTAGAAACACATTATTTCCCTCAGAGTAAAAGATTTTGGGGTCAGGCACTGACACGGTCATATGTGGTAGAAGTGTAATCATGCTTACTCTTTATTGTGCGTACGCAAGCAAAGCAACAACTTTAACGGTCCGACAAACCTGTGTTTGTCCACCTGCTAAAAATGATATCTGAGTTTATTTTTCACATGCAGCGCGGTTCAAATTACTCACTTAAAAGGACCTCGGAGTTTGGTAAAGGTCTCAGCTTTTTGAGGTGCTTTCCAATGATGGCTGATGTGAGTCTGAGGTTATATTTACATTTTTTTATTATTTGTAAATGGTTATCCAGCAGCTTAATTTTATTCTTACCTCAGTTTATTTTCCCCTCTAAATTTAACTTTAACCTTTATTTGTAGATTTGAACTGTATACATTTTGCTGCTAGTTTAACAACTTCTTCACTATTGGGGAGATTACTATACGTCACACAAATTCAACCTTTTTCAAAAATTTCAAAAAAGTTACATGTTCAAAGTAAAGATATTTATCTGATAAAAAATAACCAGTTAAGTGGTGTGACTCCTCGTCTTTTGTCTAATTCCCAGCTTGTGTTTTTGCTCCTGAGCTGGTTCTGCAGGGCATCTTTTTTTGGACCTGTTCTCTGTGGTCCAGAATCCTCCTGCAGACCCAGTCTGGATCTCAGAGGGGTGGTATGAATTTCTGGACATGCACAGTCTCTCCCTTAGTATTAATAAATCTTAAAGTTTTGCTAAAGAAACCAACTTTCATCTTTGCGAGGTGGACTGAACCATGGGAGTGTTTCAGAGGTGGGGAGTGGCTTCAAGAAATGCATAAATTATCATAACTCCTATACCTTATATGTAATCTATATTTTTATATGGGTGGTGTTACTGTGTAATATTTGCAGTATGTTTAAAAATATCAAATAGTCAGCTGTTTATAGTTTTTTGCTGTGACCTGCTGGTGTTCTTAGTTTTTTCTCTTCTGCCTGCATCAGGTGCTGGATGGACTCTTGGCCCAGTGTGGAACTGTAGAAAACTGTGAACAAGGTGAGACCTCAATGAACTTAAAACACATTTTATTTTAGTACTTTCCAGTTATGGTTTATCTCTCCCACGTGTGGTTTTCTAATATAAAAATATCTGGCGGGTATTGTTGGACAGCACAGCACTTTGCTGACACCTAGTGCCAGCATGTTGGTAACTGCAGCTCAGTTCAGACAGTTTGTGGTGAAAATTAACCACCAAAGTACTTTTGGCTGTTACCTTATTTCCCAAGAGATCGCTGCAGCAGGTGGATTCTCGTGTTTTACACCGGGTGTTGTTCTTGAATATCAATAATTTGGTCCTCAAAGTGGGCGATTATTGTTAGTGATGACTTTATTTTTGTAATCTATCAGGTCATTGCTTCAGCTGTCTTAAAAGAGGACAAAATAGCAGTAGATATTTATTTTAATAATTTGCTTCTGTTGCGATGCTGTTTGCAGTGATGTTGTAATATTAATATTCCAGTCCTTTAAAACTGCTAACCAGACTTGAAAGAGACTCACATTACTGACGTAGCAGTCCAGTAAACCTTTTCCACTCCTTTGCTTCCTCACGGCACACTTGCACATCCTCAGTGATATGATGGGGCACATCAAGCCATCAGTTCCTGGGACATTGATCTAGCAGGTTTGAAGGATGTCACTGTTGAGGTACTCACATAACCTGGGAGCACACCAGGATGGATAGATAGATTCATATTAATCACTGAATTAATCTGAGGCTGCGCTACACCGCACGCTATTGATCCAGGAACTTTAGAGAATGCAGTGGAAGGAAAAAGCTCAGCAACTCTTTCTGATTTAACTGTTACAATTACAGACAATCACAATTAATTAAGCTAATTTTTTTTTTAAATATCAGTATTACCCTATATGTTAGGGATGCACATTTTACCTGTAGTCAGTGCTGACATTTTGTTTTTTTCCCTTTTTTTTCATGGTATTTATTTCCACCATTTAAAGATAAAATATACTTTATTTATTCCAGAAGTTCAGAAACGACTGCCTATCATGGCTGTCCATATTCAGGCTACAGGAACATTCCCTCACAGTAACACGACTGGGATTACAACACTTTTCATGAACTCTGCAGTCCATCCACATTTTCCTTAGTGAGTGTGGCAGTGTCTCCATGAAGCACCTCAAACTGCACTCACTGCGATCCTGCTAGGCCTTAATCAGCTCACTGCGCTCTCCTCGCATTCCCCGTGATGGTAGCTGGACCAGCTTCAGCTCTGAAGCCTCGTTTTCTGCTCAGCACCCCCGGGATCACAGATCAGTGTGATCATTTATGGAAGAGTGTAATGTGAAGGAACAGACACAGGTGGCCTTGTATAACCTGACTGGACAAAACAAGAAGACGTTGTTCCCATTTTGCATAAAAAAGTGAGGAAGGAAAATCAACTTTGGCTGCTGATGAAATCATTGAAATATAAAAAAGAGCAACAGGCTGACAAAAATTAAAAGTAGATCTTTATTATAAAATTTAAACCAGTTTTTATCTTTTTTTATTGCACTACTAATTTTTATTTATTCATTTTTTAACATTTCACCATCATGAATTTGAAATGAAAGAATAATATTGAATAAATATCAGCTAACAGTATTGGTAAATAATCCTCTTTCCTGATGTGCCAGGATCAATCAGTGGGTAACTGCTGGTTGATCTTTAAGCGGTGCATCCCTGCCACATGTTTGAGGCTCCAAAGCAAACCAAAGAGATTTCATACACAGACATGTAGTTAGTGTTCCAGTTATAGACAAAATAATCCACGCGTCTGATAACTGTCTTTGATATTTATATTCTGCAGCCTCTTATACACCGCTCTGTTTTTATCAAGAGGACTCGCTGTGAGGTGTTCTTTAAAATTAGCAGCAGCATACAAAGGCCCCTCCTGCGGCTGTCTGTTTTCAGTGATCTGGTATATGTCCTCAGTGATTCATGTGTTCTTTGGGCCTTTGCTGTGTTAGCGTGCAGGCTACAGACCGTGTTAACCCTGCTTCAGTGAAAGACGGGTTAGACCCACATGTACCAGAACACCAGTATAAAAATAGGTCCTAAATCAAAACTAAATGACTAAATAAAACCCGAGTTGCGTTGACTATTTTTATACCCACAACTAATACATTTCTGCTCCAAATTACCAGTTAAAGTCTAGCCGGGGTGAATTCTAACACCCAGTTAGGTTCGTACAGTTCTGCTTACATTTGGTACCACGTGTGGCTCTGACAATGATAAATAAATATCCATGTTGATCCAGAAACTTGTAGCCACGGCTACCAGTAATAACACAATAAATATTTCACTGAGTACACTGGAAAAGTAGTTTTGATGACAACCGCTCTGAGGGAACTGATGCATCAGTTAGTGAGCATGCAGTGTTGTTTCTGCAGCAGCACGCTGTGGGACCTGCTAATAAAGACACGATGTGTTTAGAGTCGTCTTTTTTTTTCTTCTTTCAGTCAACACAGACAGTGAGACTGCAGTGGTTAATGTTACCTATGCAACCCGGGAGCATGCCAGGCAGTAAGTTACTTTGTCTGCTTAATATCTTAATTATTTCTTCTTTGAAGAGTGTGAAATATTTGTGTATTTATATTAATGAAAAGTGCTGCATATGATCGACCGCTGCTGTGTGGGTGCTTCCTCAGAGCCATCCAGAAGCTGAATGGATACCAATTTGAGAATAATGCCCTGCGCGTCTCCTACATCCCCGACGAAACCTCTGAACTGGAGGGAGGCCAGCGGGGGCCCGATAACGGCCGGCGCCCTGGCTATGGACCCCGCGGTGGGCCCCGCGGTGGGTCCCCGAGTTCTGGGATGCCCTCCAAACCTCCACATGCTGACATCCCTCTGAGACTGCTGGTGCCCACGCAGTATGTCGGAGCAATCATTGGCAAGGAGGGAGCCACCATTCGAAACATCACCAAGCAGACACAGAGCAAGTGGGTATCAGTTTGATTCATTTATTAATGTATGATCTGCATGATGATTTGCAGTCTGAGTTACTCGTGGGGCACATCCTTAGATGGGCTTTTAAAGTCTGTGTATTCAAATATCTAATTGAAGCTTACTTTGACCTTAATTGCTGCCATCTTCCACCGTATAATTAGTAATTACAGTCATTCCATCTGATTTTTTTTTTAAACACACTGCTAAAAGAAATTACAGAAACACTTTAATCAGAGTTCAGCATCATCAGTTGAACTTCTGTGATATTGATGTGGACAGTAAGTATCGAGGGGGGGGGGGTGTTAATCAGTGCATCATTTTTTTTCATGTTGATTTTTTGGGTGATTTGAATTTTCATTTCCATCAAATGATGTGGGATCCTTCCTTTCCTAACACATCACCCAGTCCATATCAGCACGATTTTTTTTTTACCCCTATTGAGATCTGTTGTGTTTTCAGCGTTCCTTCAGAAAAAAAAAATAAAAGCAATCACAGTTAACAAACAGCTGCATCTACGCTTGAATAAAGCAATTAAAAAAAATAAGACAACAAATTGGCAACAGCAACAAAAATCTGATTGTCTTTCAGATCTACAGCCAGTACAGTATTTAAAAAAGATCCCAAACCTTTTCAAACACCTCTGGTTTCAGCATATATGTACTTATATTAAAATATATGTGTAGTGTTTTAATCTCAGGTGTTGCTTCACCTTCTGAGTCAGAGCTCCAGCATTTTAGTTTCACCTTATCAGAGCTCATAATGTGAACTCTGATGGACAGGATGTAAATGATGCTAGCACTCAGATATGAAGCAGACTGTCACATCATTATTTCTACAAGCATTTTTGGGGGTCTAGTTACTGAATTATCCACACATATCAACATAGCATCTATTATCAATAGAGCCTCTGCTGTGCAGCCCGATAATACAGCCCACCCTGCCCCCATAATCATGTCCACCTGCAGTCTTCATTTAATTTATTGCAATCTTTTCTGTTGCTGTAGGATTGACGTACACCGCAAGGAGAACGCAGGTGCCGCCGAGAAGCCCATCAGCATCCACTCGACCCCCGAGGGCTGCTCAGCCGCCTGTCGCATGATCCTGGACATCATGCACCAGGAGGCCAAAGACACTAAGACGTAGGTTATCACAAAGATCCAGCATTCTAACGTATCAAACTAATGTAGTATAACTGATCGTGAAGCTGATGAAGGCTCTAAAGCAGCGAACACTCAGAAATGACCAGTGGATTCTGTTTGCAGTGCTGATGAGGTCCCTCTGAAGATTATGGCTCACAACAACTTTGTTGGCCGCCTGATTGGGAAAGAGGGACGCAACCTGAAAAAAATTGAGCAGGACACGGACACCAAGATCACCATTTCACCGTAAGACATTCACACTAACCTTCAAGGTTTTATAATCGCTAAGGTTCATTGATTTAAGGCATAGAAAAGTGTGCTGTAATAACATCTAAGTTTTTAAAGGGTCAAAGACACACCCACTCACTGTGTACTGTGTGCAGTCTGCAGGACCTGACACTGTATAATCCAGAGAGAACCATCACAGTCAAAGGCTCCATTGAAGCCTGCTGTCAGGCTGAGGTGGAGATCATGAAGAAGGTCAGAGAGGCTTACGAGAACGACATCGCAGCTATGAATGTGAGTCCGCACACAGAAAACTGGCTGCAGCCCGACAATGAGCATATGTACACAATGTGATGGCATGGCTGTGTTAATAGTATACAAATAATATCATTACTGTAGGACTAGCACAAGCATGAATGCTGCTCTCAGAAGCTAATGTGGAAGATGTTTTTGGTTTTCTTCTAAATGATGAGGGAATGTTCCACATGAATGCATATTTGGTATTGAAATAGTTGTTTTGCTACACATCCCAAACCTTCAGTGAACCTCTGTGTTTGTAAGAAACAACATCTTGAAACCCTCGTAGGCATAAAAGTATCTGCAGCACTTTTGCAATTTGAACATCTGTCTTAAATTTTCCTGAGCAACACCCTGAGAGTCGCTGCCTGGGAAAAAAGTGCTGGATGCAAGTTTCCTTTGGCACCGGTACCTCAAACGTTTCTGTTTTCTGGGATGAGAAACGAAGTAGAAATGCTCCGATGGAAGCCAGATCGGTGGTAAACCAACTTGTGGTTTCTTAGCTGCATTTTCCTTCTTTGCAGCAACAGACACACCTGATCCCTGGACTTAACCTGGGTGCTCTGGGCCTCTTCCCCTCTTCCTCCAATATGCCCCCACCCCCGCCTGGCAATGCAGTTGGTGGCACCCCTTACGGCTGCTTTGGGGTAAGATCATCTACCTGATAGATCAACTGAGTAAATCTATCTTTCTGTTGATTTTCTCCTTTGAATGGCTCCGTTTTCTTTTTAATACATGATTGCTGTTTATTTAATAGCATTTTCTTGGCTTTTTTTTCCCCCTCCAGGCTCCAGAGCAGGAGACAGTCCATGTATACATCCCAGCACAGGCAGTGGGAGCCATCATTGGAAAGAAAGGACAGCACATCAAACAGCTGAGCCGCTTTGCTGGGGCCTCCATCAAGGTGTGTTGGATAGGCCTGAAAAACACATACATTTCATTTTTTCTCCTTTTCCAAATACTGCTAAATGAGGAGGAGTACAGAGGATTTCCACTTCTTCTAAATAGAGTTTATCAACTCACACCCTGAGGTTTTAATTTCTTCTCCCTCCTCCAGATCGCACCAGCTGAATCTCCAGACTCCAAAATGAGGATGGTGATTGTGACAGGACCCCCCGAGGCTCAATTCAAGGTAATCTCTCCTAATCATTCATCCCTTTTATTTGACATAATATCCCTGGTTGGTGGAACAATCTGCTGTTGAACATGATTAACCACCTTTACTGTCTCCTACAGGCTCAGGGCAGAATCTACGGCAAGCTGAAGGAAGAGAACTTCTTTGGGCCAAAGGAAGAAGTCAAACTTGAGACTCATATCAAGATGGCAGCTGCTGCTGCGGGAAGAGTCATCGGCAAGGGAGGCAAGACGGTGAGGCACAGAAACCTTGGCGTGCCTTCAGCAGCAGCGTGCTTTAAACGCTCACTTCTTCGGTTTAATGCTGCTGTTGCTGCACTAACCAAGTTTTGTGTCACCAGGTGAACGAGCTGCAAAACCTGACAGCAGCTGAGGTGGTGGTCCCCAGAGAGCAAACGCCTGATGAAAACGACCAGGTCATCGTCAAGATCAACGGACATTTCTACGCTAGCCAGGTACACCTTTACTACCTCATTACACGCCGTTTTTAAAAAAGTCATTAAAGTGTGTGGAACTGTCATAAATGTTGTCACCATAATCAATGTTATCCTATGAAAAGTTACAAAGCTATGAGCTGTCACTACTGTCTACACTACTTTTATTCCATACAGTGATAAAGGGATACATATTTACATATAATTAGGTCTCCATTTTTGGTGGCAGTGTTTACGTGACTGAGCACTTTTTTCACTGTCATAATCTGACACGTGTTGCTGTCATTGCTCTGAGCTCTCCAGTGGGTTCCACTGTTAACCATGTGGACACTGTTTTGCTGTGTGAGGCAGAGATGAACTGTGTGATTGTTACAGATTATGACATTAACCTGATCAAGCTTAAATGAAGTCCCCAGTAGCCTGTTGGGAGGGTGTGTGGAAGCTGATGTGGGCTGGCACTGAGATCTGCAGGGTTTGTTGCTGAGCTTGACTTTGTGACGTGTGCAGCTCATCTTCTCAATTGTCCTCCGTCCTCCCAGCTGGCCCAGAGGAAGATCCGAGACATTCTGACCCAGGTCAAACAGACGCAGAAAGGAGGAGCTGGCATGAGCCCTGGCCCTCACTCTCCGGGCTTTACAGAGATGGGCAGACCAACACAGGGACTGACTCAGGACCACCAGCCACGCAGGAAGTGAGGGGCCTCGCACCCTCCTCACACACCGTGGGCCCCCACCTGACGGATGGACAGACAGACAAATGCGCGAATGGATAGACGGACGGATACAAGAGAGCGACACACGGACCCAGCGATAGACAGGGAGAGATATAAAGAGGGAGAGAGTACGCCCAATAATCACAGAGATAGATAAAGAACAAAGATGAATAAAATAAGAAGATGAAATGACTAAAAAAGAAAAAGAGGATTAAGATTAAAAAGAAACAGAACAGAGACCAGATGCCAGGCCAGAAGAGAAACTGAGTGAGGATGGGGGGATGAAGGTAAGGAGGAACAGAGAGAGGGAGGTATGGTGTCCTCCTAGTGTGCCTTGGTACGGCTGCAGCCAGCTCCTCATCTGCTGTAACTTTAATTGATCTCACCCAGATAAGCCTAAACAACGTGGCTCACTTAATTTTCCATGTATGGATGGAGCAGTGTTACACCTGTCCACATGGGCTCAGATCTACTGCAGAAAGGATGAATCCGTGTTTCCCAGACACACTAGCAGGTGCCCTCTTGTCCTATCACCTCCAAGAGACCTCTCCAACCATCTGCAGTCAGTCGTATATTTTGAAGGTGGTTTTTTTTTTACATAGAGATATATGTATAGAAATGTTTTATTCAGAGCTATTATTAATAGAATGCAGTGAGGCGGAGCTGGGAGAAGGAACGGGGAAACTGCTGCAGTGGCACAGGATGATGGGTCAAGGGTTTGGCGCTGGCCTCACCCACCTCTAACCTACGAGCCAAATGAGTTTAGAAGAGGGGCCGCAGATGTTAACACTGCTCTTTTAAAACCTTTCAGGATAGTCGAGAGATTAGAAGAAAAAAAAGAGAAAATATGAGGTTGTAAATATATAATCTTCAAATGTTTAAAAAAAAAAAAAAAAAGAAGCTGCGCCTGGCCGCCTTGCCTTTCTCTTAAAAACAAAACAAAACGGGGGCTTCTCTGCATTTCTCAGTCCCTTGTCTGTAATATGTAGCATCATTTAGCCTACAGTGAGGTTGGGGGCTGGGGAGGCATTGAGCATACCCCTCCATGTTTAGCTGTGTGGCGGAAGGCGCAGCAAGAGACAGTAAGGGGAGCGGAGGCCGCAGCTGGTCCTGCAGTTCTATTGCAGTGGCTTAGCTCACATGCTATAATAAAAAAACAACTGCCAGCAGCTGTGCTCGCTGGCGAGCGGCCCACACCCTAAATGGCATATTTTATATATATTATATATATATGATATGTGAGTTAGCCCGGCCCCTTGGGTGAATGTATTGACGGCAGCGAGTCAGGTGTGAGGATTTGCTAAACAACTGTGAGTAAGTGTGGCAGTGACAGACAGACAAGGTGTGTCTGAGACATTCTGCTCATTGCATTTGTGCAGATCCGAGGTCAGCTTCAGACCAGAGGTGGGGTGCTTTGGACATCCCTGCATTATTTTTCTCTTCAGTAAAAATGCCTTTAATGTCTGTGCTCATGAAGGCAGTCTGAGGCCGGTCTTGGTCAAGCACAAAAAGAAAAAAGCAGTCTTCCAAATCTCCTCGCTTTGAGCGCAGCGATGGTAAAATCATTGTGAAAGGGAGCAGCTTCCTCGTTCTCTCTCCCAGTCTGCTGAAGGCCTGTGGGCGGAGCCTCCAGACCCTGCCTGCGTATGATAATGAGGGGCGGGGTCGATGCGTGGACGCTCTTGCCAAGATTAGAACAGATTAGAGAAGAAATGAGAAAAGAAAAACCTACCTCAGGGTAAAGTTACCTCAGTATTCCTAACTTTTTTTTGCTTGCTGGTGTTCGATATAATAGGAAAAAATGCTGATAGTCCTGAATATTTTTTATTTTTTTAAGAAAAAAAATGTTTTTTTTAATTGCTTTGGTTATTATGTTTTTTTTGTTTTGTTTTGTTTTTTTTGTTTTGCTTTTTTTTTTGTTTGTTTGTTTTGGTGTGATGATGGGTGAATGAGTTCAGGATGACGAGGAGACTGTTTTCTGTTTCCAAGCAGAGAGTTCATTTCTCTGGAGCAGAGGTCTGCTGCTCTGGAGAAGAAATGGGTGCCATTTTACCGCCTTGTGTGGGGAAACATGCTCTCTGTCTTCCTGAAGTGTGAGTGGAGCCTCTGTAGTCTGAAACAGAGGAATGGCCAAAAGGGAGTGGTGTTAACCCGAGAGGGGATCCTCAAGTGCACGTGGTGACCAAACCTGCCACTGGAGGGCGGGGGGGGGGGATGCCTTTAAAAGTTTTTTTAAAATCAGACGACCTTCATCTCATACCCCGTCCTTGTGGCTTCTGGCCTGCCGTGTACCCTGAAGGACCCTCCTCTCCTTGCCTTACTTTGATGACATCATCATGAAGCGCCAAACATTATAAGAGGGCTTTAAGTGTTCAAAGAGGTTAGTTTTCTGACCTGCGAAAATGGCATGTGAAAATAAGACCTTTCTCACCCGGAGGTTGGGAATTTGGTTGGCGGTGGTCCATCTACAGTGTAACTGTACATGGAGACAGAAGAGTGTGTTCTGCTTACACACAGGAACTAGCTCTGACTTCTCTGAATGTGAATATTTATTACCTGTGCACTGACCACGACACCTCAGATGCTCCCTGCTGGCTACATGTGTGCTCGCTGAGTGTATATGTGTGAATGCAGGCGCGCGTGTGTTCATTGGTTATAAATGTTCCTTTTTTTTTTTTTTTTTTTGGTTATTTTTATTTTTTAAGTCGGGGGATGTGGTTGGGTGAAACTTTAGAGGAAAAAAATCTCAGAAAAAACTAGGATGAGAACCCTATGGCCCCTCGGTCCCAACTGGCTGAGGATGGAGAGTATCCACACATCTATTGAATGGCAAAAAAAAAAAGGCAAAGCAAGAGAGTTTAAAATCAACAGCAACACAGCCGGGATTAGATTCTAACCTGTACATAACATGTTCAAAATGTCATCACAAAACTTTTGTACTTTTAGAGAAAACAACTTAAAAATCAAAGTGGGAAAGAGCCATCAGTCAGAGAGATCGCGCTAAGTCAAGTCACTGAAGGACACTGCCAAATAACTCTCCATCTTTTTAATGTCTTACCTGCGCTTGGTAACACAGGCTGAATCGGCTGCCCCACCAGCTCATCAACCAACAGGGAAAAATCTATTCCACCTTGTCTGTGCTTCTGTTTTTGCCCGGAGGCGCGAACTTCACCGCTCAACTCTGTTTCCACCATCTTTCCAAACCATAGAGCTCTGTTCACAACCACCAAGATGATACTTAGGATACTCAGCCTGCAGGCGTTTGGATTGGTTACAATTTAATTTGTTTTGTTTTTTTGTTTGTTTGTTTTTTTTAGTTTTGATAATACAGCAAGCTTTAGTTGGAAGTGACATCTGGGGATGTACTGTTGCACTAATTGATCAAATATTTCAACAAATGACTGAAACAACCGAGAACACCTGACGTTAATCTCAAAAAAAGCGGAGGGGGAGGGGACGAGAGCTGGCACGGTCGGCATTCTCCTTTCTCACCCCCCCTCACCCCTCCCACAAACCTCTTCTTGCCCTTTCACACCACATTTTCATGCTTTCTGGTTGCTCTTCTGTTCTCTGGGAGAAGAGCGATTTGGAAAAAGTCATTTTTGGAGCGGGCGGGAATGTAAGGGTCCCTTGCCCTCTCTTGCGCTGGTCTCCATTGTGTTCGTTTTGCTCACTTCTGTTCAAGAACTTTTTTCATTTTTATTATTATAATTTTTTTTTTTTTTTTTTTTTTACAAACCAAGTTCTGAGTCTTTATTGGAAAATAGTTGAACCTCACCCCATTTCGTTGTTTTGCTTTTTAATGCACATAAATCTACAGCTACTAAATAAGATGAAGTACTAACATGTAGCTCAGTAACTGTGCCAAACACACAGGAAGGGGCTCAGTCCAAAATGCAGTATAGAGCCATGTTAATAACCTGTAACACTGAACTCGCTGAGAAAGACTTCAGCAGTATTTTAGAACTGACGTTCACACAGTGACGTCTCACCAGAACCCTTCTTAGCTTTTTTTTTTCTTCTTTTTCAGCGTTTACAGTAGAGACAACAATACGATTTAGGGTCAAACTGAGGCGCATCGTGTGCCACCCACCACCCCCACTCTGGAAGTAAGAATGTAGAAAGAACGGCTCACAGAGCTCCTCTCTGTCCTGTTTTTTACATGCAAATTGAGTGATTATATTAATAATCCGCTAAGTTGTATCAGCTAGCGGACAGAGTTTGGTAGTGCCACGTGGTATAAAAACATGCAGCACACTAATGTTTAAGGCTACACTATTTCCAACAGTGTTTAACGCACCGTACTAGTGTTTCTTCCATATTTGACCTGTTTAAGTGCTTATTATTACTGCTGACCATTTTCTACAACATTTCCACATTATTCACATACCAAAACCTACCACCACTGGTTTCATTTGACTTTTACGTAGGGTTTCAACAAGACGAGCAAACAGTTCTGGCTATGACCTCCACTTACTTCCTGAGAGAAGTATCCGTTTAATCCTCTGCCATCTTCACCAGCTAGGTGCAAACTCTGCCCATCCCTCAGGCAAAACCAAAGCTGAAGTTTGGCCTCATGTTACTTGCACCAGTACTGGTGTCATTTTGGACCGTGTTGAACCTATAAATGATTTGGCCCTAACGTCGGTTCCAAAGTCACATATTTTCAAAGCTTACTGCAGTTTTAAGATGTTGCTTTCTTGTTTCTACATGATGGCAAAGCTGAATCCTACGGCTCTAGAAACCAGGCAGCTGAAAGAAGCTAAAGTGCTCCAGAGTCTGGGGATGCTACACATTACACATTAATTTGAGCCATGGCTGTAAAATTATGAACTACAGCAGCTCTGAACCTGGTGAGCACATCAGACTAAACTACATGCTTTAGAGCGTGGCCAGCACTAATGAAGGTACATGCAGGAAACTGGCACTGCCCCTTTTTCGAAGACTGAAAGCTTGGTAAACGTCTCTTACCTGTCAGAGCAGAGCGCTGCTTCAGCTCAGCTTTGACAAACACAGACTGAGCCCGGGCTCTTGTGGGCACAGTTTGCTCTCTGTGTCGGGTCCTGACACCCCCCCATCTCGTTACCCCTCAGCAAAAAGGGGGCTTTGATTCTGAAACAAAACCTGAGAGAGAGACAGCTTTTCCCAAGACGGAAACAAACAAACAAACCTCTTGACACATAACTAGGAACGCTACCTCAAACCATAAGCAAACTCAGCTAGAAGATTGTCTCTTATTTTCTTTCATTACAAACTGACACGAGTGAGCAGTCAGACAACAAAGTGACAGTCAGTGTTTTAGTAGGTTTTTTTTCTTTTCCCACTCTTGGACTTTAATTTATTTTTGAGTTTTTGAAATCGTACCTCTTCAGCTTAGAGATGGGACTGTAAAAATAAATGCGAAAAAATAACAAAAAAAAAATGACACACACACACACACACACACACACACACACACTGTGGACATGTTGTGGAGCAGGGTGACGGGGGGGGGGCAGATGGGATGAAGATTTTCTTCATGTGTAGGGGGCGCCTGGTTGGTCCAGGTGTGAGCCAGTCACAGCAAAGTGTTCGCTCTGGGAAAGGTTTCTGTTTTTCAGTTTAACTGCTCAAAGCCGCCGATGCTAGCCACTAACCCTACTTCACGTCACAACTAAACACAGCTTAATTAGTTCCCGTTCATCTCCCTCTGATCGCACACTAAAATGACTCATGATCCTCCCTCAGCTCTGCCCTGCTGCTCACCTCCTGAATCAAGGGGCACGACACCTATAACCATGTAATTATTTTATTGATCTACCTCTTAGGAAAGGAAAAAAATAGGTAAATGGTAATTTCTTTTTGAAAAAGGACACAAAAATAACAAAAAAAAAAAAAAAGTTGTTTAAAAGGAATATAGCTAAATAAATAACTGGGTAGCGGCATCTCCATATACTGTAGTGGATAGTCTATTAAAGGTAAAAACTTCTTCCAAAGATGATTTTGTTTTCTTTCTGAGTTGTATTTGAATATTAAAGAAATTGGGAGATGGAAACACTTGCCACCATTTTTTTTTTTTTAATTTTCTTCTGTAAGAACCCAACATGAGAGATTTCTTTATTTTATTTAGTTTGTTTCTTTAAGCTTTCTTTGACTTCAAAATATTCTTTTGGTGACTTTTATTTTTCTCTTCTTTGCGACAGCAGATTGAATCTCTTGTGTTTGGGTGCATTTAGCATTTTCTTTCTCTCTGTGAAAAGCCTACCTGAGTTGGAGTGCCCTGCAAGGACCTTCTACGCCGATTGATGATCTATTTTCAATTCCAATGAAAAGCAAAAGGACCTGCTGTTTTTAGCTGATTATGTAGCTGCAGCTGGAAGGAGGGAGGTCCTGTACCTCCTCTGCACTGAGCTGCATCTGGAATAATCACATCTCGGCCTGACCTCAAACCCAACATGACCGTCTTAATTGCTGACAGCGCAGCCGCGAGGAGACTCCTTGCTCACCAGAAGTGTCAGGTCTTCCCTCCTTCCAGCAGATGGCGCCTTTGGTCTTTACAGTATATGGACTTTCACCTTCTGCCTGCCTGATTCCTTTAGTCCTCATCAACACTTGTTTTAAACTCCTTGTAAACAAAACAGAGTATAGATATGAATGTGTTATTAAAAGCTGAGAAAACTGACCCTCATGGCTTTTTGTGGTCTTTTTGTGTGGCTTTCATCAAATGTGAAACATTGTTCAAACACACTGAACAACGTGTTTACTGCAGCAACATTTCCAGGATTTTTCCTGCTGTAACATTACTGTGCAAAAGCCTACAGGCTGCTTTTTCACTCATTATCAGCCCAGTCCTTGGACCTCCCCAGTTCTTGTCTAAGCCACTTAACACTGAATCATCCAAGCACAAAAGAGCTCCTAACTCAAGTGTTCTACACATAAGAGACAAAACAATAATTAAAATTGTATCTTTTAGCACGTTTATTCCCATTTCTTTAGTTGAAGCTACAAAAATGTGAAAGCTGGCACAGTTTGACATTCATAAAATAGTATTTTTGCACCAACACAGTGAGCTGTTAGAGCTATTAGTGTGCAAAACTTGGCACATATCAGCATGGTGTACAGTGTAGCCTTCAAAATTTCAGATAGCTGGACAAGTGGAGGACAAAAGAAGTGGGAGGCCTTAAGTAGAAGCACAAAGCAGCATAACAGAAATAAATTATATATATAAGTAAATTAAAACTGTACTTCAGGTGGCACCCCTCTGGACGCACTCCAGGTTGATGACCACAGGATCCTTTTGATGATAACACAGTCAAGTGAAAAACACTGCAACAGGAGCCAAGTCTTCTTTATGGCAGACTGACCATAAAGTTAAAAAGCAGTGATGGGCCAGCCTAGACTTCGCCAAACAAACCTATGAAAGACTGAAGAATCAGTACCAATGCTACAGAGTAAAGGGCTTTACTTCCTGCTCAGATTCAACCACATGCAGCCGAGTCGACTGGCTGGAATCATGTTTTTACAAACCTAGTAAGTGGCTTCAGCGTGGTTCAGCGTGTGTTATGGATGTCTGTGTAGGTTCTCAGTCATCCAGGTCGTAGCTTGAAAAAAGAGCGACTGGACCTCTTTAAGTTTCTTGAAGATGTTTTTATCTCTCATCTGAAAGGCTTCTTCAGGTCTCAAACCAAAGGTGGAGAGACCCAGGTATTTACCCCCCAGTGGGCGTGGTCCCCTGGAGGTGGCTGACCCTCTGTTGATCATGTGCATAATCACGTGTGCCAGGGTGTGAAAGGAGGCGTGGCTCATTACAATCAGTGGTTTCGGGTGAAACCAAAGTGGGACTTCGCCACAGTCTATCATGTGACCTATTGAGGTCACCTGGACAAAGGTGTGAATGGGGGTTGAGGCGCCTGGGGAGGGAGCTCAGGATCAGACTGTACACTGGGGAAAGCTGGTGATGTAATCCACCTCCTTTGTTCAGTGATGTTGTTCACAGTGGACATAGATGCTTCTTTAACTCCTGTCAAACTGTGTTATTGTTGGCATTTTTCATAGATTCAACTAATAATTTGGGAACAAATGATAACAACACAGTGCTTATAGATATAATCTAAACTTGGGAAAAAGGGAGCCACTTTATATGGTTGAAAGATTCATAGATAAGTGTTAAGTAGTAAAACAAAGAAACAAAAACATCTGTAAATGGACTAGACTGCGAAGGTGTGGAAAAAGCAGCCAAATTCCAAAGAAAAACTTTGAAAGACCTTCAGAAAACCTGAAGAACTGTTTCTAAAAATCACGAGAAAGTAAAATATAAAGAAATGAGGGGGTGGCTCAGGACTTTTGCACAGCACTGCAGAGGCATTGATAAGTACTTTCAGATGAACAAGTACAAAACTGATATTCTTGCTGTCTGGATGGCCGGTGGTGGCTGGACGTAAGATACTGCACTTTTGCTGTGTGCAGAGCTGTAACCCCAGCTGCCGGCTTTCAGTGTCCTGACATGCAGGTAAAGAGTCCTGGTTCGTTGTAACTGGGGCTGAGAGAGAGAAATGATTCTTCATCTGGAAATATAGTTAAATACATGTGCACAAACAGAACAGCTTATCACCCCTCCATTAGAAAACACATTTACCTGTTACAGATGGTGTATAACAGGTGCAGTGAAGACTTGAGCCAGCTGGCTGCTTTTTCTCACGATCCCATTTTCAAGCTCTGGGTGCACCATCATCAGAACCTGTTCCAGTATCATCATCTCTGATAATTCTTTCATGGCTGATTTCTCTTGTTTTAACACGTCTTTCAGGTGAACATACACTTCTGTGGGGGTCTCACCAGGAACAATCTCCAAGGCCTGAAACAGTCGATGCTAAATTTCTGATGTAATTTCATATTTTGGCTGCTTTTACCTTTTTATAATCTTCTGAGTATGTGCCTTACCCATACAAGGTGACGAGGCCACTCATCTTCCAGCCACCAACAGACTCGAGCCGTTCTTTCAAAAGCAGTCAGAAATGTTCAGAGTGAAGAGGAGGAGCAGCTTCAGCTCTCTGTGGGATGGCGGTTCCTCTTCAGAACAGACATGGCTGTCTTTGTGACTTGTTTCCTACCCTGGGTCATTACCAGCGCTTCTCTTCCAGCTCCAAAAAGAGGAAAAAGTGGAAAAAGAATGCCCCCCACCCCCCTGGTCAGCTGATCCCTTTGCTCCGTCACCTGACTTTCCCTGCTGGTCATGCTTTCTCCTCTCGTTCTCTTATCATCCTCAACTCCTCCCTCAGGTACAAGCCCCAACTTCCTGACACCACTTTTCAGGATCGCTGGAAGAGAGCTGAGCATGAAAGTGAAGCTGCTGATTTTCTGGGAATGCCTCAGCATTCCCTGGATGAGTTGGAGGAGGTGGCTGAGGAGAAGGAGATCTGGGCTTTTGTGTTTATGCTGCTGCCCCATGACCTGGCCCTGGATAAGCATTAGAAAATGGCTGGATGGATGGCTTTTCCATCCTCTGCTCATGGATACTTTTTTGGATACTTTTAAAAAGCACACACGATGCCTGGAAACTCTTTTGGCCCAATACTCTTACACACAGGTAAGAAACACAATCTTGCACTCAAAACGTTTCACTCTTGAAGGTGTTAACTTGTTTTACAACATTTCACCTCAGTTAAAGAATAAAAGCATAATTTTTTGTTGGCCTAGCCAAACTTGCCATACTAACCTATATTTTGATTCCTAGGCCAGACCTTCACCAATACCAGCTGGGAGGCTACCAGGAAACATCTACAGGAAACATCAGTCAATAAAACACGACAAACCTCTAATCAAATCCAAGTAAAAGGGGTGTATTTCCTTGAAATTTTAATTAAAAAACAAACAGAAAACACAGGCTGTTGGCTATAATTTGCTAATCCTGCCCAGTCATATGTAAAGTGCTAATGCCAGTATGTGACCCTCCTGCCACTTCAATACAAGAGCAGTGAGCAATATCACAAACTAACCGCCTCATATTACCAGTTTTAATTCACCTTTATATGATAAATACATTTATATAACTATGTAACTGCTTATATTTCTGAGTCATTTCAAACTGAATTTCTGTTATTACTGCGTCCCACCTACAGTACCTTCGCGGCCCACCAGTGGGCCCTGGGCCACACTTTGGGAATCAATGTTTTATACAAATAGTGCCAAAATTACCCATGTGTAAACATATGCTGTTTATCTAAGTAATGAAGAGGACCTTCGTTACGCTTGTTGTTGTTCTTCTTCTTATGTTCTTAAAATACTGCCAAATTATTACATTGATCTAAATATTGTGAACGCCAGAGTGAACGTTAGGCCTGAGACCTGTCCAGGGTGAGCCCCGCCCTGTGACACCTGGGATAGGCTCCAGACCCCCGCCCCCGAAAAGGATAAGCGGAAGAACCATACTGCTGCAAAATGAAACATCAGTACAAGTGGGCATTTTATTTTACCTTTAACCACTAGAGGGCATAATTTCACCAAACAATTTCACACTTCCTGTTGTGGTTAAGATGTCGGTCTAAAATAGAAACACAAAAACAAATCATTTGGAGTTAAAATCAGCTGCAAATTTTATTCATACATCACCCAATTTACAAAAAATCTGTATAATTTCTATGCCAAGTACCAAACACAACTGATTTCAGTAACAGTGGGAACAGTAAAGAGTTGAAAGTTAAAACTAAAGGTCCCACTAAAGAGGCTAACCACAAGCTGATATTTGCAGTGTGGGTCCTGTAAAAAAAAACAAAAATAACATCTCTCTGAAACAAGCTTCTAAAGTCAGTTGATACCACAGCAGTCTTAAGATAACAAGATCAAACAAACATTTCATTTATTTATATATATGTATATATTTTAATGTTTTTGGGGGTGGGGGGTGGTGACTTTCTTGCAATAGGACAGTGGAAAGAATCCAAGAAAGATCGGGGGCGAAGACACACTGTAAATTGGCTTAGGGCAGATTCAAACCCAGGCCTCAGCATATGGGTTGCCTGCTTAACCCACTGAGCTAAACTTAAACAATCGCGACCTCTCAGCCTGTATGCCTTTGACCAGGTACTGTTCTCATGAAAGCTGAAGATGAGGAGTGTGAACATTGAACTTAGAGTTAAACAAGGTCTCCCTCTAGTGGGCGTTACTGGCAAAAACATGATGAACAGCTTCAGATGAAATTGTAAAGCAGTGACTTGAGTCGGCCCTGCCACAGACTGGCGACCTGCCCGCAGTGTACCCCACCTCTGGCCCTGAGACAGCTGGGATAGGCGCCAGCTTGCTCCTGAATTGGATAAGCAAGTAGAAATATTGATGTATGAATGCTCTGGTGCTCTGGGGGCCCCAATAGATAATGTTGTCTGTTCAGTGTGTACATTTTCCCTGTATGGAAACACAACCTCACTCCAGGTTTGTTGGTTTGATTGAATAAATAAAGATAAATTTAATAAATGATAGAAGCTTAAAACTGGAATTATAAATCTATATTTCAACACACCTTCTTCATGAGCTTTATTAGAAAATTACATGCTTGGTGAAGCAGGTAATGTTGTGTGTTAGACATCCCCAGACAAATTTCATTTAATGTTGAAACGGTTGTACAGTACATGCAGTACTGGCCTGTAGAGTTCTGGTACTCTGGGGCACTTTCAGACATTAGTAATCCTGCCTGGCTATTGCACCAGCTAAAGCCCTGATCTCACTCATGGTCTGACAGCCGTGGACTTGAACATGGAGGAGCACGTGTTTTACTGCACTGATGACTGCGGCTGATAACTTTCACCTGCAAGGTTTGTGCGCTGGAAAGCAGACACCTGCACAGGTTCACTGGAGAACTTTTTCAGTGAAGCAAAAGATCTCAGCCTGAGGAGAACTGTGGTGCAATCCTCTCCTCCTCTGCTGTAATGTGCTGCAGTTGTCTCTCAGACAGTCAGTGTTCACATGTACCCATTGGTCATCATCCACATAACTGCTGGATGCACCACAAAAAGCTATTTCAAATCTATATTAACAACACAAACATGGTCCTTTATTGCTTATTAGATCTGTTGTAACTGCTCACAAAATAATAATAATAAAAAAATTTAAAAAAATTAAACATTCTTACATCTAAACAAATGTGTAGTAAATTCCCTGGAAGGCCAGAACTGCTCAGAGGTGGCCAAAAGTGTCAAACAGTCCTATTTTAGAAAGCTAGCTTTCTTACTTCATGGTGTACCACACCTGAGCCCACCCCACCACAGCCAAAATGGACCTGTTCACACTTATTAACAATAATGGACTCAGACATCAAATGTATCCAAGTATGGGTACCATGTGTGGAAGTGCATGGATCCACATGGATATGTGTGGAAAATACATATAAAGTGATTTTATTCAGTTGCCCGTGTACTCAGCTGCATATGCTCCCTCAGTGTTATATCTTGGAAATTGAATGTGTGAATAGTGCAATTTGGCTAATAATAGCTAATTCTCTCTGAAGTCAGTACTGCCAAGATGGTTAGTTATTGGTCAGTGGTACAAATTAAGAACTGAAGGCTCCTAAGTCAGTGAAAAGGGTTTCTTCAAATCCAGCCGTGTGGTCTTGGTGCTGGAGCCATGTGAATCCCAGGATGCATTTCGGCCGGTTGAAGAACTGATTATTACGGTGCTTCAGCAGAAGTAGGAGTCATTTCTGTTTGAAGAAATCATGGTGGCTTGCAGTGGCACTTCCTAGAGCCGGGAACCTCACTGGTCCCATTCTTTGTCCCAGCAGATTTGTTGTGCTGTGCTGGAATCAGGTTTTGGTTCTAGCATGTCAAAAATAAAAAGTAGTTCCATCGTTCTATTGAAATGAGGTGTTTTACTGTTTCTATTGTCGGGCACTGGAAGATATCTAAAATATCAGCAGATAAACTCTAATATTTAGTGGTAAGAGAGAAAAAATTAGTGTAATTTCTTCTAAGTAAACAGAACTGAACATACTGTCTATAAAGCATATTTTAACCTAATTCTTATAGCCGGTGTCATGAATCATATCAAGCCTCCTACAGTGCACACTTCAGATCCTGTGTGTCTGGACTACAGAGATATTCAGGGTCTAGAAAAGGATGCAGAATAAACTCCTGCAACCACGTTTGTCCTGTTCGCAGCAGCACGTGTATGAAGCAATCACAGCTGAGTCAAAGTGCAGATATACTAAAGATCCTTTGGTACCTCTTGTAGGAGAATCAGTGTGATACTTACTGGCCTGCAAAGCAGTAGCACACAGTGACTGGACCTTGTGTTGCTGTGTTTTCCCTGTTAGCTGATTAGAGCGCTTGAACAGAGTGTGTAGTCTCAAGAGCTTGAAAAAAGGCCACTGGACTTTCACCTCTCACCTGGGACTCTCCACTTTTTGGTTTTAGAACTGAAGCAGCCTCTTGGATGAGAAATGAAATGTCTTCAAACACTCAAAGACCTTTTTCAGGCTCTTGAGACTACCACAGCCTGAATGACTGAGGTCCTACAGACAAACGGGGTATCTATTTTCTGCTTAAAAATGCAACTGTGATGGCTCAAGTCTTCATATGTTTTTGTAGCGATGTCTTCATCAGTGTAAGTCTATATTTCACTAACTGTCTTCTCCCCTCTCAGCCCTCTGGTTCTCATCTGTGGCAGGGCCGCTTCCAGGAAACATGTCTGGGTTTTCTGCCAGTATGGTTCGCACTCTTTTCTTCTCCTTAAACCTCCCAGAGTGTGACACCTTGACATGGCGCCCCTTACTGGCTGTCGTCTTATCCACGATCCTCCCCAGTCGGGCTTCCAATTCTGGGTCTTCTGTTTGGGTTGCAGCTCCTGAGGCTGCGCTGCAGCCGTGCTGACCGGTGGCTGAGTTGGACACAAACTCTTGAGGGATTTCATACAAAACCTTTGGCTGGGATTTCTTTTTCCTGAGGAAAGTGAGCTTCCACCAGCCTGTTGAGGACTCTGCCATGATGAATAAAATGTGGGATGGATCAACGCTGAAGACAAGAAAAAAAAGACAAAAGTTTCAGATTTAAAAAAGAATTAGACTGGATGTTTAAATTCTTTTATTTAAACAAGAATAATGTGCCTGTGTGAGTAATAACGTGTTTATGGTACGTATGTGCGCCTGTCTGTGAATCTAAGCACCATCTGCCTATGACACTGAATATTTGAGTGTAATTCAATAGTTTCCACATTTTGTGTAAACAGACATGCTCATGTTACTGTGTGTGTGTGTGTGTGTGTGTGTGTGTGTGTGTGTGTGTGTGTGTGTGTGTGTGTGTTACAGGACATTTTACACAGCTGGCTTTCCTGGCTGTTTATTCAGTGTCGTGTCTCTCAAAGAAAAACTGATTTTTGGAGTCACGATGAGGCGACAACAGAAACAGCTGAGCTGTCACTGCTAATACAATCTTCAGCCATATTTTCCTTAAGGACAGGAAGAACCAAGGAGCTAGTGGAATGAATAATAATGATAATGATAAACACAAGGAAATTCAGTTAAATTCAGTTTTATTTATATAGCACCAAATCACACTCCAATCATATAAAGTCGCCTCAAGGCCCTTTATATTGTAAGGTATAGACTCTGCAATAATATAATAATACAGAGCAAAACGCCAACAATCAGACAACCCCCTGTGAGCAGGACTTTGTGACAGTGGGAAGGAAAAAACTCCCTTTTTAACAGGAAGAAACCTCCAGCAGAACCAGGCTCAGGGAGGGGGGGTCATCTGCTGCGAGGGGGGAGAGAGACAGAGATTAATAATAACTAATGATTAAATGCAGTGAGGTATAAACAGAGTGAGACAGGTGAATGAAAAGAAACACTCACTGCATCATAGGAACCCACCAGCAGCCTAAGGGAGGGTTCAGGGTCACCTGTTATAAGTCAGCTATATTAAACCCTATGGATGAAGGATGGGATGTCACTCAATCTCATATGCGTGTGAAGGCAGATGAGTGAATACTTTTGTTATAAAGTGTAACATGGGGCCTGATTATTCAAGACCTTGTATGTGAGGAGAAGGATTTTATATTCTATTCTAGATTTAACAGGGAGCCAATGAAGAGAAGCCAATATGGGAGAAATCTGCTCTCTCTTTCTAGTCCCTGTCAGTACTCTAGCTGCAGCATTTTGGATCAGCTGAAGGCTTTTCAGGGAGCTTTTAGGACAGCCTGATAATAATGAATTACAATAGTCCAGCCTAGACGTAATAAATGCATCACTTTTCAGCATCACTCTGAGAAAGGATGTTTCTAATTTTAGAAATATTGCACAAATGCATAAAAGCGGTCCTACATATTAGTTTAATATGTGCATTGAAGGACATATCCTGGTCAAAAATTTGGGTGCTGTGTGTTTCTTTTTCATTCACCTCTTTTCACTCTGTTCATACAACTCTGCATGTCTTTTGTACTGTGTCACCCCCAACCAGTCTCAGCAGATGACCCCCCCTCCCTGAGCCTGGTTCTGATGGAGGTTTCTTCCTCTTAAAGGGAGTTTTTCCTTTCCACTGTCACCAAGTGCTGCTCATAGGGGGTCGTTTTCACTGTTGGGTTTTCTCTGTATGATTGTAGGGTCTTTACCCACAATACAAAGCGCCTGGAGGCGACTGCTTGTTGTGATTTGGCGCTATATAAATAAAATAAAATTAATTGAAAAAAAAATGAAATTGATCATTTTGGTCACCACAATAATCCTGACATGAACTTTTCACATTGTTTAATCTCAGATGGTGACCATTATACTGGCTGAAGATTAGCACACTACTATTATCTTGTTTAACTTTGAATGCAGAGAAGCTAACTTTCCCGTGGCGCTCAGTGTTCATTTCCTTCTGTCTGTGGCTTTGTTCTGTGTTTTGCATACAGATATGAGATCGATATAGATCTTTTATCCAACTCTCTGCACAGCAACAAATGAATGCAGAATATTCTTTGACTGCAACAATCTCTGAGGAAAACTACACAACAATAGTGTTAAAGTCTCCAACATGCATATATGTATGAACATTACAAGTAGCTAAAGTACTGGGTGGGGCAAAATTATATTAAATTTAATACAGGAAAAGGGAAAGAACAAATCACTCAGCTTCACTGAGGGTGAAGCCTCCTTTAAATATCACCTTGCACTTTGGTTAACTGTTCCATTATTTGCGCTTTATAAAGATCAACTATCTCTCCCAGCTGGCATGCAAACTGGTTGCAGGCCAGCTCCTGATTGCCTTCTGGCCCCAGGGCAACTTTTTTATCGCAGCTGAGCAAATAGAAACTAAACCGCATTGTTTTATTTTGTGTTGTGTTTCTTTTCTACTCGCTCACCCGCTAACTCACACACTTGCTCTCTCCCTGTGTGTCATGAAGCTATG
This sequence comes from Archocentrus centrarchus, assembly GCF_007364275.1. Lineage (NCBI taxonomy): Eukaryota > Metazoa > Chordata > Actinopteri > Cichliformes > Cichlidae > Archocentrus > Archocentrus centrarchus. The sequence continues at coordinate 618,589 of NW_022060269.1, forward strand.
ATACGCACAGATAACTGACTGTTATGGAGCTTCTTTTGTCTCTTTTCATGTAGGTTCTTTTCAACTTTGAAGTGATAGCGAGTATCAACTTCGAGGCGCTCCCTCTGAATGCCTTTTATCCGTGGTGAGCAGCCAGTTTGCTGCTTGTTGCGTAGAAGCTTATCTAAATGAAGAAGAAACACATTTCTGAGACACGTCCTCACAGATGGCAGAATATAGATTATAGATTATTCTTCCCACCTGGATAAACTGCAGTGAGCTTTGTGAACCCCCGACTCTGATCAAATTTGTCAGATAGTTTGAGAAAGCACACAAACTGTAAACTGATATTTATGCTAATGATCAAATACTGATATGCTGAAGGAGGATGGTTAATTCACTGTCCCTAAAGCTTGAAACAACGCAGCCACTCATGTGGAGAACAAAATAAATGCTCAAATGCAGATTTCAAAACCATGTGACCATCTAATAATAATTTTGCCTTTTCATAGCTCATTTCCTTTCATAGCCTGTGGCGTTTCTGTTGGGTCTGTCAGGGCCAAAAATCACAGGGCCCTCCTCCAACCTGCATTTATCCCCACTGGGTGATGAATACTGGTTGGGGGGGGCAGCGTTGGTTGTTGGAGGGGCCAGCATTCGCTGTGTGATAAGCTGTTGTGTCACCTCTTGCAGGGAGTAAGTCGAGTCAGGTGGGGTCTCTGTCCCACTGTAACCTCTGCACATTGCCACTGCTGTAGTTTAACGTTTGTCTGCCCTGGGGGCTCCCCACTGGCCTGGGGCCCTGAGCAATTGCCTTCCTTGCATAATGCAGCACACTGTAAGCAATGACTGAAGAAATCTTGGCCTGAGAATCCAGTGGCTCACCAGAAGTCCTGAAAAGTTGACGCTAATTTAACAAAGTAGCTGATGGGTTCCCAGATTGCAGATGGCTCTCTAAAATGATTTCTCTGCCTCCTCAGATGTGGTCCCAACTCTGCCAAAAAGAGCTCACACTGCCCCACTGATGTCCTGAATTGTGTTTGAAGGAAGTTGTGATTCAGCTTCAGCTCCTGAATCAAACCATGAAGTTCTCCCTGCTGCTGCCTTCAGGAGAGCTGGATTCTTGTTTGGACCAGCTCATCATCATCGTTTAATGTCAGCTTCATTTATGTTGCAGTATGTTTTTTGAGGATGAATTTTTCACAAAAATCACAATACTTTGGTGAGTATATGCATCACATGACAAATTCAGATCCAAAAAATTAGGAATTTTGTGACTTTTTTTTTGCAACATGCTCAGAGTGTAAAGGCCTTAACCCTAAAAATGTCAGACACAACGGAGTCCACAAACCAGTGGTTGTCTTCTAAAGCCTGTAATGGACACATGTAATCAAAGCAGGGATCCATGTACTGAAAAGCAACTCAAGCTCAAAGTCCATAAAGGAACCTACAATTGAAACTAGGAGGGGTCCTCCACCAACCCCAGCCTGTGTTTCTCAGTTTAAGGAACATTTTTAACAAAACTGTAACAGATTGGATCCCTGCTGTAAAAACAATCACTGCAAATATGGTTCTGTGAGTGTAGTCCCTGTGTTACCAGCTGCAATGTTTACTGTGTGTGTGTGTGAGTGTGAGATATGTTGTACCTGGCAGGTAGATGCTTACACAGTAGTGCTGTCTGATGATACAAAGCAGCCATGAGAATAGATCTTTACATCCACACTGCAGTTTAACAGCTCTACACAACAAATTCTCTGCAGTCCAAGAACACAAACCAACAGCAGGTTTTCGTATTACTTAATGACACCTGGACTGAAGAAGGTGTTTTATGTGTGTGGATGGAAATGACAGCCAGAAAGGCAGAAGTACCTGCTTCAGTGTTTTAAGTAACCAAAAGCCATTCAATCATTAATGAATACAATATTTAATATGGATGGCATTAATGCAACTGGCACTTTTAATAGTCAGTGGCTCAGTGCAGTCTGAGAAAATATCAGGACAAAAGCTGAGCAGAGGAAAACCTGTGGGAACAAATGAATCTGGATCTGTGGAGTCACACCTCGCTCCCTCCTGAAAACCTACATCATCAACATGTTCTCAAATCAGCGACTGTATGTGTAAAAGTGAGGCATGATTTTGGAAAGGCAGCAACATGCCACGTTTCAGTTCCCGACAATTCCAGAACAGCTTCATGGTAAAGACTGAAGTAAAGACTGTGTGAAGGTCAAGTCCAGTATGCATTGCCCTTGATAAGAACTGCTGTTGTTTACCAAAAACAACAAAAACCAACAAAACAACACACATACAAAAAGACTGATAAAAATATGCCCCCCCCCCCAATTCTCTGTCAACATTATAGTAATAGAAAAAATAGAAAAAAAACTCTATTTTTTTCCTGATCTTTATCCTGTATGTCAAACACTGGATACTGTAATAAACAGCATTCATCACTGAACCCACAGGAGGACCCACAGGCATCAGAGGGCCACTCCTGTGCTCAGAAAGCAACATGTACAATGGCAGCAATGCACTGCAGTATTTATAAGTTGCAATGTTCCCAAATCACAATTGAAATATTTTATTAAAAGCAGAGATAATACTGGACTCACCTGTATGAAGCTGTAGTTGTTCAGCAGGTTCAGCCAAGTCAATAATAAACTGTCTCAGCAATGTGGTGGAAAACAGAGACTTTGGTTTCACTTGACAGTTTTTAATCCCTGTTTCTTCATACAACAATGTCCACAATCCATTTTGTTCCTCCACAGCTACCCTAAGAAAGTTTAGAGCTACGTGCAGACAGCAGTGTAGTTAGAATGAGGATTTGTTACTGGCTCTGGTCGAATGTCTGGTGTCATCCAGCTTGCTGAAGGGCTCTCCAAAAGGCAGCAGCTCTAACTCACAGCAGATACGGGACTGAGAGTCCGCAGACAGACTGTCTTCATGTACATCTCTGTATTTCCTCCTTTTCCCCATTCACTACTCTGTCTTCTCTCAGGTGCTGCATTACAGGTACTGCAGTTGGCCCCTCCCACTGACACACAGATACAAACCTACACACACGAGGACCTCAGCCAAACTCACAATATGAACCACATTTCACTTCCTGATCTTAAACTAACCCTCAGTTCATCCTGCTAACCTCAGCCTAAACTTCTCTGCAGGTTTCATACAGAACTTTAAAACTGCTAAACTATGTAATGAAATCAGTGTGAAACCACATTAATGAGGTTATGTTATTCATTAAGAATAATACACTATAATATCAAACTCAGAGCTGGAGGGACTCACACATAACAAAGCTGGATATTCATACTGTAACTCTATCAAAGTACTGTTGGCATGTCGTGTGTGTATCGTGATTTTATTGAACTGTTATTCAAATTGAATTTGGGCGTATTCAGTCCAGCACACAGGGTTAAATGTTAATAACGTGATGTAAAATACAGATACATAATACTGCACACATACTGTACGCTCTCAGAAAGAAAGTATTTGAGTTTTTCTTAAGCGCTACAGCAAGTAATGATTAGACACAGGGGGCACCTGCATGTGTAGGGACAGAACTGTACCCTCATTCCTGAGAGTGTGCACAGAAGTCCCTTTGGATCCCTGCAGTTAGCAGTGTGTTGTTATGGTGTTTAGTTTGTTGAGGTGTTACTAGACAGTTGTTAGTGTGCTTTAGGTGGCTGGTAGGGACTGTGTGACTACAGTTCTCAAGGTGAGCCGTAGTGGTTCTTTGTAGGATTCACTCCCTTATGCTAGCTTGGAGCCTCCGTGCTGTCAGCGATGCAGTAGCTCGTCTGGTTCAGGATACCCAGGTCAGTGCTGGCAAAACAACAAATGTGGTCTTTGAGAGCAGTTTGGGTGAAGACGCATTAGGTGATGATTGTGTGCAAGTTTGATTAAATACCGACCAAGGCTGCAGGAGGACTAGAGGTTCTTGTGAGCTGTGGACAGACAGACGATGGATGTTTCAGCATGACATAAGCTCACAGGTCCTTAAACCAACAATAAAGCGTCCCAGTTATGGCGCACCACTATTCACTGATCATCTTCAGCTAAATGGATTCCACATTGGGGTTTCCAGCTGTCAATAATTGACAGAACCTCCTAATAAACAGCACTGTGAGCAGTATGTATTCATATCTGCTGCTTTGGGAAATAGGACAGGAGTTAATAAATAACCAATTTATATCTTCAGCATGCAACACATGCACATTACACACCTACACACACACAAACAGGGGCCAGTGGTAGATACCGTCAAATCTGGGATGTGTTTACTCTCTCTTGGTTTTATCTGTCTCTACCTTTGCTCATATACACCCACACAGAATCATACATATGCATACAGTTCTGCAGGATTGCTTTTTAAGGTAAATGTGACTTCCTTTAAATTAGGAGCAAATAAAGCAACATCAAAGCCAGACCTTTGTCTTGCATTTATGACTTGGTTTCTTGAAGATAATGTACTCACACTCTTTTACTGCATAGCCTAAGGTTGATCGTGTAGTTTGGAACAAACACAAAAGGTATAAACTTTTTACCACCCTGAACGAAACTGAACCCTGCCCTCTCATATCAGAGATTATTAATCATGAATCTTAGTGGCGGGGCTGCAACTTTACAGTAAAAGATCACTGCAGCCTAGTGCATCTTCAAGAAGAAAGACAAGGAACTCTGACATCACCTGCTGTCAGAAGTCTGCAGATAACTGGCTTTGTGCTGCGCGTGATGCGCCTCCTTCAAAGTCTGCCTCCCTCCATTTTGGACATTTGGAAAACTGCAGTGCAAGAAGAAAAGAAAAAGGTATGACATCCGCTGCCGCTGACCTTGATCATCAGCAGAGCCAAATATGGTAACTCCACTGACCTTGATTTTCTACATGAAAATGAAACATTCTGAAAAATGTCACAAAAGTTATTAAGTCTTGTTATGTACGACAATAACACTCTAACGTTGAAATGTTGAGTTTCAAATACTTGAAATGAGTGCTCTATAAAGGATTAAAGGTGCAGTAGTTTTTTGTTTATTTAATAGAAAAAAATAAAGTTGCAGTCATAAATATACATAGATTAGTTTGTAATTATGTCTTGAAAACAAATTGATGCATTATCATAAACACAGAATTAATCCATTAAAAATACACAGGAGGGGACGCTGGTTTGTGGAAGCGGCCATGACATCGCTGTCCCACCTAATAGCATTTTATCTATGTGGCTACAGTCTGGCCACATATGTAATATGCCAATGACAGAGAAGAGAACTCATAGGCATTTGCGTGCTGTGGAGGCAAGTTTGAATTTGTGTCTGCACCTTCAGACTCAAGATATGAAGGTTCATACCTGCTTTATCATCTGAAAAGGGTTGTCCTACACCAAAGAAGTGAAACCACTAAGGAAGGAGACAACATGACATTTATTTATTATGTCATTATTTATTTCTGATATTGTCACAATTACTTATTGTCAACAAACTAGAGATGTGCCCTTCCCATCTCCCATCTTATCTCAAAGACCTCATAGTACCATATCACCCCAACAGAGCACTTCACTCTCAGCCTGCTGGCTTACTTGTGGTTCCTAGGATACTTAAGAGTAGAATGGGAGGCAGAGCCTTCAGCTTTCAGGCCCCTCTTCTGTGGAACCAGCTCCCAGCTTGGATTCAGGAGACAGACACCCTCTCTATTTTTAAGATTAGGCTTAAAACTTTCCTTTATGATCAAGCTTATAGTTAGAGCTGGATCAGGTGACCCTGAACCCTCCCTTAGTTATGCTGCAATAGGTCTAGGCTGCTGGGGGGTTCCCATGAGTGTTTCTTTTCATTCACCTCTTTTCACTCTGTTTATACCCCACTCTACATTTAATCATCAGTTATTATGGAGGTTTCTTCCTGTTAAAGGGAGTTTTTCCTTCCCACTATCACCAAGTGCTGCTCATAGGTGTTGTTTGGACTGTTGGGTTTTCTCTGTATTATTGTAGGGTCTTTACCTTACAACATAAAGCACCTTGAGGCGACTGATGTGATTTGGCGCTATATAAATAAAACTGAATTCAATTGAATTGAATCTTCAGACAGCTAACAATGAGCTGGCTAAACAGCAACAACAGCTAGTTATAAGCTAGCTAATGTTAGGCTTGCGTTTTCTAAAAAAATAAAATAAAAATCATTCTTTCTCTGATAAACAATTTGATTATATTCTGACATCATATGAGAGTTTATTTGTTATGAGTCTGAGTCAGACAATGAAACTTTCTTTGAAAAGGATTAACACTTCAAAGAAAGCTTCATTACTGCCAGCTAACAGCAGCTAACAGAGGCTAACAGCAGCACTTACTGACAGAAAAGTTCAGAATATCCTCAAGAACTCACCTCAGTATTGCTATCATTGGTCAGAAGTGAGCTTCAATGACTCATCAACAAGCATCTGACTCCTTTCACAAAGTTTTACAGCCTCCTCCAGAGAAAACAGACGTGGACACCAGCTGAGGTAAACAGCAGTCTACACTCACTGCAGATAAACAGCAGCCAGAATTGTTTGTCCTACAGCAGCCATAGTAGCTAGGATTATGCACTTGAACTGGGAAGGGTATCACCTGTCCCCCAGGTAACTGGCAAACTGTAAGACATTAAGAAGCTAAATTTATTATAATGTTAAGGCAAAGAACAAAAGGTAAATAAATGCAGACTCGATTAATTAGTGAAGTGATAATCACTGCAGTGCTATGCCCCGGCTGTTCATTGTGTGCAAAGCTTTTACTTTATTTTTCCCAAAGAATCTGGTGAATCTTTGGGACTCTGTCAACTTTAAGTTGCCACTCAAATATCTTTGCTTTTCAGTTAAGATAAATGAACAAGCTTTTTGTGTATTTGTTCTTAAAAGCTCCTCATGCCTCCATAGTGTAATGGTTAACACTGAGCTTTGCCTACTGAGCAAGAGTTCCACAGTTCAGTCCTGGGAGGATACACAAGAAGGGTTGTGTTAGGGAGGGTATCTGAAGTAAATATATGCAGAGCTCTCCTGCTGTGCCACTCCCTCGTCACAAGGGAACAACTGAAAGTCGCTTTGTGTTCTCAAAATATCTTCAAGGAAACAAGGCCAATCGAGTGTTCAAGGTGGAGGAAAGCTCTGAAAAAAGTAAACACGGTGACAATTAAAGAAATGTCTATAGATTTATCTTTTGTGTTCATTGCACACTGAGCACATTTCTGTGTTGACTAGTCCAGTACATGAAAACATAGTTTGTCTCTTTCACTATTAGTCATGAGCAATTGTCCGTGAAAGGTTTTATACTGAGTCTTGCTACTGTAGTACTTTTTTCACTTGAGTGAGACTTTATGGGAATACCCATCACACTAACACTCCACTACTACTACTGGAGATGCAGCTGATGAACATGGTGATGGGAAACTGTCTGTTTCTGTCAGCACTGACTCACACAAATCAAGATCTCTGATCCCAATCAACATGTCCTCATCTCTTTATCCAAATTACTGGAGTTGTTACTAAACTGTTCTTGAACAAGCTGCTTTTTTCCTCTTTTGTATTTGTGTTCCTGTGTTAAAATAAGACTCACAGCAGGGGAACTTTATAGGACTCATAATTTAATACACAGTATCTCTACAAAGGTAATGCAATCACAGACAGCACCTGTACAGATAACAGTAGAGGTATTATTATTATTAAAAAGGCAGGGGACAGCTTGTCCTGGACTTCGGTAAGTTTGTCTTGTCTTTGCACGCTTGAGATTACCCGTCATGGTGGGGATGATGTACTGGAAAGAGTACAGGAAAATGAATGGGCAGGGTCTTGGAAACTTATCTACTGGAGGAATGTAATAGAGGAGGTTGTCAAGAATCCTAACTTCCAAATAGGGAATCTGCCAGAGGTCACAAGAGAAGAAGGTGCAGGGTACACCAACTTACACTACAGTGTTATTAACTTTGTTACTTGGGGAAACGCAGGTCCTAAGGCCAAGGCAAAGAGTGTGGAATACATCATTTCACTATAAGCCTGGCATAGAAATGGTGTCATGCAAGCCCCAGCTACAAGGGCAGCCATGCCCATAAGGCCAAACCAAACAGTCAGGGTGCGCATGATTGTGCAAATGGTCATTATACCCTATGAAGAGTAGTTGTAAAACAGCTAACTGATCATCTGCAGAGGAACGGTTTATTTGAAGAGTTTCAGTCAGGTTTCAGAATTCATCACAGTACAGAAACAGCATTAGTGAAGGTTACCAATGATCTTCTTAGAGCCTCTGACAGTGGACTCATCTCTGTACTTGTCCTGTTGGACCTCAGTGCAGCTTTTGATACTGTTGACCATAACATTTTATTATAGAGATTAGAGCATACTATAGGTATTAAAGGTACTGCACTGCAGTGGTTTGAATCACATTTATCTCATAGACTCCAATTTGTTCATGTAAATGGGGAGTCTTCTTCACACACTAAGGTTAATTATGGAGTTCCACAGGGTTCTGTGCTAGGACCAATTTTATTTACATTATACATGCTTCCCTTAGGCAGTATTATTAGAAAGCACTGCATCAATTTTCATTGTTATGCAGATGATACTCAGCTTTACCTATCAATGAAGCCAGATGACACACATCAATTAGTTAAACTGCAGGAATGTCTTAAAGATATTAAGGCCTGGATGACCTCTAATTTCCTGCTTCTAAATTCAGATAAAACTGAAGTTCTTGTACTCGGCCCCACAAATCTTAGAAACATGATGTCAAACCAGATACTTACTCTGGATGGCATTACTTTGGCCTCCAGTAACACTGTGAGAAATCTTGGAGTAATGTTTGACCAGGATATGTCCTTCAATGCACATATTAAACAAATATGTAGGACCGCTTTTTTGCATTTGCGCAATATTTCTAAAATTAGAAACATCCTTTCTCAGAGTGATGCTGAAAAGTTAATTCATGCATTTAATACTTCTAGGCTGGACTATTGTAATTCATTATTATCAGGCTGTCCTAAAAGCTCCCTGAAAAGCCTTCAGCTGATCCAAAATGCTGCAGCTAGAGTACTGACAGGGACTAGAAAGAGAGAGCAGATTTCTCCCATATTGGCTTCTCTTCATTGGCTCCCTGTTAAATCTAGAATAGAATTTAAAATCCTTCTCCTCACCTACAAGGTCTTGAATAATCAGGCCCCATCTTATCTCAAAGACCTCATAGTACCATATCACCCCAACAGAGCATTTCGCTCTGACTGCTGGCTTACTTGTGGTTCCTAGGATACTTAAGAGTAGAATGGGAGGCAGAGCCTTCAGCTTTCAGGCGCCTCTTCTGTGGAACCAGCTCCCAGCTTGGATTCAGGAGACAGACACCCTCTCTATTTTTAGGATTAGGCTTAAAACTTTCCGTTATGATAAAGCTTATAGTTAGGGCTGGATCAGGTGACCCTAAACATCCCTTAGTTATGCTGCTACATAGGCTAGTGACAATGCCCCTCAAAATTTTGATATACCCCTGCCGGAGGTAGAACTAAACCCAACCATGTTTTTCCTCATCTCTGAGGTCTCCTCTATATGAAATGGATTCTTCATCAAAAATATTTTACTGCCAAGATGGTTAACTTGATAGATATTGTTATATACCCCAAAACTAAAAAAGAACTCAAGTACAGCCTGTCCGCATGGGGGTTAACCCACAAAAACTGATGTAGATTAATAACACAAGGCCTGAGAGCTTTCAGAATAGACATGTATGTAGTCAGGATTTTGCTTTACCCACTAGAAAAAAAAATGGATGGGAATATCTTAAAGTATGGGGTAGATAGAAACTTTAGAACACATACCTAAAATAGGCAAACATGGAAAAAAAAATATATCTATGCAAAATATTTTATTTACTTTGTAATTGCTTTGCCAGAGTTTGTCATAGAAACACATATGATGGCTTGTTGGAAAGGTGAGGCTGTGCTGAATCCAATAATACCAAATATGTAAACATAGCCTGTGTTAAGCCACTTAATGTATGAAGTGCCCCAACTGAAACAAAGTTTAGTATTGAGAAAATTGAGTCTCCAGTCCCAAGCTTTATTATGCTGCATGTATTGTCATATAACACAGCAGGCTTGTTGAATTAATGTGCTTGTTTTCTAAATCCAGCAATACCAAATATGTAAATATACCATGCATAGTCATTTAAAAATGTGTGATCTGTCCCAAATGAAAGAATATACTGCATTTCATCACAATATACTAGACTGTACTGGTAAAATCACCAGAGATGAGTGAGTAGGACAGGAAACCACAGGAGAGGAGAACAGTTTGGCCTTCATGGGCCTTTTTAAATAAAACTATAACTTAACTACACACAGTATAAATCAGGAGCAGAACTCCATGTATGTCAAGCCCACTGACAGACACAGGCATTTGCTGATCTCACTGTAGCTGCCGTCTGTACAGTACAGGTGTGTGAGGTCACAGACGTCTTTAGGTGCTGATGCCTTCTGATTCATAACAGGTTCAATGAATTCATCTTCCCTGAGCCTGCATCCTCTACCCACTGGGTCCCAGAGAAGAGGCTTGGGCAGGTGGCTGGGACATTTTACAATGAGACATGAATGTGAAGGTGCAAGGTGTATTGCATGTAACACCAGCCTTGTGTCAGCCTCTTCCTGGTCACTGTAAAGTTCTGTATAACAGTCAGTACCTGACCTGCTAATCTTTCTGACCTCATCACCATTTTCAAAGCCACCAGCCAAGATGACTGTGTTCCCTGACGAGATTCTCTTTGGACCAATACTGATGATGTAGCTGCTGATAAAGCTACATACTTTGTTCCCACTGATCCTCAGATAGTTCTTGTAGTTTGGACCTCTTGCCTGGCCTGTGATAATATGTGTTGCCTCTTCTTTGCCTTTCAGGATCTTTGACTGTTGATGGTCATATCTATCAAATACTAGAACAACACAGCTCCTGCCTTCCTCTCCCATTAACATTGTGATCTTTTTACAAACACATTCTCTGAGATCATTGAATGTCTGAACGAATCATGGAGACTCTGTAGAAGAGCCATGCCATCGATGATATATGCTGATGGTTCATCAACATTATGAAGCTGCTGCTTCCTCTTCCTTCTGCGGTGGGCATGCAGTTGTCATCAAGATGTGTGGACTCAGGTCTTTTGGGGGCTGCGTGCAACCCGGGTCTCCTGGGTCTTTCTCTGTCTGCCTCTGGCTTGTGGGGGGTGTTGTTGTAGCTTCTCACCTGCTTGTTTCTGTTTGTCTCTCTTTCAGGTGCTGTTTGTTCTTTTTTTTTTGTGCATTGTTACAAATACAGCACTGGGGACCTATTACTTGTGCTTTGTCTTTTTTGTTACCCCGCCCCCTTTCCATTTCTGTTTCCTTTTACCCCCTTCTTCTTCTTCTTGTCTTTATCACTTCTTCCACATGTGTCAGTGTCAGAGAGAAAGAAAGAAAAGGGAGGAAACCAATAGAGTTCCTCTTGGCAAAGCAAATGTGTCTGGCACAACAAAGCATGCAGACCATCATTTAGTTTGCTTAAGCTGAAGGACAGGTCAGGTTAAAAAATTTTTTTTTCCTGCAGTTAGTGGGGTTAGAATAATTGGTGATTCTATATTGCCTATATAGGTGTCTCTGTGTCAGCCCTGCCACAGGCCGGCGACCTGTACAGGGTGTACCCTGCCTCTCACCCTGTGACAGCTGGGATAGGCTCCAGCGACCCTGAACAGGATAAGTGGAAGAAGATGGATGGATGGATAAAAGCCATTTTGTTTAGATAAGTGTCATCATTGGACTATCATTGGATTCTGTATTTTGATTTATTTCACAGCACTTCACAGACAGTGGAGAAGAATGGCACTTTTTAACAACTGAGACATCTCGCTTACATACGCTAACATACCAGCGCTTTTATAAAGTTTCATATTTACCCTGGTCAGGAAGCCGTGGGTGACACTGTGCACATTCTTTGGTCAGACATTGCCATCTTGTGGTGAATTTAGTAAAGTGCATCTACAAAACCTGCTGAACTCCCAGCCAGGACTTGCACCACACTGTATCTGTATTCAGGGGAAGTTTCACTCCACCCTCTGGTCTGAATATGGTAGCAAAAAAACCAACATGCCAGTGGCCAAAACACTAACACTGAGGAATCAAAATATGGAAGGAAGCTACTTCCAGCTGCTCCCTTGTTCACAACAGCAGGTAGCTTCGCATATTTGTTTGACAGATTATTACACCAGATGCCCTTCCTGACATAACCCCCAAAGGATCTGTGAGAGTAACAGGGCTAAATGGATATATTGCTTTTAATTGGAGATTATGACATAAATGAATAAATACATACTCAGGTCCACAGAGATGTTGTTCAATAATATTTGATATGTTTTTAACATATGTTTGTAATGTTTGTTTTATATGTAGAAATGATGCTGTGGAATGTAATGGACTGTCAAGGATAGACGTAGTTAATTTGTCTTATTTTGGTAATATGGGTAACAGGGTTGCATAGCTTAGAGTGATACATTCAATCTAGTCAGAAAAGACTGGAAAAAATACAAAATTTATCAAAGTGAAGTAAACTTTGGTGTTTTCATGGTGTTAGCACCTGAATCCATCATGTCACTTCCTCTGGAATATTTTGGAACCACTTTTTCAACAACTAGGTTCACGTTTTGTCTCAGGTCAAACAGATGTATGCTTTAGTATTTTCTGTATGGATTATTTTCAAATTCACGGGTGGGACAGAGAATGTCGTACAATTGTCAAAGGCCCCATTCATCAGCGTGTACACAGTGTCTCACATGTAGAGACAGAATCACCCCCCTCTGAATGTCTATACAGGCAAACGTAGCTGAAGCAGAGCATACCGTCTGTGGCAGTGGTTTGCAAAGTGTGGGCTGGGCCCCCTCTGGTGGGCCGTGAGGGTACTGCAGGTTGGGCTGCAGTAACAAGACAAATTCAGTTTGAAATGATTCACAATTATATACAGTTGCATATTTATATAAATGTATTTATTTATATAAGAAGTGAATTAAAACTGGTGATAGGAGGAGGTTAGTTTGTGATATTGCTCATTACTCTGACCTACATTTACTGCTCTTGTATTGAAGTTTGTGTCCCAGTGGCAGGTGGGTCACATACTGGCATTAGCATTTTACATATGACTGGACAGTATTAACAATTTATAGCCAACAGCCTGTGTTGTTTATGTTTTTTGAATACAATTTTCAAGGAAATACATCACTTTCTCTAGTATTTGGATGAGAGTGAAGATAACCAAAAACTTCACATGAATATCTGCCAGAATGCTGAGATGCTGTTGGACCCCAGATCAGCTAGTGACCAGAACCCCGTGACCATACACAATAATGCCATTAAACAGATGGCCTCATATAACTACCTCGGTATTTTTATAGAGCAACAACAGAGTCCATTCTCCGGTATGGTCTCACTGGCTGGTTTGGGAACCTAACAGTTAAATCAAAAACTCAAATCCACAATTGAACAAGAGCAGCAGGTAAGATTATGGTCACATTCCCTTCAACCTTCAGGAGCTCTTTGATCCGGCAGTCAGTGCACAGGCAAATAACATCTTAACTGATAGCGCCCATGTTTTTAAGTGGGCCGCACCCTTTATATTTAACATTCGTTGTCCACTATCCCTCTTCTGCACATGGCCAAGCCATCTCAGCCTTTCATTCATACACATGTATTCTGTCCTGCTTCTACTTACTTTCATTCCTCTTCTCTCCAGAGCATACCTCCACCTCTCCAGGCTCTCTTCCTTTCCTTCCTACTCTCACTACATCCACAATGTCGTACACTCAGGCGGCACGGGACCTGTCGGCTCTGGACACTCAGGACACTCGGATGGAGTGGGACCCTTTAGCTCCAGCTCTGGCTGAGGCGGGGTTACAGACACTGGATGTTCTGGCTGAGGCGGAGGTACAGATGCTGGATGTTCTGGCTGAGGCGGAGGTACAGATGCTGGACGTTCTGGCTGAGGCGGAGGTACAGACGCTGGACGCTCTGGCTGAGGCGGAGGTACAGACGCTGGACGCTCTGGCTGAGGCGGAGGTACAGGCGCTGGACGCTCTGGCTGAGGCGGAGGTACAGGCGCTGGACGTTCTGGCTGAGGCGGAGGTACAGACGCTGGACGTTCTGGCTGAGGCGGAGGTACAGACGCTGGAGGCTCTTGGTCTGACCAAGCAGTAAACAGGTTGCAGAGGCCCAGTGTCAGCAGACATGGATGAAACAGTTCTTGGCTGAGGCACAGCTACTTGAGCCAGTCTACTGCTGGTAGACTGGCACATGGCCCAGGACAATGACAGTCACTCCTACCACATATCTCACCACTGTCTCACTGTCCTCATACTCATCCTGTATCAGCCTCACATACTTCTCAACCATTCCTGATTTCCTCTTACAGTGCCACAATTCCTCTCTTCCCTATCATATGCTTTCTCTAGCTCTACAAAGACACAGTGAAGCTCCTTCTGACCTCCTCTATACTGTCGAATGAAGTCAGTTGAGATTGAGATCTTGGTTATTTGATGGCCTATGCCTGGTACTATGTGGACAATCATAATTCTGATTTATAAAATTATAAAGTTGATTTATGGAATGTAACAAATAATCTGTATGATTTCTAATCAAAGTTGGTAAGAATGTGTGTAACACAGAAATGATTTTAAAGAATAACAAGTAAAAGAAGTTGTGAAATCTTGGAGAATCACTGAGCAGGGTAAGATGAGGAACAGAAACCATTGCTTAGAGACAGTAGGAGCAGAGTTGAAAACATGTCCAGACATGTTCAGAGTGGAAAAGTACCTAAAAGCCCGATGAAGTAATGGTTAAGCCCAACAGTCCCATAAATGGGTATGAACGGAGGGGTGATAAATTGTAATGATGATGTTTTAAAACTAGGATGTGTCTTAGAACTAAAACTATAAAAGGTGATGCACAGAAGCATCAAACGAGAATTTCAGGAGTTTCTTCCCCAGACGAGAACTGCTCTGCTGAGAGGACAGGACCAAACCCTCCACGGATTCATTTGACCCTGAACAGTTCTACTGGATTCTCCCTGCCGACTGAAGTTGGATGTTACCCTGCTTTAGGATTTCTATCTTGAGACTTTGGTTTAAGTCAAGAGAAGAGTTCTGAATTAAGAAGTGAGGATTACAGAGAGGACCAAAGGACAGAAAACATCTTTCTGTGGACTTCCCCTTTTTCTCCCCTTCACTGAGGCAGTTGAATTGGATCGGACTTTGGGTGTGGTCGCTTCTGGCCAGGCACCCACTCGAAGTCTTTCTTTCCAAAAGGGATTATAAACAATTGGACATTTACAAGCCCCTTCTTCATCAACCCAGCTCTTAAGTACTCATTTTGATCAAGATTAAGTGATTGATTTACATTGATTTGAGTCTTGATTCTTAAATTGATTATTGAATGTTAAGATTTGATTAAGGATCGATTTTGTGCTAAATGCAAACTGCTTGAGCTGAAACCTGCACAATAAAATTTGACTCTAAACAGTCAGTATAATTCGTTGAGAGTTATTTTCCCCATAGAAGGTACATCTATGTCCATGCAACAGTAAAACTCTAGGCAAGTTAAGCTTTAGCATCGAGCTCTGTTTTGGTCACACTAGTCTTTAAGTGTCCACTTCAACTTTACTTATGTCCCTTGGGCTCACTGTATGAGCTGATAAAATAATCTGGCCTGTAACAAGTGCACTGATCAAAGGGGTGAACCACTATAACTAATTGGACTGTATTTCGGGGCCGGCTGTGTGAGCCTTCCTGACCGGCAGCATCGGAGTATAGAGGAAGCGGGGTAGATGTTAGGATTATCAGTGGTTAGAAGCCAGGCGAGTCACCCCACCACAGCTTAAGTAGAGTCACAGAGTTCAGATGAGGGTAATACCCCGCTGACCAGTGTGGCCTGGACCCTATGAAACGGAGTAGCTGTCACAGAGGTAAATACCTGTGGGATCTAACAATACTTAACACCTGTCGCTAGGAAGGCATGTTTCTACCTGCTATTTTTGTGTAAAACTAACCAAACCTCGTTATATATTATTGTAATAATATAAAATAATATTACATGAGAATACAAATGTTATTCCAATCTAAATTTTAATCCTAATGAATGCACTCAGTTTGAATCTGTTATGTAGGCCACAAACTGTGAAAGGGAATTTAAGCACAGCTCTGTTCTCTGTGTCCTCCATAGCAGAGGGTGACTGTGCCTCCACCTAAACACCAACATGAGGATACTCAGGGGTTACAGTGGGATTCAGAAGCTGGAGGAACCCTAAGATCAGCTGTAGTGGCTCTGCATGGGGAGAAGAATCACAGCTTTCTATTGTAGCTGCAGTAAATGATGTTGGTGTGCAGGCTGTGATCAGCTGACCTGCTGCTGCTGCTCTGAGGTTTACTGCTCTGTGTGGATGAAGTGAACTCACAAAGATGTAACCCAGTATTTCACAGCTATCTGAGCTGATCTCCATCCCCTACACTGACAGCATACAGGCTGTAGAAATGTTGGATTCAGTGAATGAATCTCAGCATCAGCAGCTTTGATTCAGACTCATCTCTGCTGCACTGATGTAACCTGTAACTCTGACCATGAACACAAACACTGTGCTCCAGTCCAACACAGAGCTTTACTGTAAATACAGTACAACAAGCTAACCTATTTATTACACACTAAACTGCAGTATTTTCATAGAATCTTTGAATACAAACAAAGTCAGCATACTTCAGTTTGTTTTGCAGTCCTTACCTTTAATTCTAACCTCTCTTCTTCCTCTCCTGTCCTCTTTCTCCATCTCTGAGTGAACTTCTCTCTCTTTGCTCTCCCTGAAAGACAGCAGCTCTTCTTTTAGCTAGCAGACACACTGTTTGACAAACTGCACACACTTTGTGTGTTTGCTGATATTTGTTGAGCATTTAGAAATGTTGCATTTACCTGCCACACGTTACTCCCTTGATGCTCGCTCCTCTTCAGTAGCGCTAATTAAGCTGTTTATGTGCCGCAGCGCAACTTACGGACTCGGTCCGGCCCGATTATAGCACTATAAATGATACATTAATTATATGGGTTTGCGTATTTAATCCTTTTGTACCCGATAAGCCCCGATGATGGAGGATATGCCAGTACGATTGTCTCTTATATGTTATTATTCCTCCGTTTAGGCTCAGATCGTTTGTTTGAGGCGCACTGACCGGAAATGCAAACTTCTCTCTGACGTGTTAAAAGTAACGAGTCTGTTTGAAAATGTAAGAAGTAGAAAGTACAGATACTTGTGTAAAAATGTAGGGAGTAAAAGTAAAAAGTAGTCAGAAAAATAAATACTTAAGTAAAGTACAGATACCTGAAAAATCTACTTAAGTACAGTAACGAAGTATTTGTACTTCGTTACTTCCCACCTCTGATCCTAACCAGCTGCACATCCTTTCCAGCTCCATCTCTGCCTAGACAATCGATTCAAGTCCTTTTCTCCTTCCTCAGTGTCCAGTCTCATATACAACTCAGTATAAGCCTTTTCTTTTGTCACCTTTCTCTAGCCTCCCAGTACTTCTGCCTACATTCTTAATTTCCTTGACTATCCCACTTTTCATTTCACCTCCCACCTCTCATTCCACCACCAAGGCTCCTTGTCTTCTTTCCTCTGTCCAGAGGGTACAGCAAACACCTTCCTGTCAGTTTCTCTCAGTACTGCAGTCATCTGGTAACTCTTCCCTACCATCCAGGGCCTGTCTCAACTCCTCCCTGAACTCTAATCTTTGCCTCTGGCTTCACTCGCTTCCTCTTCTTGATATCTAAAGTCATCCTATGCATACAATATAGTCCACCTGTGTGCATCTTCCTCCACTCTATTACTTCAATCTGTGCTTTTTCCACTTCTTAAAGTACATGTTTACCACAGCCATTTCCATCCATTTGACAAAATTCACTACCATCTGTCCTCCCGCATTTCTCTCCTTAAAACCAAATATACCCAACACCTTCCCGTCACCTCTATTCCCTTCATGTCCATTGAAGTCTGTTCCAATGACCAATCTCTCCCCCCAGCACACTCTATACCACATCATCCAACTATCCTACTTATTCCAGAATTCCTCTTTCTTTTTTAACAGGCTGGACTATAGGGCATGTGGACTGACAACATTCCACATCACCCCTTCAATTTCTAGCTTGAAACTCATGATCCTGTCCGACACGCTCTTCCCCTCCACAACCTGCATCAAGAAGCCAATGCCATGAGGTCCCTTGTGTGTAGGAGTGAAAGTCAAGCGGCATCTGACAAAACAATATCTTGTGATGCCCTGGAATAAGAGTAACTCAGGAGGCCACAGGGTAGCTGTAGCTCAGGAGGTAGAGCAGGTCACCTACTAACCGGAAGGTTGGCTGTCATGTAACGTCTGTGTGGCAGGCAGGAAGGAGGACCCCAATGCAGGACACGTCAGGCACAGGTAAAAGGTAACTCGTCTTTATTTTTAGGTGCACAACCAGAAGGCCAAACTAGCAGAGCTAGTGACAAAACACAGAGCAAAATATGAAGGCAGAACAGGACACACAGCAGGAGACATAGACGACGACGCGACAACAGGCACTGAAAACACTGGACTTAAATACACAAGAGGCCTGATGAGGGAAGAGGAAACAGGTGGGAACACAGGTGACACTGATAACACTGACGAGACCAGGGGAAGCAAAACTAAACACAAGAGACCAGAACTGGATGACTATCAAAATAAAACAGGAAGTAACACGATGGAACAGAAACGCAGACCTGACACAGAATACAGAGAGAACACCAGGGACTAGAAATAACAATTAACCTCACAACCAAAAGAAATCCCAAAACAGAACAGACAAAATGAAGCAAAACAAAAACACACGGGGTCCTTTGGACCCCGGACCATGACATTGGCAGTTCGATTCCTGGCTGCTCCGTGCCGTATCCGGGCCAAGTATCCTTGGGCAAGATACTGAACCCCAAGATGCTCTCTGACGCAAACGCTGCAGTGTGAATGTGTCTAGACAGTAAAAGCGCTTAGCTTAGTTATATATGGAAGTGCTTGGATGAATGAGTGTGAATGGGTAAATGTGTTGTATGAGGGCTTTGAGTGCTCAGATAGAGTAGAAAAGCTCTATATAAGAACTAGTCCATTTACCATAAGAACACCTTCGAGCTCTCTAATCTCCACTTTTTTTCTTTATGTACTTCTCTTCATATAATTTCTTTCACATTGTCTCTGTTAATGCCTCCATTGTTATCCATCCCTCCCATCCCCCATATCTATTCATTAGGCAGGACTTTTAACCATGACTTGTATCTGCTACTACAGGAAGGTCTGCATCATTTACCACAACCGGCTATCAGTCACTGTCACGATTCCAGAGCCCTGGCACACACGCACATGCACATCTTTTTACTATACAATAATAAAAATTAAAAATTTGTTTTCTGGAGCTATATAGCATATTTTGTCTAAACCAAATCCCACAAATCCCACCCTCATATTTCTTCATACTAAAATGTTACATTTTATGGAGTGTTGACTTGTTTTCATCCCAGAAGGGAGGCTGGTCTAAACAATGTGACTATGGAAACAGATTTGTGCCTACAACATGGTTAGTACAACACACACACACACACACACACACACACACACACACACACACACACACACACACACACACACACACACACACACACACACACACACAGGGCAACACTGCGCTGTGGGAGGAGCTATTTGTCACTGTGGTAATGCCTGATTGTGTCTGAGGAGGGAAGGAAGGGAGGGATGCAAATGGAAAGACGGCAGAAGAAAAGGAGGCGAGTAAGGAAGGATGGAGTGATAAAGGATGGAGAGAGTCAGAAGCAGCAAGGAAGACAGTGTCCTGGGGTTAAGGATGTAGGTGTGGAAAAAAGGGGAAAAATGAGTAGAGGGAGGAGGAGAGAGAAGGTATCATTAGTTCTCTTTAGCTTCCATTATGAAGATTAAAGTGAAGACTGCATGTTTATCTTAACCCTTTCTTCTCTCTGAATTCCATGTTGCTTTAAGCACTTACAGTTTTTCTGAATTGCTAAAACACTAAACTTCATTCTCTGAACCACATCCTCAGTGGCCTAAACTTATTTTTCAAACCAAACACTCTTTTGGCCAGAACTTAAACACTGTTCAGGTACTTAGACACAGTTTACAAAACTAAACCACTCTTCTGTGTTCAGCCTTAAACACATTCACATTTGTGCTGCAAAACAGTAAACACTGGCAGCAAAATGTGAACACAACTGCAACACAGCCGTCATCTTTTACACACAGCAAGTCAAATTGAACACATGTTTCTAATGATGTGATTAGACCAAACAGGCAGGACAAAAGTCAGTTCAGAGTGCACAAGGGGCACAAGTGCATCTACAATGGGCAGACACATACAGAGAGGCAGAGGAGGAAGAGTTTGTGTGAGAGGTGGTGGATGAGGAGGAAGGGGACGAGGACAACCAAGAACAATCATTACTGATGAAATTTGTACACCCTGTTCTTGTTCATGGGATGAAAATGAGGGAAGCAGGACAAATAGTCCAAACTAATTTGAGCAGATTCTCTGTGGCAGCATCCTCAGGACATTCAGAGAAGAGAACAGGTAATTGTTCCTCACTGTATGACATTTGTCATATAGTATGCTCTACTGTAAGTACTGCAATGTTCATTACAATGCTATTTTTACTGACTGTATAGATTTGTAAGTGCAGTTTTCCTCTTCTTGTCATAATATTCAGTGAATGGGTGGGACTCAAAACGCAGGATTCTGATGAAAAGTTCACAAGTTCATTGTCCAGTACTGGTTTTGGGACTGAACGGGGGAATCTCCAGATCCAGTGGGGGGTTCCGGTTTCCAAGCAGGATTTGCCGTTGCCACTCCTCTCACTCTCTCCTCGCTCAGGGGAAACTACACAATCTGGTAGGCAGTTGAATATCTGTCCAGACAGAAGAAGCAGGTGAGTGATACAGCTATTGTGTTCAGCAGTGCAGGCAGTAATACAGGAGCCGATTACTAACTCGACTGACAATCTGGGGCTGACTGAATGACCCGCTTCTGCTTAAGAAGCCACAGTAAAATGAGATAATGAGCCACAGGTGCGATCATCCTCTCCAGGTATGCAGTCAGCTCCCAGGAACCCCGCTTCCGGTATACCAAGGCAGGACACCAACTTCACTCACTCACACACTCACACACACGCGCACGCACACACGCACACACACACACACACACACACACACACACACACACACACACACACACACACACACACACACACACACACACCACTGAGGAGAGGGAGAGAGCAAAAAAAGGAGAACAGAGCACCAATCCAAACAGAACAGGCAGGCCCTTACACTTCTAGAATTAAAAGTCGATCAAATGAGGATGGAAGGAATGCTCTTTTCTCCCAACGACAAGCACTCACTGTTGACATGATCCTTCAAAATAATGCCATCCGACTCTGGATCCAGCAGAGAGTGATTGAAGACAGTGTCAGCTGTGATGGAATCAGTGTGTCTCTGTCAACTATCCTCTAATGCAACAGACTTAGCATGAAACAGAGTACAGAGTACCCTTTGAGTGCAACTCCACAAGAGTCAAAGGCCAGTACGTGTGACCTACACACACTTTCAGCACTGATGCTTCCAGTACAAGTCTATGCTCATAGGCCCACTGTTACTGTAGGCTAGTAGTTGCAGTTGCTACTTTTACACTACTGCAAACTATATTGATATGTCTGTAAATCTGGGATGCATATACTGTAGACACTATTTCAGAGGTCTGTCTTTCTGTATCACTTACAGTAAACTACACTGAACTTCTTACATCTCTGGGTGGTCTACAGGATATTATGGCTGCAACAGCTGGTTCAGCAAGCCGTGCAGCCAGCATATGTCATTGTTTGGGACAATGTGAACTTTCACCGTGCTGTCCTGATAGGTGAGTGGTTCACAAACAACCAACGCTTCATAAATGTTTTCCTTCCACCTTACAGCCCCATCCTGATTCCAGCAGAGGGGTTTTAATCTGTGTGGAGGTGTCTGACATCCCTGCACCAGGGAAACTTTATTAGAGGCAATGGAACATCCTGTGATGATATAACCGTGGAGTCTTGTCAAAGCTGGGTTTGGCACCCAAGAGGGGTTGGCTGGTTTGGAGGCCAGATCGTCTGCTGGCTGTGTGTGTGTGTGTGTGTGTGTGTGTGTGTGTGTTCACCCACACTTTGTAGGAGGGGTTGATGTGGATGGGTGTGTTTCTTTGTATGTCCTTGTTTGATTGATATGTGGATGTGAATGAGTGGATGTGTCTTCAATTCAATTTATTTATATGGCACCAAATCACAACAGTCACCTCAAGGTGCTTTATATTGTAGGTAAAGACCCTACAATAATACAGAGAAAACCCAACAATCTAAACGACCGAGCAGCACTTGGTGACAGTAGGAAGGAAAAACTTCCTTTAACAGGAAGAAACCTCCAGCAGAACCAGGCTCAGGGAGGGGGGGTCATCTGCTGAGGGGGGGAGAGAGAGACAGGACAAAAGACACACTGTGGAAGAGAGCCAGAGATTACTAATAATGAATGATTAAATGCAGAGTGGGGTATAAACATTAAAATAGTTGTACTGGCTATAGCCAGTGTTTGTGTAATGGCTATCATTGAGTTTCCATCTTCTCTCAGCTGCACAATTGCTTGTTTTTCACCCATAAGCAGCTCTCTGGTTGCTAGTAACTATAAATGCACAGGCAAAACCCAAATCTGAAACTGAGCTTTGACATTCAGCGCTATTTATTGTTTGAATAATCAATGCAACCGGACATACCTCGGCAACAGAACACACCTGTCAGTCACATGTTCCAATACTTTTGCTTACAAGAAAAAAGAAGAAAAGAGAAAACAGAAGCTTGGCCATCTTCTAGAAGAAGTGCAGAATAATCAGAAGATGACTGAGCAAAGAGCAAGAAAGGAGTAGCTGAAAGCCTAATGGGAAAGCTGCTTGCATTAATATAGCACTTTTCTAGTCCACTTTGACTGGTCAGTAAGAATAGCCAAACCATTATACACTGCTCCAAAAAATAAAGGGAACACTCAAATAACATCCTAGATCTGAATGAATGAAATTTTCTCATTGAATACTTTGTTCTGTACAAAGTTGAATGTGCTGACAACAAAATCACACAAAAATCATCAATGGAAATCAAATTTCATCTCAATAAGTGTTCATCTCAATAACAAGCTGGACTGGACTACAAACACAGACGTCCTGAATAAGAAGGGCCAGAGTTGACTCCACCTGCTGAGGAGACTGAGGTCCTTTGGTGTCTGCAGGACTCTGTTAAAGACCTTTTATGACTCTGTGGTAGCATCTGCCCTTTTCTACGCAGTGGCCTGCTGGGGGGGGGTGGATGCACCGAAAGGGACAGGAGCAGGATCGACAAACTGCTGCGGAGGTCTAGCTCTGTGCTGGGATGTCCTCTGGAGTCTGTGGTGGTGGTGGGTGAGAGGAGGATGTTAGCAAAGCTGACATCCATCATGAACAACCGCCATCACCCTCTGCATGAGGCCGTGGGTGAGCTGAGCAGCTCCTTCAGTCAGAGACTGAAACATCCTCGCTGCAGGAAGGAGCGCTTTCACAGGTCATTCATCCCAACAGCAGTTAGACTGTATAACACATCATGATGTCATGAGTCACTTGGACACTTTACCTCCTCTGCCATCACTTTATCCATATAGTCAGTTACATTTTATTTATTACACTCACCCATACAATGCATACTGTGTGTGCTGTGTACCTTACCGGCTACAAATGTATATAATGTTTTAATATCTGTATATAGTGTTTTGATGTGTGTGTTGTTACGGCCACTGCCGTAGTGTTAGTGGTATGTGTTATTGGTTGTGTACATGTCTGTGTTTCAAGCATGTTTCCGCAGGGGTTTTGCTGTGTTCGGCGGTCCCGCCTCCTTCGCTGATGATTGGACGACCTGGGGGGATTGGCGCTCCATCTGGCGTTTGGTGATTGGCTCCGAGGACCAGCTGATGACCAGCTGATGACCAGCTGACAGCTCAAAAGCTCTTTGCGTCTGACATCCCAGGAGGGCGGCCCAAGCTGAGCATATTGTGCGCCGGACCTTGCCTCAGCTACCTAGTCGCCGTGCAGAGTACTGTGTTTTTCTTTTATGTGTTTTAGGTGCGGAGCGGAAGGGGTGAGCTGCCATTTCTGTTTTGGGATTGTTTCTCCTGTTTTTTTGATTAGGGAGTTAGGGGTAGTAATTGTCATTTGTTTGTTTTGTTTGGGTAGGGTTTAGGTAGTTTTTCTCCCCTGGGTTAGCTGTTTTTGTTTGTTGTTTTGGCCTTGGCTCACCCCCGAGCCAATGTTGTCGCACATACAATAAATTACACATGGATGTCTGACTCGCTTGTGATGTGTGGTGTTTTGGGGGCTGAGGCAAGGGGGCCGCCTGTCTAACCTTTGGTGTTATGCCCTAGCCCTAGACCGGGGGCGTAACAGTGTATATGTACATGTATGTATTGACATTGATTTATATATTTTATGTATATAGTGCTTATGTATGTGTATACTTTTTTGTATTTTATTTTATTTTATTCTATTTTAGTTCATTTGTTTTTACTCATCCTTTTCATTTTTCTCTGTACTGAGCTGCTGTAATGCACAAATTTCCCCATCGTGGGATCATTAAAGTTTTATCTTATCTTATCTTAAATGTATTAACCAATGGAGGCCTGGATTTGGAGTCACACACAAAATTAAAGTGGAAAAACACACTACAGGCTGATCCAACTTTGATGTAATGTCCTTAAAACAAGTCAAAATGAGGCTCAGTATTGTGTGTGGCCTCCACGTGCCTGTATGACCTCCCTACAATGCCTGGGCATGCTCCTGATGAGGTGGTGGATGGTCTCCTGAGGGATCTCCTCCCAGACCTGGACCAAAGCATCCGCCAACTCCTGGACAGTCTGTGGTGCAACGTGACGTTGGTGGATGGAGCGAGACATGATGTCCCAGATGTGCTCAATCAGATTCAGGTCTGGGAAACGGGGGGCCAGTCCATAGCTTCAATACCTTCATCTTGCAGGATCTGCTGACACACTCCAGCCACATGAGGTCTAGCATTGTCCTGCATTAGGAGGAACCCAGGACCAACCATACCAGCATATAGTCTCACAAGGGGTCTGAGGATCTCATCTCGGTACCTAATGGCAGTCATGCTAACTCTGGCGAGCACATGGAGGGCTGTGCGGCCCTCCAAAGAAATGCCACCCCACACCATTACTGACCCACTGCCAAACCGGTCATGCTGAAGGATGTTGCAGGCAGCAGATCGCTCTCCTCGGCGTCTCCAGACTCTGTCACGTCTGTCACATGTGCTCAGTGTGAACCTGCTTTCATCTGTGAAGAGCACAGGGCGCCAGTGGTGAATTTGCCAATCCTGGTGTTCTCTGGCAAATGCCAAGCATCCTGCACGGTGTTGGGCTGTGAGCACAACCCCCATCTGTGGACGTCGGGCCCTCATACCACCCTCATGGAGTCGGCTTCTAACCGTTTGTGCAGACACATGCACATTTGTGGCCTGCTGGAGGTCATTGTGCAGGGCTCTGGCAGTGCTCCTCCTGTTCCTCCTTGCACAAAGGCGGAGGGTAGCGGTCCTGCTGCTGGGCTGTTGGCCTCCTATGGCCTCCTCCACGTCTCCTGGTGTACTGGCCTGTCTCCTGGTAGCGCCTCCAGCCTCTGGACACTACGCTGACAGACACCGCAAACCTTCTTTCCACAGCTTGCATTGATGTGCCATCCTGGATTAGCTGCACTACCTGAGCCACTTGTGTGGGTTGTATAAGCCGTCTCATGCTACCACAAGTGTGAAAGCACCACCAACATTCAAAAGTGACCAAAACATCAGCCAGAAAGCATAGGTACTGAGAAGTGGTCTGCGGTCCCCACCTGCAGAACCACTGCTTTATTGAGTGTGTCTTGCTAATTGCCAATAATTTCCACCTGTTGTCTATTCCATTTGCACAACAGCATGTGAAATTAATTGTCAATCAGTGTTGCTTCCTAAGTGGACAGTTTGATTTCACAGAAGTCTGATTTACTTGGAGTTATATTGTGTTGTTTAAGTGTTCCCTTTATTTTTTTGAGCAGTGTATAAATGCCAGTTCATTTTACAGTGACCTCTACAAGAACACTTAAACTTTTACATTTGATACTTTTACATTCAGCATTAACCAGTGTTCATTTTGACAGCAAATTCTGATTTAGTTTTAGTCAGTCTTTTGGGGTGGCTGTAGCTCAGTAGGTAGAGCAGGTCACCTACTGATCGGAAGGTCAGTGGTTCAATTCCTGGCTACTGCTGGCTGCATGCCAATGTATCCTTGGGCAAGATACTTAACCCCAAGTTGCTCTCCGACCGTTCTGTCGGAGTATGAATGTGAGTGAATGTTACATAATTAAAGCACTTAGCTTAATTAATTAATCATGGAAGGGCTTGTATGAATGGGTGGGCATGGGGTAAATGTAAAAACGTGTTGTGTAACCCTTAGCAAAAAGAAGTTTATTCAAGTGTACTATGAGTATACTTATTTTTTACTAAACCTGAGAAAGTATACTTGAAGGTCACTTTTTATAAACTATATTTTATATACTTAAGAATAGTATAATGAAGTATACTTGGCTTATACTGAAAAGTATAAACAAAAGTCCAAGACTAAGTACATTAATACTAAGACTTACACTTATACTTTAATACTAAAACTTGGACTTATACTTTAGTATACTTTTTACATCTTTCTGCCACAAAGTACTAATACTTACTATATCTTGCTCCAAGTGCATAATAAGGTCAAATCATTGACTCATGCTTAACATTTAATTTATATATTGATAATATAATGCTGGAGTTTAAAACTTTACAGTATATAGTATGTGTGCTCAATTGCATTATCTTTATGTACCTTAAAAATCATACACAAAAACAGAAAACCTTTGACTTGACTTTATTGATCAAGCGAGTCCCTTTCATAAGGGTTTGGCAATGGTGTTATGTACATAGTATCAGCTGTTTCAACAAGAACACATTTTGTTTTGATCATGTCAGGCCAGACAGCATTAACAGTTTCAGCTTTTTTCACAACATGTACGAAAGTACTTTGTACACTGATGTGTGAATCTTTACATATTTAATAAGTATAACTGATTTAATAAGTACCTCAACTAAAACACAACATAGTTTGCCACATGAACAAAAAGCAGGGATTTGATGTGAACATGTTTGTTTAAAAATAACTAAGTCAGTAATTAAACAAAATGTACCATCTTTCAAGCATGCAGCACTATTGTGTCTCTTCTTTAGTCTGTCATAGTTTTGACTGTGATACACAAGTCCATTTACCAAAAAACGGTCCTAAGACCAAAAGCAGTTGCTTAGATTTCCACAATGGCAAGCCTATATGACATTTTTATACTTGTTTGCACCGGGGGGTGACCAAAACCTCTGACATTTTCATTTAGCATTTCACAATTTTCTGTTTTCCTTTTACTAAAGTAAAGTTCTTCAACAAAAGACTGAATTGAATGTGAGGGTGGAATCAAACCTGGAAACATTAGATTGAACAGTTTCAGTAAATGAGTAAGTGCTTTGCCTGTTAAGTTGTTATGCAGCACATAGGACATCAGCATCAATAAACTTTCTCCCTTTGAAAAAGGTGCACCAGGATATAGGGGCTTGTCACCATCTGCGTGGTCTTCAATGCCCTATGGATATAGGAAAAAAAGATAGAAAAAGCATGTATAAATTAGAACGAGTAACAGTTAACACATACAGTGTGTATTATCATCATTATTATTATGTAGTACTGTCTCCAAATGTTCCAATTGTATGTAATGTGCGAATAGTAACTACTAACAATGTGTTATTGAACCACTGTCTACATACCACTGGAAATTCAGGTTCATTTCCTCTTGCACTCCCCTCCATCACGTTTTCGTCATCAGCATGGTTTTCAGCTTCATCAATGGCAGCACCAATCAAGTCCTCTTCAGAATGTGGCAGAGCTTCATCATTTTACAAGTTGACAAGGGAAAAAGATAACTTGAAGTAATTAATTAAAAGATTAAAGGAAGCGTATATAAACTAACCCATAGAATGGTGCATTCACCTCTGAGACGTCCA
Source organism: Archocentrus centrarchus (assembly GCF_007364275.1). Classification (NCBI taxonomy): domain Eukaryota; kingdom Metazoa; phylum Chordata; class Actinopteri; order Cichliformes; family Cichlidae; genus Archocentrus; species Archocentrus centrarchus. Next base: position 646,814 of record NW_022060269.1, read on the forward strand.
CATCCAACTGGCTTGTGGTTGGTTTCTCAGTGTCGAGTTCATCATCTTCATTTTCACTGCTGGAAGTGTTACTCCAGTGGTCTTCTGTGTCGGTGTGGTTATCTATATTATCATTCTACATGTGAACAAAGGAAAGAGAATAAAAAAATGTAACTTTTGCTTTTTTGTTAGCAATGTTGTCATTTGTCTACACTTTGGTTCAGCTAGAGGATAGCTCAAAATGCACATAAGTGTGGTATGAATGTGCCCAACCATTACAGCAAACCTCTAACTAAATGTATTGGAAAATGTGTGCACTGTTGACACTTCCGTGAGAGTGTCACTGAAGGCCCTCTGAAGCATATTACTATGCTAACAAACTTGGCCTAGTGTATTCCCCCACCCTACCCCAATGTACCTCTTGAATGTCCATATCCAACAGGCTGTCTGTGGAAGAGCTCTCACTATCAAATTCATCTTCACTGCTGGAATTGAGTTCTTCCTCTCCACTGGTCGAAGTGTAAGTCATGTGACCATCTGTGTTGATGTCATCATGACTGATATTCTACAGTTTAACAAGAGAAAGACAATGAACAACTGAATGAATTAACTCCCTTTATGTCAAGTCCAATCATCAAATCATAAACAGAGTAAGTGTAAACTTTAATTTTCTGACAACTTCAGTGCTTTCCACCTCAACTGCTTATTGTGTCATGGGAGAAAAATAAGTCAGTAATGTGGCATATGACAGGTGCTTATGATAATGTACCTAGTTGGGGAGCTGAAAGCACAATTTAGGAAAGATTCTTAAACTTTAATCAAGCAGGATATGAAGATTACCCAGATACATGGGGGAATGTATACTGGCAACACAACAATTCCACTTAGACTGAAACTGTGCTTTTGCATATTTACCTGTTGAAGGGCAGAATCCAAAAGCCTAGGTGTGGAAGAGCTCCTACTGTTGACATCATCTGTAACTTCTCTATGGGAAGCAGTGGGCTGACTAATGTGATCTCGTGAGTTGTCCTGTAGTTCTGCCCTATCCTGAAAAGGTGGGGTGTTCAAACATAAATGTAAATTATTACTCAGGTCCTTTCATTCCCTTTGGGTATACTGAGTGCATTTAAGATCATCCCAACATATTTTGGGAAGTTGCCTCCGCATGAGACTGTACATAATGCATGGGTATCAATTGTCTTTGAAATTAAAACCAGATTCAACTTTCCCTATTCTGCCAACTTTATTGAAAAGAAATCTCACCTGAATTGTAAGCAGCTAGCTGCTAGCTGTGTTCAGATCTTACACATCAAACATTAAAACATAACAGTTTTAATAGACTCCTTGCATATAAACATTTTTACTACGGCTCACTTACTCCCCGTTACATTGGCTGCGTAACAATCACTGTAAAAGACAACTCACACAAACTTGCATTCGGACATTAGCTTACAAGTCTGTCACTCATAGTCAAACAAAAACGCTACCTTTAACGGTAGCAGCCATGTAATCTTTCATTTAAGATTACAAGCTGCTAACATTCCAACGTGACTAATGCGGCTAATGTAGCCTAACTGGAAACATCTGAGCAGTACAGAATTTTATGTGCGAGCAAATTCATTATCTGTTACTTACTTTTACTTTCCATCTGTACTTGGTAGTCCTTGGAATCTCTGCTGTGTAATCCTCTAAATATCTTTGATAAGGTCCACACTGTTTAGCCACGTTAGCTCTAATGAGCTAGCTCAGCTTCTTCCAGGTACTATAGCCACAGAAATTTCTGGTACGGCACTTCTGGCCATGGTCCCGCCCCTACCTGGCAGCCAATGGGAGCCTCCCAATTTTAAATTAGCGCTCACGCGCCAATTCAAGGTCTCCCTTGCAAAAAAAATAAATAAATAACGGTCTCAACCAGTATCAACAAGGAAAGGAGAAGGAGGAGAAGACATATCCTAGCTAAAATTGAATTTTCAGCATTAGATACCACAATGCCATTTGCCATTTATTATTTCAAGGACAAGACTGTGGAAGTTGGGAAGATTTTATGGATGAGTACTGACGACCAGCAACAATATCCAAAAGTAATCACTCAGTGCCCTGATCTAGAAGAAGAAGACGGATGGATGAAGATAAAGTGGGACATAAAAGGCAGAAAAAAGTCAGCTCCAGCCTTTTTCCCAGCAAAGGTTTTGATGGTTGGTGGTAAGTTGTTAATTGTATTGCTTCTCAGTTAGCTTCATAGCTTCATCTATACCCTATATGAAAAAGCTAAAGGGGTGTTCACATTGGCAGTTTTTTAATTACAGAAAATAAATACCTTGGTATGACACCAGCTGATTCTAAGTGACATTTCTTTATCATTTCTGGTGTGCATAAAACTTAACTCCATAGTTATATGATTTTTGTTTTGAGTTACACATTTTTGAATCTAGGTATGATCCATCAGTGGTGCAGCTGACTCTGTAAATGCAAGTAAATCATCATTACCATGGATGTTATTATATTTGCCTGTTATAAACATATAAAACTGAATTATAATTTTAACAGAAGAGAAAGAAGTCATCGTGTGCTGAAAAAGAGTGATGATAGAAGAGCTGAAGAAGCAGCTGGCAAACAAAATATCTTCAGAGGTAAAAAATTTGACTATTGTGGTATTTTGAGTTGAAGCAATAATTATGGTGTGGAATTTCTGCCTGATCCTAATTCTGGCTGATTCTTTGATTTCACGTGTTTTGGTGTAGTCAACTAACTCAAATGAGGAGTCATCAGATGAGGAGCAGCTGCCCAGAAACTGGAGTGGAGCACAGAAGAAAGTGAAAGAGCTTCAGAGAGAAATCGAGAGCCTGAAAGCAGACTATGGGAAAGAGATACTAGATGCTATGAGAGGTATTTTCTCTTTATCAATTCAAGTAGCCTAAAGCAAATTATAAAACAACAGCTTTTAACGACTGAATATGTGCCTATACTGATTCCTGAAGTCAAACACTGTGGGTGTGCAGGTCAGGTATAATGAACTAAACTTAATAACACAATAAAGTGAAATTTTCTTATACTCCCATACTGAAGCATTGAAATCTGAAAAAAGAGACTCACAAATCACACAGACAAACAATTGCTGGCAGGGAGAGCTGGGATCTGCTGCCAAGTGTGGAAAAAGGTCCACACCTGGCTTCAACCTGACATTTATATGGTTTTGGCTAATTCAGTCTCCTCCTGCTTCCTGTTTCTGCCTAATCAGCGCCACTTCCAGTCACGGTCTTCATAACAAAAATGACTAATTTAATGTTTTAAAATGGTCTCAAAACACAGTAATGACACAAAGCTTTTGTTGCCTTGTTTTCATTCCCTTTACAGAGCTTCCAGCAGTAGTGACAACGCTGAAAGAGATCTTAGAAAAAAATCACTGTTCAGATCTCAACTCCTGCTTCCACCTGGTCAACACCCACACCAGACCAACAAGTTTGACCACCCGCCTCTCCTCAAGTGTTGTCTGACCCTCATAATATGGTAAATACCTCAAAATGCATTGATAGGGTATGTGTTTATCCATGTGGGGAAATGTTTGCTATACAATTTCCCTCTACACCTTGTGACTATACACATAATTTAAAAAGAAGCATATTAATCAACTTTGTGCTGGATGTATACAAATAATGATTGATTTGGAAATGCTATGATGATGCCCCCCAAATTTCTCATGTTATGGAGTTAGTCTATAGATTATAGGCCAATGCATATTCACTGCACTGATAAATGAATAGATTTACAAAGAAATTTTATATAATTGTTTCATCATTATTTGGTGAGTAATAGTCAAATGTTTTGCAGGTGCCTCTATACGCCAGGTTGTGATTTAAAAGTCCCAAGACTAAAGCTGAAGTCTCTGCGAACTGCAAGTTCAGCATTGTACATTGGGGATCTTGCGGTGTTCATCTATGGTAGACACGCTGTCCAACTCAAGTTTGACCGGGAGGCAGTCGGGGCCCACAAAGATGTGGAATCAAAACCACAACTGGATAACACCAAGCTTGATGCTATATTTGGTGAGTGCATTTAATTTAAGGCAAAACTGGAATAATAGGTAGAGACATAGTTATAATCAGACACTCACTCACACTATCAGTACTACAAATAAAATAAAATAAAAACAATACATACTAATGCTTCTATATGATGGTAAACAATCGAGGCTTTTCAGTTGTCGTAAATTACAGAGGATTTACACGTGATGTCACTGCCAGCACGCTGTCCATTGTTTTGCCACTCAGTTGCACTCTGCCTTATTCAGTCTGACTGGCGTGTGATGTGTGTGCAATCCCTTTATAACAGTTTTTGCTGATTGCATTTAAGTTCAGAAATGTACCTGATAAACCATCCTCCCTGCCATGACATGTGTTAATTGTGGACAGTGAATAAGAATAACACTGAGGTAATGGTTTGTTCTGTATGTGTTTTTTCACTCACAGCCCATGCCCAGGTGAAATCTCCTGACACCCACCATGCAAGATGTGAGACGAATCATAAGAAAGAAATGCAACAACATAAGCTACGCCAACAAGTAGATGAAAAGAAGTCATAAAAGTACAGATTTTGTTTCTGTCTTTTTTATTTTTGGTTCCAAAGGTGTGCTTTTCTTTTACCTTTTTTGACAAGGAAGGACTTTATTTCTCAGTTGAAGATGCTATGTTTACATTTTTACAAGCATATGCACAAGTTTTGCTTTACCACTTTTTACAAATAAGGACTTGATCTTGGCGAGACCATTATGTTTACATTTTTACATGCAAATGTGCACTTTTTCCTTTCATTTTATCCAGTAAGGTAGAACTTGATTTCATAGGTCTTTGTTTTTGAAATGTTTGAAATCTTTGAAAATATATAAAACTTGTTTTCAACATTCTGTCTTGTGATTTTGTAAATGCATCACACTTTCATAAACTTTAAGAATACTTTAAGGAGTATATTTCCAGTATATAAATAGTAAGCTACAAGTGATGTGCCAAGCAAACTTAAAGTATAACAAATAAGCTAGTGAAATAACCAACATTTATAACAGTATACTTAAAGTATACAATAAAAATAGGGACTCAAAGTATATAACTAGTACAATGGCAGTATATCGATAAGTGTACTTGTGGTATACTTTAAGCATATGAGAGGGATATACCAAGTACATTGATAGTATATAGATGAGTGTACTTGTTGTATACTTTTGCAAACTTAAAATGAACTTTAAAGTATACTTTCATAAACTTGAAATGTTCCAATTTAGTCCGAAAAAGTATTAAATTGGTATACTTTCTAGTACACTTAAAGTACATGGTCTATAGTATACTTGCTATACTTATACTTATACTTAAGTATACTTCATAAAATGAACTTAAGTATACTACTTTTTGCTAAGGGAAGCGCTTTGAGTGCTCATATCTGAGTAGAAAAGCGCTATATAAGAACTAGTCCATTTTGACGAAAATGTAATTTAGTTTTAGTCATAATTCAGTCATCTGAATAATTTTAGTTTTAGTCAATGAAATTAACATAATATTGTCGACTAAACACCCACTTGGTGTTGGCTCTCACTGCGGTATTGTATCACTTCCTGTTCCTGTTTCGGAGCACAGTGTTTTGCTGTCTGTTAGCTGTTATATCTGTATAACTCGATTTATCTGGATAATAACATATTTTAGTGTAATCTTCACCTACTTTAAATAGCATACTCTTTGCTGAATCACCTGTATTCACATTACTCACTTTATTTGTTTTTAGAAATTCGCTAGCTTAGCTCAGCTAGTAGCTTAGCCCTTAGCCGACTCACTACCAGCATGGCTGCTTCTCCTGTCTCTCCTGCACTTTCCTGCTCTGGGTGTCACATGTTTAGTTACTCCTCGGCCTCCTTTAGCAGTAACGGTACTTGTAATAAATGTAGTCTGTTTGTAGCTCTGGAGGCCAGGCTTTCTGAACTGGAGACTCGGCTCCGCACCCTGGAAAATCCTACATCTAGCCAGGCCCCTGTAGCGGGTGCGGACCATGGTAGCTTAGCCGCCGTTAGCTCCCCCCCAACAGATCCCGAGCAGCAGGGAAAACAGGCCAGCTGGGTGACGGTGAGGAGGAAGCGTAGTCCTAAGCAGAAGCCCCGGGTACACCACCAACCTGTTCACGTCTCTAACCGTTTTTCTCCACTCGGCGACACACCCGCCGAGGAACAAACTCTGGTTATTGGTGACTCTGTTTTGAGAAACGTGAAGCTAGAGACACCGGCGACCATAGTCAAATGTCTTCCAGGGGCCAGAGCAGGCGACATTCATGGAAATTTGAAACTGCTGGCTAAGGCTAATCGTAGATTTGGTAAGATCGTTATTCACGTCGGCAGTAATGACACCCGGTTACGCCAATCGGAGGTCACTAAAATTAATATTGACTCGGTGTGTAACTTTGCAAAAACGATGTCGGACTCTGTAGTTTTCTCTGGGCCCCTCCCCAATCAGACCCGGAGCCACATGTTTCGCCGCATGTTCTCCTTGAATCGCTGGCTGTCTGAGTGGTGTCCAAAAAACGACGTGGGCTTCATAGATAATTGGCAAAGTTTCTGGGGAAAACCTGGTCTTGTTAGGAGAGACGGCATCCATTCCACTTTGGATGGAGCAGCTCTCATTTCTAGAAATCTGGCCAAATTTATTAACCCTCCTAAAAACTGACTACCCAGGGTTGAGACCAGGAAGCAGAGTTGCAGTCTTACACGCCTCTCTGCAGCTTCTCTCCTCCTGCCATCCCCCCAAAACCCCATCCCCATAGAGTCTGTGCCTGCTCCCAGACCACCAAAAACCAAAGCTAAAATCAGCAAAAAGCTATTTAAGCATAAAAATTCAAAAACAATAAATAATACAGCTTCATCAACTGCACCAAAGAATAAAACAATTAAATGTGGATTGTTAAACATTAGGTCTCTCTCTTCCAAGTCCCTATTAGTAAATGATTTAATAATTGATCAACGTATTGATTTATTCTGCCTTACAGAAACCTGGTTACAGCAGGATGAATATGTTAGTTTAAATGAATCAACACCCCCGAGTCACAGTAACTGTCAGAATGCTCGAAGCACAGGTCGAGGAGGAGGATTAGCTGCAATCTTCAATTCCAGCTTATTAATTAATCACAGACCCAGACAAAGTTTTCATTCTTTTGAAAGCCTGACTCTTAGTCTTGTCCATCCTAATTGGGAAAATCAAAAACCTGTTTTATTTGTTATTATCTATCGTCCACCTGGTCCCTACTCAGAGTTTCTGTCTGATTTCTCAGACTTTTATCTGATTTAGTGCTCAGTTCAGATAAAATAATTATAGTGGGTGATTTCAACATCCATGTAGATGCTGAGAATGACAGCCTCAACACTGCATTTAATCTATTGTTAGATTCAATTGGCTTCTCTCAAAATGTAAAGGAGCCCACCCACCACTTTAATCATACTCTGGATCTTGTCCTAACATATGGCATAGAAACTGAAGACTTAACAGTATTCCCTGAAAGCCCCCTCCTGTCTGATCATTTCTTAGTAACATTTACATTACTTTAATGGATTACACAGCAGTGGGGAATAAGTTTAATTATAGTAGAAGTCTTTCTGAAAGTGCTGTAACTAAGTTTAAGGATCTAATTCCTTCATTGTTATGCTCTTCAGTGCCATGTGCCAACACAGTGCAGAGCAGCTACCTAAACTCTGCTCCCAATGAGGTCGATTATCTCGTCAATAGTTTTACATCCTCACTGCGTATAACTTTGGATACTGTGGCTCCTCTGAAAAGGAAAGCTTCAAATCAGAAGTGCCTGACTCCGTGGTATAATTCACAAACGCACAGCTTAAAGCAGATAACCCGAAAGCTGGAGAGGGAATGGCGTCTCACTAAATTAGAAGATGCTCATTTAGCCTGGAAAAAGAGTTTGCTGCTCTATAAAAAAGCCCTCCGTAAAGCTAAGACATCTTACTATTCATCATTAATTGAAGAAAATAAGAACAACCCCAGGTTTCTTTTCAGCACTGTAGCCAGGCTGACAAAGAGTCAGAGCTCTGTAGAGCTGAGTATTCCTTTCACGTTAACTAGTAGTGACTTCATGGGTTTCTTTACAAATAAAATTTTAGACATTCGAGAAAAAATTATTCATAACCATCTCAAAGATTATTCTTCATGTTCGGCTGCTTTCAGCACTGCTGGTATTTGCTTAGACTCTTTTGCTCCAGTTGATCTTTCAGAGTTAACTTCAATAGTTACTTCCTCCAAACCAGCAACATGTTTGTTAGATCCCATTCCTACTAGACTGTTCAAAGAAGTCTTTCCAATTATTGATGCTTCAATCTTAAAAATGATCAGTCTTTATTAGTTGGCTATGTACCACAGACCTTCAAGGTGGCTGTAATTAAACCTCTGCTTAAAAAGCCATCACTTGACCCAGCTGTCTTAGCTAATTATAGGCCAATCTCCAACCTTCCTTTTCTCTCAAAGATTCTTGAAAGAGTAGTTGTAAAACAGCTAACTGATCATCTGCAGAGGAACGGTTTATTTGAAGAGTTTCAGTCAGGTTTCAGAATTCATCACAGTACAGAAACAGCATTAGTGAAGGTTACAAATGATCTTCTTAGAGCCTCTGACAGTGGACTCATCTCTGTTCTTGTCCTGTTGGACCTCAGTGCAGCTTTTGATACTGTTGACCATAACATTTTATTACAGAGATTAGAGCTTGCTATAGGTATTAAAGGTACTGCACTGCAGTGGTTTGAATCATATTTATCTCATAGACTCCAATTTGTTCATGTAAATGGGGAGTCTTCTTCACACACTAAGGTTAATTATGGAGTTCCACAGGGTTCTGTGCTAGGACCAATTTTATTTACATTATACATGCTTCCCTTAGGCAGTATTATTAGAAAGCACTGCATCAATTTTCATTGTTATGCAGATGATACTCAGCTTTACCTATCAATGAAGCCAGATGACACACATCAATTAGTTAAACTGCAGGAATGTCTTAAAGATATTAAGGCCTGGATGACCTCTAATTTCCTGCTTCTAAATTCAGATAAAACTGAAATTCTTGTTCTCGGCCCCACAAATCTTAGAAACATGGTGTCTAACCAGATACTTACTCTGGATGGCATTACTTTGGCCTCCAGTAACACTGTGAGGAATCTTGGAGTCATTTTTGACCAGGATATGTCCTTCAATGCACATATTAAACAAATATGTAGGACCGCTTTTTTGCATTTGCGCAATATTTCTAAAATTAGAAACATCCTTTCTCAGAGTGATGCTGAAAAGCTCATTCATGCATTTATTACTTCTAGGCTGGATTATTGTAATTCATTATTATCAGGCTGTCCTAAAGCTTTCTGAAAAGCCTTCAGCTGATCCAAAATGCTGCAGCTAGAGTACTGACAGGGACTAGAAAGAGAGAGCAGATTTCTCCCATATTGGCTTCTCTTCATTGGCTCCCTGTTAAATCTAGAATAGAATTTAAAATTCTTCTCCTCACATACAAGGTCTTGAATAATCAGGCACCATCTTATCTCAAAGACCTCATAGTACCATATCACCCCAACAGAGCACTTCGCTCTCAGACTGCTGGCTTACTTGTGGTTCCTAGGATACTTAAGAGTAGAATGGGAGGCAGAGCCTTCAGCTTTCAGGCGCCTCTTCTGTGGAACCAGCTTCCAGCTTGGATTCGGGAGACAGACACCCTCTCTATTTTAAGATTAGGCTTAAAACTTTCCTTTATGATAAAGCTTATAGTTAGGGCTGGATCAGGTGACCCTGAACCACCCCTTAGTTATGCTGCTATAGGCCTAGTCTGCTGGGGGGTTCACATAATGCACTGTTTCTCATTCACCTTATTTACTTTGTTTATACTCCACTCTGCATTTAATCATTAATTGATATTAATCTCTGGCTCTCTTCCACAGCATGTCTTTCTCTCCCCTCAGCCCACCCGGTCGCGGCAGATGACCCCCCCTCCCTGAGCCTGGTTCTGCTGGAGGTTTCTTCCTGTTAAAAGGGAGATTTTCCTTTCCACTGTCGCCAAGTGCTGCTCATAGGGGGTTGTTTTGACTGTTGGGTTTTCTCTGTATTATTGTAGGGTCTTTACCCACAATACAAAGCGCCTTGAGGCGACAGTTTGTTGTGATTTGGCGCTATATAAATAAAATTGAATTGAATTGAATTGAAAATTAAATCTACAGTCGATTTACTCGACTAAAATATAAAGGGTGTAAAATGTAAATGCTTTTTCTTCAGTTCCCTTGAATTAGTCCTTATACACACACACACACACAAACACACACACACACACACAAAATTAAACATTTATTAAAAGTTATGGAATATTATTAATAATATTAACATTAGTGTTTCACCTGCTTCCCACACACCTGATCATTAACACCACCTTACTGAGATAATCCGAGTGTTTTACAGCAGGACCCTCTGAAAGGTACAGGGCAGTGTTCAGGACTAAGATTATAAAGGCTAATCCACCGCGGTGTGGAGATTTTCTCTAAACACAAACTGGGAAAAACACTTTACCCTGCATGACATTAAAATGCTGACCTTTGCATGGAGATCTGGGTGACTGGTTTGCAGATGCTGTTTAAGATTTGTCGTGTTTTTGACCAAGATAGTCGCCCCACATGGTTTACACATCGTTTTGTTTGTCACAACGTCAAAGGCCAAATGTGTCCATACATCGGCTCTTCTCTTTCTCCCTGCTGACATTGTTTACATCACTTAGTTCTATCGGAAAGAACAACCAATCACAGGCTAGTTTGGTCTTCCCGGGTTTAGAGCAAATTTGTGCAACTGTGCGTTTGATTGGATGTTTTCCTAACTTGTCCCCTCCTTTCACAAAATGTAATCAGTTCTGATTGGATTTCGTCCCCACCAAGCATTTTTGTCTCGTTTTCATTCTTTGACGAAAGTGTGAATTAATTTCGTCATCGTTTTTATCATTTTAGGTCGTTTTTATTTAGTTATTGTCTCGTTATCGTCATGAAAAAAAAAGTCAACAAAAACTATGGCAAAAATATTTCGTCAAAGAAATTAACACTGGTTCGCACACATATTCATGCGATCCTTTGTTGATCACTCGCACATGTACTGCTGTGAAGAGGAGAAGAGTGACATTAACTTCTTGACAGGCTTGAGAACATTTTTATTACTGTCCTATGGATAACTCAGGAATTTATCCACTGGAAGGCCCTCACACAGTCTGAAGTACAGAGAACAGCATTACCTGAGAGTCAATACTCGGAGTGCACCTGGACCAGAGAAAAGCTGCCCTTTTCTAAACCTCTGAGACACTATGTTCAGGAGTCTTGGACACCAACAAGGCTTGCACCAGAAAATGCAATTTTAATTTGCCCACTTTAGGTTTTATGTAATATTGTAATTCTGTTGTGCAGCTGTCTTATCTTTGCTGCTTTTTAAATGCACATGATATTGACTACTTTGTGTCTTGTTTAATGAATGCATTTCTGCAGTAACTGTTAAGATTAAAACGATATTTTAAAAATTCAGTTATTTGGTGATTCCTCACATTCACATGCGTTCATTATTTGACGCACATCTACCTACTCCGACTGGATAAGTTCATCTGCATACAAGGAAACAGGACATTTTTCCTGGACAAATGTGTACTCACACACACCAACACACATTCAAAGACTTGAACCAGACAAAACACAGCACATGTGAAGGAGGTGCAGCAAATGGAGATTTATGTATTTCCTGTTTTTTGGACCCTCTAGATTTCTCCTCTTTGGTTCTCATGTACACATCACCAACATACATGCATGTATTAAATCATGGCCCTGCCCCCACCACCATGTATGCGGTCCTTTCTTCTATGTAAATCTCCATTGGCTGTCTAGCTTTGTCTTTATAGCCCTATGGAAATGAGCAGTTAATAAATGCTAGCTAATGAATTCATTACACACACACACACACACACACACACACACACACACACACACACACACACACACACACACACACACACACACACACGATCTGAACATCATGTTTTAAAACTGTGGGGCACCATTTTCAGGCACATGTGCAGCCCTGTGTCCTCATGCAGATGATATCTTATGAAAAAAAAACAATTTTGCATTAAATAACTGTTTTACAAAGTGGTGAAATAAACATTAATAGTCTTTACTTACATAAACCCATAATACTACTTAAGTAATAGTACAAGTCTTAAAAGTATTAATTTTACAGACTGGGTCCTTTTAGAATCATGATATATAATATCTGATATTGAATCATAATTGACTAATTCATGTATGTACATCACGGATCCTCAAATCCAGGCCTCGAGGGCCGGTGTCCTGCAGGTTGTAGATGTGTCTCTGCTTCAACACACCTGATGGGGGTGCCACATGCCAGTGTACTCCTAGTGCCGGTCCCAGGCCCAGAAAAAAAGGGGAGTGTTGCACTGGGAAGGGCAACCAGCATAAAATCTTGGCCAAATCAATCATGTGAATCATACAAAAAATTAGACTTCCATACTGGACTGGTTGATGCCTGGGTTTAACAATGACTGTCTCCAGTGCTATTGCCCAACAGGGTGCTGGTGGAAACTGTGCTGTTGAAGACAAAGGAAGAGGAGAGGGGGAAGGTGTGTTAGGATGCGGGGAGAGAGAAGGAAAGGCAGGAGTGTGGAGGTGAGAGTAGGGCCTCAAAATGTAAGGATTATGACTGGTGAAGGGAGAGATCGGACTGATATGGAGAGGAGGAAAGTAGATATATTGTGCGTGTGAAGGAGGCCAGGTGGAAAGGATGCAAGGTCAGGAGGATTGGAGGTGGATTCAAGCTGTTCTACCATGGTGTAGATAGGACCAGAAATGGAGTAGGGGTAATCTTGAAGGAAGAGTATGTGGATCCTGTTGTGCAGGTGAAGAGAGTGTCAGACAGGATCATAAGTTTGAAGCTGGAAGTTGAAGGGTGATGTTCATTCTTGTCAGTATGTCTGCCCCACAGGTTGGATACCAATTGGAAGAGAAAGAGGAATTCTGGAGTAAGTTGAACAGTGGTACAGGGTGACCCTGAGGGGTGAGATTGGTGATTGGAGCAGACTTCAGTGGACATGTACGTGAAGGGAACAGAGGCAATAAGGAGGTGTTGGGTAGGCATGATGTTAAAGAGAGAAATGCGGAAGAAGAGATGATGGCTTTTGTGACAAGGATGGAAATGGCTGTGGTGAACATGTACTTTAAGAAGAGGGAGGAATATTTAGTGGAGAAAGGTGCACACAGGTGGACTGCATCCTATGCAGAAGGTGCGGTCTGCAAACTGGTGGCAGGGGAGAATGTAGCTAGGGAGCATCAGAGAACGCCAAGGATCAGACAGTGGCCTCTAAGCAGACAGTGACAGTGAAGAGGAAGAAAAGAGGAGCATGGTGCACTGAAAATTTATTGAATTGCATCTAATTATTACAATTATTTGCATTTTGGGAATAAAATGTAATTTGATTTGACAAATTAAATGGTGACCATGCCAATGCAGTAAAATAGCACCGTGTTTTTTCTTGTCTGGATCCTGATGAAATTAATAATATGTAATTCAGTGACAATATTTTGTAATGCTTTATTCTTATATTACAACATACACAGGTTTATATAAAGCATTGTGGATGTGCGCTGATCTGCATCATGGTAAAGAGATTTTACAAAGTGAAGTTCAAGCTTCCAATTGTGAAAATAAAAATGTATCATCAAAAATACTAGACTGCAGTTTTTCAAGAAATTGCCCTGGGATTGTTGCTACAGTTGGATTTGGTCTGTAGCGTGCTGATAAAATGCTGGAATTAGATTGAAATGCATCCAAGTCAATTTGAAGTAGTTCCCCATAATCATATTTAACCACCTGACTCAGAAAAACATTTAGAAACTGACAGGTCTCAGTCAATCACAGAGAGGAGATTCAATCAGCCAATGAGATGATTTAACTGAATCAACCGTCATTGACTTGAATCTTTGTCAGAGGAGAAGCTGCTGCATTACCATGGTGATGGGATTCAGTGAGTGCACTACAGCCAAATTTCCCTGAAATGGATTTGGCTCTTGAGAAATGGCTCAAAAATCAAAACATAAACTGTATCCATGTGCTTTAAAGAAAAAAATGTGAGCATCCCAAGAAGTATGGGTGATGGCTCTAGAGTGAAAATTGTGGACCCAACAGAGAAAGAAAACATGAAATGTTCTGCTTGTCCTGTTCTAGCAGTTATTCACCCAATTGTAGCTCTGAACATTCAATCCCATTCATGTGGATGGAGGCTCTGTGGTGTTGTCCTGCAGTGTGAGTGTATCAGAAAGGCAGACAGGAGCAGCTAGGATCTGAAAATGGCAGTTTAAATACTTAAAACTGACCAGTCTTTAAACTGAAGGGAATGAGGTTGGTTATAAGCACTAAAGGGAATCAGCAATTGACATTGCTACTGTAAAAGGTTGAAAAACATTGAATATGAATCTTATCTAAGCATGCCCATAAACTCCTGTAACTAACTGCGGACTTTTATTTAAAATCTGATACAGTTTTCAGCATCCCATTAATTTTGTTCAATCAAAAAGGGGCTTTTATTTAAAAACTTCCACAGCATTAACTGTCTACCATGCTACCACTTTAAGACATGTTCATGGTCTCATATTTCTACAGAATGTGTACTTCAAATACTGCACAGTTCATCTTCTGTCCTCTGTCTGCTCCTTTCATTGAGAGGGCTGTGAGTGACAGAGAAGCAGCCAACAGGAGCGCTGCAGCTCGTTCTGTCGTCATTGTCATTCTGTTTGACAAAACCAGAAAAATATGTACTTAAACACATTTCATGTGGATTCAGCTGTGAATGCAGAGGTTGGATGACAATGTTGCAGTCACAAACATCCCGATCGGAGCAAAGTGGCTTACTTAGCATCAAGGTGAAGGGAAACAGATGTACCCCTTCAGCTCTAAGTAGCATCAGCTGGTAACGCCTCTAATGCTCACACAGCTGTCCCACAGTAACCAAAGCCCAGAAATAAAGATTACAATGAAACTGATTTTTGTTGTTGCTAATTGTCCATAGCAGTACAATTAGTATAGTGTACTCAGCTTGCAGTTATGACTGAGGAAGCACTAAGCATGAAGACAAAGGAAATTCAAACCCGTCAGATGATATTTAAATAAATCAGCTCATCAACTGTGATTGGCTTACACCTGAGGAGAAGCTGCTGGAGAAATTGGGGTCGGATTATTGCAATTGTCAGACTTCACCTGTGGAACCAGGAACTCACTCACTTAGGTGCCGTTTACACGAGACCGTTTTCATTTTGAAACGGTGTCGTTTTGATGCGTTTCGGCCTTGCGTTTACACGACAACGGTGTCGTTTTGATGCGTTTCGCCCTTCTGTTTACACGACAACAGAGTGAAAACGATGTGTTTCAGAAACGGGGTCCAGAGTGGAGCGTTTCAGAAACGCACCGGCTTGCGTTTTCGTGTAAACACTTGAAACCGGGATGATTTGAAAACGCTCGACTCGCACATGCGCACTATGGTTGCGACGGCCACAGTTTTTCGCGCACGCGCAAACTGATAAACAGTACTCGCGGATTCACGAGTGCTTCTTATGCTTTTCTTGTGTTTTTACCGTTTTGTAATTCAGCGTTGTGTGCAGCAGCGATCCAACCTCATCATCGGTCCACACAAAACCTCTCACATTGGCCGTTGTGTAAGTAATGAACAATTTGCCGCACTACCTACTGTGTCACTCCACGCATGCGCGTCTTGCATAAACAAACTTTGCAAAGAGAAAACCAACGCCAACTTGTGGCCTGGCATGAGAACTACATCGTTTTCATCGTTTCACATGTCCTCGTGTAAACGCGGATCGTTTCTGAAACGCCATCGTGTAAACGAAAGGCTGAAACGCATCAAAACGACACCGTTTCCAGTGAAAACGGCTTCGTGTAAACGGCACCTAATACTACTGATTGTACTGACTACACACGCCTTTTAATTTAAAATAAACACTCTTAATTTGCATTTGTGTGTGCATCTCTCTTTTTTTTTTTCATGGACTTGTGGTCCGATTCAGGCCAACTATGTGTTTATAGCCCACTCTGCATTTAATCATTAATTATTATTAATCTCTGTCTCTCTTCCAGTGTGTCTTTTGTCCTGTCTCCCTCCCCTCACCCTCAGCTGCTCACAGGAAACTGTTTCCTCCTGTTTTTCCTTTACACTGTCAAGTGTTTGTTCATAGGGGTCATTTTTTTGATTGTGACTTTTCTCTGTAATTATTGTGTGGTCTTTAACTTACAATATAAAGTGTCTTGAGGCAACTGTTTGTTGTGATTTGGTGCTATACAAATAAAACTGAATTGAAATTAAATTGGTAATCAGTTTCAGCTGCTTTAGTGTTAATTAAATTAACACAGCTGAAATATAGATTATTTTATATCCATCCAATCCAAATTTAATTATAAAGCACATTTAAAAAAACAACAGAGTTGACCAAAGTGCTGTACATAGGGAAAATAAAATGAATACATCAAACACACATACACATCAAAAGTATATTTAAGAAATCACAAGATTAAAAAAATAATACAACAGCTCAAAAAGATAGCTCTCACTCTGATTTGAAGGCCAACGAACAAAAATAAATTTTAAGACGCATTTAAAAACATGCGGCCCCCTCCCTGAGCCTGGTTCTGCTGCAGGTTTCTTCCTGTTAAAGGGAGTTTTTCCTTCCCACTGTCACCAAGTGCTGCTCATCGTTTGGACTGTTGGGTTTTCTCTGGATTATTGTAGGGTCTTTATCCACAATACAAACTTTTGTTGTGATTTGGTGCTATACAAATAAAATTGAATAGAATTGAAAATGGAGAATTATGGAAAAAAAGTTTTAAAGTATCTAAAAATTATTTTCAAATATAAACAAATGTATTTAAACTGGCACAGATTTTAATATTGTACTAAATCAAGCAAAAAAGTATTGAAAGCTGAACAGCATTTGCTCAAACTACTCCAAAAAAAAGGAAAAACTGAATGAGGTAAACGTTAAGCTGAACAGCATCAAAACAAGAAAGCCTTTGGTCTTGATTTAATATAGTGTATATTGTTACGTTCATTAACCTTTGTGGCCTATTCCCAAAAGAGAGTTGCTCTCTCGCTTCCTCGTCTCCTACACCTGACTGCCACAGCTGAACAGCATTGTGATCGTTAGTGAGGCTGCATATACAGCTCCAGCAGCAAGGTGCTCCCTGTCATTTGGCCACTTGTCTGTGGGTCTGGTGCTTTTTTTGTGTCTCTCTCACACACACACACACACACACACACACACACACAGTAACTAGAAAAATGCATTTCCTGAAAAAAATGCCCCGTGAATGCTTGAAGGTGCACTGCCTACCTGCTGAAGAGCATGTACTCTGTGGCAAATCTCTAAGTTTGACTCAGCACACCTGTCAAACAACTGCTTTCTAAATCAAAAACCTTAGCTCCTATCAAACATAATTTTTGAACTGTGACTGTCACAAGGACCTGCTCTAAACAGGTGTATGTGTGTTTTTTCCCTTCTCTGGACTCAAAAGTGTGGCCATGGTGGCAGTTTAAAAAAGGGGCTCATTTCTGCTTTGGAGAAAATCGCCTCTCTAAAATTACTATGGAGGTTGATGGAGGCACTCCCTCTGCTTGAACCCTCAGTTTAAAAAGTTTACATTTGACAGGATTGCAACACATTGAAAGTAGAGAAGTCAGCTCATTTTGACCATAAAATGATGGCTGTAGAGTGAAGAGTGTGGACACAGTGGCAGTTTAAAAATAAACTTTCCAGGTGTGAGGATTGAAGTCTCCCACTCTACTAATTAGGCTCCCACTCTAGCCAATGCTGCACCCATTATAAACTCTGAAAGGGAATGAAAAATGTCCTTAAACTGTCACTAATACCTGAATAATTGAAAGTCTTTGGCTTCATTTAAGCTTAAATGGTGTCTCTAGCTTAAAGTGTGCTGAAGTTAGTTATTACATTTTAAGCAGGAATGGGTTTGAAAAGGATCTGAAGCTTTCCTCCCCTTTCATGTCAATGGGGCAAAAAAATTCACAATTTTAAAAAATGACAAAAGTTACGAGAAAAGTAAAGCATAAATGTCCAGAAGAAGCGGAACATTTTGACACCAGAACTGTGTCAACTTGAAGCTTATGTGTAGAGATGATTGTTATCATGGATGATCCTGATCACCGTCTGCATCTCCTGGACAGGCAGTGAAGCTTTCATACCACGTGTTATCACCCTCTGTAATACAACATATCTGTCTGGCAGGGAGGCATCTGATGTTTTCCCAGTTCAACTGCACTAAAACAATTATCTAAATATTGGATAAAGGTATTTGTCATTCACTTAATGTTTATTTCCATGGATTACAAAATCTATTTCATTTTACAATAGAAACTTCGAACAATTCTAAAATATTTTACTAATGCCACAAAGAGGAAGTAGGGAACAATTAAAATCTTAAACAAATCAATGTCTCAAAAACAAAGGAGACAACATCTATAGAACAAATACATGAAAAAATACTGTTACAGCAAAGGTCAGTTTAGAACACAAAAGAACATGTAGAAAGTTACAGTCTAACTTACAATGAGCTGCAAATGCCTCCCAATATCTTTCTTGAACTCTTCAGTCAGAAAATGGCACACAGCAATGCCAATTAAGTACACCTTGCTAGTGCCAGGTTGGACCCTCTTTTCATTCAGAGCCCTCTTAATTCTTCTTAGTATTCATTCAAGGTGATTTTTGAAGCAATCCTCAGACAGCATTACACAGGCAATGTAGATGTCCCCAATTCACCCATCTGATTATGTGAGGTGGAGCTGAGAACAGTGAAGTGTTCAGAAACCAGTTTCAGAAGATTTGAGCTTTGTGGCATGAAGGTGGTCATAAAGACATGGACATGGTAGCATTATGCTCAAAACAGCTTTCAGTAGATGAGCAAACTGTGTGGACACTCAGGTAGGCTGTGACGTCTAGACAGCTCCTCAGCTGGTGTGCACACACCAGGGAGAGCATGAACTTTTGAGGCAAAATGCATGATTTATTTTTACACCAAATTCTGACTGACAGTGGTGACATGTTTAGTGATGAAAGTTAACATCAAAATCTCAAATCAATTTATTCTCCATTCTGATGTTGAACTTCAGCTCGTCGTCGTGAACAGCTGAATAAATGCAATAAAATCTGTTTGGGCTATATTAAGTGATGCTTGAACAAAACAATAACTAAAACGTGACATTTAAATGTGTCAATAAAGTGGACCAAAACATAAGGCAAACATTTTTGTTCTGTATTCAACTGATTTCAGCAAAAATGAAAATGTATTGTAGTTAAAAACTGAGAATAGAACACTGCAATAACCAGTGCTGCTTTAGGAACAAAAATATAGCGTTGCCAAGTCATTATCAGGAAAGTTGTGTGTGTGTTTTTGTGTCCCTGCTAATAAGTACCTCCCGTCTTGGGAATCCAGTAGTCTGGAGGTCTGAAAGCCATAGTCAGTGTTGGCATGTTTGACATGTCAAAGTGAGTGTTCCCCCCCCAAGGGGCACATCAAAAATAGCTGCCTCCCTCCAGAGGGACAGTGGTTTCATCCTGTAAGACAGGAAAATGGTACTGTTGCCTCCACATGATGTTGAAATTTGAAACTCATCCATAAAACACAAGTTCCTTTAGGTGCATTTATTACACTTGCCTGAAACAGTCTGTTTTGTAATTCCAATTGATAAGGGAGGGTGTTAGCCCCACAGATTATATCCCCTCATTATGTAGAGGACTCCTTCCTTGATTTGGCAAGTGATTGTCTTCAAACAGGGGTGAATTTGGCAACTGAGTTGCCATCAGCCACAGACGCCACCATTGTTCATTTTTGTAAGTCCTGCAGTGGCTGAATCATTGTGAAACTCCCAAGATAGTGCTTGTGGTTTTTCCATCATTTCCACCACCAATACCTGAAGTGGTGGAAGCTTGTGAGAAGGTGAACCTGGCTTTTGAGCAAAAACTTCTTTTAAAGCCTTCTGAAATGATAAAATGAATGGACAAGAACATCAACCACAACCATTCAGTAGAATTTGGCAAATAATGAAACCCAGATGCATCCCAAAAAATTAACTTCAACCCTCCAGCATTAACAGTAAGGCTCATGTGACAAAGTAGTATGGGGGGGGTCAAATTTTGCATAGGGCCCCTTCAAGGCTTGGGTCAGCTCTGCTGACAGTAACAGCAGGTGAACAACTAAGAAACACACACGTGTCTCTCTGTCAACCAAAACATGAAGTCCTGATTTACCACAGTAGTGGACAGGATGATCTGCAGAGAAACACAGCTACTGCCAGCCCTTAAATACACAGGATGATAATGGACTGCAGGTGTGCAATTAGCCTGGGAAACATCAACTCCACCCAACGACAGCAACCCCGGAAGTCCACATCTGAAAAGGGAGAAAACACACCACTTTTTTGAATGGAATTACTGAAACTTGTATATTCATTCATTACACACAGACTGATATATTCAAATGTTTCTTTAATTTTGATGATTATAACTGAAAACTAATGAGAACCCCCAAAATCCATATCTCAGAAAATTAGAATATTAAGACTAAGACAAAAGATTTTAGAAATGTTGGCCAACTGAAAAGTATGAGCATGTACAGCACTCAGTACTTAGTTGGGGCCTGGATTCCTGCAGGCAATGCGGCGTGGCATGGAGTCCATCAACTGTGGCACTGCTCAGGTGTTATAGAGAATAGAATAGAATAGAATAGAATAGAATGCCTTTTATTGTCATTATACAGGATGTAACAATGAGATAGGAGGGCCACTCCTGTTCAGTGCCATGCAATAGAAAATCAAAATTCTCTAAAATAAAAAATAAAAATATTAGTCTAGTATAATCAAGAAATATACAGAAAATAAACAATGTATAAAATATACAAAAAATAGAATGTATAAAAATATATACATACATTCATACATTGGTGCATCTGTACATTGTAGAAAAGTAAATAAGTGCATACATATAAAATGAAGATGATGAATATTGCACTAGTGAATGAATACTGGATATTACCAATATAGGAGTGATAGAATATTGTTCAGTATGAAATATAATATTGCACAGTTACAGTGGGTGAGTGTGTGAGTTCAGGGTGGTGATTGCTCTGGCGAAGAAACTGTTCTTGAGTCTGTTTGTTCTGGCTTGATGCACCTGTATGAGAGCCCAGGTTGCTCTGATAGTGGCCTTCAGCTCTTCTGAATTGTTGAGTCTGGTGTATCACATCTTCCTCCCACAATAGCCCATAGATTTTCTATGGGGTTAAAGGTCAGGTGAGTTTGCGGGAAAATGAAGAACAGGGATACCATGGTCCTTAAAGCAGGTACTGGTAGCTTTGGCACTGTGTGCAGGTGCCAAGTCCTGTTGGAAAATGAAATCTGCATCTCCATAAAGGTGGTCAGCAGCAGGAAGCATGAAGTGCTCTAAAACTTCCTGGTAGATGGCTGCGTTGACCTTTGACCTCAGAAAACCCAGTGGACCAACAGCAGCAGATGACATGGCACCCCAAACCATCACTGAGGTAGAAACTTCACTCTGGACCTCAGCCAGCGTGGATTCTGTGCCTCTCCTCTCTTCCTCCAGACTCTGGGACCTTGATTTCCAAAGGAAATGCAACATTGACTTTGATCAGAGGACATAATTTTGGAGCACTCAGCAGCAGTCCAGTCCTTTTTGTCTTTAGCCCAGGAGAGACGCTTCTGACGCTGCCTCTGGTTCAAGAGCGGCTCGACACGAGGACTGAGACAGCTGAAAACCATGTCTGCATACGTCTGTGTGTGGTGGTTCTTGAAGCACTGACTCCAGCTGTAGTCCACTCTTTCTGAATCTCCCACATTTTGAATGGGTTTTGTTCCACAATCCTCTCCAGGGTGCAGTTATCACTATTGTACACTTTTTTTTTTTCTACCACATCTTTTCCTTCCCTTCGCCTCTCTAATGTGCTTGGACACAGAGCTCTGTGAACAGCCAGCCTCTTTAGCAATGACCTTTTATGTCTTACCTTCCTTGTGCAAGGTGTCAAAGGCCTGTGTGTTTGTGAACAGGACATGCTGGAACTCTACTAGCTCTACCCTGCCTTCTACCTATTGCAGCCTGGACTCCTGCTAGCTTCATCCTGGACCTCTGTTAGCTTAAGTGTGGCCGTCCACCTGCTGCAGCCTGGGCCTTTGCTAACTTGGACCTGGCTTCCAGTTGCTGGCCTGGACCGTTGTTGGCCCTGGCCTTCTACCTGTTTCAGCCTGGACCACAACTAAATTTAGACTGGCCTTCCACCTGCTGCAGCTGGGAACTCTACCAGTACTAACTTAACCTTCTATCTAGTACAACCTGGGCCTCTGTTGCTTCAACCTGGCCTTACCTCTCAACAAACTTACCTCTCCCACACCTGCCATCTCTATGGTATTCAACAACATTGTTATCACAGAGTAGCCCCGCATGGCTTCACTCCTCAACCATTACTTTGTTAATTCAACCAAAGCATTTACTATTCCAGGCCCAGTTACTGCCTTACCTGATGCTCAGCCTTTCCTTTCCAGCACAGTGGAACTCCTTCAAATCCCTCTCTCAGAGTGCTGGATGAACTCACTAAATTGACCCAAATAAATATGCTGGCTTTGACAGACTTGATCCCATGTTCTTAAAAGCATCTGCTCAGATCATTGCTGCTCCGATCACAAGAATATTTCATCCTTCTCTACAGCTTTGTCTTTCCTTCTGACTGGAAATCGGCCATAGAGAGATAATATAATTTTTTTTAATATATCCCCCCCCCCCCCCCCCCCCCCCCCCCTCCCCTCTCTTCAAAGGTGGTTCTAGCTCAGACCTGAACGGCTATCGACCCATTTTCATTTTACCATCCTATCCAAAGTCCTGGAGAGGTTGGTTCAGAAACAGCTAAGCCACTACCTGTTTCAAACAATATCCAGTCTGACAATCTGGTTTTCATTCTGGACATGGTTGTATGGCTGCTATCATGAAGGTCCTTGACATTATTACAGCATTAGACAGCAGGATCTGCATGGCTGCCTTCATTGACCTTGCCAAAGCCTTTGATTCAGTCGATCATAGGATCCTCTAAGGTCGGCTTTCCAGCATTGGTCTGTCCACCACCTGACTGGTTTTCCAGCTATCTAGCTGACTGTGTCCAGCAGCTAAAAACAGAGAACATCTTGTCAGAACCATTAACCATCTCCAAAGGTGTGCCTCAGGGCTCCATCTTGGGACCAACATTGTTCTCCATCTACATTAATGATGTAGTCAAAGCTGCCGGCAGTTCCCAAATCCATCTTTATGCTGATGACACCATCTTATGCTTAACTGGACCTTCACTACATTCTGCTGCATCTACACTTCAACTCAGCCTCACCTCTGTAGAGCATCCTTTCACAGCCTCCATCTCCGCCTTAACACCAGTAAGACCAAATGCATAATCTTCGTTCGAAAAATGAGGCCTCCAATCCCCCCAAGATTAGCTGCGCCAATGGCACAGCTTTGGAGTACGTTAAATCTTACAAATACCTAGGCATCTGGCTGGATTCATCTGTCCTTCACCACACATCAACAAGCTTCAGAAAAAGTCAAATCCAGACTAGCTTTCCTCTTCCACAATACAGCCTCCTTCACTCATGCTGCCAAGCATGCTCTTGTCAAGATGACAATACTCCCAATTCTGGACTATGGCGACATCATCTACAAAATGGCATCAAGCACTGCTCTCAAAAAAACTGGACACTCTTCATCACTCAGCCATCCGTTTTGCCACTAACGGGCCTTTCCACACTCATCATTGTGACCTTTACAACTGGTGGGCTGGTCCTCCCTTCATACCCAGTGGCTTCCATCACTGGTTTCACTTCATCTATAAGACAATCCTGGGCAAGACACCACCTTATGTCATCTCTTCATGAACCACAAATATCGAACAAGGTCAAGTGAATACATTAAGCTCACCATTCCCAATACCTCTACTGTTTTTGGCTGCAACTCCTTTCGCTTTGCAGCACCAAATGACTGAGAGAGCTTTGTAAAGTATTCCAAACTTGCAACTTTGACATCTCTTACTACTTTCAACCATAAAATTCAACAGATTAGTTGACTGTTGCTCATGCTGACCACCCCAGGTCACTCTATTGATTGCTTGCTTTTGGTATGTTTATACAAACATGAGCTTTTTCATGATATTCAAATTTTGTGTGTCACTGCACGAAAAGGGCATATCCGTCCCCGTATACTGAAGCGGGCGCACCTAGTTATCGTCAGCATACGGGGAAGCGCATGTCGTATCGCCTGAGGCGGTCATTTACGTACCACTAGAATCAGCGGGGGGGTAAAGTACGGGGGGAGCCGGCAGGCGAGGTGTAAAGCAGCGGTAACAGACCCACGTGGCTTCTCAGTTATTGGCTGAAAAAAGTGACATCACAATTCAACCCCTCGCAGGTGACTGGTTGGTAGATCTGTTCCCCCATTGGCCTTTATAAAGCAGGCCCGGGTAAGCCCCCCCCCCCCCCCCCCCCCCCATTAAATAATAACCCAGTAATAAAAATTCTTAAATTACTTTGTAATATACCTTGTATGCTAATAACCTAATTCAATTATGAGAAAGTGAGAGGCACAAGTTTGAATTTCTTGTTTTATTTATAACACACACACACACACACACACACACACACACACACACACACACACACACACACAAAATTAAAAGGAAAAAGCACATTATCACACATAATGCCTTGCCACGTCTGGTCCATGTGGTGGTGGTGTTCTGTCAGAGAGCAATCCAGCATACAAACGCCTATGATGCATGGCATTGTACTTAGGGTCAGTTTCAAGTCGGTCCTGCAGTTTGGCACAGAGGTCACTGAGCTCCTGGCTGCGGAAGCTTGGGGGTCTTACAATCCAGCCTGATATGCCTTCTGAGGACGCCATCCTCCTCATCTGACATTAGGTCAATGGTGACACCGTCCCAGAAGGCAACCACCTCCGCTGCGAGGACACTCGCCCTCGCCTCCAGCAGCTGTTGGCACAGAGCAGACATTAAGTCAGTATGAAACTATATGAAATATTGATTTAAAAAAAAAAAAAAAAAAATAAGACTACACTGATAGTCTGTGTCTCTTGACTTAGAATGCAAACATAACCTGAAAAATAACACCCTGAATTTAAAAAAAAAAAAAAAAAAAACTGGTGAAGAGAAAATGGAAAAACCTGGAAGAAAGAAATTTTATATCAGCCCACCTTTGTCATTAATAACAATGGTTGTGTGACAAAGTACCAACTGCTGTTCATCCTGTGAATAAAAGACAAAATGAAGCAGTACTTTGAAACAATTACACATTGATTTAAGTGTACAGTACTTCAGTGATTTTGGCCATTAACCCTTGAGGCACCTTTAAACATATTCTACACCATCTTTCGGTCCCAAAATGTTACAGCTTCTGAAACTAATTTACATTCAGTGTTCTTTATTTTTACCTTCACCGCAACACCTCTATAAAAATAAAATCTTGCTTCCTTTGAGCAACCCAAAATAAAGTTTAAAAAAACAAAAAAAAAAAAACAAAACAAAAAACAGTAATTAATATTCTCCAAAAATCAAACTGCATTTCCAAGCTAACTACACAAATACAGCAGACCAACAATACAATACGTCTTACCCGCTTCCTTCTTGCATGACACCGGGCAGATTGTTTAATGGCTGCCGCCTTCTCTGCTAGGTGAGGTTGGGTGTACCGGAAGTTTCGGCGGACCGTCTCGTATGTTTTGCAAGACGCTGGAAAAATTTTTAAATTAATTTTAGATCAAGAGCATAGCCACATTACATACATAAACAATATTAAGGCAAACACACACACACAACCATACAACACCAATAGATACTTACACACAATTACATCACTATCCATGCCTTTGAGATCTGGGCTTGCCTCCAAAGTCGCAGCCAACACAGACGTTATACTCTCGTGAGGCGAACACAGGCTGTTGAAATAAACGTGAAAATAAATTACAGTAAAAACATTTTAAGTTATTCTCTCCTACACACATTGAATACTGCGTGCTGTTTTTTGATGCTTACCTTTGCAGAGGATCATATCGGTTTGTATTGGTTTCTGAGTTGTGCAGGTGGCGAACTGCTTCCTATAACATAAGATGAAACCAAATAAAAATAAGAAACCGAAATCACAATACGTCTGTGAACTTACTGTGGCCATTCCACGAATGTTGGTATTTTAGTCTTACCGCAATTTTTGGATTGTGCTGCCGTCTTTTCCTCTGGCGTCCGTCCGTAGTTTGGCCGCTGTTGGACTCAAAAGCATCAAGTCTCTCAACAATAGACGCCATGTTGTCTTTTAGCTGAGCGAGCTCCTGGCGGATATCGGAAGAAAATTGAGTAAGCTGACGAGACAACCCACTCAGTGCAGTGTCCCCGATCCAGCACACCTGAATCACATATAGAAGTCATTAGCAGGACTCTGGAGAACTTGACTGCAGACTGAGGAGGTAATTCAGTCATTTGAGTCAGGTGTGCTGGATCAGGGACACATCTAAAACCTGCAGGACACCGGCTCTCGAGGCCTGGAGTTCCCTACCCCTGCTCTAGCTCTTTCCTGTCTCAGAGCAAATTTTGCAGGAGTCCCTCACTCTGTTTACTCCCTGCTTAGTGTCCTTGGCCCCTCCCCTCCTGCTCAGTGTAGACGCTCATATGCTACTCATCTTAACCAGTCACGTGCGGCTGCTCACTATCACGAGCTAGCTCCTGTTCACTTCAAAGAGCTGGATCGTTCGCAGTCAACCCATCACTACGCCACATGTGGTTAATAACAGCAAACGTATAAGATAAAAATGAACTTGGGCTTTCTGGGTTGAACGGAAATGAAGCACAAGCTCTTGGGGTAGTCTTTTCAATGCCATGTTTGGCAACCTTCAAAAAAATGTCATAGCATTTTTATAACACATACAGCTGTTAGAAAGACCTCTGGGGTGGAAGAGTCTACGGTATGTTCCGAAATTACCAATGCAGTTGAGAAAATAAACTAAAACTCGTTACTTTTCTGTGCATTGATGGTATTGTAGACTTGGTTCTTACCATCTTTCCAACTGTGACTCTTAAGTACAGGCTCTGCTTGAAGTGCCTTGAGATGTTTCTTTACCAGAAACTCTTTGCAGAGTGATGTACTTTCCCAGTTGTCACCATGCTGCTACCTTTTTTCACTTGAACTCCAAGGCCTGCAATGGACAGCTCTTGGTTTGTAACTGTAACAGAAATCACAAATGACAGTCTCATTAATAACAGTCGATGTCTGGGTAATTTCTCTCCCTTCCTGATTTAAAAAAAAAAAAAAAAAAAAAAAAAAAAATTATGAAAGCCACAATTTAGAGACCAAATAATAAAAAAGTTATTTTGTCAGTAAATATAAGCTAGCACTACAGTAGCAGGCAGAAATGAACAGATGGCCACACTGTTCCATACTAGCATCAAATATCAGTTTAAAAAATTGCAGTATTGTCTAATTTGCAACACTAGTAACTGATAACTAAAACAGCATTTCAACAGTGGATACAAGCACCAACAAATCCATATTTGTCCTTCTGGATCCATTAATTTGAAAAATGATGTCTTAATGCCACTTAAATTTTCCAATTTCTCTTCCATCTCATGAAAGAGATTTTTTTTTTTCTTCTTCTTCTTCTTCTTGTATCTACCTGTAAACAATTTCCCTGTAATATCATGTGATGCACTAACACATGAAAGTATGATTCAGTTACAATTTATTTTGTAACCCTTTGAGAAATGCAGCAGTCCAGGCTGCAAGAATCTATTAGTCTGATTTGTTGGAATAGCCCAAGCATACACAATTAGGGTTACTTCTCTAAGATCTGTAGGAGAGTGGTGGTGATGGTGGCAGCAGCAGCTGAATAAATTTCAAAGGAAAACCCTTTAACCACAAACACTCAATTTTCTTAGACAAGAAAATCTTGTATTTTTAGAACAGAACAATTAAAATTTTTTTTTTTTTTAAATTCCATTCCCATGTCCTCTGAATACACTGTCCATACCAGTCTATACAGTCAAAGTTCACTTATGTCAGTGTTTGGGAGTAACTGAGCTCTACTCTAATTTTCTGATGCATCAAATAGTTATCAGTTCTGACCCAAAGAAAAGTAGCAATAAAACATCTGAGATCTCAGGTAAAATAAGGGAAAATTTAACAAATCCTCTGAGGAAAAGGGGGGGGGGGGATCCTTTCAGGTCCTACCACCCTCCTGGTAACAGGTGGTCTTGGTACGAGATGTCCCGGGTAGATATCTCCAGCATCCAGTCCTCAGGCGTCCCAATTCAAGCTATAGAATCCACTTCTATCAGCAACAAACCCCCCGCCTGCACACAACGTGCAAGCAACTCTTAATTCCTTAAATAAATAATTCAGTAAATGAACAATCTCTTAGAAAATGTCCTTTCTACTTCCACATATTGTTACTAGCCAGTTAACAAAATAATTTGTCAAAGAAATGGCAACAATAATAACAAACAATAGAAATTCAGAGCACAATCAAATTACCCGTGGAAGCTAGGCTAGGCACCTGTTGAACTCATATCCGGCTCACAGTGATACCCGGGGGCGAAAAAAGTTACAACCATGTGGCTGCGCTAGCTTACGTTCCACAGGGCTAATGCACCTCACAACTCATTAGCAGCTCAGTTTCTACATTTCACACAAAACATATCCTGACTTGTTTTTTTGACTGAAATTCGTTATTAGTTTAGTTTAACAATCTGCACCATGTTCACAAATGGAAAAAAAAAACATGAATGCACGTTGCAAATAAATGTACTGACATACTTAACTTAATCCACTTGGTGGCATTTACATGCCACTGGACCAACTGTATGGCTTCTGTGTGTACAAAATGATGACTAAATTCCTCAGATCCTTAAGTTTCACAGCTGTTCTGCTCTTCCACCCCTGAGTTTTTTTTTTTTGTTTTTTTTTTGTTTTTTTTTTTGCCCCCCCCCTCTGACGAGAGGTATCAGCAACAAAAATGGGGGGAAAAACAAAAGTTATCAAGCAATGATACATTCACTGGACAGACCTATACAATGGCAAAAAACAATCGGGTTACAATTTCGTAATATCCATTTATCCATTTTCTTTTGCTTATCCGGGTCACCAGGGCAACAGCTAAAGCAATGAAGCTCAGACCTCTTTCCCCAGCCACCTCCAGCTCATCCGGTGGGACACTGAGGTATTACCAGGCCAGCCAAGAAACAATCTTTCCAGCGTGTCCTGGGTCTGCCCTGGGGCTTCCTCCAGGTAGGACATGCCTGTAATGCCACACCCAAGAGGCGGCCAGTAGGCATCCTAGGTCAGATGCTCGAACCACTTCAACTGGTTCCTTTCGATGTGGAGGATTAGTGGCTCTACTCTGAGCCCCTCCCAAATGACTGCACTCCTCACCCTATCTCTAAGGGAGAGGCCAGTCAGCTTTTGGAGGAAGCTTTCACACCTACATGTGAAAAAGGCAACAATGCGATCTAACAACTGACCCCCACTCTCTCCCCCCTTCCTCTCCTTTACGATATATAGGGTTTTATAAAAGCCAAATAGCCTACCAGCTAATGCTGCTTACTTTAGATACCTGACATCCCGGTATAACCAGAGTAGTAAATGGGCGCTTATAATGTGAGCATTTCTGATCCTGTCTTCAGTCCTGATTGTGTCCTCAGTCCAATTTTTATCAGTACATTTGATGACTTGCAACCACAGACGCCTCTGTTTCCTCTCAAACAGCTGTGATCCCGTGGGATTCGGTACAACTTCAGTCCACTTTTGGTAGAGTAGAAATTATGACAGCCAAATGTGCAACAGCCAGACATTTTGATGCTATCGCGTTTAAACCCTGCACAGTCTCCTTGTCGACTTGAATGGAGTAACAGTTCACTTCCGTTGCCAAAATGCGCGCATCCTTTGACGTAGGCTGTAAAAGGGTCTATACTCTCCGTAAGTCGGTAGGATAAACTTTCGCAGAAAGAGTAGTGGTGAGTGGTATAGACGAACAATTTCAGGCTGACTTTGTTGACATGCGTGAATATGCCTGGGATAGTGACAATGTGAATTATTTGCTAACCTGTATAGATGTATTTTCAAAGTATGCGTGGGTTAGATTCCCTAAAGTCCAGACACGTTGTAGCTGCAGCTCTTGAGGATATTTTGGCTGGAGGACGCATCCCTCTTAAACTTCAAACAGACAAAGGAACTGAATTCTATAACACACATTTTCAAAAAGTGTTAGACAAACATAATATCACACTTCTCAACACAGTGAATTCAAGGCAGGTGTCGTCGAACGTTTTAACAGAAGTCTGAAAACACGAATGTGGAAATATTTGACCTCGACAAACTCTAGAAGATATATAAACGTCATACAGGATTTTGTTCATGCTTATAATAGTTCATATCATAGGTCTATTAAAATGGCGCCCAAAGAAGTAAACACTGACGATGAGGAATTAGTTTTTAAAACATTGTATGAGACGAACCCTGATGAGGTGGAGGGTTTTAAATTTAAATGTGGGGGACACAGTAAGAATTTCAAAACTGAGAGGTAAATTTAGAAAAGGCTACGAACAAACTTACACGGATGAGGTGTTCACCATAAAACGCCTGGAAGAAGATCACCACCTGCGTATATATTAAACGATCTTAGCGGTCAAGAGATCAATGGAACATTTTATGAAGCGGAAATACAGCATATCGATTTAAAAATAAAATCTTTAAAATTGAAAAAATACTAGCTAAAAAAAAAAAGGGGGGCAGGAAAAAGATGGCTCTGGTGAAATGGCTAGGATGGCTCATTTTAATTCCTGGATAGCAGAAAAAAGCATATATGTGAAATAAAGAGCGCACAGACTACATCACATCACTCTTAAGATCAAGAAGACAAAAGACATGATGGAGAAAAATGGATTTTATGTCACACTACCCTCAAACGCGTCACACCATGTTTATCCAAATAAGATATGGAATTTCAGGACTAAACTGGCTAAACCTATCATTCTGAATGAACCGTATGAAGTGGGTATTATCGAATTTCAATACCCTAGAATCTGGAACACCTTTTCAAAAGCTGATGCGATGGTAGCCGTGTATGTCCAAAAAGAAAAACGAATGTCTATGTGCATCTTCCAGTGGGGTATTATGATTCAGTAGTGCAAATAATAATTTTATTCTGAATACCTTAAGCTGACACAATCCTCAGATTGACCATTTATCACAACCTGATTACAAACAGAATACACGCTGTAGCACCAGAAGGAACTACTTTGACGTTTAAAGGGCGGTTAGCTGAAATACTGGGGTTTAATTCTGGAGAACCTTTTGCACTATTTAAGTTACCCAGATCCGCTGACATTCACGGAGGAAGATACAATATGTTTTTATATACAACAATATTGTAGATTACCAGTTGGTAGGTGACTTGTGGTGTATTTTTTAAAGGGAGAGAAATGGTGAAAGACATATTCTAAGATTAGATAATCATGTCTCTCATCCATACACAATCAGCTGATTGAAGTCTGAGTTGGATAGTTTTACAGTTCCGTTTAGATGTCAATTGAAAAATTTACATTTATTGAAATACCTCCCCTGTCGGCAGTCAGAGACAGTGGGCTTCTAGAGTTTTTCATCAAGCGGTGAAGATTATCTGGATTTGAATGACTCATATATTTATAAGAGCCAAAACAACAAATGCTGACGGCACACAGTTGGATAATGCAGCCGATGTGGGGTTTATTAATTACCCAGGATGCACACTCTTCTCTCAACTAGACATATCACTGG
This sequence comes from Archocentrus centrarchus, assembly GCF_007364275.1. Classification (NCBI taxonomy): domain Eukaryota; kingdom Metazoa; phylum Chordata; class Actinopteri; order Cichliformes; family Cichlidae; genus Archocentrus; species Archocentrus centrarchus. The sequence continues at coordinate 678,761 of NW_022060269.1, forward strand.
GAGATCGTCTAATAACGCAGTCCTCAAACACATATCCATATAGAGGGATAATTGAGTGTTAAAATTCAAGTAATGCCATGTTGGACACACAGTTCAGTACCGGATTATTCTGTAAAGCATATGAATGCAACATCCATAGAAGGTGAAAATCAAGGACTGGTCGCTAGAGGGAGACACACCGGAAACAGCAGAATTGTGGAATTAATAGCACCAATTCATGCGGATATGTTTTTTTTTTTTTTTTTTTCCCAAGATAAACTCCTCTTGAACGGTGTTGATCTGTCTCTAAAGTTTATAAGGTCTAAAGATGAATTTTGTCTCACGACGGGTCAGAATGCTCAGTACAAAGTCAATATTGTCTCAGCCAGGGTTATAATAGTTTTGGATTTTACATTTATAGTTTAGTTTTAGTTAGTTTTTACTTTTTTTTTCTCTAATTCAGTTAGTTTTAATTAGTTTTCAGAGTGGTTTTTCTCGTTTTTATTTTTTATTTTTGGTTTCATGCTTAGTTTTAGTTAGTTTCAGTTAGTTTCAGTATTAGTTTTAGTATTTTCATACCTAATCAGGTGCAAGATTCAAGGCGCAAAAGTGACTATTGTGTAATGAAAACTTGACAAAAGATACCATTTTAAAGAAATATATTCAACAACCAGCTGTTCACAAGACATGCTAAATGTGTGTAATATTAAGGACACACATGAACATCAACAGGGAGAGAAACAAAGAAAAACATGAATTCCCAAACTCAATAAATTCTAAAATAAACTCCACAATAAAGTTCAGCATCAGTGCAGCAGATTAACAACACCTACATGTGGTATTTGACAAAAACAAACTCTTTGAATGAGTCAAAGCTCAAATCCAGCTGCATCCTGATGTTCTCACCACCTGAAGCTGCTTCTGTTTTGGAGCTAGCTTGGTTAGATGCTCGCTAATTAAACTTGCAGGGTCTTTGCGGCCTCTGTACACAACCTACGGAAGTTGTCGACCTCATGTCCACATTTATGCTTGTGTAGCTGGATTGTGAGTGTTAATTTTTTTTAATTTTTTTTTTTTTTAGCCTGTCATGTCTGGCATCTTTCACAATCGGAATGATGATCCGAATGCCTTGATGTACCAAACATATTTGCTTTGACAAGAACAGCTCTATATGTTTCCTATAGGCTCTTCTTGTTAATGTTTGCAATTTTATTTTTATTTATTTATCTTTTTATTTAGTTATTCATGCCAAGTCTGACAGGCAACAAGGAAGGGGCAAGAACAAGAGGTGGGGGGGAGAAAAAGGGGGGGGGGGGGGAAAGGAAGAAAGGAGATCGAAAGATAAATAAATAAAAGGGGTTGATATACTCTCTCTCTCTCACACACACACACACACACACACACACACACACACACACACACACACACACACACACACACAAGTTTATTGTTTGTAGTAATGTGTGTGTATGCGCCTTTGTCATGCAATGTATTCGATAATGAGGGCGAGAAACTGCAACCATGCCCCCCGCGAGCCAGAGGCAGATAGGGAAGGACCCAGGGGACCCAGGCCATCCACAGCACAGGAGCTCAGAAGACTTGGGGCCACACATCCCGATGGCAACCGCGTACACTCCCCAGAAGAGGAAGGAGGGAGGCTACAGACGGAACCCCCACAATCCAGGGGCTAGAGTCCAGAGAGCCAGAGGCGACGGGCAGCCCACCCCCCCCCGGCAGGCCGGCACCCCCAGCACGAGCCAGGCATGCAGCCCCCGAGGCCCCAAGCGCCCGAGAGCAGCCCGACACCCGGCAGAGCCCCCCCACACGCCAAAGAGGCCCAAGCCACCCCCACGTCACGGCCGCCAAGGGGGCAGGCCGGAAAACCATGCCGAGACATCCGGCCACACACCCCGGGACCCACGGGCACCCACACCCCAGGGGCGGCAGTGACGACCAGTGGGGAGCAGCGTGGAGCGGTAGGGAGGGGTAACTCCCACCCTCCGTGTCCCACAGGTGCCAAGGCTTGGCAAGCCACCAACCCAGGCCCAGCTGTCCACACACACACACACTCTCACAAGCACGCACGTATACACACACACACACACACGTACCAGTCATTCCCTCTTGTGCACATTCGCATGCACCAGTCACACACTCATGCATACACACTCACACTCACACGCACATACACACACACACGTACCAGTCGTTCCCTCATGTACACACACGCACATACACACGCACGCACATTCGCATGCACCAGTCACACACTCATGCATACGCACATGTAACATACATGGACACCTAATATGGGAGAGCGGGTACCAGCACCAAGCCAGCGGCAACCCAGGGAAGCAGCCAACCCAGCCCCGAACAATGAGCCAGTCCCCATCCCAGGCGGGGTGCATGGAACTGGGGTGTGAGAAGGCCCGCCCGCCCCCTCCTCCCACTCAGCGTGTTGGGGGGGTGATGTGAGTGTATGTACTGAGAAGAATGTGTATGGCTGTGTGAAAACTACAGTGCTTTTAAAATTGGAGGGACAGATGTAATATGAGCACTGAATAACAGCGCCCATCCACACTGTCCCCCCAAGGCCCTCAATGTCTAAAATGTAAATAAAATTGAGGTGCAGGCAGCAGTGAACAGACAAGTGGGGCCACCTCAGCAGTGCCACCCACTAATCACTGTGTGACACACCTGCCCCCCAAGGCCCTATATGTATTATGATGTGTTGTGAGCTGTATAATGCAATTAAAAAAGGAGGAGTGGGACATCACGCAGCACAGCGAGCAGAGCCGAGGTGATGGCCCTACTCACTGCAGCACAAGCCCCCCTCCCCCGAGAACCTATGTGTGCATAATGTGATGTTAAACTGAGTGGGAGGAGGGGAGGGGCCAGGATAAATATGACCGGGAGGCAGAGGACTACCCCCCGGAGGAAGAGAGCCAGCTAGCTACTGGCTCACTAGGCACCCCAGTTCCCTACACCCCCCGCAGCCCAGGGAAGGCAGGTCCAGGGCCTGAAGTGACCGCACCCCCAGGACGCCACCGTACTCCAGGCCGGCACCCACTGCCCCCACTGCGAACAGGACACAACACACACCCCACATGCATACAAAGGACAACAAATATCGCACACACACACACACGCACGTACGCACACATACACACACACACGCACACGCACACACACACAGACACACACCCCCACACACATACACACACACACACACACACACACACACACACACACGCACACAGTGGTCCTGAGTCAGAACCAACCGGCCCCGTGTGGGGCAACTGCTGCTCCCTCACCTGAGTGCCCCACCACCCCATGGGGGAGGGCACCCAGAATCCCGGAATGCCTGCCAGACACCCCGACACAGCCAACCCACCCCACATGGCGGGCAGGGAGGGGCCCAGCCAGGAAACGGGCAACCCCGGGCACCAGGGCCCCGACCCCCGCACCCCGGCCCCCACAGAGGAAGCCGGCCACCCGGACGGGGCCAGCACCGCCACCACGGGACCCCGAGCCCCACACCCCACGACCATAAGAGCACCATCCAAGTCCCCACCACCAACAACCAGGGCCCGGACACAGAAACCACAAAACGGTAGCCACCGCCTCCAGGCCAGAGCCATCAGACACCCAGGCCCCCCCGGCCCACCCCCAGCCACCTACTGGGTGCGCCGTGAAACTAGACCACAGCTCGTCACCCCCATCATGCGATGGAGCTGATCAGTGGGGACCAGAGAGATTCAAATTTTGCCAGTTGATTTTTAGAGGTGGCAGACATTCTTTCCAAACTAATGTGGTCTAAAAGTAGATTCTTATAGTGAGTAATGCATAAATCATTTTTTGATTTCCAATTCATGAGGATAGTTTTCTTAGCGATGCATAAGGTAGTAAGAACTATGTGTGATATATTTGTTTCCATGTTTAATTCACTTAAATCACCTAGAATGCACAGTTTTGGTGATGTTGGGATATCGCAATTAAAACATGTGGATAATTCCTCACATATCCTCTGCCAGAACCTCTGAACAGGTGTACAAGACCAAACTGCATGCATGTAGTTTTCAGTATGGTTGCCTGAACAGTGGGTGCATATATTTGTGTCTCTGAGGCCCATTTGGAACATCCTGTGTCCTGTATAATGTATTCTATGGAGAGTTTTGTATTGTATAAGTTGTAAATTCGGACTTTTAGTCATTTTGAAAGTGTTTAAACATATCTGTGTCCAGAAGTTTTCCTCTGGGTTAATGGAAAGATCTCGCTCCCATTTTGTAGTTGGGAGGGATATTGAATCATTAATTTTTAATAATAACTTATATATTTTTGATAATAATTTAGGGGTATAAAGATTTAGAAATTCTGTTACCAGTACAGGGGTTTCTAATTTTAAATTATTTAAATTAAACCTTGCCTGTATGATAGACCTCAACTGCTGGTATTCGAGAAATTTGCTATTGCTAATTTCATATTTGGAAATAAGTTCTTCAAATGAAATAAAGGTCCCATCGTGAATAACATGTTCTAAATTCTTTATTCCTTTCTCTTGCCATGTTGAGAAGTTCAGTACTGTCTTTTTCTGACATATATCTGGATTGTTCCAGATGGGTGTCAGTTCACATGGGATAAGTGAAGACTTTGTTATCTTTAAGAATTCCCACCAGGCTGTCAGAGAGGTATTTATGTTAAGACTTTTAAAACCGCTATGATGTTTAATACTGACGCTAATGAAAGGTAAGTCAGAGATTTTCACTTTTCCACAGAGTGTTTGTTCTAAATCCAGCCATGGGCTGTCTAAAGGGCTTGATTTGATCCATCTTGAAATATACTGTAATCTATTGGCTAAGAAATAGTGATAAAAGTTTGGGAGTTCTAGACCACCACTGCATTTTAGCTTTTGTAAAGTTTTTAAACTTATTCTTGAGGTTTTATTTTTCCACAAATTTTGAAATGTTGAGTCCAGAGATTTAAACCAGGCAACAGAAGGTTTATTAGGGATCAGTGAAAACAAATAATTGATTTTAGGCAAATCATCATTTTTACTGTGGCAACTCTCCCCATGATAGATATAGGTAGAGAGTTCCAACGGGTGAGATCATCCTCTACTGTTTTTAATAGAGGAATATGATTCAACCGTACCAGGTCTGACAGCCTGGGGGAAAAATTAACACCTAAATATTTAATATTGCCAGATTGTAGTGAGGTGGTCGTGGTGTTCTGAAAATTACAATTTAGAGGTAAAACGTTTGATTTACTCCAATTGATGGAGTAGTCTGATATAGATGAGAACTTATCTATAAGTGTGATTGTTTTTAGAAGAGAAGTTTGTGAGTTCTCAAGGAAAAGTAATACATCATCAGCATAAGGCTTATCTTATGGTCTGTGTTTTCTGTTTGAATTCCTTTAATATCTACATTTTGTCGGATTGCTGCTGCTAGTGGTTCAATGAAAATGACAAAGAGTGAAGGAGAAAGTGGGCAGCCCTGTCTGGTGCCTCTCTGCAGACTGAAGCTTTGGGAAATAAGATCATTTGTTCTAACACGTGCATTTGGAGAGCTGTATAATGTTCTGATCCAGTTTTTGAAGGATGAACCAAATCCAAATTTGTGTAGAACTGCTAACAGAAATTTCCAATTTACCCTATCAAATGCCTTCTCTGCATCTAAAGAGACAACTGTGGTTTCTAATTTATTAATAGAACAGTAATCTATTATATTATCAGTCTGCGTGTATTATTGGCAGAGTGCCGACCCTTGATAAAACCTGTTTGGTCTGGATGTATAATAGATGGAGTGATTTTTTTCTAACCTTCTGGCAAGGACTTTGCAAATTATTTTAAGGTCTACATTAATCAGAGAGATTGGCCTGTAGCTGGATGGGAGTGTGGGGTCTTTGCCTGGTTTAAGAAGTAGACTAATGTTAGCAGAGTTCATGTTTGGAGAGACCACATGATTGCTCTGAATCTGAGCCACCATTCTGAGAAAAGAGGGTCTTAGCACAGACCAAAATTCTTTATAAAACTCTGCTGGAAAACCATCTGGGCCTGGGGCTTTATTATTTGGGAGATGCTGTATTGCTTCGTAAAATTCAGATGATGAAAGAGGCGAATCAAGAGTCGCGGCCTGTTCATCATTTAGTTTAGGTAGATTAATGTTAAGATATTCTTCAATTTCAGCATCAGATGGATTAATCTGCGATGAGTATAAGGCTTCATAGAAGTCTTTAAAAGAGTTATTTATTTGTTGTGGGTCGTGGGTAATATTACCAGTTGAGTCTTTAATAGAATAAATGGCTGTTTTTTCTTTATTTAGTTTTAACTGGTTAGCCAAAAATTTTCCAGATTTATTTCCATGTTCGAAGTTTTCTAAACGCAACCTCTGCAACATGAATTGTGTCCTTCTATCAATTATTTAATTTAACTCCAGTTTTAGTTTCCTCATGTTGTTAATTATATGTTCTTGTGGTGAAGCAGCATAGGCAGTTTCTAAAGATTTAATTTTCTGTTCTAATTCTAACACAAGTGCTTTTTCTTTATTTTTCTTATGCGAGCAGTAAGATATTATTTTGCCCCTCATTACTGCTTTTCCTGCTTCCCAAAGAACACATGGTGATATTCCAGGAAGATCATTATTTTCTAAATATGCTGACCACTCCTTTTTGAAATAATTAATGAAATCTTTAAGTAATGATGTATTAAATCTCCAGTTCCTGATTGGTGGTGTGACTCTTTTCTGTGTCAGAGACATAGACACCGGTGCATGATCACTGATAGTGATAGGGTGAATCTGAGTGTCTGTGATATCCATCATCATGGAGCTGCTAACTAAAAAGTAATCTAAGCGGGAGTGAGACTTGTGTACTGGTGAGAAAAAAGTATAATCTTTCAGAGTGGGGTGATGTGAACGCCAAGCATCACAAAGACCAAAATCCTTCATGTACTGTTTAAGAATGTCTGCAGACTGCCAGTTCCTTTGACTCAATGCAGATATTGACAGGCTCAGTACAGCAGTAAGTACCAGGTTGAAGTCTCCTCCTATTACAAGTGTGGTGTCAGAGTGATCGGACAGTAAAGTGAAGAAGGTATGAAAGAAGGAGGGGTCATCAACATTTGGCCCATATATACTAGCAATGCATAAATCTATATTTTGAATAGTTAAATTGAGTATTATAAATCTACCTTCTGGGTCTGATGTAGTATTTCTAATGATGCAGTTTATCTTTTTGTTAATCAATATGGCTACACCTCTTTGTTTGGAGTTGTAGCAGGCTGAGTACATGTGAGGGAACTGTGGAGAGGAGAGTGTGTGCGCAGATGTTCTGGACACATGTGTCTCCTGTAGAAACACGTCAGCCTGTAAATCATTTAACCGATTAATAATTTTCACTCTCTTTTCCCTTGAACCAACTCCGCGTACATTCCATGAGACAAACTTGAGTGTGCTCATGTTTAGATTAACCGGTGAAGTGTTGTGTGTTTACTAAAGATGTGTGCGCGCGTCCTCACGTGTCCTCCATGACCTTGTGTTCGCATGTGTACGTGTCCTGCATGACTGTGTATCCTGTATGGCCGTGTATCTCACTGTAATGCTGCCCATTACAGTGAGATAGATGATGTAATGACAATCATGAGAACAAAAAAAGAAAACAAAGGTGATGCAGACATGTAATGCCAACGTTTGCAGTACCACATGTGTGGCAAACATGTTGGGTGCAAAAAAAGAAGAAGAAAAAGGAGTGTAAAGTGAGAGAGAATGAAACAGTGCAAACACCAAAGAGCCAAGCATAAAAAAAAGAAAAAAAAAAACAACATGATAACAAAACAAAGCGCTGTGCATTAATTGTTATATACAGACCTGTAGACCAGCCGCGGTTTAAGTTTACCTCTTATCTAATCAATTACATGCTTTAAATTAACATGAAGTTGCTCCTAATAAAGCCATGGGGTAACCTCCCGGTCCCTGTACAGCTGACCGTTAACATAAAGCTTATCTACAGCTACCGTAGCTCTGACGCCCTCAGTGATGTATTTCTTCCTTATTGGAAATAATACTCGCCTCCGATCAAGAATCTCTTTTGGAAATTGTTCATTAACACTGTAGTGTGTTCCACGCAGCTCTCTGCCCCGACTCCTGACCTGCTCTTTTTGCTTGTAATGTTCAAATTTAGCTACAATTGGCCGAGGCCGTTTGTTATCGGGCTTCTTACCTCCGAGCCGGTGAACACGATGGAAAGTTATATTTTTTACCGCTTCACTCGGGAGTTTCAGCTGATGCTGGAGGAATTCGCGAACCGAGGCTTCGGCATCTTCCTCTGCTTGCTCTGGGATCATGGAGAAGACGAGGTTGTCCCGCATGCTCCGAGCCTGGATGTCCAGAATGGTCTCCCTCATTTTCTTGTTTTCCCCGGTCAGCTGTGTCATCCCATCGGTGAGTTGTTCACGGTATCCCTCAGCGTTTGGTTCTCGACAGCGAGCGACGCCACCTGCTCTTGGCTAAACTCCAACGACACCCTCAGTTGTTGGAATTCCTTGTGTAGAACCTCCACCAAGGCAAGTCGGGCCATCTAGGCTAGTTAGCTTCTTGTCGATGGAGTCCAGGACATCAGTGAAGCTTTTCTCTGGGGATAATGTGGATGTGCTTGTTGAGCACTCGGAACGAGTGCGTTTAGAAGTTGGTGTGGCCGTGGTAGCGGGATTTTTTTGTGGTTTGCCCATCACGAAGTTAACAAAGCACTCGTCGACGTAGCTCTCCAGGCTGTCCAATGTTTCCTCGTCCAGTTTGTTATATTGAAAGAATTAATAGGCAGAGGTTAGTATTAGGAATAATTCTATTTTGGTATAAATATATTGGTTTGATTTACCTGAGTTGCACCGGTTTGTTTAATATACCGCCATATTACTTACGCACAGCTCTCGCGTGATCTCAGCAGTGACGCATCTCCTCGCCGCCTTGTGAGTGTTAATTACCTTGTGGTCGTGTGCAGGTGTTTGTACTCAAAGAACCTCCATAGGGACTCTGCCGCTTTCCTCTGCAGACTGCAGCCATTACTTTGCGGACCAGCGCGGTGAGCCGCACGCACATGCGCACTCACAGTTGTCCTGTGGCGCTCCCAGCTTAAACTCGGAGCGGAAACAATGATTTCATGTCAATCCACAAGGCTTAAAAAAAAAAAAAAAAAAAAAAAAAAAAAAAAAAAACAAGTAAATGAAAGTCAGTTTATCGATAATTTCAGTTAGTTTTAGTTTTGTAAACTCACAATTCAGTTTTTAATTAGTTATCATTTTTTCCTTTTAATTATAGTTTTTATTTATTTCAGTTAACGACAATGTTTTTTCAATTTCAGTTTTCGTTATTTCGTTCGTTTTCGTTAACTATAATAACCCTGGTCCCAGCAAGTTTGTTTGTCAAAAAAGTAAGTTTCCCCAACGATCAGACTGGCACACAGCCAAGCCCTGCTGCACGCTAATGCTAACTACCCTATAGATAGGGTTACACATAAACATTTTCCATTTCAGCCGGAACCCGTCTCAACACCCAGGACAACCTGTTCCTAGGGTTTTGTTTCAACTTGGAAGCTGACGAAGGACATTCTGGGAATGTGTCCCTGATTTAAACTGGGAATGTGAGACTAGTGACCAGATTCAGAAATCCTCTGGATCGTACTATGAACCTTTTTTTATGTTAGCAGTTTTGACTCGGTTACTGAAATATCAAACATGAGACAAGTACTTTTGGATTACTACTAAAGTAGACATGAATACTGTGGAATTAACCTCGGTCGTTAAAAAAATAATTATTAATGGGACGTATTTTCTGGGGGTATTTGCATGCGACCAGTTACCTAAAAAGACAATATCAACTTTTCCCTGCATGGGAGTTGTAAACACAGATCCGTCATCCTTACTCCGGACAGCACTGGCTGCCTTTTTATATCACAAAAGAAAGATGAGGATTATTTTTTTTGACAGTTTTGGTAACTCGCCAGACAAATTTCCCCCATGAGAAATAGTTTCTAATGAAAAATTGTGATATGTATTCTGGAAGACAAGTTCAGAGTTTCTTCACAACAACTTGTGGACATCATTGTGTGTTTTTCCTGTATCATGTGCAAAAGGGTGTACCCTATAAACATTTGATTTAACATGTACTTCTAATCTTTTCTGTAATGATGCAATGGTATAATACAACCTGTTTCTAAGGGTTTAGTATATAGCTTTGATTGTGTACAATGTTAATGTTATGTAAATGAGACAAAGACAGTGAAAACCAGTTTGATTCATTTATTTCACAAAAGTATAAAACAATTTTTATTACCACGTATGTATGTATGTATGTAGAATCTTAATTAAAAACATTTATGCATTAGCAATAAAGAGAGAAAACATTAACAATAATGAGGAAAAAAATCAAAATCCTTCCCAGTTACCAACAGGCCTTCTCATCTTTTTTAGACTTACTGAACGTTGCCTGCTCACTCAGTGTGCGTTTTCTGAGTTGTGGATCATATTTAAACAATCCAATACTCCCGCGCACGTGTGTTAGGAAAGGCCGATGTTGATTACATGTATCCCGGCGATTGTTTTTAAAAATACAGTCCACCCGGCGGGTCTTGAATCGTCAAACATTGTGAGCGGCCGTGACACTTTTAATTAAGTCATAAAGGTGTGATCCTCTGACAGTTTGCTTATCAATAATAATCTCCCCCACATTCGTTCCATGATCCATCAGGCGTACGCATGAGCTGATAGAATGAGTTCTGCTTTTCTCCTGCTCTTTTTGGGCATGTATGTCAAAACATCATTTAGCAATCGCTGATCTGCTGATGCTGGTGGTGATGCTGCACCTGCTGCTGCTGTGGGTGTAAAGCTGTTTCATCAGGGATGGATAATGTCAGCACATTCTTTTAATTCTGACCTTGTTTCACTAATCACAAATATCTTTGAATAACAGAATACTATTTGGCTTTTTCATATACATCCATATCAGGTATTTGCAGCACCTCAGACATAGCCTGTCCAAGCTCATTTTGCACAGCTTGTGTGATGGAACCAGTATCCTGCTGCTGCTGTTTTAAAAACTCCAGCTGCTGGGGAAACAAATACATTTTCTGTGTGTGCTCCATATCATCTTTGAGACTGGTGATGAATGGTATTGCAGCCCCTAATAAAGGGAGGAGGAATCCACTAGATTGGCTGATTGCTTCTTTACTTTACGATTTATTTTGACTTGTCAGCAATTAACCTGATTATCGTCTTTTTCTTTTTTTAGTTGTTTATACTGATGATCGCTGAGAGGAATGTTTCCTTTCATCACATTAAGCGCTATTTCACACAACACGTTGCTAAAATCTAAGCTGGCGTTCTAATAATTACATGTTGCACAGTCGGTGGGGATTTGTGCAACAATTCCAACAGAGATAAATTTCTATGTATGACATTATTTCTTCACTTCTTCAGCCTCTTTTTAGGAATAGAAACAACCGTGCTGTTTAGGAAGCAAACCACTTCTGAGTCTTAAATGGTAAGGGGTCTTGCCTTTATAATCGATGACCAGAAAGCCAAAAGGTAATGGTAAATGGACTAGCTCTTACATAGCGCTTTTCTACTCAATCAGAGCACTCAAAGCGCTTACACAACACGTTTTACATTTACCCATGCACTCACATTCATACAAGCACTTCCATGTTTCTACTAAGCAAAGTGCTTTTAATTAACTAACATTCACACACCATTCATACTCGACAGGACGGTCGGGAGAGCAACTTGGGGTTAAGTATCTTGCCCAAGGATACATTGGCATGTAGCCTGGAGTAGCCAGGAATCGAACCGCTGACCTTCCGATCAGTAGGTGACATGCTCTACCTACTGAGCTACAGCCACCCCTACAAAAGGTTGTGACGGTGGCGTCATTAAAACCTTCTAAAAAATATTTGCTGTTACCGGGAAACATTTGTCTACCTAAAACTGAGATCTGACATTTATCCCTAGGATTGTTGAACACAATTAAATACCTTGTGTTCAGAGAAATTAGTTCTGCTGGATTTCCCCTGAATAAACAAGTTCTCAACTAAATAGATGCAACTCAAAGTCCTGTGATGGACATACTTGGTGAACACATTTTGTACTTCCAAGTTATTGGCAGCGTCATTCATTAAATCATCTATAATGAGTAAATTGTTCTTGTAAGGTAGCAGGATGTCGTCACAAAAGGAATCAGGGAGACGTTCACAAAAATAACACTCCTGATCTGAAGAAGTTGGTCATATATGGGTTGCCAGCAAGAATAATGTAACAATATTATCATTTTTTTTTTTTTTTTTTTTTTTTTTTTTTTTGAAGCCTGTCATGTCTGACAGTTTTCGCAATCGGAACGATGATCCGAATGCACTGATGTACCAAACATATTTGCTTTTACAAGAACAGCTCTAAGTTTTCTATAGGCTATTCTTGTTAATGTTTGTATTTTTAGTTTTTTGTTATTCATGCCAGGCCTGACAGGCAAGAGATAGAGAAGAGGGGGGGGAGCAAACAAAAAAAATGGGGGGGGGGGGTGGATACTCATTCACATGTCTATACAAATGCATATACATATACACATACACACAAATTTGCTGTTTGCAGTAATGTGTGTATGCGCCTCTGTACTCAATGCACTCAATGAGGGTAAGAACTGCAACCATTGCCCCCTGCGATCCAGAGGCAAATAGGAAGGGACCCCAGGCGACCCAGGCCATCCACAGCCCAATATTTATCAATTTTGTGTGATATGACTGTTGATGCGTTTTCAGTAATGGTCCTTGACCATATGTGTTTTACTGCAGCAGCTCAGACCACTAATTACCATGCAATACAATAACAATTAATAATCGCTGAGGACTCTCCGCTTATTGTACACCACACACTTTTTTTTTTTTTTTTTCACACTGACATCATTCTTCAGGTGGAAGACCTTTTTATCTCTTTTTGATGGTTGTCAGAGACAGCCGTCACGTGTGTGTGTGTGTGTGTGTGTCTGTGTCTGTGACTAAACTTCTTCAACGCGTCATGCGTGACAATTTAGAGTTTAAGGCGTTCCTTCAGTGTTACATCTTTGCACTTTACCTGAGTTTTGCCTTGGTTTCACTTTGGACCCCCAGCAGAAACAAACTCGATGTTGTATCGTCTTCACCATTCTTTTTTTTTTTTTTTTTTTAAGCCTGTCATGTCTGGCAGGTCTTGCAAACAGAACTGTGATCTGGAATGCATTGTTGTGCCAAACATATTTGCTATTTTCAAGATGAGCTCTATAGGCTCCTCTTGTTAATGTGTGACCGTTTATTTTATTTGAATTATTTTTTAAACATGCTATTCACAAATTGTGCCAGAAATGACAGGCTTAAGAAATAGAAAAAGAAAAGGGAAAGAGGGGAAAAAGAGAAAAAATAAACAGGAAAGAGAGCAAGTATGTAAACCAAATAGTTCGTCACTTGTTGAAACATAAGATATTGACAATATTGCAAAATTAAAGATGTGTGGGGGAAACAAAATAAAAGAATAAGCCTAGTTACACAAACCAACCATTTGTGTTATTATGTGGGTGTATGTGTTTGTGTCATGAAATGTGCTTACCAATGAAGGCAGAAAGCCGCAGCCCCGCCCATCAGAAGCTAGAGGGCAGGCAAAGAGTAGCCCAGGCACCAGCCAGCCCATCAAGACCTACGAAGACCCGCGGCACCACTCATCTAAAGACAACCGTACACCCCTCCCAGCAGAAGGGGGAATGATGGTCTCAGACGGAGTCCCGCAGTCAAGGAGCAAGGACACCAGAGGCAACGAGAAGCCAGCCCCCCCCCCCCCCCCAGCGGCCAGCCCACTGCACGGACCGGCAGCAGGGACCAGGCCCCCCGGCACCCGAGGGCCGCCCGAGCCCCCACAGAGCCCCCCCCTACGCCGAAGAAGCCAATGCAGCCCTGCGCCGCAGCCCCCAGGGAAGCAGGTCACCACCCACATTCTGAAACATCAAGCCCCACCCAGGAACCCGGAGGTACCCACACCCCAGGGGGGCGAGGCAACCAGCAAGGAGCGGCCAGGAGGTAAGGCACAGGCCCAGACCCAGGTCCAGCCACGCATACAAACACACGCACAACCGTGTGTACACATTTATGCACAAACAAACTCACCCACACACATATAAACATAGATATACACCATACATACACATCCACTAGCCCACCCATACTCACGCAGATGGGACAAATACGAAGACACACATTCATCCATAGCTACCCCACCCCTCTGAAGATGGGGCGAGTGGAAACCACCCCAGGGCCAACAGTGACCCCAAGACGCCGCCCAGCCAGGCCCCCAGGAACCACCCCGACCCCCACCCGGGACAAGTTGTAGAAATCGGGGTGTGAGATGGACCCACCCCCCCTCTCCCCGCCCAACTTGTAAGTGTATGTGTTTATGTTGTGAATGAATGAAGTGTATAGGGTGCAGTTAAAATTGAGGGGGCAGTTGTGCCACAAGCACCAACTGTTGGACGTCAGTGCTCGCCCACACTGCCCCCCCAAAACCTTCCATGTCTAAAGTGCAAATAAAATTTGGTGACAGACAGTAAAGAGGATCTGAATGGGGGCCAGCGGCCCCATCTCATCAACCTCTATGTAACATGCCTGCCCCAAAGGTCCTATGTATATCATGTAGTATGTGTGCATGTGTTGTGAATTATAATGACTATAGTGCAATTAAAAAAAAGAGAGGCAAGTGGCCGCGTGGCTCTGCACATAGCCTCTCCACCCTACACCCTACGTGTGTGTGTGTGTGTGTGTGTGTGTGTGAGAAAACTGTGTGTGGAGGGGGGGCGGGAGATATGACCAGGAAGGGGGGGAAGGAAAAAAAAAAAAAAAAACCCCACCCAACCTGGAAGAAAGAGCCAGCTGTCCACTGGCTCAATAGGCACCCCGACCTCCCACACCCCAGCACAGGGCAGGGAGGGGTGAGCCCGGGGCCGTGGTGACAGCATCCCAGAGCACTGCAGCACCTGAGACTGGCGCCATCGCCCCCACCGCAGAGGGTAGCCCTCTCAAACTAGATGGCCATTCACTCAACAATAGACACAAACAAGCGACAGGACATGCTGGCCTGAGTTGGAAATACAGTGCCCCGTCCCCACCAACCACTCCACTGAAACCCCCACCCCCACCCCACCCCCCGCAGCGCAGGCACCCCAGGGCCCCAAAAGCGCAGACCGGATATTCCGACGTAGGTCAGGTCAACCCACCCCACCTGGTGGCGCGCCCGGGACAGCAGAGACCCCCCCCAGCGCCAGGGGGGACCCACCGGGAGCCGGCACGGCCCCAGGGCCCAGCCCCCAAGCCACACAGGTAAGACCAGCCAACCGACCGAGGACCGGCACCACCACCCCAAGCACCCCGGCACACACCCCAGGACCGTAAGGCAGCACCATCCAAGGCCTCACCACCATCAACTAGAACAGGCACACTGACATCACCAGAAGGTCACCCCAGGACCGTAAGGCAGCACCATCCAAGGCCTCACCACCATCAACTAGCACAGGCACACAGACATCACCAGAAGGTCACCCCAGGACTCCAGTCTCAGGAGGCCACCAGCTACATGGGCCCCCAGAGTCCTCACCCGACCACCTACAAAGCACATCAGCAGAGCAGAACCAACAGCCAACCCCCACTAAGTAATGGAGCTGATCAGTGGGAACCAAAGAGAGTCAAATTTCTCCAATTGGTCTTTAGATGAAGCAGACATTCTCTCTAAACTAAATGTCTGTGTAGATTCTCAGTCATCCAGGTCATAGTAGTCTCTGGAGCTTGAAAAAGGCGACTGGACTTCTTTTGTTTCTTGAAGACAAAAAGTGTCGGGCTTGTCAGAGAAACTCAGAAGAATTTTCTCCAAGCATGACATCTCAGTATACTTCAAACCAAGTCACACCCTAAGACAAAAACTGGTTCATCCCAAGGACAAACCCGCCAAACACAAGATCAGCGATGTAGTGTATGCTGTTCAGTGCAGTGAAGAGTGCTCGGACCTCTACATTGGTGAAACCAAACAGCCTCTTCACAAACGAATGGCACAACATAGAAGAGCCACCTCGACAGGACAAGATTCAGCAGTACATCTGCATCTGAAGGAAAAAGGGCACTCTTTTGAGGATGCCAATGTTCACATTTTGGACAGGGAAAACAGATGGTTTGAAAGAGGAGTGAAAGAAGCCATCTATGTCCACTGTGAACAACCATCATTGAACAGAGGAGGTGGATTACGTCACCAACTTTCCCCCGCTTACAGTGCTGTCCTGAGCTCCCTTCCCAGACGTCTCAACCCCCATTCACACCTTTGTTCCAGTGACCTCAATAGGCCACAGGAAACAATGGAGCGGAGTCCTAAATTGGTTTCAACTGAAACCACTGATTAAATATGACCCACGCCCCCTTCACACCTGGGCACATGTGTTCACGCACATGATCAATAGAGGGTCATAACCACCTCCAGGGGACTACGCCCACAGGGGTTTAAATACCTGGGTCTCTCCACCATTTGGTTGAGAACTGAAGAAGCCTTTCGGATGAGAGGTGAAACGTCTTCAAGAAACAAAAAGAAGTCCAGTCGCCTTTTTCAAGCTCCAGAGACCTCTCTAAACTAACATGATCTACTAATAAATTTCTGTATTGAGTAATACATAGTTTATTTTTGACTTCCAATTCATGAGGATAGTTTTTCTTAAGCGATGCACAATGCGGTAAGAAACTGTGTGTGATATATTTGACTCCATTACTAATTCATGATGTTGCACCTAAGATGCATAGTCTGGGGGAAGTTGGCACACGACAGCTAAACATGTGGAATAGAGCTTCACATATCCTCTGCCCAAAATCTTGAACAGGTACACAGGACCATAGAGCGTGTAGATACTTCTCCTCTGAATTGCTTGTACAGTGGGTGCATATGTTTGAGTGTGTAAGGCCCATTTTGGAACATCCTTTGTCCAGTATAGTGTGTTCTATTGGAGATATTTATATTGTAAAAGTTGTACTTGGGGTCCTTTAGTCATTTTGAAGATATTTAAACATATTTCTGTCCATAAATTTTGATCCAGGTTAACAGAAAGATCATGCTCCCATTTTGCAATGGGAGGGAAAACTGAATCATCAGTTTTTAGTAATAATTTATATAATTTTGACAACAATTTTGGGGTACAGAGGTTAGAAATTCTGTTACCCATGTAGGCATTTCTAGATTCAACTGATTATGGTTAAATCTCTCTGTAAGATGGACTTAAGTTGTTGATATTCCAGAAATCTACCGTTGCCAATTCTATATTTTGACATAAGTCTTGGAATGTAATAAGGTTTCCATCTTGGATAATATGTTCTAAATTATTTACACCCTTATCACGCCCATAACGAAAAATTCAGCATTTTCTTTTTCTGACAGATATCTGGATTGTTCCAAATGGGTGTTAGTTTACAGGGCATAAGTGATGATTTAGTTATTTTAAAAAATTCCCACCAAGCTGTCAGAGAGGTATTTATACTGAGGCTTTTATAGCAGTTATGATGTTTAATACTAGGGCTAATGAAAGGTAGATCCGAGATTTTGATTTTTCCACAAAACACCTGTTCTAGATCCAGCCATGGGTTGTCTAATGAATTGGATTTAAGATAAGATAAGATAAAACTTTAATGATCCCACGATGGGGAAATTTGTGCATTACAGCAGCCCAATACAGAGAAAAAATGAAAAGGATGAGTAAGAACAAATAACTAAACTAAAAACTAAAATAAAATAGCAAAAAATAAAATAGCAAAAATCTATACACATATACATAAGCACTATATACATAAATATATATATCAGTGTCAATACCATCTTGCCCACTTTGATTTGATCCACTTTGAAATATACTGCAATCTACTGCTTAAGAAATAGTAATAAAAGTTTGGTAATTCCAGACCTCCACTTTGTTTTGGCTTTTGTAAAGTTTTTAAGCTTATTCTTGATGGTTTGTTTTTCCATAAAAATTTGAGATGTTTGAATCTAGTGACTTAAACCAAGGAAGAGAAGGTTTATTAGGGATCAGTGAAAATAGATAATTAATTTTTGGTAAAACCATCATTTTAATGGCAGCAACTCTCCCCATGAGTGATATAGGTAAACTATTCCAACGTGTGAGATCATCCTCTATTGTTTTTAATAAGGGGATATGATTTAATTGTACCAAGTCTGAGGGCCTGGCAGAAAAATTTATGCCTAAATATCTAATATTTGCTGACTTTAGTGGGGCCCTAGAGGTTCTATGGAATTTACAATTTAGAGGCAAAATTGTTGATTTACTCCAATTGATAGAGTAATCAGATATAGATGAGAACTTATCTATTAGTGCGATAGTCTTCAAGAGAGAAGCTTGTGAATTCCCAAGGAAAAGTAATACATCATCAGCATAAAGGCTAATTTTATGGTCCATATTTTCAGTTTGAATCCCTTTAATATTTGCATTTTGACGGATTGCTGCTGCTAGCGGCTCAATGAAAATTACAAAAAGAGAGGGAGAGAGTGGGCAGCCCTGCCTGGTGCCCCTCTGCAGACTGAAGCTTTGGGAAATGAGATTATTTGTCCTAACACGTGCATTTGGGGAGCTTTGTAATGTTCTGATCCAGTTTATAAAGGATGAACCGAATGCAAATTTTTGTTGAACTGCTAGTAAGAATTTCCAATTTACCCGATCAAATGCCTTTTCTGCATCTAAAGACACGACTGTCGTCTCTAATTTGTTAATAGAACAATAGTCTATTATATTATCAGTCGATGTGTATTATTGGCTGAGTGCCGACCCTTGATAAAGCCTGTTTGATCTGGATGTACAATAAATGGAGTAATACTTTCTAATCTTTTGGCAAGGGTTTGCAGATTATTTTAAGGTCTACATTAATGAGAGAGATTGGTCTGTAGCTGGATGGGAGTGTGGGGTCTTTGCCTGGTTTAAGAAGCAGGCTAATGTAGCAGAGTTTAAGGTTGGAGATAAGATGTGATCATTCTGAATCTGAGTTACCATTCTGAAAAAATGGGAGCTAGCTCTGACCAAAATTCTTTATAAAACTCGGCTGGAAAACCATCTGGGCCTGGGGCTTTATTATTGGGAGATGCAGTAGGGCTTCACTAAGTTCAGATAATGAAAGAGGTAAATCCAGAGCTGCAGTTGATCGTCATTTAGCTTTGGTAGATTTAAATTAAGAAATTCTTCAATTTCAGTATCAGATGGGTTATCTGTTGAGTATAAAGCTTCAAGTCTTTAAAGAGTTATTTGTTGGTGGGTCATGAGTAATGTTACCGTTGAATCTTTAATGGAATAAATAGCTGATTTTTTTCTTTATTAGTTTTAATTGGTTGGCCAAGAATTTTCCAGATTTATTTCCATGCTCGAAGTTTTCTAAACACAGGCCTCTGCACATAAATTGTGTCCTTTTATCAGTTATTTCATTTAATTCCAATTTCAATTTCCTCAGGTTGTTAATTATATGTTTTGTGGTGAAGTAGCATAGGCAGTTTCTAGAGATTTAATTTTCTGTTCTAATCTAACACGTGTTTTTTCCTCATTTTTTATGCGAGCAGTAAGATATTATTTTGCCCCGCATTACTGCTTTTCCCGCTTCCCAGAGAACACATGGTGATATTCCTGGCAGATCTTATTTTCTAGATATAGCCCAGTCCTTTTGAAATAATTAATGAAGTCTGTTCTTTAAGTAATGATGTATTAAATCTCCAGTTCCTGATTGGTGGTGTAACTCTTTTCTGTGTCAGAGAGACACCGGTGCATGATCACTGATCGTGATAGGGTGAATCTGAGTGTCTGTGGTGTCCATCATCATGGAGCTGCTAACTAAAAAGAATCTAAGCGGGAGTGAGACTTGTGTACTGGTGAGAAAAAAGTATAATCTCTCAGAGTGGGGTGATGTGAACGCCAAGCATCACAAAGACCAAAATCCTTCATGTACTGTTTAAGAATGTCTGCAGACTGCCAGTTCCTCGGACTCACTGCTGTACTGAGCCTCTCAATATCTGCATTAAGTACCAGGTTGAAGTCTCCTCCTATTACAAGTTGTGTGTCAGATGATTAGATAGTGAGGTGAAGAAAGCATGAAAAGAAGGAGGGGTCATCAACATTTGGCCCATATATGCTAGCAATACATAAATCTATATCTGAATAGATAAATTAAGTATTATAAAGCTACCTTCAGGGTCTACTGTAGTTGCTAATGTTAAATTTTATCTTCCTTTAATCAGTATGGATACACCTCTTTGTTTGGTGTTATAGCAGGCTGTAGTAAGTGTGAGGGAACTGTGGAGAGGAGAGAGTGTGCACAGATGTTTTGGACACGTGTCTCCTGTAGAAGAACAACATCTGCTTTTAAGTCTTTTAACTGATTAAAAATTTTCAGTCTTTTTTCCCTCGAACCAGCTCCGTGCATTCCATGAGACAAATCTGAGTGTGCTCATGTTTAAACTAACTGATGGACTGTTGTGTGCTCACTAAAGATGTGTGTGTATATGCGCTGTATGTTGGTGTGTGTATGTGTTTGTGTGCGTATGCTCTGTATGTTGGCGTGTGTGTGCGCTGTATGTTGGTGTGTGTGTGTGCGTCTACGCTGTATGTTAGTGTAGTAAATTGTAGCATTGCAAGTGACGTAAACATAATGCTGGATTGCAGAGAAAAATAAAAATAAAAAGACGTGAAAAAGTGACCTGAGTGACATAAGACTGAAATAAGAAGAGGGGGAAAACAAAACAAACAAACCCTCACAGCACTATGCTGATTAATCGCGTTAATGGTACTATTTAGACAGTTGAATATATATTTCGAAAAACTGCAAGAAAGAAGAAAAAGTATAAAGAAAAAAAATAAAGAAAGAAAGAAATAAAGAAAACTCAGAAAAGAGCGTTAATGTGACCACAGATCACCTGAACGATCAGTAGAGCCATGGCGTGGTGTTTTGTCTCGGTAAAGCTGTTCGTTTACATACAGTTTGTCAACGGCGATGACAGCCCGGGAGCCTCCCTGCATGAACTTCTTCCGGATGGGGAACAGGACCTTGCGTCACTCCAGGATCTCCTTTGGAAACTGATTGTTGACGCTGAAGTCCGTCCCTCTCAGCTCCCGGCCGCGGTCTCTTCACAGCTCTTTTTGCTTGAAGTGTTCAAATTTGGCCACGATTGGTCTGGGTCTGCGTGCCCCGGGTCGTTTCCCTCCCAGGCGGTGGACTCTATGGAAGGCGATGGTCTTCACGGTGTCCTCCGGGAGCTTCAGGTGAGTTTGGATAAACTCCTTCACGGTAGCCTCCGGGTCCTCCTCTGCCTTCTCCGGGATACCTGAAAACACAAGATTTTCTCTCATGCTGCGGGCATGAAGCTCGATAACAGATTCTTTGATTTTCTTATTTTCATCTAAGAGCCGGGTCATTTCCTCGGTGAGGGAATTCACCGACTCTCTGAGGACAGCGTTTTCAGCAGCCAGTGTTTCCACCTGATGCTGGCTGAACTCGACTGACTCCCGCAGGGCCTGAAACTCCTTGTGGAGGATTTCAACCAGGGCCAAGCAGGCGTCAAAGCTTGACAGCTTGTTGTTTATGGACTCCAGAATGCCCACGATATTGGTGGTGGGTGGCGATACCGCCTCTGGGGAATCTTCGGGGCAGCTTCTTTTCGTGGACGGAGTTCCCTTGCTGGTGGTGGGAGTCGGCGTCTTGTCGGTTTTCCCCATAATGACTCACTCAGCAGACTGTCAAGGTCCTCTTCACCGTCCTCCAGATTGCTGAAAAGAATTTAAGTTAGGCTAAAAAACTACCTATATTAGTTTTAAGCCTGTCTACTTATAAATTGGCGGGAAAAAAAGCTAATCACTAATCACTCAAATGTTTGCAGAAAGAGTCACGCCGCCATTGACGATACTGCCGAGATTCACAAAGTCTTGCGTGACTACAGCATAGCGCCTCTCGTCACTGTTTGCATTACATGGAATTTTCAATGTGCCACCGGTTATAACATATTTGACTCAGGTGTGTTGAAGCAGAGACACATCTAAAACCTGCAGGACAGGGGCTCTCGAGGCCTGGAGTTGAAGAGCCCTGATTTATATAGAAATACATGGAAAAAAGACAAGCAATACCTTCAGGGTCAATGGTTATGTCATCGAGGCTCTCGCCTTTAAACTCAGCACGACGTCCTTGCTCCAGTGCCATGAGGACTTTACTGATTTTAGCCAGTTGATGCCTTCTGGAAGCCTGTAAAACTGGCGATGAACTCTTATATCATGGCCAAGGAAATTAGCTAGCTGATCCAACTGCTCAGGTTCAAAATCTGAGACAGAGTTGCTGTTTGCTTGCGCAGTTTTGTTGAAGTGAATGTGTCTGGCCTTTTGGCTCCACAGTTGCTGGCAAAATGGCGAAGGCAATCAGAGCCACGATAATAACTCAGATGGTCTTGCAAATAAGTGAGCATTTTCTTTAGGGATCCCACATTCCTGACATTTTCTGACAAGCATATCCAACGACTGCTGCATTTCTGGAGTCAGGACATCTGGTACCTTTCTGCCTCTTTTCCCTCTTATTTCTAATCTTCTGAAATGTTTGCACAGTTTTTTTTCAAGGTCAGATAGAGCCTCTTTTAAATCATCCTGATCACTACTGGGATTTGAGGACAGACATGCTGAAAGGGGCATTTTTGATACTTCTCCGGATCTGCGTCTGAACAGAATCACTTGAGTCAGGGTGACTTTGGCCAGATTTGTCCAGGTCTGTAGAGATGCTTCTGCTGACAATTCAGTGTAGAAGTGTTGTTGTTGCTCACTTAGATATGAATGAAGAGTCTAGACATCTTTAGTGAAGGGAAGCAACTGTGGAGCATTCCACTTGGATTCCTGGAGTGTTCTCAGTGATGCAGCCAACACAAACTCATTCCATCTGGATTCATAACATTTTGGAATGCACAAACATCTTTAGCAGCACTGTAATTCTTCTGCACATTTGCATGGCTTTCAACCAGCTGTGATATCTTTTTTTCAAGCTATATCCAATCTTTAAAGCTAGGCTAGGGCACTTGTAGGTATTTATTTCAACAGAAAAAGCTGCTAGGTTTTTCACAGATTCCACGGCGAGCATAAAATTAGCAGGTTTTATGTGTTGTTCAGTAGTCTTCATTGGGGTCGTCTTCCCAGTTCTCTCATCTTTTGACGAATGTACTCATCTTGAAGCATCATATCCAAGTTTGTTGTAAAGTTTCTGTCCATATTCTTTGAGTTCATCAGACTTTACAGCAGTGTAAACTTCATCTTGATTCATGGTGTTCAACAATTTCTAGAACTCTGTCTTCACTCCTGGGGGAGGTGGTACAGCAAAAGCACAGAGAGCCTGGACTCGGGTTTTGCCTGGTTTCTTTTCAGCCTTTGGCTTGAATTTGCAGCTGATCATGTGCCTCCAGAGAACTTTTTTGGTGAATAATCCTTGACAATAGGTACAGTGAAGATAATTTTGTGGTTCAGATGTTGTTCTTCGTTGCTTACGTGGAACGAGTGTTCCAGTGCCACTATTTAGTACCTCAACATTATGTGTAAAGTTGCCCCTGTTTCTCAAATGCTCCAGGTGTTGTAAATACGTGACCCATCACTACTTTTCCCAACAGCAGGTATGAAAGCAGAAACTTTAGGCAATCCATCACGCTCAACTTAAGAGTAAGAACCTGATGGGCCTTGGTCTTCTGCAACAGGTCCTGATGTAGCAGAACTGTCCTTTTCACTTGAACTTCCACTTTCCACTTCAGCTGACTGAACCTCACCAATGCATTTGGTGCGACAGAGTGAAGGACTGAATTGTCGCCTTTTGTATTTATGAGATTTTTTATGCTTTTTTGTAGGTGAACGCCTTCTGTGAAGTCCTTGCTCAGTAGATTTATTGTTCTGCTCCATTACAGGGGTACATCCAACTGGGAATTCTCCAGTTTTCTTAAAACGACTGAGAAGAATACTTTTCAGATCATCAGTCTCCATAATCTCACTTGTGTCAGTATCTTCAGAGTATTCCTTTCCACTTTTAGGAACATATTCTTCTTCACTGTCATTTGATGAAGAATCAGGTCATCAGACTCAAAAGGATCAAGTTTGTTCATCTAGAAGAAAATATTTGAGAAGGAAAATAAATCTCTCATGACCACTCTATGTAAACTTTAAAAAGAAAAAAAAACTAGGAATTAGTATAACTTAAAAAAAAATGCTATTGGTCCTTCTTAACTTAGGGATGGGCAAGTGGTCCTCATATAAAGAGCTGGAATCAGGTGAAGACCTTGAATGATGTTTCTACAAAAAAATGTACACACTTTAGCAGAGTAATTGAAATAATTTGAAATAAAGATAGTAAATATAATAAGGAATTGCACATAAAAATACAGGTAATTTTGAAGATTATAGCTAAGATACTCAATTCAGTTGCTCAGAACATTAGAATATTGTGAAAAATTAAATACTGGAAACCTATGGTGTTACTCCATAATCAGCTGATTAATTCCAAACATCTGCAAAGGTCTCCCGAGGCACTAAATGGTTTCAAAGTCGGGGTCAGAAAGGCACAATCATGGCGAAGATTGCTGACTGGACATCCAGAAGACATCCTCCACAAGGAGGGGAAGGCGCAGAAGGTCATTACTAAAGAAGTTGGTAGTTCAAAAAGTGCCGTATTGATGCAAGCTGAAAGAACCTTCGGTGGAAGAAAAAAGGGTGGTAGGTAAAGATAGATCAGCAACAAGGATAAACACAGACTTAAGAAGAATGTCAAAGAGGATCCAGTCAAGAATTTGGAGGAGCTTTAAGAGGAGTGGACTTAATGTAGAGTCAGTGTATCACTAGTAACTATGCACGGAAGGATCCTATACAAGGACTATAAATATCGTATTCCTGATATCAAGCGAATCCAGAAGCAAAAAAGTCTGTTACCTAGCCAAAGGAGAACCAGAACTTGACTGTTGCTCAGGAGTCTAAAGTCCTATTTTCAAATGAAATTAAAGTTTGCATTTTTAGAAATCAAGAACAATGCTACTGGAATGCTGAGACAAGATCTATAGTCATACAAAGAGGGGTTACATTATGACAAAGAACCCTCAGCCGGGGTCCTCACTTGGAGGACCCCTGCTGGTAAAATGTACCGTATTTTCCGGAGTATAAGTCGCACTTTTTTTCATAGTTTGGCTGGGGGTGCGACCTATACTCCGGAGCGACGTATATGTGACATTTATAACACATGAACCAAAATACTCCAGCCACTTGACATCTCCGTGAACTGCAGCTTTAAGGCAGTCTTGCGTAACCTGTGGGCGCAGTGGATGATGGATGGAGAGCACAGCTTAACGGCAACTGGGAGAATGCGCCACCCAACTTTCCTGGAAGTCATTGGATGGATCAAGAAAACATGGGCTTCAGTGACAAACCATCCTGTTGGGATTCAGAAAGGCTGGAATAATTGGAACTGCAGCTGACGACGAGTCTGACTAACGCGACACAGAAGAGGAAGTGGCGCTTCGTCTACGGAGTGTACGGAATTGTTTAGAAGTGACACCGAGGATGAAGAATTCAATGGATTGATGGTTTGGTTAACTTGTTAGTATGTTCTTTATGCTATGGTTATCTGAATAACTTAATGTTACGTTAACATACTGAACACGTGTTCGCTGTGCGTCATGTAGCTGAATGTGCTACGTTAGCATAACGTAGGCGTAACCGTGTTCGTCCTGTTCTTTAATCCATTATTATTTTAAATTGCCGTTCAAGATGGAATTTCTGCTCTGGGTCTCGGATTATATCACCCCCCCCCCCCCCCCCCCCCCCCAAAAAAAAAGTGCGACTTATAGTCCGGTGCGACCTATATATGTTTTTTTCTTCTTTATTATGCATTTTTTGGCTGGTGCGACCTATACTCCGGAGCGACGTATAGTCCGAAAAATACGGTAATTGCCACAAAACAGCCATTCGCTTCGTACAAACTCTACAGCTGCTCTAGTCCCCGCTATGACATCAGACCAGACTAGTGTGTGTTACTAGGACTGCTGAATGAAACCTGTTTAGGTTGAGAGTTTATAGAGAATTTGAAGGAAATTTTAAACCAGTGTAACCGTATTGACAAATCTGTGAAACAGCACAAGTAGGAATCATGACTTGAAGTCCAAAGACATGAAGTTCAAAAATAAATACCTTTTTCTTGGAGGACTTGGGTGGAGCTTGATCTGATGAGCCAGCATTCTTAACCTCGACACACTCAGTCACAGGTGATTCTTTGTCAACCTCAAGAAAAAAATGAAGCAGGTTCAGTTTGGCAGTGTTCTCTCATCAAGAAAGTCTTTCATTTCTGCACCACTTTGACCTGTACAAATGTGTACTTACAACAATCCTGTGATGTCTTTTATTTTTTTCATTTTCTCAACAAAACCTTACTACCTTAAAGCAATAAAAAGATTGTTTTACTATAAAATGTATACATGCTTAACAACTCTTACTTAAACATTCCATATTGAAAATATATTTATTGACTTCCACCATAACCATAAAATTGTACTCAGTTGTGAAATCATGCTCTTTTAAGCTCTTGTAATTCTTTCAAATTCTATTTTTCACTCCTCAGTATTTACAACCTCATTAACATGAACACAAACAAAATTCTCTTTTTATTTTAACAAGTCATTCAGAAAATGATCCTTGACATATCTTCTTCCTCCATGGCCAGCCAGTACCTCCATAGTTGTAAGTTATTTCCTCTCCAGGATTTATATTTCTTATAGTAAATAAGCACAGGTGCGGCTTTCCATCTACGAATATCTTTTTTTTTTATTCTACAGTTTGGATTTATGTGGTCATCATTGACTAATCTTCCAAGACTGTTATCTTCTCGGGATGCATCAATACTTTCCAAATAAGGTGTGTGTGTGTGTGTGTGTGTGTGTGTGTGGGGGGGGGGGGGGGGTAGAGACAAATATTAGACCGTTTAAAAAAAAAAAGCAGAACTTCTTAAAGCAGTACCACTGGCTTTGAAAAGATCCAAAAGTTTTGCCAACTTACTTTGATTTTATTATAAGCTCTGGACTTACCACCACCATCTTTCTTGCCACAAGAAGTCAAATATGAAGACAGCACATGCACTATGATACAGTGTCCTCCTCCTCTGTGCTTCTTCAGTGTATTAAATCCCATCTGTACTCCACCACAAAATCTCCTTTTTTAAAGAGTTGTGGCAAACACACCACGCCCTAAACACATAAAAACTGTTTAATATCAGATCAGAACTACCATTGCTAGTATGAGCTCCATTGCTGCACAACTACTTTTTCAAAAATGCTTTTAAATGTTGTGGAAATCTCTGAATTGTAATGCTTATATGCACCCAAACCCACCTTTTTATAAGGGTTGATGAACTTCACTTCCAACCTTCCTGTCTTGTCACTGGCCTTTGCTGCATGTTCAGCTGCATCCTGTTTAGGTGGTATTCTACATTTTATTGAGGTCATTATCCTGTTAAACAGACACAGCGCAAGTAATCATTTTATAACCACACCAACAATTTTTTTCAAAGTCTACAAAGTATTTAAACTTGCATTTTGACGTCAATATGGCATCAGTAGTTAAAGTCTGTTGGCGTAACCTGCCACCATATTTAGAAGACAAGCTTTTCCAGGTATTTTCTGGTGAACGGTTTTAGCTGACATATCTTTTAGACTACCTTACAGTAATTACTGGAAAGGTTTGAACTTAAACATAAAACAGATACGTCGGGTCATAAGTAATGGTAAATGGACTAGTTCTTATATAGCGCTTTTCTACTCAGCCTGAGCACTCAAAGCACAAACCTCCAGAGAACCAAGGGAAAAAAGTGTCTTACAATTTCTGATTTTTTATGATTTCCTATCTAATTGGGCCTAAAAAAACACCTTACAATTTAAATTAAAAAAAATAAATTTTTATTTTAATTTTATAGCATGTCCACTATAGAGGACAAGAGGACAATATTCGTGTGAAAATAGAACTAAATTTAGAAAATGAGAAAAAAAAGAGCAGATTATATCTTCCGAGTGATATTTACCCAAGAACACATTTAATTTGAACAAAAACTATAAATTTCTGTATCATTCTTGGGTTACTTGTTGATTATAAGGACAAAAATGTATGTAATAATACATTACAATGAAACGACAAACATGAATTCAGTTCAACAGTAAATCATAGGCACATAGAACCTAACTAATCCTGCTTTTCTTCTTCCATTTTATCTGTGATAATCCTGGAAGCATGATTTCTTTTTAGTTATGCAGAGGAACATCTTGCATTTGGTGCACCTAATGTATGTCTTGCCATTGCAGCCCTTGTTCCTGCATCTTTCTGCATGTTTGATGTCCTTCATTAGGGTTTAATATTTTTCCCGAAAATGACATGAATCAAATCCCGGGAAATGACGAGCCATTTCCCGGGAATCCCGGGAAAAAGTTTATTTATTTTTTTATTTTAATTAGGCCTTCTGTAGCCTGTGTCGGCCTTAACCTATTGTGATATTGTAGAGGTAGCTTTTCCAGCTATGTCCTGTTATGCCCAGTAGGGGGTAACGTCGGCTTGATTAACGCAATAAAACCTACATCTCGACATTCGAGTGCTCGAGCTATGCGGTGTTGTATCGTTCCTCAACACTCCCTTAACAAATATAATTTGAATATTCCTCCATTGTACATGGAATTATACCAAGATATTTTACAACTGCTGGTGCAAAACAATACGGTTCATCTCCACAGCATTGATAAAGGCTCAGCCACGCTGTCGTGGCGACATCTGTTGCGCTATATCTCCACCAGTGGAACGCTGTAATAATAAATAATAATTAACTACCGTACTACACTATAATATGGCATAACACAGGGCCTTGAGTAATGCTCCACGACTTGGTCATTGCCATTCTGGCAACAGCAAATTTATAACACCGTGTCTGAGGGTTAAAGTAGGTTCGCTGTGAATCGTCTATTGAAAAACTGGCCAATCCTTATAGCCTAAAAAATATACATTTTACTCAACTCCATTTTAAAAGCGAAATATGTTAAAGCAATCTATTTCATGATAATATCTTCACACATTAGGCCCGTATCCTAATTCATGATTGTTAGTAAGCGGCTGCAAACGAGGAAAAGAAACACTCGAAGTTAAACAGATATTTCTTTATTGTTCAGGGCAGGCATATTTTATAGGCTATATAATGCAATATAACAATATATAATAATATAAAATTATATAATACAAAATACCTTAGGGTAAACACATTGCCTACGATTTCAACAAATTAAAGAGGAAAAAAGTACAACTGTGTAATACCTCTATTAAAACGCTTGAGATGAAGGCTGAAGCCTTAAACGGAGGCTGAACGTGCCTGAAATGAAGCATAATGCTTTTCGCATTAAACGAACCCTTCTCTCAATATTTCCTTAAATTTAACATTCTGAAGCTTTCTTTTCTTTCTGAAAGTCAAATCGACGCGCGCGACTTTTTTCCCGGTTTCCCGTCTAACGTTTCCCGGGAAACGGGAAATGGTTCTGATCGCATTTCCCGGGAATCCCGGATCCCGAGATTAAACCCTATCCTTCATCTCTGGCATGTGTCGCGCTCCTAGTCTGCGCACAGATGGCTCTGGTTGTGGGATCCTTGTTTTAGTTGGTGGCTGATAGTCTTCCTCACTGTCCTCACTGCTGTCAGCAAATGAAGGACTATCCAGCAGCTCTTCAGCCAGGTGCAACTTGAAATCCAGGTAGTGCTGTGTATTCTTCGCTGGTCGATTCAGCGCTTTGCTGTCACACTTGTACTGGATCCAAGCATTTGTGATGGCAACATCAAAGAAATGTCATCACACGTGAAGTCCACTTCTTGGTCCTGGTTGACATGCGGTAGAAGCTCAGCATTCTATCACAGAGGTCTACACCACCCATGTTCTCATTATACTCCCTGATTACTGCTGGCCGTCTCACCTGGATATGGCCTTTGTCTTTGTTGGACCATCTGCTGCAGACATCTTCTGGATCTTTCCCATATACAGTCGAGGCCATGAGAACTGGTTTATTATCAAACCATTTGGTCAATGCCAGCTCAGGCATTTCCGGACTGCCATCACTGAAGCTCCTCTCCCTTCTTTTCTCAGCTGTTTATCTTCTGGTAGCTGGCATTGCTTTGGAACCCTGTTCTTCATAATGGTTCCAGTTGCTGGAAGACCCTTTGAGAGCAAAGCGTCCATGAGCCCAATAGTGGTGAAATATCGATCAAAGAACACATGAGTTCCTGTAGGAACTGACTCAACCATTCGCAAGACTGCTGCAGCTCCAATGTGTACTGATATGCCAAAAAAAATCTTAATTTCTTGGGCAGTAGTATTCAGTGACACTCTGCTGCGAGATCCTCAAAGATTGTGTCATCGATGTACTGTGAAAAGTACTGGATTGGACTCCAGTATTCACGTACTTTGGGGTCATCTTGGTAGGCAGGAAGCCCAGGTAGAACAGGTGTGAATTTGTTATGATGTAGGGGAAAAGACACAAATAATATCAAGTTAATAAATGAGTAACATTTATTATGAGTAACATCCATTTGGATGAATTCAGTAATTTCAGTCTCATAGATGTGATATGACTCCCCAATGACCAAGCATTTTTTTTTATGTAACTTTAGGTAACCAGCATATATTTAAAAGCATTTACACATAGCACAAATATTACAATAATCCAGCATGATAATAGAATTGAATACATTAGCCTGAAACTAAATAAAACATACAAGTTAGTCCTGGCCCATAGAGCACGACGACTTTCCTGCTCTCTCTCTGCCTCCGTCTCATCAGATTCGCCTGCATCTTCTCCCTCTCCTTCATCATCATCATCATCATCATCATCATCATCTTCTTCTCCTATCACAGGCTGATACTCATCGTCCTCATCCTTTTCCTCATCTGAAAGCTCCAAATCTGAATCTCCCTCTATCATCTGGTATAGAATCCTCTCTGCTTCACTACGTTCTCCTACAATTGTATGCAGTCATTAAATACATTAAAATTGTCCCGATGTCCACTACAGTTGACATTCATTAAATCACTGTTATTTCCAAACTGAAATAATGAAACTGTTTTCAGATGTAAAAATATTGTTATTAACATGTTTATGAACAATAATATATATAGTTATCATGGTAAAAATAGCAATAGATAAAGAATATTTGACTTACCTCTCCTCTTTCCATAAAATGTGGTTGCTGGTATGGCAGCCATCTTGAAAGAGGAAAAAAGTAAAGTTCCCAGCATGCAATGCCATTACATGACACATCACTGGAAAGCCCAGGATGTCCTCTACAGAATACTATAGAGCTTGTTAGGGTAACTCCAAATACTTCAGGAAGATAGAGGTGAAAAGAATGTCCATTGTAAAAGACATCAATAAATGGGCCAGGTCTCTGGAGGATATTATACAGCATGTTTACATTTACCCATGCACACCCATATTCATACAAGCACTTCCATGATTAACTAAGCTAAGTGCTTCAATTATCTAACATTCACACTCCAACGATTGCGTCGGAGAGCAACTTGGGGTTAAGTATCTTGCCCAAGGATACACTGGCTGTAGCTCAGTAGGTAGAGCAGGTCACCTACTGATCGGAAGTCAGTGGTTCAATTTCTGGCTACTGCTGGCTGCATGCCAATGTATCCTTGGGCAAGATACTTAACCCCAAGTTGCTCTCCGACCGTTCTGTCGGAGTATGAATGTGAGTGAATGTTACATAATTAAAGCACTTAGCTTAATTAATTAATCATGGAAGTGCTTGTATGAATGGGTGTGCATGGGTAAATGTAAACGTGTTGTGTAAGCGCTTTGAGTGCTCATATCTGAGTAGAAAAGCGCTATATAAGAACTAGTCCATTTACCATTTACTGGCATGTAACCTGGAGTAGCCAGGAATTGAACCGCTGACTTGCCGATCAGTAGGGGACCTACGCTACCTCCTGAGCTACATTCACCCCAAGAAAAGAGAGACAGTTTGCATGAGGTAGTTTAGCTAATCTCGACTACTCCATCTTGTTAATAGGAAAAATACTTAACTCTCAGGTGTGCTTTTAAATGCGTGGGTTTTATAGATTTTAAAAACAAGCTCAGCTATTATCACCACTCTTTACGTTCTTAAATGAAACCGGTACACTAAAATACATTTTAATTGAGAGAACTGACTTACTGTTTCACATGGTGAAGCAGTTGCTTTGCCCATGGTACTTCGTGAGCTCATTCAAAGGTGCAGTTTTGCCAGTCAGCGCGCCCCTGGGTGGAGACTTCCGCCCGTCCAGTATGTCTGTGTCTATAAATCCAAGTGAATCACGTGCCTTTGTGAAATAATTTAAAAGGACTCCGTGTTTACTTGATGGGACTGACAACTAATAAACTACCAATGCTGCTATTACTGGAATCCAAAGAATTGTAAACTCCTAATTGGTAAGTTAGGATTTTTTTTCCCCACCTTCTCTGTAATCTGGCTTCCTTGGGTTTCTGTCACGTTTAGATTCAATCGCTGTAATCTGTTTCCAAATCTTACTTTTTATACAGTCTTGCAAATAGCAAGGATTTTTTTCCAGACTCCTTGTTTTTTTTTTTTTTCCCTAAAGCCTGTCATGTCTGGTAGATCTTGCAAGCAGAACTGTGATCTGAATGCGTTATTGTGCCAAACATATTTGCCATTTCAAGATGAGCTCTATAGGTTCTCAATAGGCTCTTCTTGTTGATGTTTTAACCCTTTATTTTATTTATCTGAGTTATTTTTCCACATACTATGTAACAACCAGAGCTGACAGGCTGAAGAAGAGGAAAATAAAGAGAAGAAAAGAGGAGAGAGAAAGGGAGCAAAAAAAAAAGGGGAAAGAGCACAAGTCTATTAATCAGATACTTCATCACTTTAACATATAAAAAAATACTATCAATACTTGCAAAAATAAATTTGTGTGTGAAAAACAAAACTAACAAAGCATGTTACGCACACCAACAATTTTGTTGAGTTGTGATTGAGTGGGCGTTTGTGTCTGTGTCATGTTTGTGTCTGTGTCATGGAACGTACTTACCAATGAGGGCAAAACGCTGCAGCTCCACCCATCAGAAGCCAGAGGCAGGTACGGAAAGCCCCCGGAACCCCAGGCCACCAGCAGCCCACCAAGAGCCAGGAAGACCCCCGGCCACTCAGTCCAAAGACAACCGCACACCTACCCCAGCAGACGGGAGAGGGTGGTCTCAGACGGAGCCCCCCCAGTCGAGGAGCAAGGGCTCCAGGGAACCCAAGGCGATGAGAAGCCAGCCCCCCCCCAGCGGCCAGCCCCCTGCACTGGCCGGCGGCAGGGCTCCCGGGCCCACGGCACCCAAGGACCGCCCGACCCTCCACAGAGCCCCCCCCCACGCCGAAGAAGCCAACGCAGCCCCGCACCGCACCCCCAAGGGGGGCAGGCCAGCACCCACGCCAGAACACCCAGCCCCACCCAGGAACCCCGAGGCACCCCCATCCCAGGGGGGTAGGGGGGAGGAGGCAACCAGGAAGGAGCGGCCAGGAGGCAAGGCACAAGGCCCAGACCCAGGTCCAGCCATACATACAAACACACCCACACACCCGTGTACACATTTATACACAGATACTCATACATGCCCATACATACTTACCCACACACAGATATGCCATACATACACATTCACTCACCCACCCATACTCACGGAGACGGTGACAAATACACAAAGACACACATTCATCCATAGCTACCCACCCTCTGAAGGCGGGGCAAGTGGAATTTCTTCCAGACTCCTTGTTTGATTTTCATATTAATCATATAAATTGGAACTTTGTTGCAGATGGATACATCTGAAAAGATGTAGTGAATAACACTCTGAATACTTAAGTGCCTGTACTACCTGTTGTCAACAATATTGGCAAGAATGTTAAAAAAATACGTATGTTGTGCATGGCACACATTTACATCCATGTGTGATGATTTGGTATGTTAAAAATATTAATTAAATACAAATTAATTAACTGATCGGTTAAATACAATTACAACTTTTTTGTTTTTTTTAAATGCCTCTTACACCTAATCTGTAATTAACAAATATTTATGTATGAAACATTAAAATCTTTGTATTATTAATTTACTAATCAGTGAGTGACAACAAACAAAATGTAGGAATAATAGAAACAGCAGAGAAACGTGCCCTTTGAAGAAGAGTACTGCTCATTTTGTCCCCAAATTTCCACATTGTTGGTTACAACTACCTTTGTTGCTGAAAGACTTGTCACAGTCCTTTCTGTTCTCCCAGTTTGAGTTGGCCCAAGCCTACAGCCTCATTTCATGAAGTCCAGACTTTTCCAACTGCCGTGTTGTTCTTCTTGTTTGGTTGTGGTTTTCTCCAGAGTTGGTATTGTGTTTGTCTTTTGGTATTAATTCTGCTTTAGAGCAAATGGTTTCCTGAGTGTAAATGTTTGGTTAAATGCCAGAGGATTTAACAGAAACTTTAGATGTTTTGTATTTCTTAACCAGTCAGTGTGTATTTTATTTTCTCTTTTGTAAAACATGCAAGAGGAGAAGCTCAGCGGGTCTTTATCACTGGGTCATAGTTCGCTACCACTAAAGTGACTGAAGAAACTTTAAGAAGATTGAATGCAACAGTTAATTTCATTTTAGGATTAAATGCATGTTTTTCAATTGGAATAAATTAGATTAGTCTGAACCATTGGCATGTTATGGAATTGCACATGATCCATCCGCAGACCCCCTTAATCTGTTTTCAGGTCAAAACATATAAACCATAAATAGGCAGCTGTGTGTAATATTTTAGATATTGACAAGTACTGTTAGCTGTAAAGACACGGCTATTTAATAAGGAATTGCCTATGAACAGTACAGAGTTGTTGTATAGACAGCAAGTATATGAAAGAGCATTCTACGGCTAACTGCAAACTTCCATTAATAGTATTTTGTCTTTGTTATCTGGGTAAATGGTTACCCTTCAGTCATTTCCTGGTCATGCTCCTGTTCAGAAAAATTTCACTCTACAGAAATAATTTATGCATCAAATGTAGCCACAGGTGTATGCTTTGAGGAAATAGTGCTATACATTTTTTTTTTTTTTTTTTTGGAAACACTTCTTGAGCACAGGCATGTCACTCCTGCCTCCATTGGGCTTCACACACAATGGGGCAACAAAGTATTTAGCTAGCCACTGATTGCACAAGTTGTCCTACTTAGAAAGATGAGAGAGGTCTGTATTTTTCATCATACACTTCAACTATGAAAGGCAAAATGAGAAAAAAATCCAGGAAATCACATTGTAAAATTTTTAATGAATATATTTGTAAATTATGGTGGGAAATAATTATTTAGTCAATAAAAAAAAGTTCAACTCAATATGTAACATAACCTATGTTGGGAATGACAGAGGTCAAATGTTTGCTGGAAGTCTACACCAGGTTTGCACACACTGTAGCTGGTATTTTGGCCCATTCCTCCATGCAGATCTCCTCTAGAGCAGTGACGTTTTTGGGGCTATCATTGGGCAACACGGACTTTCAACTCCCTCCACACATTTTCTGTGGGGTTGAGGTCTGGAGACTGATAGGCCACTCCAGGACCTTGAAATGCTTCTTACGGAGCCCCTCCTTCATTGCCCAAGAGGTGTGTTTGGGATGATTGTCATGGTGGATTACCCAGCCACGTTTCATCTTCAATTCTCTCACTGATGGAAGGAGGTTTTGGCTTAAAAGAAAGACACATGGCCCTGTTCATGCTTCCCTTAACACAGATCAGTTGTCCTGTCCCTTTTACAGAAAAACAGCCCCAAACCACGATGTTTCTAACCTCATGCTTCACAGTAGGTATGGTGTTCTTGGGATGCAACTCAGTATTCTTCTTTCTCCAAACACAACGAGTTGAGTTTTTACCAAAAAGTTATATTTTGGTTTCATCTGACCACATGATCTGACCCAATCCTCTTCTGGATCATCCATATGCTCTCTGGCAAACTTGAGACTGGGCTGGACATGTGCTGGCTTAAACAGGGGAACACGCCTGGCACTGCAGGATCTGAGTCCCTCTCAGCGTAGTGTGTGACTGATGGTAGCCTTTGTTAATTTGGTCCCAGCTCTCTGCAGGTCATTCATCAGGGTCCTCCATGTAGTTCTGGGATTTTTGCTCACCGTTCTCATGATCATTTTGACCCCACAGAATGAGATGTTGCGTGGGGCCCCAGATCAAGGGAGATTATCAACGGTCTTGTATGACTTCCATTTTCTTACAATTGCTCCCACTGCTGATTTTTTTTCTTTTCTTTTCACACCAAACTGTAGATTCACTCTTCCCAGCCTGGTGCAGGTCTACATTTGTCTTCCTGGTGTCCTTCAACAGCTCTTTGGTCTTGGCCATGGTTGACTTTGGAATTTGACTGGGGCTTTGAAAAGGTGTCTCTTATACAGATAACAAGGTCAAACAGGTGCCATTAATACAGATGAGTGGAGGACAGAAGAGCTTCTTTAAGAAGTAGTTACAGGTCTGTGAGCCAGAAATCTTGCTTGTTTGTGGGTGACTAAATGCTTATTTTCCACTATAATTTACAAATAAATTCTAACATCTTAATCTTAAAAATCTTACAATGTGATTTCCTGGAATTTTTCTCTCATTTTGCCTTTCATAGTTGAAGTGTACCTATGATTAAAAAAATACAGACTTCTTGCATCTTTCTAAGTAGAACATGCACAATCAATGCCTGACTAAATACTTTTTTACCCCACTGTAAAATATTTTCAGTTCTGTCTCTCTGTCTTCAGCTCCATCTCTGTCCATCTGTCTGTCTTCAGCTGTCTCTCTGTTCAGCCCTGTCTGTCTCTTCTGCTGTCTCTTATTTGTCCAACAACGGCACTAGAGTAAGATTGGTGTGTGTTGTGTAAGTGTGTGTTCCTGCAGTACCACAACATGCCACTAGGGGTCGGTACTGAGTTACCTATCTTATACACACCTAAGCACACTATGTAGGTTTTTGTAAATTTCAGGGACCGCCCTAAAAATTTGACAGAGTATCCTACTGAACTTAATTTCATTGTATCTAATGCAAATGTTGTGGGGACCAGGGTTTTGGTCCCCACCAAAAATTTGGGGTGTGTGTGTATATATATATATATATATATATATATATATATATATATATATATATAAATAAATTAGTGGTATTTGACATGTTTCACATCAGAAATACTTTACCCACAAACTGTAAATTTGAATGCACTGTATATAACATCCATCCATTTCCTTCCACTTATCCAGGGCTGGATTGTGGAGGCAGCAGCCTAAGCAGAGAAGCCCAGACCCTCCCTCTCCCCAGCCATCTCCTCCAGTTCATCTGGGGGAACCCCAAGATGTTCTCAGGTCAGCTGAGAGATACAGTCTCTCCAGCATGGCAGGGGTCTGCCTCGGGCCTCCTCCAGGTAGGACATGCCCAGAACACGTCACCCCAGAGGTGCCCAGGAAGCATCCCAGTCAGATGCCTGAACCACCTCAACTGGCTCCTTTCAGCATAGAGGAGCAGCGGGTCTACTTTGAGCCCTTCCCAAAGGTCTGCCACCCTTCATAGGAAGTTCATTTCTGCTGCTTTGTTCACTTGTTTTTCTACCTCATAATGACCAGCAATTCTAATTTTCTGTCTCACAACATTCAGGTAACAAAATATTTACAAAATTGATTGTTTAAACTGCTAGAAATGATATACAAATACAAATACAAATACAAATCCTTTCATTTTAAGATTGGACTCTCAAGCCCTCCATCACCAAAATTTTCTTCAGTTAATTACGCAATCACTAAATTCAGAAAATTAATTTCACCTCAGTTTATATTGTTACAAAAACAAGGAATGCTGCATTTCACGTTTCACTGTAAATGTGTTACAAAAGGAAATGTATTTTGTACTCACTTTCTAATCCTGAATTAATCTCATTGAGAGATTTGCCTTTATAGGCTTCGGTTCCAAGGTCCATTGCCACGAGCAGTTTGCTTACTTCTGGTTACTTTTGTGTTCTGTTAGCCAATAATACAATATATAAACACTAATATCACATACATCCCATGAATTATTTCAGGTTTATAAACTGACTCAGTGTTGCCACATGTTTCCTCAGCTGGGTTGACATGAGTGTTTTAGGCCTCCTCGCCCCACTTGCAGTTGCATACTTCCTCAAACAGTCTGAATCTCAAACATGGGAGAGTAATTAGGCTTACACAACTGAGAGGCTTACACATTAGCAGCAGTAATGTTATAGTGTTGCTGTGCAGTAGATGAGGTGGACCCCAAGACCTCACAGGCAAAACTGAACTGAAAGGTGATTTATTTGGTAAATGACAGGAAATAATAAACACGGCTATACTGGGGCTGGACGGGTGCCAGAACTAAATACAAAGACTACAGGTCACCCCTTCTCCTTCACAAACCAAAAGAAACTATTTCCACCAAGAAACACTGTAAACACAGGTTTTGGAGGTTGAGGCCAGGGTTGTCATACACACACAGCTGTTGTTTAGTTGCTGCCCCTCGAGTAGCTTCCAGGGATGGGCTTTAAAGCTATCAGCTGACATGCTGAAAGCCAGGCCTCCAGTGTCAGCCAGTCACGAGAGGGGGACCTGCAGAGAACTCCCAGCTCCTTAAAGAGAACACAGACATAGTTGGAAAAAACAACAGACATGTGCCCTGGAACTGAGGCTCACACTCTGGGGAGATCTTAGGATCTTTAACTCCCAACTCCGGCAGAACTTCGACAGCATTCCGAGGGAGGCTGAGGACATTGAGTCCGAATGGACCATGTTCTGCACATCCATTGTTGAGGCTGCTGCGCAGAGCTGTGGCTGCAAGGTGGTTCGTATCTGTCATGGTGTCGAGGTGTTCCGGGCATGTCCTACCGGGAGGAGGCTTTGGGGCAGACCCAGGACATGCTGGAGAAATTATGTCTCTCAGCTGGCCTGGGAACGCCTTGGGGTTCCCCCAGATGAGCTGATGGAGGTGGCGGGGTAGAGGGAGGTCTGCGCTTCTCTGCTTAGGTTGCTGCCCCCATGACCCGGCCCTGAATAAGTGGACGAAAATGGATGGATGGATGGATGGATGGATGGGTGTGTGGGTGGGTGGGTGGGTGGGTGGAGTTCCAATCTCAGCAACTTTGACCTAAAGGTAAAGGTCAGAGATCCAGCTCTCTGAAAGTCTTGTGAATGCGATAACTCCAGAATAAACTCACCTAAGATGTTCAAATGCATACCATGGATGCATACTGTTCAAACTAGTCCCATCAAACTTCACACACTTCACTTTACAGTAACAGCACTTTGACCCACCTCTCACCCCTTCCCCCATTACGAATCCAAAACATCCGAGTGTTGGCACCCACTCAGCGTTAGT
Source organism: Archocentrus centrarchus (assembly GCF_007364275.1). Classification (NCBI taxonomy): domain Eukaryota; kingdom Metazoa; phylum Chordata; class Actinopteri; order Cichliformes; family Cichlidae; genus Archocentrus; species Archocentrus centrarchus. The sequence goes on from NW_022060269.1 coordinate 718,254, forward strand.
GTTATGCACTAGCATGCTGGGACTGGGTGTGTGTGACAGGAGGAGAGCTGTGAGGAAACTGGAGTCACACACCGGACTGAGACAAGTGACTGTATGGGTACAGTGTGAGAAATAAAGCAGTATACTGAAATCAAAAGCTGCTCTGTGTGTGTGTGTGTGTGTGTGTGTGTGTGTGTGTGTGTGTGTGTGTGTGTGTGTGTGTGGGATCCCAGTGATAAGTTTGTTACAACTTGTTATAATGGAAGAAGAAAAAACCATATTGACATGTTTTAAAGTTGTTGCTCTACATGTCTGTGTTTTGTATACTTACTGTTAAAATTATGGTCAGGGAGCGAGATAAGGTTGTTCAGCTTTTCATCAAAAGTCCTTGATTAAAATATAGTGAAACTATATTAAACAGTTACAAGACACTCAAATGGCTCATTTCAAAAAGTATAAATCTACTGACTTTGAGGAAGACCTTGTTGGAAAGAAGATTCATCTGTGACATTAAAACCATCACTGTAGAGTGAAACTAGTGGGCACATCAGCAGGTTGAAGAGAAATGTTTCATTAGACTTTTGTGCTTCTCTGCCAATCTGACAACTGGGCTCTCCACTCTGGCCTTCTCATTAGCTTGGATGGAGCAGGGATTTTAAGGATTTTTGTGGCATTTTTTTTTAAATAATTCAAGAACTATGAAAAGTGGTGCTACAGCTAAGCTACTGTATTCAAGTGCAAAAAATGGTGTGGGAGGAAATGGGCCCAGAGTAAGAAGAGGGACATGTGAAGGACACCCCTCCTATTAAAATGAATGGATTTTTTTTTTTTTTTGCAGCAAATGGTTAAATAATTCAAACTTAAAAAAACTGTATGAGCACGTGTCGCACTGGTCGTTGTGAAATTTGAATGGTCTTTCTACGACAAATGTTGCAAGACTAGTAAGAATGATCATAAAAATAAAAAACAAATGTTTTTGTTTTTACAATAACATAAACTGGGATTGTTGTCAACAACCCCACCTGTAATCATACCTTTCAGGAATCAGAATTTAAGTAATTTGTGTTAATTTAACACAATAACCTTTCATCATTATGTGGAGGTTTAAGGTCAAAGCTCACAGCACCTGGCAATATAAATGGTAATGAAGTACAGAGAGCTACTTTCAGCTGCTCCCTTGTCACAAGGGGTTGCCACAGCAGGCAATGCTGCATGCTTACTGGGATTTCCCACACCCAAACATCTCTAAGATTTACAGAGAATGGTGTGAAAAAGAGAAAATATTGAGTGAATGGCAGTTCACTGGGCAAAAATTCCTTGTTGATAAGATAAGATAAGATAAGATAAAACTTTAATGATCCCACGACGGGGAAATTTGTGCATTACAGCAGCTCAGTACAGAGAAAAAACGAAAAGGATGAGTAAGAACAAATAACTAAACTATAGCAAAAATCTATACACATATACATAAGCACTATATACATAAATATATATATCAGTGTCAATACCACTGTCAGAGGTCAGAGGTCAGAGGAGAATGACTGGCTTCAAGCTGATAGGAAGGCAACAGTAATTCAAATGACCACTTACTACAACTGCAGATCAGCATACCTCGGTTGAGGCACGAAGAGAAATGGTCCTTAATTTCTAAAGAACATCTCATAATTAAAATGGTAAATGGTAAATGGACTAGTTCTTATATAGCGCTTTTCTACTCAGTATGAGCACTCAAAGCGCTTATACAGCCTGTTTGCATTCACCCATGCACTCCCATTCATACAAGCACTTCCATTTTTACGAAGCTAAGTGCTTTTTTTTTTTTAATTAACTAACACTCACACGCATTCATACTCCGCCAGAACGGTCAGAGAGCAACTTGGGGTTAAGTATCTTGCCCAAGGATACATTGGCATGTAGCCTGGAGTAGCCAGGATTTGAACCGCTGACCTTCCGATCAGCAGGTGACCTGCTCTACCTACTGAGCTACAGCCACCAGTTATCAGCACATTGGTGGCAGCCATCTTTTAAGGCCCCAACAAGTCAGTGTTACCGTTGGAGTTTGAAAGTACTGTTTAATTTCACCATCGTGTGACATTTAACCCCTGTTCATTCTGCTACCCCACAGAGACTAACCAATCAGGAAACAGGAGGGCCACAGGCACTTCCTGTCAGCGCTCAGTAGTATTCAGGTGTGATGGATGGATCTCTCTTGCTCTCTCTCTTTCTCGCGCAGACACACACACACACACACACACACACACACACACACACACACACACACACACACACACACACACACACACACCACTAGTTTTCACTACTCATGTTGAAGCACACAAACAGTCACTGTTACTGTGGTGAAGTTAAACAGTGCTCAGTATGTGACACCACCATCTATTACACTAAAATAGGGGAGTGTGCCAAAGCCTGAAACTGCACAGACCCTGTGTGTTCATGTGTAATTTTTTTTTATTCCACTTTACTTGCTCTCTGCGTACTTTTACCACTTTACTGACTTTTAATTTCTCTCTCCCTAGGTTTCTAGCTCTCTCATTTTGCTCTCCGTCTTTCCATTACACCATTTGAGTCCTCTGTTTATATCTACTCCAATTATCAATTCTCTGGGAAGAAAGAAAAAGGGGACAATCCATCAAGAAGGCCAGAACTCATTACAATTATACATTATGTCATGATCCTGGGCTGTTTGCCCAGCACACTGTGGTTTTGTTCTTTGACATTTTGTTAAATGTTTTATGTTGTGTTTCCTTATTTGGCTCCTAATTTTGAGTCCTGGTTTGTTCTTTGGTTGTGGATATTTGTGTGTCTCGGGTGGAGCGGGTGTTGTGTGTTTGTTTATCTTCTGCCTTTGTGTCAAGGTCATGTGTCCTAATCCTGGTCTTTGTGTTTAGTTACTTCCTGTTTTATTTTGATGTGTCTTCCTCGTGTCCTCATGTGGTGCGTGTAGTTCTGCTTCCTGTGTTTCCCTCCCAGGTGTTCTCTATTCTCTCATTCCCTGTGTGTGTATATATTGCCTGTCTCCATTTGCTCTTTGTTGCATCATTGTTTCTGTCATGGTGGTTGTGTGTGTGTGTGTGTGTGTGTGTGTGTGTGTGTGTGTGTGTGTGTGTGTGCGTTGGTAAATGTGTATTAGCAGGACAATTCGTCAGAATACACACCACACTAGAAGGACATTTTGTATTAACAGGACAGGGGCCGTGTCCTGCTAATTTTGATGAAATTCTAAGAATGTAGAATGGTTTCTATTGGTCCATTAACCCGAAAAATGCAAAAAAAAAAGATGTCCGTTTAATACACATAAACCTGACTTTGTGTATAATCTGTGTATCGCCACAGTGCCCCCTATGGCAGGTTGTGTAATAGCAGGACCTCATGAATATTCACACAGTGTCTAATTCTGATTGGTTGTCTGCCGGAAGGTCCTGTTAATTATTACACTGTCCTTCTAATTCACGTTTCGCTAGTTACACTGGGGATGAGTTGGCAATATGATTGCTCGCTATGCTATAAAACTGAAGATTTTATAAAGTTTAGTTGGGTGCCTAAACCCAATCTTTTGTCCAACCTTGAAATGTTTATGACACCTAAAAATATGCACAAATGAAAATACTTTTTGATCAAATCTTATAATTTTGAATCATTATGAATAATAAATGTGTGTGATAAGTGCATGGATGACAAAAAATTTAAAACTTAAAAGAGACATTTTTTTCACCACAATATTTTTGCACTCCACTGCTGCCATTTTGTTGATTATGTCATTGAGAAAATGAAAAAAAGCGTATTCAAGGCCAGATAGAATAGAAGAGGTCACGATTTTTTCAAATTCTTAATACATTAATCTATTTGTTCTGTATGCAAGACAAGTCTATCTTATTAAAATGTAATAAATGCTGAACATGGATTTCTACATGTACATGATGAATATTTTGATGAAGGACTAATAAACTGTCACAAAAAAAAATTATAAATTACATTCTTATGGCCACAATAGAGCAGATCATTTGTACATGTATCACCTTCTTGGCAATCGAGACAATCACAGTATGATGGAAAGACTGATTAAAAACCAACAGGATTTTAGTATGAAGTAAAAAAACATAACACTTCCATTATTTCCAGCTAAGCATGTTTTTGCATAGCTGTCAAATTTCTCTGAGTTTTTATTTGCTCACTCTGTTGACTCCTTGGATGAGGATGTCTTTTGTGGATTTGAACCTCAGCGTGATTCTTGGGTTTTCACCACTGTATGATCTGAATGTTATAGAGGAGCTTGAAAAATTAAAAATGCTCATAAAGACAACAGTCGAGGTCTACTTGAGCAGATTAGTACATATTTATCTGCAATGTTGACCATGAGTGCAGGGCTTGTGGACAAATGGGGTCAAATAATGGGTTTCATCCAGCAGGTCAACAGCAGTGTGAAGGAGCCAGTCCACTTCACAGTAAGTCAGCCAGTACAGTACACCTCTCCATTAAGTTTTGTGTGTGTGTGTATATACGCTGCTCAAAAAAATGAAGGGAACACTTAAACAACACAATATAACTCCAAGTAAATTAAACTTCTGTGAAATCTAACTGTCCACTTAGGAAGCAACACTGATTGACAATCAGTTTCACATGCTGTTGTGCAAATGGAATAGACAACAGGTGGAAATTATTGGCAATTAGCAAGACACACTCAATAAAGGAGTGGTTCTGCATGTGGGGACCACAGACCACTTCTCAGTACCTATGCTTTCTGGCTGATGTTTTGGTCACTTTTGAATGTTGGTGGTGCTTTCACACTCGTGGTAGCATGAGACAGACTCTACAACCCACACAAGTGGCTCAGGTAGTGCAGCTCATCCAGGATGGCACATCAATGCAAGCTGTGGCAAGAAGGTTTGCTGTGTCTGTCAGCGTAGTGTCCAGAGGCTGGAGGCGCTACCAAGAGACAGGCCAGTACACCAGGAGACGTGGAGGAGGCCGCAGGAGGGAAACAACCCAGCAGCAGGACTGCTACCTCCGCCTTTGTGCAAGGAGGAACAGGAGGAGCACTGCCAGAGCCCTGCAAAATTACCTCCAGCAGGCCACAAATGTGCATGTGTCTGCACAAACGGTTAGAAGCCGACTCCATGAGGGTGGTATGAGGGCCCGACGTCCACGTGCTCACAGCCCAACACCGTGCAGGACGCTTGGCATTTGCCAGAGAACACCAGGATTGGCAAATTCGCCACTGGCGCCCTGTGCTCTTCACAGATGAAAGCAGGTTCACACTGAGCACATGTGACAGACGTGACAGAGTCTGGAGACGCCGTGGAGAGCGATCTGCTGCCTGCAATATCCTTCAGCATGACCGGTTTGGCAGTGGGTCAGTAAAGATGTGGGGTGGCATTTCTTTGGAGGGCCGCACAGCCCTCCATGTGCTCGCCAGAGGCAGCATGACTGCCATTAGGTACCAAGATGAGATCCTCAGACCCCTTGTGAGACCATATGCTGGTGCGGTTGGCCCTGGGTTTCTCCTAATGCAGGACAATGCTAGACCTTATGTGGCTGGAGTGTGTCAGCAGTTCCTGCAAGATGAAGGTATTGAAGCTATGGACTGTCCCGCCCGTTCCCCAGACCTGAATCTGATTGAGCATATCTGGCACATCATGTCTCACTCCATCTACCAACGTCACGTTGCGCCACAGACTGTCCAGGAGTTGGTGGATGCTTTAGTCCAGGTCTGGGAGGAGATCCCTCAGGAGACCATCCGGCACCATATCAGGAGCATGCCCAGGCATTGTAGGGAGGTCATACAGGCACGTGGAGGCCACACACAATACTGAGCCTCATTTTGACTTGTTTTAAGGACATTACATCAAAGCTGTGGAGAACAAATTTTGAGGCCAACTCCAAGCCAGTTGCACAATTGCACAAGTCTCCATCAAATATAGCATTTACCAAGGAGATGCGGAGATGCTCTGTTCCCACTGCTGTTCTGCTTGGGCCTGAATGTTCTCAGCCAAATAATCAACAAGACTGGCTATGTATACCGACTCAGAAATGGGGCCACCATCAGCCACCTCCTCTGCATGGATGACATCAAGCTGTATTCTCTTTGTATATATCTATGTATCAGTGTAATTTGGACTGGAGAAATATGGCGCAATGTTGACAAAGGAAGTGAAGGTAATACACACAGAGTGTGACACTGTCAGAAGGCAGAAAAACAGATATAAAGGAGAGCTACAAGTACCTGGGTTTACCACAAGCAAATGGCAACATCGGGAAAGCAGCAACAGCCAAATATCTGCAAATAGTAAGGCCTGAAATGTTAGCTCAATGGGTGTAACAAGGTCCAGCCAATCAACACCAGTAATCAGATACCCTGCTGGAATAATAAGATAGAAAAGGGAGGAAATTCAGTCCACTGATTTAAGAATGCAAAAGCTGCTGACGATACATGGAGGGCTCCATCCCAAATCCAGCATCCAGAAGCTATAGACAGAGGATAGTGAGTGTCAGGGCCACTGTCTTAAATGAAACACAAAATATATGAATACATTGGAAAGATAGCTCCAAAGGATGAAGTGCTCAGTGAATGTGAAGAAAGATTACTGCATGGCATGTACCAGGGACAGATAGCTGAAGTGGCTGATATGAACAAATCCTACCAATGAACAGAAAGGCTCGACCAAAACACAGCACAGAAGCACTAATCATGGTGGCTCAGAAGCAGGTCCTGAGCACCATAGCAATAGTAGCCCAGATCTATCACACCAGGCAAGACCCCAGTTGTAGGCTGTGCAAAGAGTCCCCTGAGACAATTCAGCACCTAACACCAGGATGTAAGATGCTAGCAGAAAAAGAATACATGGAACGCCACAACCAAGTAGCCGGAATAGTGTAAAGAAACATCTGTGCAGAATATGACCTGGAGAAAACCAGGTTAAAATGGGAGATGCCACACAAGGTGGTAGAAAACAAATGAGCTAAGATCCTGTGGGACTTCCAGCTACAGAACAACAAAATGGGAATGGCGAACCAACTGCACATCGGGATCATTAACCCCTTAACTGGCAGCAAAAAAATCACCTGACAAAAACTACATAACACCCTCTGGTTATTATTGGCTCTGAACAACCCATTTCATAGCCTATTAACTGGCTGCGTCTGGTCCGCCGGCCGAATGAAGTGCATTTATATGGCAGGCTAGACCCGCCCATTTTGACTGACACCTCATTCGGCCAATCATGTTAAGAAATGGGTTTCCCAGAGCCAATAATACTCAGAGGGCGTCACGTAGCTTTGTCAGGTGATTTGGTGCAGCCAGTTACATGATTGGCCGAATGACGTGTCAATAAAAATGGGAGGGTCTAGCCTGCCATATAAAAGGGACTACAAACGGCCCGTCACCGGGCCCTTGCCAGTTAAGGGGTTAACCTGCAGAGGAAAGCTTTTGTGGTGATGTAGCCATCCCAAATGATGGAAACATTAGGATAAAGGAACACAAAAAAAAAACTAGAAAAATACCAAGCACTCAAAAAAGCATTAAAAAGAGCCTGGAAGGTGAAGGCAACAGTAGTGCCTGTGGTCACTGGAGCACTCGAGGCAATGACCCCCAAACTGGAAGAGTGGCTCAAACAGATACCCGGAGATTCATCAGACTTCTTGATACAGAAGAGCACACCTCTGGGAACTGCTAAGATATTGTGCAAGAACCCTCATGCTCCAAGGCCTGTGGTAGAGAACCCAAGCTTGAAAGAATGGATAACCACCCATGGGGTAATACAGAATTACAAATATAAAAATAAAAAGCATTAATTTAAAAAATACTTAACGTGCAAAAATATCATGATTACTTATGTTACTGTTAGCATAAAACTATAAAGATTGATATTTTGTCCTTATCTCCAGGTAATAATGCTACTCTGTATACACATGGATTGTCTAGGTAGTCTAGATTGTCTATAGGCAGGTTCATCAGAAAACGTTTTTCTGCTGGGTCTGCCATTAGACAGCAGTTTCCAGATAAAGGAAAAGTTTATAAAAGGTTTAAGCTACCTTATTTGGGTGAAAATGAATACAAAAAATACCAAAGTGTCTCTGAATAAAAATGTGTTTTAAAGTATAGCTGCTGTGACATCATTTAGGAGGTCAGCAGAAGTGATCAAAAGAAGTCACTTGCCTGATAAAGGGTTAAACATTGCTGGTGGGAGATACCATGTGACTGCTGCCTCCTAATAAAAGCAAAATGTAAGATAAAATACACACTTTGAAATATTGAATCAAAGTAACAAAATATTATTTAAACAAATTTGTTTTCTTGTTCCTGAATAAATCAAACCTTGTGCTCTTTAGAAACAAAAAAAGAATTCTCTATTTGTCATACCCCTCCTCTTCTATCAATGTGGTACAGTCCGTCCAGTTCAGGTGCAAGCCCTTACGTGTTAATTGAACAAGCGTCATTCTTTGCAGGGGATTCTTTGGAGGAAGAGGTAAGATCCATATAAAACTCCTTACACATTTAGGTACATATTTTTATGCAATTATGCAGAATGTGTAGGTTACTTGATGTTGGGATACTTTAAAGCATCTGATTTGCAACAGTTTAGCTAGTTATTAGCAAGCATGCTAGTCAGTGTACCAGAGTTTAAAGGGATGGTGGCTCACTCCAGAATTAGAACCGAGGCATGAAATTGCCGGAAAAGTCAAGTCTGTATTTGGTCATTGTCTGTGATGTGTATCAGTGTGTGATATTCTTTCTCAGGCACAAATTATACTATATAGGAATTCTTAGGATTAAGATTAATTTTTCTATTTGAAAGTTTTGAGAACCTGTCAATAGAAAGTAGGAGATGTGATACTGTTCATTCATACGACATTTTCACATACAATACCATTAAATTATATTGTACACAGTAATACGTTGTTGCTCAAGTTATCAACATGTGATTTTTGCAGGAGATGGCAGCAACAAGGCCACAGAGAGCAAAAAGAAATCCCAAACATGATGCCAGTTATTACTGCTCCTTAGGTGAAGATAAGGAAGGATTTAATGTAAAATATATTAATTCATTTAAAGGTGAGTTCTGAGTTTATTGTGCAAAGGTTTGTTAACAAAGATTGTTTTTAATTTACAATTTTTAAACTGCACTTTAGGAGCATAGATCATGTTCTATGACTATCATGATCAGAACATCTGTCTTATTCCAAAGGAGACAACTGTTCAAAATAGAAGCTATTATGTTGGATAATTTTTTTTTCTTGGGTAGATAATTCTATACACCTAGAGAGATACTTTATTTATGAACTGATTTTGAATAAGTTAATAATCTCAAAAGTTAGTCTTAATTGCTACTATTGGACAGCTCTGCATTGTTTAAAGTGTATTATTCTACTTTGTTTATTATGTGTATCTTCAGGTCGGGGTGTGTTCAGCTGTCGGTGCTTTCAAAAAGGAGATTTCCTTATTGAGTATAGAGGGGAAGTCATAAGCAGAAAGGAACAAGAAAACCGATTGAAAGTTTACCATGATGCACTCAAGGTTTTTATGTTTGATTTCCAGTTCAATGGACAACAGTTATGGTATGTGATTGTTTTAAGGTGCCCCCCCCCCCCCAAATTTGTATCTAAACACAGAGATGCAAACATTTTCTGCCTTATCATCAGTAAAAGTAGTTTCAGTTATGAAACACAGTGCCAGATGGTTTTAAGATGGTGGAAGAATATTCTTCAGACATGCTAACACTGAATATGCAAAATCCTTTCTCTTACATGACGTAATTATTCTTATTGCATACTTGATATTTCAGTGTTGATGCTGCCAGAGAGGATGGATCATTAGGCAGACTGGTAAATGATGAGGAGGTGAACCCAAACAGCAAAATGAAAGTTACAAGAGTGGCTGGAAGACCCCATCTCTGTTTATTTGCGCTCAAAGATATTGGTCCAGGGGAAGAAATCACTTATAATTATGGTGATTCTGACTGGCCATGGAGAAGCAAGGTATATAGAAGTGTAACAATACTGTCACTCTACCACCTCTACCACCAGTCATTCTACCACCTTTGAACACAATTTTGAAGGATATATCAAGCTGTAGCACACACTTTCAATATAGTCAAAAACATAAGTGAGGAGCACAGAGCCTGAAAAAGCAGATCTTGCAGAAAGACTTAATCAGACTACACTATTCCAACTTGTTCGGTACTATTCAAAATGTCATAGACTGTCACATGTAAAAAAATTATGCTGACCTAATATTTATATATATATTAACTAGGATGGGATATAGTATCTGTGTCTAGACATAGATCCTGTGTAATACTCAACATGTCAGGTGCAGGAATAAGGAGGACTGAGTTTTGAAAATACAAGTACAAAAGAATGAAAGTTACATTTAGAAGCACAGGGAAACACAGGTCCTGTGTAATACTCAACATGTCAGGTGCAGGAATAAGGAGGACTCGGTTTTGAACATTATGAACAAACTCACGTTCGGTGATTGTTCTTTATATTTCAGGTCTCCAAAGAGATTTTGTTTCAGGCTGCTGATGTGGACACATGCAGATCTTTTCCAGACAACTCACCAGAGGTAATTTTCATCTTCAATGACCTATTTACTTTATAAAACAAACTCATGAGAGTGATATTCAGTACTATACAGATATTGAAGTCCTATGTAATTCTCAAAATGTCAGGTGCAGGAATTTGGAGGACTGATTTTTGAAAATACAAGTACAAAAGAATGAAAGTTACATTTAGAAGCGCGCAGATACACAGGTCCTGTGTAATACTCAACATGTCAGGTGCAGGAATAAGGAGGACTGAGTTTTGAAAATACAAGTACAAAAGAATGAAAGTTACATTTAGAAGCACAGGGACACACAGGTCCTGTGTAATACTCAACATGTCAGGTGCAGGAATAAGGAGGACTCGGTTTTGAACATTATGAACAAACTCACATTCAGTGATTGTTCTTTACATTTCAGGTCTCCAAAGAGATTTCGTTTCAGGCTGCTGATGTGGACGCATGCAGATCTTTTCCAGACAACTCACCAGAGGTAATTTTCATCTTCAATGACCTATTTACTTTATAAAACAAACTCATGAGAGTGATATTCAGTACTATACAGATACACAGGTCCTATGTAATGCTCAAAATGTAAGATGCAGGAATTTGGAGGACTGATTTTTGAAAATACAAGTACAAAAGAATGAAAGTTACATTTAGAAGCGCGCAGATACACAGGTCCTGTGTAATACTCAACATGTCAGGTGCAGGAATAAGGAGGACTGAGTTTTGAAAATACAAGTACAAAAGAATGAAAGTTACATTTAGAAGCACAGGGACACACAGGTCCTGTGTAATACTCAACATGTCAGGTGCAGGAATAAGGAGGACTCGGTTTTGAACATTATGAACAAACTCACATTCAGTGATTGTTCTTTACATTTCAGGTCTCCAAAGAGATTTCGTTTCAGGCTGCTGATGTGGACGCATGCAGATCTTTTCCAGACAACTCACCAGAGGTAATTTTCATCTTCAATGACCTATTTACTTTATAAAACAAACTCATGAGAGTGATATTCAGTACTATACAGATACACAGGTCCTATGTAATGCTCAAAATGTAAGATGCAGGAATTTGGAGGACTGATTTTTGAAAATACAAGTACAAAAGAATGAAAGTTACATTTAGAAGCGCGCAGATACACAGGTCCTGTGTAATACTCAACATGTCAGGTGCAGGAATAAGGAGGACTGAGTTTTGAAAATACAAGTACAAAAGAATGAAAGTTACATTTAGAAGCACAGGGACACACAGGTCCTGTGTAATACTCAACATGTCAGGTGCAGGAATAAGGAGGACTCGGTTTTGAACATTATGAACAAACTCACATTCAGTGATTGTTCTTTACATTTCAGGTCTCCAAAGAGATTTCGTTTCAGGCTGCTGATGTGGACGCATGCAGATCTTTTCCAGACAACTCACCAGAGGTAATTTTCATCTTCAATGACCTATTTACTTTATAAAACAAACTCATGAGAGTGATATTCAGTACTATACAGATACACAGGTCCTATGTAATGCTCAAAATGTAAGATGCAGGAATTTGGAGGACTGATTTTTGAAAATACAAGTACAAAAGAATGAAAGTTACATTTAGAAGCGCGCAGATACACAGGTCCTGTGTAATACTCAACATGTCAGGTGCAGGAATAAGGAGGACTGAGTTTTGAAAATACAAGTACAAAAGAATGAAAGTTACATTTAGAAGCACAGGGACACACAGGTCCTGTGTAATACTCAACATGTCAGGTGCAGGAATAAGGAGGACTCGGTTTTGAACATTATGAACAAACTCACATTCAGTGATTGTTCTTTACATTTCAGGTCTCCAAAGAGATTTCGTTTCAGGCTGCTGATGTGGACGCATGCAGATCTTTTCCAGACAACTCACCAGAGGTAATTTTCATCTTCAATGACCTATTTACTTTATAAAACAAACTCATGAGAGTGATATTCAGCACTATTCAGATACAGAGGTCCTATGTAATGCTCAACATGTAAGATGCAGGAATTTGGAGGACTGATTTTTGAAAATACAAGTACAAAAGAATGAAGGTTATATTTAGAAGCGCGCAGATACACAGGTCCTGTGTAATACTCAACATGTCAGGTGCAGGAATAAGGAGGACTGAGTTTTGAAAATACAAGTACAAAAGAATGAAAGTTACACTTAGAAGCACGGAGATACACAGGTCCTGTGTAATACTCAACATGTAAGGTGCAGGAATAAGGAGGACTCGGTTTTGAACATTATGAACAAACTCACATTCAGTGATTGTTCTTTACATTTCAGGTCTCCAAAGAGATGCCGTGTCAGGCTGCTGATGTGGACGCATGCAGATCTTTTCCAGACAACTCACCAGAGGTAATTTTCATCTTCAATGACCTATTTACTTTATAAAACAAACTCATGAGAGTGATGTTCAGCACTATTCAGATACAGAGTCCTATGTAATGCTCAACATGTAAGATGCAGGAATTTGGAGGACTGATTTTTGAAAATACAAGTACAAAAGAATGAAGGTTATATTTAGAAGCGCGCAGATACACAGGTCCTGTGTAATACTCAACATGTCAGGTGCAGGAATAAGGAGGACTGAGTTTTGAAAATACAAGTACAAAAGAATGAAAGTTACACTTAGAAGCATGGAGATACACAGGTCCTGTGTAATACTCAACATGTCAGGTGCAGGAATAAGGAGGACTCGGTTTTGAACATTATGAACAAACTCACATTCAGTGATTGTTCTTTACATTTCAGGTCTCCAAAGAGATTTCGTTTCAGGCTGCTGATGTGGACGCATGCAGATCTTTTCCAGACAACTCACCAGAGGTAATTTTCATCTTCAATGACCTATTTACTTTATAAAACAAACTCATGAGAGTGATATTTATCACTATTCAGATACAGAGTCCTATGTAATGCTCAACATGTAAGATGCAGGAATTTGGAGGACTGATTTTTGAAAATACAAGTACAAAAGAATGAAGGTTATATTTAGAAGCGCGCAGATACACAGGTCCTGTGTAATACTCAACATGTCAGGTGCAGGAATAAGGAGGACTGAGTTTTGAAAATAAAAGTACAAAAGAAAGTTACACTTAGAAGCACGCAGATACACAGGTCCTGTGTAATACTCAACATGTCAGGTGCAGGAATAAGGAGGACTCGGTTTTGAACATTATGAACAAACTCACATTCAGTGATTGTTCTTTACATTTCAGGTCTCCAAAGAGATGCCGTGTCAGGCTGCTGATGTGGACGCATGCAGATCTTTTCCAGACAACTCACCAGAGGTAATTTACATCTTCAATGAGTTATTTACTTTATAAAACAAACTCATGAGAGTGATATTCAGTACTATTCAGATACACAGGTCCTATGTAATCCTCAAAATGTAAGATGCAGGAATTTGGAGGACTGATTTTTGAAAATACAAGTACAAAAGAACGAAAGTTACATTTAGAAGTGCGCAGACACACAGGTCCTGTGTAATACTCAGCTTGATAGGTTCATACATTAGGTGGACATTATTTCTTTTTTTTTAATTTAGAAGCCTAGACTCATTCAGTGTTCATCCCTTCATTTTAGCTCTCCAAAGTGTTGCTGTGTCAGGCTTCTGATGTGGATGCCTGCAGATCATTTTCGGGCAACTCACCAGAGGTAATTTTCCTCTCTAACGACTTCTTAACTTTTACTTTTTTAAATTTTCACTCATATAAATTATATTCAGTTGTGTATAGATTCAGTTGGTTTTTGTAATCTTTAATTTCACAAGTTAATACATTATGAAGATTATAAATCCAGTTCAGTCTTCTGAAGCATGTATATTCAAATTATTTTTGGGGTGGGGTGGGGTTGTTTTTTTGTTTTTTTTCATGTGAGATATCTGCTCACCATCAAGAATATGGAGCATGACCATATTCTTAAGGGTCATGCTCCATGCATGCTTTTATACAATATATTTATGTACAATACCAGTCAAAAGTTTTGACACACCTTCTCATTTTAATGAGAATGAGAAGTTGGCTCCAAACTTTTAACTGGTAGAGTAAATCCACAGTGAATGTATGTTTTTGTTCTATTTTAGTTGATTAGTTAGGTTTGTTCTGCTGAAGAACAAGCTAGGTTGAGAGGGGATCTTTTTTCTGTTATTCCAGGTGTGTAATTTTTCCTCTGAATTTTACATGGCAACAAGTTATTAATGTAGATTTAAGGTTTGAAGTTTCTAATTTCTAAACAATTTCATTCACAACAGGGATAACACATACAAATCATGTCACTTTCATCCTTAATTCATGTTTTTATAGAAACAGAGTACAAACGATTCATTGGTTTTGATATTCTACACTTCACAAGTGTCCGTTAAGATTCTTATCTTATGATTACACTTTTTTTTGGTCAACAGGACTGTGATCATGATCTTGTCCCTGACAAAATGTCAAGTTTAGAAAAATGTGTTTCATGTGGAGGACCTTTTGCACCTCTGAAATGGAGTGGTGTGAGATGTAAAGGTAATTTTTTGAAAATGGAAGGGGGGCTTCATCTGTATCTTTTGAATGTGATGCCACAGGAACACTTTTAAAAACCTGTTCCATGTGTAGCTGTGCTATATGTTTAAAATGAGCCATTTGCTGCTGCACTGACTTTTTAAGTACTTTCCATGCTACCTTCTTTTATTAATTCTTAATTTTCTCTTTCTAGTTTGCAACCAGTCCTGGCACAAAAAGTGTTATGTTAAACACAAGGTGGACATCACTGAACTTCTGCAAGTGGTAAGCTTTTTAGTAGAATTATTCTCGGTGCAATGCTTTCCAAGTATGCAAAATATAATATATGTATATACGATGGTTTTTAATCATTATCAGGTCTGTACAGAACCAAGTTCAAGTGAGGTGGTATCATCAGAAGAGGAGTATGTTCCTGATTCCATAGATGATTCAAACAGCTCGTGCGATGACAGATCAGAGCCTTTAAAAATCAGTTACAAACAAGTACAGAATTGTGAGGTCTCCACCAGCAAGTCTTCTTCCAAAAACAAAAGACACCACCAAGAAAGTTTTGTAGAGGAAAACAGAGAGCCCGTTTCTGAAGCTGCAGAATCATCAACTGAAGATATGATCAGCACAAGTCAGCTTGAAGTATCAAGAGTTACTGGCAATATAGGAAACGCTGATGCCGAAGACATATTTGTTGATGATGGTGCTAATGCTATGGCTGAAAAAGTCTCAAACACGTCATCCTTGCTCAGAAATAAAACTTACTGCTACATTTGTGGGAAACTACAGACAAAGTTTACACGTCACTTAAAACTCACGAGAAAACACATGCAGATGTTGCTCAAGTTTTAAGTCTTCCCAAGAGGTCCAAACAACGTATGAAAATGCTTATAAAGCTTCGCAACAAGGGAAACCACAAGCATAACTCAGAGGTCTTGGCGAGTGGAGTTGGATCACTAAAACTAAGACGCACATCAAAGAAAAAGTACAATGCAAAAGATTACATTCACTGCATGTACTGCCAGGCATTATATCTGCGACGAGATCTTTGGCGACATGTTCGAAAATGTTCTTCAAAAGCAGTAGAAGCCACTTCAGAGATTGGAAGAAAAAAAGTTTTGTCTTTGGCCTCTATGAATGAGTCAGCTTTGTGTCAGCAGATATCACCAGGTGTTTGGAGCGTGTTAGCTGTTATGAAAGATGATGAAATAACTTCTACTGTGCGAAGTGACTTCTCTATTCTTCAGCTGGCCCAATCATTCTTTAACAAATATGGACAGGATCCCACCAAATATGACTACATTCGCCAGAGACTCAGAGAATCTGGAAGACTCCTGCTCACGCTTCGCAAGGAATTCTCAATACATAGTCTTGAGGATGCTGTGAGACCTGAAAATTTTGATGTGGTTATCAAAGCGGTCAAGAAAGTATCCGGGTATGATGAAGAAAAGCACTGCTACCGTACTCCAAGCCTTGCTCTAAAGTTAGGTCACTCACTACAGAAAGTCAGTGATATTTTACATTGCAGAGCACTCATGGCACAAGACAGTACGCTGATAAAGTCAACCCAGAGTTTCAAAACTCTCTATGCTACAAAGTGGTCTGAACTCATCTCTCACACCGCTTTAACTACGTTGAATGAGCAGCAGTTTAACAAGCCCTCCACTCTTCCTTTCACCGAAGATGTTCAGCGTCTTCACAGACATCTGGAGAAGACTACAGAACAAGCATTGAAGGACTTGGAAGACAATAGTTCACCAAAATCATATAGTGAACTGTGTAAAGCCACCATGGCAAATATAATACTTTTTAACAGAAGAAGAGGGGGAGAAATTTCAAAGATGACAATGAATGGCTTTCTGGAAAGAGACACAAGTCCCCTGCATAAGGACGTCGCATTTGGACTGACAGAATTTGAACTTCGCCTTTGTCAACACTTCAGTCGTGTTGAATTAAGGGGTAAAAGAGGCCGGAAGGTTGCAGTGTTACTCTCGCCAGACATGGTGAATGCCATAACATGCCTAATAGAAAAAAGAAAAGACTGTGGTGTTCTGGCAGAAAACCTGTTCCTGTTTGCCAGACCTCATTGTCTGACTCCCTACAGAGGACAGGACTGTTTGAGGTTTTATGCCAGTGAATGTGGGGCTGAAAACCCTGAGCTCCTCAGGTCAATGCAATTACGCAAACATGTTGCAACTTTGTCTCAGATCTTGAACCTCAAGAATCACGAGTTGGACCAAGTTGCTAACTTCCTTGGCCACGATATTCGCGTTCATCGTGAATATTACAGACTTCCTGAGGCTACTACCCAGCTGGCCAAGATATCCAAACTGCTGCTTGCCATGGAGAAAGGATCTCTCAGAAGCCTTCAAGGCAAAACACTTGACGAGAATGAAATCGAAGGTAATGCCATTTAAAGTTGTTTACATTAAAAATTAGACATGTTTCTAGCAAATATATGGTAGCAAAATGGAACACACATTGTGCATAGGCAACTTATAACACTTTAACCTCATGGTTCATTAAGGCAATATAATTTATTTTAACTAGACAACCTACAGTTGACCGATTCAGATGCTGAGAGTGAGGTCGATGCTGAGAGTGAGGTAGATGAAGCAAATCTCACACATCCACAGACCGGTAAGTACTGTGTGATATATATATATATATATATATATATATATATATATATATATATATATATATATATATATATATATATATAAGGAATCTGTTGAGGAACCTAGCGTGTATTTATTGTCACCAGATGGTTAGACTTTTAACAGTTTAGCTACATGCTATGTTGTATTCGTAACCAATTTTAATTTCACTGTCAAGTCAATAACTAAAATTTCTTGCTGTTTTCTAGTATTTCAGACATATATTGAGGGGACATTAATTTGTATCTGAAATACTAGAAAACAGCAAGGGCCTGAATGACTTAGGTCCCAGATAGCAATTGAGCACTCATGCAAAGAGACTTCCACAGTTGGTTTGTGTTCTACAGATGGGTCTCTCTGAAGTCGCATAAAAGATGGCAAAGGGTGTAGTATGTCAATTAGATTTTTGAACATTTCCTGGTTTATTCTGTAAAAGTGTGCTTTTGTCCAAACTTGACTTCATGTGCCAAATGAAATTCAGTCCCAAGGACTTCAAATTTCAGGGGAAAAGGCAAATAACCATAAGATATTATTATTATTATTATTATTATTATTATTATGAGAGTAAACATTACCTTTCCACATAGCAAGTTAACCAAAATTTCACTGTAATACCTTTACTCATCTTTCTATGTATGCAATGAAATATATTATATTTTATTACAGGTTCTGCAGGACCATTGATGGCTAGGCAACCTGTCGAGGAACCTCCATTATCCATTATCACCATTATCACAAGGTTAGCCCATATCCTCAGTATACTAACATGTCACCATTTTTGATTGCTTTTAGGCTATGAAATAATGCACAGTGGATTCAGACCTTCTTCACTCATTTCAATTTTGTTGTCACAGCAACAGTTCAAATAAATGGGTGATATGTAAGCTAAATTTCAAGTGATCTGAATGTAGAATACAGAAGTAGTAGCTATAACTGATGACCAGGACAGTCTTTTCAATCTAACAATTTACTCATTGAATACATTACAGTGCAACAATTAACATATAGGCATGGCTGCTGCTTTCAGTGTGCACAACAGCAACTACAGCGTCTAGGCTTGCACTTCCTAATATAAAAATAAAAGCACTTCCTATCATACCATTCACAATGATGAATCAACTTAAGCAAATAATGTTCTTAGCTTTCAACTGCAGACAGTTGAGTTCAGACTGGCCAATGCTTAAGTACAGGGAGTTACATTAATCTAAGCACAATGTAATAAAGGCATGAATGACTTTTTCTAAATTGCCCCTTCTAAGATAAGGTTTGACTCTGGCTAGAAGCCGAAGCTGAAAGAAGCTAGCCTTGACCACAGAGCTAATCTGCTTGTCTAATTTGAACACCCCATCAATAACACCAAGATTCCTTACCTGTGATGGTATATAAGGTGCTAGTAGGCCAAGAGAAATGGTAAGAACCTGGACCAAGTCAGGGTGACCAAACAGGTTAATCTGTTTTGTTTTAATTTAATCTTAAGAACTTTAAGTCCATCTTTGTCTTAATATCCCTCATGCAATTAAACACAGCATAAATAGATTTCTTGGAAGGTGCCTTTAATGGCATGTAAACCTGCACATCGTCAGCAAAGCAGTGAAAAGGAATATTATACTTCCTAAATGTCGACCCCAGGGTAGCATGTAAATGGAGAACTGTAGAGCACCAAGAACTGACCCCGGGGGAACCCCACAGGTCAGAGGGGCCACCGAGGAAGAAAACTGCCCCAACAGCAGACAGAAGGCTCTATCTGTGAGGCATCCCCTCATTAACAAGGAGTAGCGATGCAACCTCCCAACAAGCATGTAGTTTTGAGATCTGACAGTTTCAAGTTGAAGGTGGGACTGCATCAAGGATCAACTCTCAGCCCCTTATTTGTCCTGCTGATGGACAGACTAACAGTTGAGGTCAGACAGGAATCTCCATGTAATATGATGTTTGCATACAGTATCATGATTTGCAGTGAGAGCAGGGAACAGGTAAAAGAGAACTTCGAGAGATAAAAGCTTGCACTGGAAAGAAGAGGAATGAAAGTCAGTTGTGAGACAGAATACGAGTGTGAATGAGGACGGTGGTAGAACAGTCCGGTTACAAGGAGCAGAGGTTGCAAAAGTGGAGGAATTTAAGTAGATCAACTATCCAGAGAAATGAAGAGTCATGAAAAAGAGGTGAGGAAGAGAGTACAGGCAGGATGGAATGAATGGAGAAAATTTTCAGGAGTGGTGTGTGACCAAAGAGTTGCAGCAATAGTAAAAGGAAAGGTTTAAAAGAGAAGAGTGAGTCCAGCTATATTGTATGATTTAGAGACAGTGGCACTGAGCAGAAGGCTGAGCTGTATATGACAGAGGCTTAGATGTTAAGATTCTTTGTGGGACTAATGAGGATGGATAGGATTTGGAATGAAAATGTCAGAGGGACTACGCAGGTTGGACAGTTAGGAGAAAAAGTTAGAGAGGCCAGACTAAGATTGTTTTGGGCATGTGCGGAGGGACAGTGGACATATTGATCAAAGAATGTTAGAGATGGAGCTGCTAGGCAGGAGACAGAGAGGGGGACCAAAGAGATTGATGGATGTGGATGAGGAAACTTAACAGATAGTTGGTGTGAGGATAGAAAATGTAGAGAACAAGGGGAGGTGGAAGAGGTTGACTTGCTGTGGTGACCATCTGACCTGAAAGAAGGGGCTGATCTACTAAAGTATGTATTTGGTGGAATGTCTCCTTGTTAGTTGCCTGGTTTGCTTAGCTCTCTCTGTGATCGCATCCTTGTTTTGCAAAAGCTGGTCGACTTTCCAGTCACTGCTTGAGTCTTATTTTAGTGCATAAGTCAGCTCAATATCTTTTGTTATAAGCTGTAGTAGCACTGGGCATATCACACATCCATGTGTCGCTGTGAACTACAAGTCTAAACCGTACATCTGGATTTCATCATTAAGAGAATAAATTCATTATTTATCCATTAGTTGCTTAACACCATAAAGGAGAATCTTGGACTTCACAGTATTTAAGAAACCTACCTACAACAAATAAATGCTCATCCAGACCATTGTTATTTTTTGTTTTATAATCTTTTCTTTCTTCATTTCAGCACAAAGTAAACACACAGATGCTAAGGAGAAAGAACCCAACACAAAACTAAAGAAGGACAAAGAGCCCAGCAGAAAAAGAACACAAATAAACATTCTGGTAAATGCTACCACACATACACAAGTCACTAAACACCAAATTACTTAAGCACAAAAGCACAACTGAAGCATGGTCAAAAGAAATTATCCACACCACCCAAAGGCAATATGGTGACCATTCTCTTTCTGCAGGATACTGTGAGCTGATATTTTAGCTAATATATCTGGCCTAAATGCACATACCATATAAAACTGTACCTTGTATTAAATTGATACATTTTCAAACTGTCAATATTCAGATGCTAGAAAATAGATGCAATTTAGTGATCAGTAATAGGACTAATGTTTATAGTACTTTCTTTATACATATTTTAATCTGTAATGTTTTTTCAAAACAGCAAAACACCAAAAAACTGTAATAAGCAAAGCAATGGGAATATATTTTCTAATTTGGTTATTAAGTTAGATTTAGTACACCAGGGTTCTCAACTTTGGGCTTTTGCTGATACAGCACCTATAGAGAAACGTGGTGCTGAGTGGGATCTAGGGACCAGCAAGCCTCTTTTGGCTTTGGATGGTTCTATGAAAGCTGCTGAGGCCTGTTTGTCAAACAAATACTATTTTGAAATTACGAAAATGCCTTTTCTTCAGAATTCAATCATATAATCAACCACACTTACCAAGCAAGTGTCAATGGCAGAATAAGCTGTTTAGCATTGGCAGAAATTTATTTTCATCTGTGCAACGCACATGCTCATTTCTGTAGCTTGTCCCGCTAATGTATGTTCTTTATTAATTCACATTTTAAAAGGGGAATAAATAGGCATTACATCAGTACATAATTTATAGCCAAGAACCATTGTTTTAACAAATAATATACTAAACACAAATTTCCTTATTTAAAAACTGTTTAAAATGGAGTTGGTTTTCATTAATAATTTATTTGTCTTTTTTCTAGTATCTCTGGAAAGTGCTAGAAGAGCAAAAAAGAATCCATGGTCTCCCATGGAGGTTGTCGCAGTCATATTGTTTTAATGTTTGTCAATGTGTTGTCTTTTACTACTATTGTATATTCATGACGTTTTCTGTTGTTTGTCCTTCTGCCTAGGGACTACAGATGCAAATTAGCAAACATGCTATAATCTGGCTCATTTACAATCTGTACTAAGTATTGATTGTTTTATTAATGTGCATTGTCCCAAATAAATAAAATAAAAAATAAAAATGAGACATTTTGGCGAACACATCAAAAAAGGAAAACTGGCCACTATGATTGAATGCCAGCAATGCAAGAAGGCTGAAGATCCTGCTCTGGCTGCCCGCTCTATCCAAAACATAAGAGATTTTGTAAGGAATCGGGGCATAACTATGAAAAGAAAAGAAAATCCTGGATAGAATATGGGAATGTGATGAATTGTCCTTTAGTGATATCATCAGGACACATGGGATATTAAGGGTAAGACCAGAAGCAATCTCTGTGTCCTGATGATATCACTGGTGGACAATTTAAATATTTCATCTTGTGGAGGCAGGAGAAGGGCTGACAGTATTCCAGTTATATTGGCAAACTGGGTGTTGAACAGAATATGTAAACATACTGATATTTTACAGTATATATTGTTTGGTGTGGATTGGTTACTGTACGTTTCAGTTTTATTTCTACTGTGAGACGATGGGTAAGTTCATCTTGTTCACTCAATTTTTGTTTAATCTGTTTGATGATTTAACAGACTTGCATAATTTCATTTTGCCATTCATAATTTTTCCTTTCTGTTCACAAATAGGATTCTGTTGCTTAGTGAAAGTTACTGCTACTGCCGCTTACTTAGTGAAGGTGCTGTAAAATGCAGTCCATGTCTTTCTGTTTAGTCATTTTTCATTTATCCATGTTGGCCTTTTTATGCATGAAAATTACATGTTTGTGTATGTGTATGGCCATTGTCCTGACAAATAAAGTTGGCCCTGGCAATTACTGTTTGTGTCATGGGCGGAGCTAAGTACCTCATTATTGTTTGTCCTCTTAATACAGCATTGTGTCAGGTTCTTATATTTTGAGTTCTGATGTGTGTATCTAAATTTTGAAGTGAGATTTGTGTTGTATAGTTCAAACAGAATTTTTTAAGATTTACTACATCTTTCTAGCATGAGTGGAAAGGGGTGTCCGTTTAGTGTTGCAAAAAACTGGTTTGAAAAAATTGTCCTTCTAATACACCAAAACCAGTATGTGTGTGTGTGTGTGTGTGTGCCTTGTCTTGCTCCTGAAAGGATTTTTTTGTACTTTGATTTTGAGTTCTTTTAGTTAATGTCTGTTTAAGGAGTCCTGCTTTATGCCTGGCATGATGCATTAAGATTTAGTTTCAAAACTCAAAAGAATTTATTACTTCCATATTTAAATTAAATTATTTCACAATCGCTAAAACACTAAACCCTGTCATGTCGGGCTGTGTGGCTGGAAACTAAACCTAGAGCACAGAGGACCAAGACACTACCAAAATAAGACAGGAAGTAACAAAAGAGAACTGTACAAAAGGAACATAAAACACTGGGCCAGTGGCCCAGGACTATGACAGTTGTCATGTTGGGCTGTGTGGCTGGAGAGGTTAGATCCGAAATGCAGGACTCAGGCAGAGGTGAACTTAAAGTGATTTATTTGGGTACTGGAAACAAAAGACAACAACGAACCTAAACTGGGACTGGAGGAGAGCCAGAACTAAACAGAGGAGGACAGCTGGAACAGGGAAACACACAGCATTGGGAGCAAATGATGACAATGCAACAACAGGCGTAGAAAACACAGAACTTAAATACACAGGAGGGCTAATGAGGGAAGTGGAAACAGGAGGGAACACAGGTGAACCAAATTACACTGATGAGACAAGGGGAAGCAAAACTAGACCTAAAGCACAAGAACCAAGACACTACCAAAATAAGACAGGAAGTAACAAAATAGAACTGTACAAAAAGGAACATAAAACACTGGGCCACCGGCCCAGGACCATGACAAAACCCCATTCCCTAAATCAAATCCACAGTAGCCTAAACAAACTTCTCAAATCCCACACTTTTCTGGCCAAACCGTGAACACAGTTCAGGCGCTTAGTTACAACCAGTGCATTTTAATCACTCTCTTTTGCACAACAGCAAACACATTCTCAGTCACTAAACACACTTTACACGTATGTTGCCGAACCGTAAACACAGTCTCAGTCACTGAACACATTGTTGCAAAACCGTAAGCACTGGCAGCAGAATGTGAACACAACTCCAACACCGCTGTCAGCTGTTACACACAGCAACTCACAACTGAACACGCATTTGTCAAATGATGTCATCAGACCAACTGGGCAGGATCAAAGTCAGTTCAGAGAGCAGGTGGCATGTGTGCATCTATAATGGACAGACACATACAGAGGCAGAGGCCGAGGATGACCGAGAAAACAAACCATGTCCTCATCCACAGGAAGACCATGAGGGAAGCAGGACAAAGGGTGCAACCCAATCTGAGCAGATTCTCTGTGTCAGCATCATCAGGACATTCACTGTTCCATGCTGTACAATAGGGGTCTCCAAACTTGCGGCCCATGGGCCACATCTGGCCCCGCCCACTTCCGGTCCACAAATTGATGTCAAAAAAAGGGCAGGAGCGCCCTTTTCATGCATCGTATGGAAGTCCCCGTCCAGCAGGGTGGCAATATCACCATATGTGCAGCCATTGGTAACTGGGGGTCCCCCACTGTCATGCTAACCTGGAGCCATACAAATCCAGAAATCTCCTCACATTCCTGAGTCAATTTCAAATGGCCCAATGTACTTTGTGGGGATGACAGTGGCGCCTTGAGAAGGAGGCAATCCGGTGATGAAGTCCAGGACTATGTGGGACCATGGTCTATCAGGCACAGGCAAAGGGTGAAGGAGGCCAGCAGAAGGCAAAGGAGGATTTGTTGTGGGCATAGGTAGTATAGGCTGAGACAGATTTTCCTACATCCCGTTGCAGGGAGGGCCACCAAAATGACCTCCAGAGTAAGACAATGGTTAAGTTCTGATCGGGGCGACAGTTGAACATTGGTGTATGGGCCCAATGAATTACCTGTGACCTGGCTGTAGAGGGAACATAGAGGCGGTTGGGAGGTCCACCTTCTGGATTGGGCTCTATCTGCTGGGCCTCTTTAACCAGTGAATAACACTCCCACGTGATGGCCCTGATTACAGAAGAGGGTGGCAAGATGGGCTCCAGTTCCTCGGAAGTCTCAGATACAGAAAACTGTTGGGAGAGGGCATCGGGCTTGATGTTCCCGGAACCTGGGTGATAACTGATTGTAAAGTTGAATTGGGTAAAGGGCCCACCTTGCCTGTCGCGCATTGAGTTTCTTGGCTACTCAGAGGTATGGGAGGTTTTTGTGGTCCATTGAGACGATGAATAGCTGTTCTGAATGTTTCCATTCTTCAAGATACATCTTCACTGCTGGTAGCTTACGATCCCCCACATCATAATTTCTTTCTGCTGAGGTGAGATGGCAAGAAAAGAAAGCACAGGGGTGCATTTTATCATTGGATTGTTGAGAGAAAACAGCACCTACCCCAGCTTTCATTTATCCCTTCTTAATGATAAATCTATGAAATTCACATTTCTCTCCTCTCATTGGAATACATGTCTGACATGCTGCTGGTGTTCAGCGAGGTTTTTGGAGAAGAGATTATCATCAAGGTAGATTAACACAAAACAAAGAAGTCCCGAAGCACGGTGTTCCCCAGGACTTGGAAGACTGCTGGTGTGTTGGTAAGGCCAAAAGGCATGACCAGGTACTCGAAATGCCTGAGATGGGTGTTGAAAGTGGTCTTCCATTTGTCTCCTTCCTTGATCCAAATGAGGTGGTAAGCATTCCTGAAGTCCAGTTTTGTGAAGACGGTGGTTTCTTGTAATAGTTCAAATGCTGGAGAGGGTATTTGTTTTTTACAGTGACATAATTCAGACCATGGCAGTCGAAGCATGGGCGCAAAGACTTGTCTTTTTTCTGAACAAAGAAAGAAACCTGCTCCTACTGGTGATGATGATGACTGAATGATACCTGCAGCTAGTGAGTCCCATATATATTTTTTATGGCCTCCCATTTTGGTTTGGAAAGGCTATAGAGGCGACTGGTGGGCTGGGGAGAGCCAGGGAGGAGGTTTATGGCACAGTCATATGGTGGTGGGGAGCTAAGCAAAGAGACAAGTACTTGCAGAACACTTCAGTGAGATTGTGGTATATTGTTGGTGCTCAAGAAAGAGGTTCTGTGTCAAGGATTGCCGCTGTGCAGGCAGAAAGGAGGACCCCAAATGCAGAACTCCAGAAAGGTGTATTTTACACACACATTTTATTTACACATGCCTTTCAAAAGAAAACATGAACTCTCCCCGGAATAAGACCTGACAGGGAGAGATGTGAAACAGACTTGACTTGACTAGAAATTCATGCGAGACAACGGGGGTAGAACCAATGACATGACAAAAAACTGACTGGAACGCAGACAATATATACACACTAGGTAACGAGGGGATGAGGAACACCTGGGAGGGAGACAAAGGAAGGAAAGCTAAACACACTGCACTAGAAACAAGACACTATCAAAATACAGGAAGTGGAAACAAAGACCAAGACTAAGACACAAGAACTTGACATGAGAACAGAGGGAAACTGTTAAGCACAAAAACCAGACATCGGCACCACCTAAACCTAAACAAGGAGCATAACAAAAGAAACAGTACATTAAACCACAAACACAAAACTCTGGGTACAGCCCAGGACCATGACATTCTGTGTGGATCTGTGGAGAGACTTCCCATTCGCTTTAGTGGCCAGAACAGCATGACTCCATAACGCCCTGCGTCAAAGGCAGTTAACCACATAAGCGATCTTTGCTTTATCTGAAGCTTTTGTTCTGTGAAGTTGTCAAAAACTAGTGAAAACTGTGTGAGATACCCTTGACACTTTCCAACTCACTGGAGAAGACTTCAGGCATTGGAATAAATCCTTCTATTTGATCCGCTGGTAGAAGCAAGGGCGTTCAGGCTGAAGGTGACGGTGGTGAGGCAGGCAGCTGTTCCTGGAGATAAGACAGGTTCTGGCTTGAGCGCAGAGGCTCTGGTTCATATCTTAGGTTTCGGCGAACTGCTGAAGGATGCATGTAAAGGTGATACAGAGCCTTGTCATGTTCACCGAGAAGCGCCCATTGGGAAGCGAGGGCTTTTTCATCAGGTTGATGTTCGGATTCTTTGGTTATGTTTTATGGGAAGTCAGACACACGTGCGTAGCACAGAGGTTGAGTTAAAAAAAAAAAAAAAGCTTTATTAGCAGTCTCTTCAAAAGGCAATGTGCTGAAGACAGGTGAGTTAATCTGTCTCTTGTGGCCTTCACTCTCTTCTGTCTCTTTCTGGGAGACTTTCTCCCACAGCTCCTCCACCATCGTGGGTCTCTGGACATGGAAAGACAAAGGTGAATGCTACACTAATGGATATCGGCGTCGAATGGACCGAAATATAATGACCCAGAGGTGTTCTTTTGGCTTTAGGTCGAGCGAGGGTGGGGGCCAGTTAGTGGTATCAGTTCCATCATCCTCCAGGAACTGCCTGCATACTACTGCCAAATGAGGCCAGACGTTGTTGTGCACTAGGAGGAACCCAGAACCCCCTGCACCAGTCTGACAATAGGTCCAAGAATTTCATACACAACTCCTATCATACTGATACTTGGTCAGGACCCACAGGCATCTCCTTTTAAACCACTAGCATTATTTTCAGCACGTGGGGTAGTTTGACAGAGTTCACCAAAACTCCCTCAGTGTCTAAAATGAACAGCCAAATGTGCTGTGCCGGTGTTGTCACTGCCAAGGAGCTTGTGATCATGGAAACCAAAAATCTAGGAAATGGGTAATGTTTGCCTTGCAACATGTGATTAGTCTTTTGATGAGGAGTATTTTAACCTTCCCAATGATCTTAACCTGAGTAGTTGTATGAGCTTAACCTAAACAAAGAGTAACAGAAAAATCAAAATCAAAACTGGAAGTGTCAAAACAGTGGCACCTGACGGGATTTAAAGTCCTGTTTGTTGGTTGGAAGCTATTTGATCACATCACAGATTGCATATGAAAGATTTCTGTAGCCACTGTGACTCTGCACTCAGCTTTTTGAAGCCTTTGCAGTTGCAATGCACAGACACACACAAGCTAATTAGTGCTAAATAACAGACTACTAACATACTAGAATTTTAATGTAATTTTAGACTTTATCTGACATACATGGCTTTATTTTTGAGCCACCTGGATTACATCAGCTATGTCACATCAACTCATTAAAATTCTGGAGCACTACCCTTTATAATGAAAACAACAAAATGCTCCCATAGACCTCAGACAATACCCAGCGTCCGAGGTCTGTGGGAGCTGACATTACCATGTAACAAGTATTGAGTGATCTTTGGTAACTGTATTTATTAGCTGTTCGGCTTTCTTTCTACATGCATTAAATAGACAAACACTCCAAAACTGAAATTTTTTGGTTAACATTTTTAACTTTTTCTGATGCCTTGTAAGATCTGTCTTAAATGACTCTGCCAACACTTTCTCCCTCCCAACTCATCACATACCTACTCTTCTTCAGGAACACCTTTTCAATCCATATTTTAACCCAAAGGCTACCCTCCTTAGAGGCATTTTTTTTCACAATTTTCTGACTTGAGGAAACCTACAAACCAACAAAAGTTCATGTTTAGAGGCTGGTTGGAGCAATCACTGAAGCTCATATTACAAGACAATGTTTCTGGTTCTATTTTCACTTTTTTTTTTTTTTTTTTTTGTCCATCAGAGTTTATTTAATACTAGGCACAAAAACTGGTTTGGGTTAAAATGTGCCCTTTTTCAGTCTTAGTTTGAACTCTATCAGGACCACCCAGTGTGCTATGATGTGAAGTCCTGACCAAGCGTCAGGATGTGATGACACGAGTGAGACTGGGTCTTGTTGAGAGGTTCTAATGCTACAAAAACTTTTTTGTGAAAAAGATTTTTTTCTAAATGTGAAATCTTGGAAATTCTTACATTTAAATATACAAAGGTTTTGTTCCAGAATGACACATAGGTCATTTAAAAAAGGTGACACCCAGCAAATATAACTCCTTTTTCATTCTGCCTGCAAGTACAGTTTCTGAGAGTGTGCCATACTTTAACTTGAATTATGAGCTCAACATAATGACTTCCCTTAATGATTTTTTTTTCAAAATGCACACATAAATATATTTTTGAGAAATAAGCACTTCACTTGCTGCATGTTAAAGGTATGATAGCCAGTTAAATAAAACAGTGAGTGATATTGCCGGTTGTGCAGTACAGATAACCACCACCTCATGTTTCTCTTTGTCAGCTATTAATATACAGTATATTCTAATAATGAAATTATATTTAATGGTATTTGAAGCTTTTTCCTTCTTTGTGGCGGTGAAGGTGGTATTGGAGACTGTGTGGTGGTGGAGGGGGGGCGGTCGGGGCTGTTAACACTGCAAGCTGCTGAATGAAACGACACAGGGAGTCGGTGGGTGCAGATAAAACCCTGCTCATGTATCAGCCTGCTCACCTGTCTGCAGCCAGACCACTGTAATGGATAGACGCAAGCTGCAACCATCACTCATACTCACACTGGCTGCCTGTGCGCACCCGTGTATATAAAAGACCGAGAAAGGGTGTGTGTGTGTGCGTGTGTGTTTTGTGTATTTGGTGGTGGTGGGAGTGATTATATGGCTGCATGGGTGCATTACAGAGAGAGTGAGAGTAGCTGTATGTGTATTTTGTGTGTGTGTGTGCGTGTGTGTGTGTGTGTGTGTGGTTATTTGTGTCCTGTCAGTCTTTTTGTCATTTTGATTGATATTTTTAACACTGACACCATTTCTTTCCCTTCTTTTTATCTTTCTAACCCCCCCCCCCCGCTCTCTCTCTCTCTCTCTCTCTCTCTCTTTTCTCGCTCGCTCGCTCTCTCCCTGTGTGTGGGAGGAAGAGGTTATGGGAAAGGGTCATCACTGGGAAATGATGTGATGGACAGCTGGCAGGGTGCTTGAGCTGGAAGGGGTGAAAAGTGCTGTCAATTCAACACACACACACACAAAGAAGAGGTTGTTGATTGCATGGTGGCGGCATGAGCATTTTTACTGTGGGGTCAAATGTATAATTTGATTTCATGAGCCTCAGTCACACAGAGCTGCCACGGTGGCTTTAGTTTACCTCTTTACTGAATCGAGTCATCACTGAAAGTATGGCAGCATTGGCCAGTATTGGTTTTGCCCGTGGATAGTTTTAATTTGCAGACATTCCCTGGGTAAGTGACGAGCTGTGCACAGACCAAAATGCAAAGCATCTTTTCACCTCAAGGTACTCTTGCAAATATAGTTGCTGGAGAGATTTTGGAAAATATTTGGCCGTTACAGCCTGTGAGAGGGTGAAGAGTACAATAATGTGACAATATTAAATTTTCAGAGCTTACCAGGAAGTCCGATGATTTCAAAGTTTTTCTGTTTGTTTGTTTGTTTGTTTTTATTCAACATTGAGTCAACATTGATTTTATAAAAATCAACATCTCTGGCTTAATAAGCTTGATTGCTGGTTTCTGCGTCTGTGCTTTTGGTGCCTTTTGGGGCATTTTAATGGAATTAAGTGAAAAATATTATGGCCTTCTGCGAGGACCATCCAAGACGTTTGTGCTTCAGTTTTTGTGAGTGAACTTCTGGTGTTTTATTAGTCTGTTACTCAGCACTGATTAGAAGGTATGTATGTCTATCAGATGTACCCAGATAGCTTATGGATGCAGCATGCTAATTAGTAGTTTCCCCAATACTGATCAATTCTGGCTTTGCTTTGGACAACGGTCTCGAATCTAGACAAACACATACTGATAAAGATATTTAAATCTGCAACAGCCTTAACGGCTGCTGAATCAGCATACAGGCTTGGTAGGTGATTACCACTTAATGTGTGGTGTTTTATTTGCCATTAATCACACTAGCACAGATGCAGATATCAGCGTGGAAGTAGCAGACCTACTAATTTTACTATATTGAATGAAGGCACGCAAAATTTTACCTTCATACTATGAAAATTTGGGTGGGTGGGTCGAGATGTTGCACTTTTTTCTTTAGTTTGCACTATTTTTTCCACAATGTTTGAGCCCTCATAACTTCATAAGTACAGATAGCCTCATAAAAATGCCAGACCACCTCCAAGTGTCTAAAGCTAAATTAATTTTTGTTGAGCACTTTTGTTCTATAAGCAACTTTAAGCATCCATATCATGGGGTAGCTCATATTTATTGGGGTGGCTGTAGCTCAGGAGGTAGAGCGGGTCACCTACTGATTGGAAGGTTGGCGGTTTGATTCCTGGCTACTCCAGGCTGCATGCCAATGTATCCTTGGGCAAGATACTGAACCACTAGTTGCTCTCCGACGCAAGCGTTGGAGTGTGAATGTGTGTGAATGTTAGATAATAAAAAGCACTTAGCTTAGTTAATCATGGAAGTGCTTGTATGAATAGGTGTGAATGTAAACATGTTGTATAAGTGCTTTGAGTGCTCACACAGAGTACAAAAGCTCTATATAAGAACTAGTCCATCCATTTACCATATTTTCAAAAACAAAACTTCCAACAGTGCATTCGGAGTTATGTTAAATTATGTAAATATAAAAAACTACATGAGACTATAACTTTCAGTGCAAGAGCAACGACAAATGCATGCATATATACTGCATATATTACACACACACCCACACACGCACGCACACACACACACACACACACACACACACAAGCCAGTGCAGACAGACCAGCCTTGTTTCAAACAAGCTGCCCCCATGTCTTCCTTTTTCAAATAGCTATGCTGACCCCTGGGAACTGACCTTTGCAGGGGTCAAAGGTCAGCCTCCCAGCATGCTGCTGTTGCCACAGTGATGAACGGCATCCTGAGAAGTGTGTGTGAAACACAGAGTATTAATCTGCCAGAATCTCTGAACATGCGTTTGTTTATGAGCTTCACACTACATAGATTTAAGAGCAATGAGTAGGGATGGAGCACACCGTTATGTATTTGTGTGTGTGTGTGTGTGTGTGTGTGTGAGTGTGGGTGTGAGTGAGCCAGACTGGGTAATCTGGAATAGAATTCTGATAATTTCATTAGGAAACATTACAATCTGTGGTTCAGAGGCAAGTCCTTTGTGTAAATGGGCCACACACTGAGCTATGACAAGTGTGTGTGTGTGTGTGTGTGTGTGTGTGTGTGTGGGCACGCACACACACACACACACAACACACACACACACACACACACACACACACACACACACACACACACACAGATCAACAGAGGGTGCCTGCATCCCTGTCTCCTCAGGGATCACTTGCCACCAGCCACAGGAATGACATCAGCAGGGAGGCCAGCAGTGATGACAGTAGTAGTAGAAGTGTTGTATATCTGTGTACTACACAGAAGGAGTGAGAGAGAGAATGATTTAGTTTTTATTAGAAGGAAAATTGTGATGCAAATATTTGGTAGTAAGTAAGAAAACAATGCAAATTCACATTAATATAAAATTTATTATATAGAGATTTAAAATAAATCAAGCATACAACTTAGTGCCAAACACTGCAGGCCACCCTGCATTGCTGAGGCGATATAAAAGTTGGATGTAGCCATTGTGATATTAACTGTTGGTTTTGGATTGTACACTCTGAAGCCTTAACATTAGTGTTTGGACCACCAACATGTTTTCTTTTTGGAGCCAGAGGGGACCATGTCTGAATAACTGGGTAGAGTGAGTAAATTACTGGCTGAAGCTAGCAAGCTAGGTTAGGACACTAATATCTGTTAATTAGATCTTTGCAACAGAATAATTCAGTTCAATTTTCTTTATGTAGCGCCAAATCGCAACAACAGTCACTTCAGTTTACTTTATAGTGTAAGGTATAGATCATACAGTAATACAGAGAAAACCCAACAGTCAAAACGACCCCCTATGAGCAGCACTTGGTGACAGTGGGAAGGAAAAACTCCCTTTAACTGGAAGAAACCTCCATCAGAACCAGGCTCAGGGAGGGGGGGTCATCTGCTGAGGGGGGGGGGAGACAGGACAAAAGACATGCTGTGGAAGAGAGACAGAGATTAATAATTAATAAATGCAGAGTAGTGTGTAATCACAGAGTGAATAGATGTCAATGAAGAGGAAACACTGAGTACATCATGGAAACCCCCAGCAACCTATAGCAGCATAACTAAGGGAGGCTTCAGGCTCACCTGATCCAGCCCTGACTATGAATTTTATCAAAAGAAACGTTTTTAAGCCTAATCTTAATCCTAATCATGTCTCCTGAATCCAAGCTGGGAGCTGGTTCCACAGAAGAGGGGCCTGAAAGCTGAAGGCTCTGCCTCCCATTCTACTTTTTAAGTATCCCAGGAACCAGCAGTTCCTAATAATTAAGTTTCTAATAATACTGTCTAAGGGAAGGATATACACTGCTCAGTTTGATGGAAATTATCAACCTACAGAGGGCTGAGTTTAAAGACAACCCAAAATCAAAGTGAAAAATGATGCACCGGGATGGTCCATTTGCCAAAATTATGGTAAATGGTAAATGGACTAGTTCTTATATAGCGCTTTTCTACACAGCAGAACTCCAAGTGACACTCAGTAGTTTGTGCTACTGGCCCCCACGTGCTTGGACGCATGCCTGGCAATGTTGAGGGGTTGTTATTCACCAGTAAGAGCCCAGGACCCACTGCACTCAATTGGCTTCTCTCAAAATGTAAATGAGCCCAATAATGGATTACACAGCAGTGGCAAAAAAAAAAAAATATTACAGAAGATATCTTTCTGAAAGTGCTGTTACTAAATTTAAGGATATAATTCCTCCACTGACAATTCTTCAGTGCCGTGTGCTGACACAATACAGAGCAGCTACCTAAACTCTGCTCCCACAGAGGTGAATCATCTTGTTCATAGTGTTACATCCTCACTGTGTGTGATAGTGGACACTGTGGCTCCTCTGAAAAAAAGCCTTAAATCAGAAGTGCTTGACTCCATGATATTTGAGTCAATTGAGTCTAATAATAAATTAAATGCAGTCTTCATTTTCAGCATCTACATGGATGTAAAAATCACCCGCTATTATTATTCTACCTGAACTGAGTACTAAATAAAAGGTCTGAGAAACCTGACAGAAACTCTGAGTAAGGGCCAGGTGGATGATAACATATTTCTGAGTTTTCCATTTAGGGTGTACAAGGCTAAGAGTCAGGCTTTCAAATGAATTAAAACTCTGTCGGGGTCTTTGGTTGATTAATAAGCTGGACTGAAAGTTGCTGCCATTTCTCTTCCACAGCCTATGTTCTGAGGATTCTGAAAGTATATAGTAACTAATAAAAAAGTGAAGCACAAACATGACATATTTGTCAGATAATTCCATTAAAATACTTAAAAGTGCACCAAAGTGCATTGTGTTTTGAAGTTCTTTTGTTGTGAAATTCTTCTGTGTTCTCGTTTGCTTAGCTTAGATTCGTTATCTGCACTGAGTTCCTGTTTCCTTTGTCCTTGTGGTCATCTCTGTGTTCCTGCGTGTGTTCCTGTGTCTGTATCCCTCGTCTCGTGGGTTTAGTGTTGTCACATCTGCGTTTCTGTTTCTCTGTTCCCTCATCCTGTTTTATTTTCCTAGTCCCCTGTTCCATGTGCATTGTTTAGTTTTGTTTCCTGTGTTGTTCCTGCTCAGCTGTTTCCACTTCCCTCGTTGTCCCTCTGTATATTTATCGTCTGTGTTCCCCTTGAAGTGTCGGTTGTCCTTGTCATTGTCAGTTATCCTTTTTCTGTGTGCCTCCCTGTCCGAGATTTGTAATCTAGTGAGTTTTGTGATTGGTTGTGCTGGCTCTCATCCAGCCATGTTTAGTTCCTGTGTTTCCAGCAATAAAGCTGAGGATTTTGAGTTTAAACGTTGTCTCTAGAGTCCTGCATTGGGGTCCTCAACCTGCCTGCCACAGCATTACATGACAACAAAAATGGTGACAAAGTTCAGTAACCAGTTTAGTAACAGGAAATAGCAAAGATGGGGCCTAGCAGACAGCTAGTGGCTAAAGCTCCTGGTGTTAAAGCAAAATTTAAGCCGTAACAAAATATGCATCACGTCTGTATTCTCACCAACTGTCCAACTTTACAGCATTACATTTATATTTACTGACACATGGTGGCTACATCCATCTTTTATAATGTCTATGATTCTTACAAGTAGTCCCTACAATACTTCACTGTTGCAATAAAACTTTTTGCTATTGTGGTTCTTCAAACATTTTGGGAAGAAAAAACAAGCCAAAAGGCATCCAGCACACAATTTTGTTTGCTAAGTCAAAGTACTGAATCTCACCAGCTGCAGCAGTTTTGTCATGCTGCCTAAATGAATTGTGGGAACAGGAATATTATTCATGTTTATGGTGATGTGTCTGTCCCACCTTGTGTGGTAGTGTGTGCATACACATATCCAGCAGAAGCGTAAACCAGCACTTGCCTCTGCAGAGATAAACAGTGGGCTTGTTCGCTAAGAAAATAGATATCATTAGCTAGCTGCTGCGTGCACGCGTGCGCACACAACACACACACACACACACGCACACACACACACACACACACACACACACACACACACACACACACACACACACACACACACACACACACAAAATAGAGATCATTAGCTGGCTGTTTAGTATTCATACCAGTCCACACTACCTCTCCTCCATGCACACGTTGAGACAGAAATTAGCCAGCAGCACCTGACACTTCATCATGATGTCACAGTGGGATTCGTGTGTGTGTGTGTGTGTGTGTGTAACACATTAGAGGCTGGGAGGAATGAAAAGCCTCCAGCCATTAGCTACCTAACACACCCTCTGCTTCCTGAAGAGAGAGATGGGGACAGAGAAACAAAGAAGATGAATGGACATTAGTCAGAGGAGACTTGGATGTACAGTGGAGAAGAGGAATAACTAAATCTTTACAACCTGAAGGTTTGTTTTGTGACACCTGAGTCAACTTATTTGACCACAACTTAAATGACAAAACACTGAATATACTGCAAACTACAGTATGTTGAATATTATGTGCATGAGCTTACTGCTACGGTAAGCAGGTATTTTAATTTCTGTGTAGCCTGATAACAGTAACCACAAATTACAGCTGTAGTCAACTTTAAATCAAAACGAAAACATCTGATGGCACTATGAACATTTGATCACTATGGTTGTTAGGATTCCTCCTAAATGAACAAATGTGTTAATATCAATAGAGGTCTGTTTGATATAATTCTAAATATGAACTTAACATCAGATGTAAAGTTCAAATAACTACTGAGCTCACACCAAAGTCAACAGATGTCAGGCTCTAGGATTTATAACTATAGTCATAGAAATATATATTATATATTGATATATGTATATAAATAAAGCTTTGGTTTGATTTCAAACTTTAAAAGGCAAACAGGTGCTCTTACAAAGATCTTATAGTATTATAATGTAGAGTTATAAACCTTGACAAAATCCTAGAGATTTTTATTCTCATCACATCTGGTTTCAAAACCCTACAATGCACATGGTAAAAAATGCTCATCTTGAGACTGCACAACAAGTGATGGATACACTTCTGCTACTTTATCGATGATCACATTTCACATCCCAAGACCTGCTGTGGCTAATGTACAACAACTGGCAACCTCCGAGGCTGAAATATCCTTTGTTGGTCACTTGAGCCCAGCTCCAAAAGTGAGTCGATCCCCACAGACTGCCTTGTTAAAATGCCAAGTTTTTTTTTTTGTTGTTTTTTTTTTTGAAGCGTGTCTTGTCTGGCAGGTTTTGCAAGCAGAATTATGATCTGAACCATGGTGTCCTTTGATGTGGTTTCACTTTTCACTTGCATACCCACAACTGAGGCAGTGGAGACCGTCAGAAGACGACTACAGGAAGACGATTCCTTACTGAACAGAACCAGCTTCACCCCAGATCAGATTTGTGCACTTTTAGATCTCTGCCTTACCACAACATATTTTAAATACAATGATGGATTCTACAGACAGAAGCATGGATGTGCCATGGGCTCCCCAGTGTCCCCCATTGTAGCCAACCTTTACATGGAGGAAGTGGAAAGTAAAGCTCTTGGTTCTTTCAAAGGGATGGCACCTAGCCACTGGTACAGATATGTAGATGACACCTGGGTCAAAATCAAAACCCAAGAAGTAGAAGCCTTCACTCGTCACATTAACTCAGTGGATAAATACATACGTTTTACCAGGGAGGACACCAGAGATAACAAGTTACCATTCCTGGACTGTGCGGTGCTTATCGAGGAAGATGGAAGCCTCAACATTGAAGTTTACCGGAAGCCCACACACACAGACCAGTATCTCCTCTTTGACTCCCACCACCCTCTGGAACACAAACTTGGGGTGATCAGGACCCTACAACACCGTGCGGAAAGTGTTCCCTCTAAGGCAGAAGGGAAGCATAAGGAACACACACACATTAAGAAAGCCCTCAAAACATGCGGTTACCCCAAACTGGGCCTTCATCAAATCAGCTAAGATGCACAGGAATGAAGGCCAAACACAAACTACAGAGAATAGGAAGGACAAGAGGAACAACATTGTCATCCCATATGTGTCAGGCTTGTCAGAGAAACTCAGAAGAATTTTCTCCAAGCATGACATCTCAGTATACTTCAAACCAAGTCACACCCTAAGACAAAAACTGGTTCATCCCAAGGACAAACCCGCCAAACACAAGATCAGCGATGTAGTGTATGCTGTTCAGTGCAGTGAAGAGTGCTCGGACCTCTACATTGGTGAAACCAAACAGCCTCTTCACAAACGAATGGCACAACATAGAAGAGCCACTTCGACAGGACAAGATTCAGCAGTACATCTGCATCTGAAGGAAAAAGGGCACTCTTTTGAGGATGCCAATGTTCACATTTTGGACAGGGAAAACAGATGGTTTGAAAGAGGAGTGAAAGAAGCCATCTATGTCCACTGTGAACAACCATCATTGAACAGAGGAGGTGGATTACGTCACCAACTTTCCCCCGCTTACAGTGCTGTCCTGAGCTCCCTTCCCAGACGTCTCAACCCCCATTCACACCTTTGTTCCAGTGACCTCAATAGGCCACAGGAAACAATGGAGCGGAGTCCTAAGTTGGTTTCAACTGAAACCACTGATTAAATATGACCCACGCCCCCTTCACACCTGGGCACATGTGTTCAAGCACATGATCAATAGAGGGTCATAACCACCTCCAGGGGACTACGCCCACAGGGGTTTTAAATACCTGGGTCTCTCCACCATTTGGTTGAGAACTGAAGAAGCCTTTCGGATGAGAGGTGAAACGTCTTCAAGAAACAAAAAGAAGTCCAGTCGCCTTTTTCAAGCTCCAGAGACTATGATCTGAATGCATTGTTATGCCAAACATATTTGCTCTTCCAAGATGAGCTCTATAGATTCTCCATAAAAAGAAAAAGGGTGAGAAAATAGAGAAAGGGGACAGAGCACAAGTAGAAAACCACAGTGGTTCATCAACTGCTGCACCTGTAAAA
Source organism: Archocentrus centrarchus (assembly GCF_007364275.1). Lineage (NCBI taxonomy): Eukaryota > Metazoa > Chordata > Actinopteri > Cichliformes > Cichlidae > Archocentrus > Archocentrus centrarchus. The sequence continues at coordinate 756,697 of NW_022060269.1, forward strand.
AAATAAATAAAAAAATCTCAAAACAAATCAAAACATGGCTACACAAACCAACAATTTTGTTGTATTGTGTGTTGGTTTGCGTGAGTCTCTGTCATGAAGTGTACTCACTAATGAGGGCGGAAAGCTGCAGCAATGCCTGCCAGAAGCCAGAGGCAGATAGAGAAAGACCCAGGAGACCTGCCCCCCCCAAGAGCATTGAGACCCATGGCCACACATTCCAGTGACAACCGCATGCCCATCCCAGCAGGAGGGAGACGGAGCTCCCCCAGCTGAGGGGCAGGACCCCCAGAGAAGCTGAGGCAACAGCATTAAAAGGCATGTTTTTATACCCTGGTACAAAGACGGTTTCGGCATCTATGAGAAGTTTACTCCTTCTCTATGGCGGGTCATTTTTTTTAACTCATTTGTATACTGTTAAGACTTAAAATTGCATGTATGGCCATGTTTATTGACAGGTGGCATTTGACAGCTGTAGCTGAGAGTTGTCTCAGTTTCTAAATTATCTATCAGTAAACAATATGGTTTACTGTATGGTACAAACTACCCTACAAAGTTTTCAGCTTCAGTTTTGGTGAGTGAAATTGTATTTTATTGGTCTATTAGATAGATTATACGATTATACTAGACTAGACCATTATACAAACTATACTAAGCTGTACAGGGCTTAGTGCTTTGAGACAAGGAAACAAAACAAAGAACACAGAGAAATGAATGAAACAATATACATATAAATGTGCAGATGTGCAAACAATGCAGTGCAGTAATATAAAGCAGTAAACTTATAAAATGTCTGAGTTATTGTCTGATTTATTGTTAGCACTAATTAGCACATCAGAAGTTTACAGACACTTATCATGGGCATGAATGTTGGTAATTTGGGATTTTTAATGATTTCTTTGAACTGTTTTTTTCCCAGCGTTGAATGATACAGCATTAATTAAAAAAAACAAAACTGGAATTGGGTACACAAGTTTGAATTTATTTAAGATTGTAAAATCTAAAATAAAAAAGAACATAGTACATTTAAATTGGTTGGTTTCCAGCACAGACCTGGCTTTTAAGCAGAGTACACAAATTCTCAATAGGTTTGAAGTTCGGCTGTTGGAAGGAATTCAGAAGCTTAAAGGTTCAGTGTGTAAAATTTCACTGTTCGATGTCAGATGTCATTCTGTTTTCTTACCCCTCCCAACTGCATAATCCTAGCTATGGTGGGCGGTGCTGGACAATCAAACTGTGGCTGCCGTTCAGTGTAGTGAACAACGCGAGCCTGCACCACGTGCCCGTTGTGATGTTTGGACTCACCACACTGCTTGGTTTGGTTTCTGCTACTCTCTTTGTCCTTGTTTAGTGGACTGGACGCTGGCTTTCACTGGTACCTCACAGATACCACAGATACCTCAGCCTGTAGCAGACAGCACAAATGGTATTTCAGTTTACTGCCTGTTCCAGCTGCATGGCCAGGGTACCTGTCAAGATTATTTTTTTTCTGAGGCCCTTATAAAAAAAATAAAACATTTAGTCAAAAGAAAGAAAAAAGCATAATCTTACTAATTTGTGACTTAAGCACTTTCCCTTTTATTTTAACTTCCCAAAGGCACCTGGTCCAGGCAATTGATGAGTTGGTTTGAAGGATGTGGCACATCGATTCAACATACACCAATCCACAGTGAGTCGTATTATTGCAACATGAACATGTTTTCTTGCCACTGCACTGGGGTCTCAGTTCTTCTGGCTTACACATGCAGAAGTGCAGGCTTATCTCCCTGAGGAATTTAAAGATTTTCACCCAGGTAATCACAGACTGTACAAAGTTAAGGTGTCAATCACCATCCTCACTACTATGCCAAAGTAAAATGTACTCTTCATAAAAATCCCACTGTACCATAAAAGCCATGGTTGGCATAGCTCCACATGGTGCAGTGAAATTCATCTCTGATCTGTATGGGGCAGGAGAGACCAGCTGGTATGGTATGGATAAGCTATTCAACCAATTAGGCATCGCTTGCAAGCTGACTGAAGACATGTCAGTGATGGTAGAGAAGGGCTTCCTAATCAACGATTGTTGTAAATGCAAGGTGTACTGTCCACCCATGTGAGCAGAAGCAGGTGCCAGCATACCAGGTTAAGGAGATACATGCATATCTAGAGGATACATGTGAAGCATGCCATTCGGAGGATAAAATAGAACAAACTTTTTTATAGCATTATCACCTTATCACATGGTAAATGGACTGGTTCTTATATAGTGCTTTTCTACTCTACTTTGAGCACTCAAAGAGCTTCATACAACATGCTTCAGTCACCCATTCATACAAGCACTTCCTTCTAAAGCTAAGTGCTTTCTATCTAACATTCACACACATTCATACTCTGACAGGTTGCACTAGAGAGCAACTTGGGGTCCACTAAAGAATGCTTTGGCACGCAAACTGGAGTATCCGAGACCTACTGAAGATCTACATCGCTGCAGCATCACTGCATCTAGGCAGAATTCTGACATACACCAAATGTATGAACCTGCGTTTCCTCTCATACTGAGCAGGATTACTATTGCAACAACACATCATCAGTAGGGTAAAACTAACCTTTCTCACAACAGTCTACACATGTCTACAACATCAACAAAGTGTTTGCACTAGTATGTATGCTATCAAATGACCACAACACAGTATTAATTAAAAATGGGTTAAGTGAGACTAGATGGACAAGGCACCAGAAAATTTTGCAAGTCCTCTTGAATCACCTGACTATAGCCTCAGTTGAAGTCAGCAGTACCCCACTCGCACTATAGACCACGTGAGTAGAGCACTGCTTTTCTCTCCAGAATCACTTCAAGGCCATTCAAAAGTCTTTTTCCGTGGCCTCACTGAACTCCTCCCAAACATGAGTTTTTGCTTTGGCCACCGTCCGAGCTGTGTTCTGCAAAGTCACACCACTGTATCACTACACTACCCACTGATGAGCAGTTTTCCTTTCACTTGCCAGTAATATGCATGGCTCTTCTTTAGTGCAGGGAAACCAGAGTCCATCTGCACATATTTGCAGTCAACGTTTTGTACATTGGGGCATTTGAATTCAACAAGACCAAACTGGTGTTCTTCATTGGTGTCAAAACACCATCAGGAGATGCAGTGGGCAGTGGGGGCAAATGGCTAGACCACAGAGTGAGTAGCTAACATTCTTTAGCCTACTGTACTCAGCTGCTATTGCAGGCTCCATCTCAGCACCTCTCCTCATGTGTGCTGTCTGCCTTGTTCCCTTTATGATGTGCTCTGCAAGTGACTCTGCAGAGCTCTGGTCTCTGGCCTCTGACCTCATGATCTCAGGCAGATTTACAGACAAGCTTTGGAGATGTAGGAGCGCCTCTTCTGAGCACACAAACTCACAGTCTGATGGCAAGACGTCATACCCCTCCAGAGGTGCGGTGTCGGTGGTGGTGCGTCACAGTGTAGTGTGATGTACCAGGATGTCAAAACTGGCTGCTGATATGACAGAACACTGCCATCCTGCACCAGCCTGAAGACACTTTCCACAAGGGGCTTGTTAGGTCTCAGCATTACAATTTGCATATGCCTCCATTATTCTGAACATGCTGGGATTGGGTAATGGACCCACTGTGTTAATAATGTACTGTTGGCCTTACCCAGTCAATAGTGTAAGGAAGGAAGTTATTATATTGAACTAGAACTAAACTAAAAAATTAAAAGTGTTAAATATTGGTGCATATGTTTGAGACTGCAATGTATGTCTACAAGACTGTGAGCCAACTGCCTTCTCAATGCTTAATGATGTATGTAAATTAATACGCGAATAAATTTGTAAGATCTTGCTCCTGACGTGATGTATGAACAAAGCCCAAAATGAATTTGTAACACAGGAAATCAAATTTTACAAATCAAATTAACGTACTCCAGTCTGGACCATCCTATTTATCACTGGCTTATTGGAGACCATGGAATTGATGGGACCTGGCTTCGCACCCTAACAGAAGACATATTTGCTATGGATGGTGTTACTGTGTATATATAAACATGGACCAATACAAAAACTTCAGCCTCATTTACATTACCATTGTGTATGGCTTCTACCACTGCTGTTCAGATTTGGTGCAGCTATGCACAGAGGGGACAGCCAGCACTCTGAGTTGTGAGTAATGTGCCGTTTAGAAGACCAGTGCCACAGTGTAATTGCACATAACAGTGCCTGCCACACAGGAGCTTAATCTAATCTAAGAAAATTAGAAATTTAACATCCCCTTCATGGAAAAGATGGTTCAGTGTTATTGTTAGTGACCCATGCTCCTAAAAATGTCAATTTGTTCCTGATCACCCAAACAGAAACAAAGTTACATTAAGTTAATACTGATAATAGACACCAAAGGTATTATTATCAGTATTACAGTTTCTGATCACGCAAACACTCCTCCGTGAATCACCGTGGAGAGGTTTGTGTGTCCCAGTGATCCCAGGAGCTATGTTGTCTGGGATCATGGCAAATTGGTCCTTCAGTCTCAGACTGAATTTGGATTCTCTACTTTTCAGACTTTTAAGATTGGACTTAAAACTTTCCTTTTTCCTTTCAAGCTTATAGTTAGGGCTGATTGTTGGGTTTCCTCTGTATTGTTGTAGGGTCTTTACCTACAATATAAAGTGCCTCAAAGCAACTGATGTTGTGATTTGGTGGTATATAAATAAAAATTTAATTGAATCGAATATTTTATAATAGATATTTGAACTGTAAAATACAAACAGAATTACACTACATCAGGTTAGAAAAGTGCTGAATAAAAGCACATTTACTTTTCTTTTCTACTTTGCATGTCTGTATTTATTCATTCTGTCATCCTGTTTGTAGCTGAAGAAGAGAAAACAGGCTTGAAATGGAAGAAAAACAAAATAAAGGCGATGAAAGCATGACATGAACAGCACGAGGGAGGAGAACCCTGCAGACTACACACACACAGACATTACACACTCAAATTTGCATACATATTCTGCACAGTGTGGACAAACACACACCATATGTGCACATATAGGTGCACAAATACTAACATGCATGTGTGCAGATACACACAGCATGACATGTCTAGTGGGTAAATGTGTATGTGTAATGTTGGCACAGCTGCAGCTCTGGATGGGGGTGGTGGGTCTGTAACAGTACTGCCTCAGGGTAAAGTCTCCAGTGCTGAGTGTATGTGTGTGTGTGCATGCTTTTAAGTGATTACCACAGTGTGTGTGTGTGTGTGTGTGTGTGTGTGTGTGTGTGTGTGTGTGTGTGTGTGTGTGTGTGTGTGTGTGTGTGTGTGTCATTCAGTGTGGGTGCATTGGCAGGTCTTGACCCCCATCAGTCTCACTCAGAACTCACTTAACAGAACCAGAGGGGTCCTCTTGCAACACAAGCTCCCAGGGTAGGCTGTGTGTCTCCTTGTATGTCTAACTTTGTGAGAACCAATTTGAGATTTTTGTGACCTTGGGAGTGACATTTAAAGAGCTTTTTGAGGACAAAGATTTGGACTGAGTTTTCTGGTTAGGACCGAGGTTATGTAAGGGTTAGAGTTAGTAATTACATTGTTAGGTCAGAGTAAGGGAGATAATAATGTCTGAGGTTCCTCACAAAGACAGCCGCACAATCATATGTGTCTGTGAGTCTGATGGGGGTAAGCAAGAGCTTGTGCTTTGTCAGAAATGAATAATGCAATTCAGCGATGCTCAGCAGCAGAATGAACATATTTTGTTTTCATGGAATTACACTATATGGCCAGTACAAGATACCAAAAAACTTAATCAGTTCTCTAACTATATAAAGTAGGCAGGTTTTTGGGGTTTTTTTTTCCCCCATAGGAAATTCCTTTAGAGAATTTAGAGGGTAAGTAGCACGCAGGTGCTGCTAATCAAATTCACTTGGTTAATTGATCATTAGCAAATGTGACCACTTTTTATGAAAGCAGATGTTTTAGCAGTTTGCTGGTCTAGAGCATTCAGGTTTGTGTTAACACAATGCTGCTCACACCCATAGTCATGAAGTGTTTTGAGGGGCTAGTCATGGAACAGATCAAACCAGTAATCACTCCCAGCACTGACCCCCACCAGTATGCATACAGGAAGAACAGGTCCACTGCAGATGCTATCTCGGAAGTAGTCCATCTGGTTCTCACCCACCTGGAGAGCAGGAACTCCTACATAAGGCTATTCTTCCTGGACTTCAGGTCTCCAGTTTCAAATTTCTGGGGGTCCATCTCTCCGAGGATCTTTCTTGGTCAGTCAACACCTCCATCCTGGTCAAGAAGGCTCACCAGAGGCTCTTCTTCCTGAGGAAACAAAAGAAGGCGGTTCAGGCAGAACCAGCAGGTTCAGAAACAGCTTTTTCCCCTCAGCTGTCACCCTGCTAAATTTTACACAGAGGTGAGACAGCCCCCCCGTACTGACTGAACACCCCCACACCTACGACTAATTACCTTCCGCTGTAACTGTATATACATATTTATCGAACTTTATATTTAACAACTCTTCATAACTGTCTATATTGTACATACATGTTTGTATATTCATCTTCTGTATATTCTATAGTATATTCAATTGTTCAAGTACTTGTTACTGTGTTCAGTGACAATAAAGTTGAATCTAATCTAGATTAGATTAGATTAGATTAGATTAGATTAGATTAGATTAGATTGGATTAGATTAATCTAATCTAATCTAATCTAATCTAATCTAATCTAATCTAATCTAATCTAATCTAATCTATCTAATCTAATCTAATCTAAACCCTCACCTGGAGAATGAACTCTGACTGCCTTATTAAGAAAGCCCACCAAAGACTCTACTTAATGAGGAAGCTGAAGAAAGCTGGCCTGGGAACAAAAATCCTCACTTTGTTCTACAGGTGTGTGGTTGAGAGCATGATAACAACATGCATGACGGTGTAGTATGGGAACTGTTCTGCTGCAGACAGGAAGGCTCTGCAGAAGATGGTCAAGTTTGCACAGAAGACCACCAGAAGGAGCTTTGTTACCGTTGAGGACATCTATGTCATCAGATGCAGGAGCAGGGCCGGCAGCATAATCAGGGACAGGGTTCTATGCGAGGCGTACAGTCCCTTGGTTATCCCCAAACACCTTTGTCGTTTGCTCGAAATTGTGGTTCATGTCTTGTAGTAGTTGAGATAGAGCACTTCTTGGATAGTAGCTGCCAGTGTTACATATTCAGCCTCACACGTTGACACTGAAACTGTTTGCTGTTTCTTTGTTTTCCATGAGACAACAGCACCACTCTGACTTAGGCTAAAGCAATAGCCTGTAGTGCTCTTCCTGTCAAGAACATCATTGGCCCAGTCTGCATCAGAGTATCCTATCAGGTCTAGTTTGGTGTCACACTTTTCATAACACAACTCATAGGTTTTAGTCCCTTGTAAATATCTGTACACATGCTTTAAAGCTGTCATATGTTTCTCTCTGGGAGCAGACATGTGCTGTGACAGTCTACTCATGATCCAGCTGATATCAGGCCTAGTACAGGTCATGATGTAGATGAGGCTGCCCAACATTTCCATGTACTTTCTTTGATCAGTTTGTTCCCCTTCTGGAATCAGATCTCATCTGATTTCACTAGGAGTGGCTCTGGGTTTACACTTAGCCATGCCAAACCTTTCCAGTGTTTTCTTTATGTATTTGGACTGATTCATTTTGACTGAACCTTCTTTTTGGCCCTGGGGGAATACTTCTCTTCCTCAGCCCCCTATTTGTCGGGGTGTGCCTCAGGGGTCCATTTTGGGTCCAGTCTTGTTTTCATTATATATGCTGTCTTTGGGAAAGATTATTAGGAAGTACAATATTCCCTTTCATTGTTATGCAGATGACATCCAAATTTATCCCCCTATTAAATTGGATGCTTCTGTCCCACTGCAGCCTCTGTTTAACTGTCTTCATGATGTCAAAGACTGGTTAACAGAGAATTTTCTTACCTTAAATGAAAACAAGACCAAAATGATTGTGTTTGGAAGTTGTATCCCTGTGGATAAGCTAACTGATATCCTTGGCCCTCTTGCTTCTTACTGCTCCTCGACGGTCAGAAGTACACTGAGCCGATTATGACATGTTCGGTGGTACAGGGTTATAGTTAGCAATGATAACCTTCATCCATTAAAACACTGTACGGGGACTTATGCATGATGATGATATTAAACTGGCATTAGCTGTGAGCTTGCCTCTTTCTCATGTATTGTGTTGTGTTATTCCTGGAAATAGAATGCTTTTGGACAGAATTAGAGTTTGCAAAACACTTTAAAGTTTTCTACTATAAGACCACATTGTTGTGGCATTTGCTCAAGCTGTGTTTTTGAAGTGGACATGTTACGTGCACTTTTTATTTGAAAGAAGATATATATTATATGATAAAGTTCTTTTTTGTGTTTATTTGATTCCTATTCACGACACTTTGATGAGAATGGCTATATTGTTAATATAGGCTACAGAGTATCATTTTTTAACATTTTTGGCTGGTGGTGTGCCTCGTGATTTTTTCAATGAAAAAAATGTACCTTGGCTCAAAAAAGGTTGAAAAACACTGTTTTAGTGTGTTAGTTTTAGTTTGTTTTATTGCATCATATTTGGAGTTATCTTGCTTATTTTTTTAAATCTTGTAAAGAACTTTGGTCAACAATGTTTTAAATGTGCTATAGAAATAAAATTGACATTGACATATTTCACAGTCAATGGGCACATGTAGGTATGTGGCCTTAATGCCAGTCTGGTTTAGTGTAAGGTCATGCTGTGCAACTAGTTTCATCAGCACACGTAGTGATGTTAGGTTTGCAGTCGGAGAGAATGTCCCTGAATAGTCAAGTCCCTCTACCTGACTGTATCTCTTTGCTACATACCAGCTTTTCTTGCTGTCGTCCGGTGCTTTGTAGAGGATTAGAGTGTATGGGCCTCGATTAGCATGTCAAAGTTCATGACAGTACAATTTGAAGAAAAAAAAACTGAACAAGTATGACTTGTTTGGAAGGGTTACCAGGAAAAAGGCTCTTCTCTTTAAAAAGAACATGGCAGCATGGCTTAGGTTTGCAAAGTTACATCTGAGCAATCTACCAGATTTCTGACACAACCCTTTGGATAGGCAAGACCAAAGTGGAGATGTTTGGCCATAATGCACAGTGACACATTTGGCAAGAACCAGACATAGCACACACCATATACCACCAATCAAGCACAGTGGTGGAGGGGTGAAGATTTGGGTTTGTTTCTCACCTATTGTGGGATCAAAGTTGTTAAACCTATCGTCGCAGTGGCGACATCAATTCCTCTCTATTAAGAAGAGAGGCTTTTTGGATCTTTACTCTGAACACATTAGCTCCTCATGGTTTTAATGAGGAATTTGATCTGAGACCTTTTTGATAAACTTTACTTATTCATTGGTTCCCCATTTTGCCATTCCTATATTTAGATTATCTGTTGCCTATTCAACATTAATAATTTTTTTGATTCATATATCAGAAGTTGGTCAAAGTTGGGGTTTTTTATGTTAGTGGTGAAGGAGCTGATTTAATGCCTGACTTCCTTGGAGAAACTGTCAGGGCCAAATACAAGAACCTCAGGCCCCGTTAACACGAGAAGGGCATGAAAACGATGTGTCTCGGAAACAGGGTCCAGAGTGGAGCATTTCAGAAATGCACCGGCCTGCGTCGTCGTGTAAACGGTTGAAGACGGCGTGATTTGGAAATGGGTGACTCGCACACGTGCACTATGGTTGCGACCACCACAGTTTTTCGTGCATGCACAAATTGATAAACAGTACTCGCGGATTCATGAGTGCTTCTTGTGCTTTTCTTGTGTTCTTGCTGTTTTGTAATCCAGCATCGTGTTAAGCAGCAATCCAACCTCATCGTCAGTCCACACAAAACCTCTCACATTGGCCAGTTTGTAAATAATGAACAATTTGCCATGCTTCCTACTGTGTACCTCCACACATGTGTGTCACGTGTCACCGTGTAAACGGAGATCGTTTCTGAAACGGAAGGCTGAAACGCATCAAAACGACATTGTTTCCAGTGGAAATGGTGTCGTGTAAATGGGGCCTGAGTTTTACTGGAACTGAGATGGAGAAAAGTTGAATACATCCAATTAGTAATGGTAGAGAAGCATTCACAGAGGCAAGAAAGGCTGTAGAGGTTGTTGGGCTTCACAGAGAAGTACAGCTGTGTATCATCTGCATAGCAGTGATAGGAGATTCCATTAAAACCATTAAGTAGATGGCCCAGAGAAAACATATATAAAGAAAACAGAATTGGTCCCAGGATTGAGCCCTGGGGGACTCACATTATGAGAGGTGCAGATGAGAACAGAAATTAGTTAATTTGAATTCTGAAGTATCTGCTAGAAAATCACTTGCGAGCAAATTGTTCCAGTGAAATTCAGAATCCACTTTAAAATCCTATATTAACATTATGAACAGAATTATTATGAATTATTAACAGAGTAACAATTAACATTGTTACTCTGGATGGCATTACTTTGGCCTCCAGTAAAACTGTGAGAAATCTTGGAGTCATTTTTGACCAGGATATGTCCTTCAATGCACATATTAAACAAATATGTAGGACTGGTTTTTTTTTTTTTTTGCATTTGCACAATATTTCTAAATTTAGAAACACCACAGACTGATGCTGAAAGCTAATTCATGCATTTATTACTTCTAGGCTGGACTATTGTAGTTCATTATTATCAGGCTGTCCTAAAAGCTCCCTGAAAAGCCTTCAGCTGATCCAAAATGCTGCAGCTAGAGTACTGACAGGGACTAGAAAGAGAGAGCAGATTTCTCCCATATTGGCTTCTCTTCACTGGCTCCCTGTTAAATCTAGAATAGAATTTAAAATCCTTCTCCTCACATACAAGGTCATAATCAGGCCCCATCTTATCTCAAAGACCTCATAGTCCCATATCACCCCAACAGAGCACTTCTCTCTCAGACTGCTGGCTTACTTGTGGTTCCTAGGATACTTAAGAGTAGAATGGGAGGCAGAGCCTTCAGCTTTCAGGCCCCTCTTCTGTGGAACCAGCTCCCAGCTTGGATTCAGGAGACAGACACCCTCTCTATTTTTAAGATTAGGCTTCAAACTTTCCTTTATGATCAACCTTATAGTTAGGGCTGGATCAGGTGACCCTGAACCCTCCCTTAGTTATGCTGCTATAGACCTAGGCTGCTGGGGGATTCCCATAAGGCACGGTTTCTTCTTCATTCACCTTATTTACTCTGTTTATATTTCACTCTACATTTAATCATTAGTTATTATTAATCTCTGGCTCTCTTCCACAGCATGTCTTTTGTCCTGTCTCTCTCCCCTCAGCCCCAACCGGTCACAGCAGATGACTGCCCCTCCCTGAGCCTGGTTCTGCTGGAGGTTTCTTCCTGTTAAAAGGGAGTTTTTCCTTCCCACTGTCACCAAGTGCTGCTCATAGGGGGTCGTTTTTACTGTTGGGTTTTCTCTGTAATATTGTAGGATCTTTACCTACAATACAAAGCGCCTTGAGGTGACAGTTTGTGGTGATTTGGCGCTATATAAATAAAATTGAATTCAATTCAATAACAGTAAGGCAAACCCAGATTTGTAATCTGTTGGTAAAAGTGTCATGATCAGTGGTATCAAAGACAGATGATAAGTTAACCCTTTAACAATCCTGGATTTCATTGGCAAATTATTTGGGGCCAGGATACAGGCCTTAGTATTGTTAAAGGTTTAAGGAGCACAAAAATGGAATGGGGATAATGTCCACTGGGCAGTAAGAAGTGCAAATGTGTGAGACAATATCAAGAAGATCTATTGTGGAAATCAGTTTAATCTCAGACAACAGACCTGGATGGGAAACTTGGATAGGCTGAAAAGATGCAGACTTAAACTGAGACTTGATACTGTTGATCTTACCATTAACCCCTTAACTGGCAGCAAAAAATCACCTGACAAAAACTACATAACACCCTCTGGTTATTATTGGCTCTGAACAACCCATTTCATAGCCTATTAATCGGCTGCGTCTGGTCCGCCGGCCGAATGAAGTGCATTTATATGGCAGGCTAGACCCGCCCATTTTGACTGACACCTCATTCGGCCAATCATGTTAAGAAATGGGTTTCCCAGAGCCAATAATACTCAGAGGGCGTCACGTAGCTTTGGCAGGTGATTTGGTGCAGCCAGTTACATGATTGGCCGAATGACGTGTCAATAAAAATGGGAGGGTCTAGCCTGCCATATAAAAGGGACTACAAACGGCCCGTCACCGGGCCCTTGCCAGTTAAGGGGCTAAAGTAATCAAAAAAAAAATGTCATAGAAGGCCTGGCATGGAAAGCAGACTGAGGAGGATTGAGGAGTCTGCTGATGGTGTTAAGCACGAACCTTAGATTGTGTTTATTATAATTAATGAGACTAGTAAAATAAAATGTTCTCGCATCGTTTTTGAGCTGATTGAGCATGGTTAGTAACTCATGTGGAGGTAGTGAAATTGGCGATTTGTATTTTTCCACTTGCGTTCAGCTTTTTTTCTGTGGTGACGCATGTGATTGCTGATCCAAGGGGAAGGAATTGATGATTGGGGCTAATCTGACTTTTAAATGGTGCTATGCTATTCAGAACTGGCAAACAAACACTATTAAACCAATTAACGAAGTCACTGATATTTGAAAAATTAGTTGTCGATGCGGTGACATTAGAAAGGAGAACTTAAAATCTAGGTGCCGAGTGGCTATTAAAGATGCAAGACTCAACAGTTTTGTTCTCTGAAGACAACACTGTTGTAAAACTTTGTCAAAAATGATATATTTGTGATCAGACAGCAGGTCAGACAAATGCAAGAAGTTTATAGATAAAGCAAGAGTGACAACTAGATTCTGTGTGTGGCCACGGCCTAAACAGAAAAACCCAGATCTCCCCAGCCACCCCCTATCTGGGGGAACACCAAAATGTTCCTTGGTTAGCCAAGCGATCTAATCTCTATGGGGCTGCCCTCTGGTAGGACATGCCCGGAACACCACACCCAAGAGGCACCCAGGAGGGCTCCTTGTCAGATGCCCAAACCATCTCAACTGGCTCCTTTTAATGTGGAGGAGTACCAGCTCTATTCTGAGCCCCTCCTGAATGGCTACAGTCCTCACTCAATCTCTAAGGGAGAGGCCAAGCAGCCTTCGGAGGAAGATCATTTCTGCCCCTTGTATCCGCAATCTCTTTCTTTCAGTCACTACCTAGAGCTCATGACCATAGGTGAGGGTGTTGACGTAGATCGACCTGTAAATCGACAGTTTAGCTTTTATACTCAGCTCTCTCTTTACCACAATGGACCAGTGTCAAGTGGCAGTGGCGCAGTGGGTAGGCGCTCGCCTTGCAGCTGGAAGGTTGCAGGTTCGAGCCCCTGTCCCTGCGCTACGTTGTGTCCTTGGGCAAGACACTTAAACCACATTGCCTAACGGTAGCTAACATTGCCTAACACATTGCCTAACATGACCGCAGATGCTTGTCTCTGGATGAGTGATCTGAAACGATCATTTTGTTGTGTGCCTTGTGCGCACAATGACAATGAGTTGAATCTAACATCTAATCTCCCGCTCCCTTCTCCCCTCACTTGTGAACAAGACCTCGAGATACTTAAACTCCTTCACTTGGGGCAGTGACTCATCCCTGACCCTGACCTACTCTATTCTGGCTGGGGACCATGGCCTCAGACTTAGAGGTGCTAATTCTCATACCTGCAAACTGCTCCAGTGCAAGTTGACAACAGGACCACATAATCCAGAAAAGGCAGAGATGAGATTCTGAGGCCACCAAGACAGAAGCCTTCTCAGTTGAGGTGCCCCACCTGCACTATACATCCTGTGAGTAGAGTATGGCTTTCCCCTCCTAACTCGCCTGATGGTTTGCCAGAATTGTTTTGTGGCAGTCTGAAAATCTATTTCCATAGCCTCACTGAACTCCTCCCACACCCAAGTTTTTGCTTCAGCCACCACCCGAGCTGCATTCTCTGTGGCCTACCCATCAGCTGCCTCCAGAGTCCCAAAGACTAACCAAGCCCAATAAGACCTCTTCTTTAGCTTGCTGGCTCCCTTCACCTCCAGTGTCCACCATCTGGTTTGGGGATTGCCACCACAACAGGAACCAATAACAGAACACCGACTGGGTTCAGATCAGGCAGGCTGTTCCTCCCAATCATGCTCCAAGTCTCACTGTTGTTGCCCATGTGAGCATTAAACTCTCCCAGTGGGACAATGGAGGCACTGAATGGAGCACCCTCAAGCACTTAGCCCAGCAATTCCAAGAATGCTGAGCAGTCTGAACTGTCATTTGGCTCATAAGCACAAACAATAGTCAGAACCTATTGGTTTCTCGAAGGTACAGGGGAACAACCCTCTCATCCACTGGTGAAAATGCCGATGTACAGGCAGCAAGCTGAGGAGATACAAGGATAGCTAGAATAGATAGAATACCAACCGCCTCTCACCGAGGGCGACTCCAGACTGGAACAGAGTCCAGCCGCTCCCCAGAAGACTGGCTCCAGAGCCCAGGCCATGCATTGAGGTGACTATATCTAGCTGTCTGTGTAGGTTCTCAGTCATCCAGGTCATAGTAGTCTCTGGAGCTTGAAAAAAGGTGACTGGACTAATTTTGTTTCTTGAAGATGTTTCACCTCTCATCTGAAAGGCTTCTTAAGTTCTCAAACCAAATGGTGGAGAGACCCAGGTATTTAAACCCCTGTGGGCGTAGTCCCCCGGAGGTGGTTATGACCCTCTATTGATCGTGTACATCAGAGGTCCCCAACCCCCGGGCCGTGGACCGGTACCGGGCCGTGGGACATTTGGTACTGGGCCGCACATAAAGAATAAATAACTTAAATTATTTCCGTTTTACTTATTATCTGCGCCTAAACTATATTTTATTTTGAAAAATGGGCGGATTCGCTCCGTTACTTCCCTCCATGACTTCCTCTTGACGTGTCAAGACGTTTCTGCTCACATGATACGTCACCGCTAAAATTAAACCCAGAAGCTTCAGGCCTGTCTAACGAAATCGGTTGGTTGACCTACATAACGCTTCTTTAAATTTTTGAGTGCTCAACAAGAGTAGAAAAGCGCTATGTAAGAACTAGTCCATTTACCATTTTTGTTTATCAACACCGGGGATAGCAGTGAGGTAGACCCAGCCATCAAACTGACTCTCCAGCGCTTGACACCGCGGCTCTGCAGCCACGCTCCATGTGAAATCGGCCGAACCCAGTCAAACCAGAAGCCAGCAAAAATGAGTATCAGAGAAACAAGCTCAGGGGGCTTACACTGATTCAGTGTTATGGTGAGTTGTATTTTTCATGCGCTTTATACAGTAAAAATCACCTAAGTCGAAGTCGCACAAATCGGGTTTTCGCTCTAGTTGGATGGCATCTGCAGGTCCTGATTTTTCCTAACATTAATTCCAATAAAATCATCACATAAATCCGTCGGATATTCACCTACCTCGGATGAAAAATCTGGTCCCATTGTAATAAATTTCCAGTTAAATGTGATCGCATAAACTGGATGAGTTTAGCGCTAAAACCCTCCTCAGCTCCTGTCCGCCCACTTCCATGCATCGGCTCGTTCATGCACAACTACACACACACTAACAACGCCTGGAAATTGTTTTAGTGTTTATATCAGTTCATTTCACCGGGGACAATCGTGGCAAGTGTAAGCTACAAACTTGCACTTACGAGTAAAATTTCAGATTATAAAATTTGCAGAAGCAAATTCATAGATGAAGCAGAAGCCATTGCAGCGAAATTCGATAATAGACCCCAAACTGGGCCATTTGAATCCGACTGAGGTGATTTCTACTGTATTTGTTTTTGCGGTGTATCTTATTTTGAAGGCATGTTTTACCATGGCTCTAACAGCTGACCAGGGAGCGCTGTGGGCAGAGAGCCTGTTATTCATGTTGAGGCGGGATGTTACGAGAACGCTGCTGATAGAGTTGCATACGAATACAAAGTGGATTCCTGTTTTTTATTATTATACGTAGAAAATATCACACTTGGTTATGGTCATATCATTTATTTTGACGTATTTATTCGCCACACCTTAAAAGCCGGTCTGTGGAAATATTTTTTAACACTAAACCGGTCCGCGGCTCAAAAAAGGTTGGGGACCACTGGTGTACATAATCACACGTGCCAAGGTGTGAAAGGTGGCGTGGGTCATTACAATCAGTGGTTTCACATGAAACCAATTTAGGACTTCGCTCCATTGTTTCTCTGACATGAGAACCATGTTTAAGACAGAGCCTGTGCCTCAGATTAGTTTTTTGCTTGATAGTAATATTTCCACATCCCCAAAGTTAGAATAAGCCTGTTTGGTATGTATTTTCCCACTGTATTAGAGCTTTTAGAAGGCAGCGGTGGTCTGTGCTATCCCGGGGAAGTTTCAGTTTTAGCGCTCACTTTTACTAGCAGGCTTCATTTATGAGTACTCTACCACTAATACCACTGCTGCCAACAACTTTGCACCACTGTTGCTCATACGTGTGACAGGTAAAGTTAAAATTTTATTAATGTTGGGGAGAACAAAGGGAGGTTGCATTTCTTGGTTCAGTCTCTCAGACGTTCTCCAGCCTGGTTTCTATCAAGCCTTCACTGCTGTGATAATGTGATATTTCTCATTAAACCAGGCAAAATAAGTCAAACAGACAGCACTGAAGCACAGTGTAGGCTGTGTGTGTGTGTGTGTGTGTGTGTGTGTGTGTGTGTGTGTGTGTGTGTGTGTGTGTGTGTGTGTGTGTGTGTGTGTGTGTGTGTAAATTGTATTTGTGCTGTGCTGGATGAGTGGGTGTGTTCCAGCAAGACAGGATATTCATTAATTAGGGAATAATTGATTATCAGCTTGTAACTATTATTGCTTGGCTTGAGAGTGTGTGTTTGTGTGTGTGTGTGTGTGTGTGTGTGTTTGTGTGTGTGAGAGAGAGAGAGAGAGAAGGTTTCACAAAAGAAAAAAGTTTCTTGTTTCTATTAATTTTAAAGAAAAAAATGTGATTGTTCTAATAAGGTTAAAATATTTATTAAACAGTCCTTCATTCATCCCAGACTGATGACTTCTTGTGAGTTCTTTCTTGAAGTGTAGATTTCCCTCAGTGACTTTGGTGGCAGTCTCTGTGGATGAGTGAAAAATAACGGCCCTGCTGTGTCTGGAGAAAACAGCAGTGTAATAAAAAATGTAGGAAAGAAAGACTTTAACACTCAGCCTGACACCTCCAAAGTGTGAAACAACCCCTCTTGCAGTTTTGAGATATTTTTATGCTTCATTGAGAGGATGGATGATGTTTTTAGATCATCTCATTGCCATTCACAGCTAGGAGCTTTCCTGCAAAACAAGGCACTGCCTCATAGCCTGTCTGCACCTCAGGACACTGGAGCAGCTACCAACCACATGCTTGCAGTATACCTGTTTTTGTTTTGTTTTTGGTTTTTGTGACAGTGACTGAAAATAAAATCATCCTTTTCTCCAACATGAGTTGAACTCGGCATGATGCAGTGCAGCTTCCTGAATGTGACACTGGAAGCAAGAAAACTGATGAGCTTTAATACAGTCTTGTTTACACGTATCAGTTGCACTTTTCACGACAGTTTTTAGTATGTTAGTAAATTAGAATCATTTTGAAACTAATGGTTCAATAAAAAAAGAGGCTTGGCTCCATTAATAAAGGTGGTGATTGAAACTGGAGCTGAGGTAAAAGAACTAGTTTGATATCAAAGCTGAAAAAAAAAAAAAAAAATAGAAGAAAAACAACAATGTAGTGTATCATGATCTAGCAGCAGTATTCAGTAAGGATTTGGCTCTCTCTCTGCCCCCTCATCGGCCTTATGATTGCGCCATTGACTTGCAGCCACATGCTCAGTTTCCCTGTAGCCGTTTATACTAAACTAAACCTGAACGTGAAGCAATGGAGAAATACATCTCTGATTCCCTTGCAGCAGGTAAAATCAGGCCATCTTTGTCCCCCTTAGGGGCAGGCTTTTTCTTCATAGAGAAGAAAGATAAGACACTATGACCATGTATTGACTTCTGAGGTTTAAACAAGATCACGATCAAGACCAAATATCCACTGCCTTTATTGTCATCTGTTTTTGAGCTTCTGCAAGGAGCTACAGTGTTTTCCAAGCTGGATTTTCGTAATGCATACCATCTTGTCAGAATCAGGGAGGGAGAGGAGTGGAAAACGGCCTTTAACACACATTTGAGACATTATGAATATCTGGTTATGCCGTTCGGGTTAACCAACGCACCTGCAGTATTTCAAGCCTTGGTGAATGATGTCCTCCAGGATTTCCTTAATCTGTTTGTGTTTGTTTACCTGAATGACATTCTCATCTTTTCTAAGTCTTTGCAGGAGCATGACGTCCATGTCTGCCTGGTGTTGCAATGCTTGCTGGAGAACAAGCTGTTCATTAAAGGAGAAAAGTGTGAGTTTCATGTGGAGTCAGTTTCTTTTCTCGGCTTCATTGTGGAAAAGGGACAGATGAGAGTGGATCCCGCCAAGGTTCAGGCTGTTGTCAACAGGCCAGTATCCCCCAACAAGAAAACAGCTGCAACGGTTTCGAGGGTTTGCTAACTTTTATCGTCGCTTTATTCAAGATTTCAGCAAGATTGTCTTACCTTTACCTTACCTTTATCCAGTCTGACCTCTCCTAAGGTCCCGTTTCAGTGGAACACTGAAGCCCAAGAAGCCTTTGAAATCCTTAAGAACCGTTTTGCATCAGCTCCCGTTCTCATTCAGCCTGATCTTGCCAAGCCATTCATTGTGGAGGTTGATGCCTCTGACTCTGGAGCGGGGGCCATTCTCTCTCAACAGGCTCAGGGTAAAACATGTCCTTATGCTTATTTCTCTCGCCGTCTCTCTCCTGCAGAATGGAATTATGACGTGGGCGACCGGGAGTTGTTGGCCATCAAGTTGGCATTGGAGGAGTGGCAGCATTGGTTGGAGGGTGCTGATCAGCCATTCCTTGTCTGGACTGACCACAAGAATCTGGCATATCTTCGAGCAGCCAAGCGTCTCAATGCCCGCCAAGCCAGGTGGGCCCTGTTCTTTGCCCGGTATAATTTTACCATCTCCTACAGACCTGGTAGCCATAACATCAAGCCTGATGCGCTGTCTCACCAATATGCCACATCTGAAAAATCCTGTGATGCTGATACCATCTTGCCACCCTCATGTGTGATTGGCGCCTTGACTTGGGAGATAGAATCATTGATTCAGGATGCTCAGCGAGAGGAGCTGGATCCAGGTACCAGACCTCCCAACCGTCTTTTTGTACCATCGAAGGTGAGGGCTAAAGTGCTGCAATGGGCTCATACAGCCAAGTTCACTTGGCGCCCCGGGATCCAGCGAACTATAACCTTTCTCCAACGCCTGTTTTGGTGGCCCTCACTGATGAAAGACACTCGTGAGTACATTTCTGCATGCAGTATTTGTGCTCAAAAAAAATCCTCTACTTCTCCCTCCTCGGGCCTTCTGAGACCCTTGCCTACCCCAGGTCGTCATTGGTCTCACATCGCCCTGGATTTTGTGACCAGCCTACCCCTATCCGAGGGCAATACCATAATTTTTACTGTAATGGGAGATGTTATGCAAACAGATGCTCTTCACCCCCGCCCCGTGTTGTGACCTGTATGAACTGGTATCCTGGCAAACAAGGCTGACTGTACCATCTTATCATGAACATTATCATGAACTGCTGGTCTGGAAGCTGTGTGGCCATCACAGTATCCTGCTCGTCTCCGCTGGCACGGTCTCACGGTATTGTTTCCGACCGGGGCCCTCAATTCACGTCACGAGTATGGAAGGAGTTTTGTCTAGCCCTAGGAGCTCAGGTCAGTCTTTCCTCCAGTTTTCATCCTCAGACCAATGGCCAGACAGAGAGAGCCTATCAGGAACTGGAGGCAGCCTTACGGTGTATGCCGTCACTCAACCAGTCCACCTGGAGCACTCAGTTGGCATGGGTGGAAT
Source organism: Archocentrus centrarchus (assembly GCF_007364275.1). Lineage (NCBI taxonomy): Eukaryota > Metazoa > Chordata > Actinopteri > Cichliformes > Cichlidae > Archocentrus > Archocentrus centrarchus. Next base: position 776,702 of record NW_022060269.1, read on the forward strand.
ACGCACACAATTCCATGACCTCAACAGCTACTGTCATGGTCCCTCCACCCTCCTGTGTGTGTATGTGTGTGTGTGTGTATGTGTGGATGTGTCTCTCTCTCTCTCTCTCTCGTCACCCTCGTCATCTGCCTCACCTGAGAGTAAGCAGACACACCTGTTCAGGCTCATCTAGTCTCCTATTTAAGCTGGCCGGTGACAGTTAGTGTTTGCTGGATCATTGCCGTTAACAGTCAGTGCTGACAGCTCCCCTTCAAGTTTGCTTGGTATATTACTCACCATCTTGTTAATCTTTGCCCTCTGATTTTCATACTCAGGTTTCCAGCAAAAGGAGCCAAGCCAGCTTCTTTGCACGCTTTGAGGTACAGCAATCAGAGACAGCCATCCAACATCCCTCAGCAGGCAGCAGCAGCATCCTCAGGCTGCAAGAGCAAGAGGTGAGGCGTATGCTGGAAACTGTGAACCCCAGGAAAGCTGTGGGGCCCGATGGTGTCTCTGGACGGATACTGAAGGTCTGTGCGGCTCAGCTGGCTGGTATTTTTACCAGCATTTTTAACCAGTCCCTGAGCCAGGCTGCTGTCCCTTCCTGCCTGAAGTCCTCCATTATCGTCCCCATCCCCAAGAAGAACACTATCAGAGGTTTGAATGACTACAGGCCAGTAGCACTAACACCAATTGTTATGAAGTGCTTTGAAAAGCTTGTCCGGGCTCACGTCATCTCCAGTCTCTCTCCCAGACTAGACCCCCACCAGTTTGCCTACAGAGCCAACCGGTCCACAGAGGACGCCATTGCCACGGCCCTCCACTCTGCCTTCTCTCACCTGGAGCAGGGGGGGGAACTACGCTCGGCTGCTCTTTGTGGACTTCAGCTCGGCGTTTAACACCATCCTTCCTGGCAGACTGGTGACTAAACTGTCAGATCTGGGGATACCACGCTCCACCTGTCTTTGGATCAAGGACTTCCTGACAGACCGTTCCCAGAGGGTAAGAGTAGGTCCCCACCTCTCTTCAGCCATCAGCCTCAGCACCGGCTCTCCACAGGGCTGTGTGCTGAGTCCCCTACTCTTCACCCTCTACACACATGACTGCACCTCCATACATGCCAGTAACTGCATCATTAAGTTTGCGGATGACACCACTGTGGTGGGGCTCATATCAGGCGGGGATGAGTCAGCATACCGGGACGAGGTGCAGCGGCTGTCAAGGTGGTGCAGTGAGAATAACTTGATCCTGAACACCACTAAGACAAAGGAGATGGTAGTAGACTTTAGGAGGACAACACATGTCATTCAACCTCTGTTCATCGAGGGGGATGAAGTGGAGCTGGTTTCAGATTTTAGGTTCCTGGGAGTACATCTGCAGGATGATTTGACCTGGAGTATCAATACGACCAGCATTGTCAGGAAGGCCCAACAGAGACTGCATTTCCTGAGGGTTCTTAGGAGCAACTATCTGACCCAGAATCTGCTGGTGTCCTTCTACCGTTGCTGTGTAGAGACCATCCTGACCTACTGTCTGTGCGTGTGGTTCAACAGCTGCACAGCAGCAGACAGGAAAACACTCCAGCGAATCATCAACACGGCTCAAAAGATCATAGGCTGTCCCCTGCCCTCCCTCCAGGAACTGTTCAATGCCCGCTGCCAGAGGAGGGCACAGAACATCCTCCAGGACCCCTCACACGCTGGACACTCCTTGTTTCAGCTACTGCCATCAGGCAGACGTTTCAGGACAATGAAGGCCAGAACAAACAGACTGAGGAACAGCTTTTATGCCAGGGCTATCATTGAACTGAACTCTGTGTGGTTTGGACAGTGATGTGGGGTGGTAGTGCTGACTGTGTGCGTGCGTTGGTGTGTGTATTGGGGCTAGATTCGTCTTAATTTACTATTGTGCACTGTATTTTAGTAATCATTTTTATCACTCATATTTTTATTATTTTATTATTTATTGTCTGAGGCACCTAGAAAGGAATGCATTTTAAATTTCGTTGTGCAACTTCTGTGTACAATGACAATAAAGATTCTGATTCTGATTCTGAACATTCCAGACGAGACAAAGGAGATGTGAGCTCTGGACCTGTGGACCATCACAGGAGAGGGTCAGGGTGGAGTTAGTTTGAATTGGATTGGACCCCCGAGAAAGAGAAGACAGCATACTTGTTATTGCCCCCCCTATCATCTGCATTTTGTAAAATAAAAACTGTCAAACTCTAACCTCTAAATTTTTGCCTGCTTGAGTCCTTTAGCCCCAGCCATGACAATAACAGATGAAACTTGTCTGGTATTATTTCTTTTTACTTTTTATTGAGTAGTTTTATCCTACTTTACTGTTTTTCTTTTTAAGGCTTTTCATTTTTGTCAAGCACTGCATTTTTATTTGCTGATTCGAACTTACTGATTATTGTACGTTTTATCCTATTTTATGATATTTCTGTTTTTGTAATTAACATTATTCAGCATTACTGTTTTAATTTGATTTTTTAAATTTACTTTTTAATCCTTAACTCTTTTGATGTACCCATTTGAAAGTGTATTTTATTTCTATGATGGTTTGCCTTTTTAGTTTACTTCAAATTTTACATGCTCTGTTTTTCTTTATTGCAAATTGCTGTGTCACTGTAGTAAAAGCACTATGCAAATGGACATTTAGAAGCCTGAGATGAAACTCACTGCATTTACAGATTTTTTTTTCCTAATAGTTGATTTTGCCAGAACATAAGAGTGAGGGTGAGCAAGGACACTTTTTTTTCATTTAAATGACCATGATATTAATATTGTAACCATTCAAAAGAGAAATGAACTTTTTCTGTCTTTTACCTTGTTTGGTCTAGTGTTGGTGATACCTAATAGTGAATCATATATCTCTATCTTAGAATACACCATAAAAAGGGGAGCTACACCATTTTGGTCAATATTTTGTAATCATTTAATTGAAATTGTTATTTAATGAAATCAAGTCACATGTAGCACACAACAGTGCCATATGTGTCTGCTGGTTTAGAAAAGGGTGCAGGAAGGGGAACATGTGACAAGCTACCTCCACTTTCCTCAGAGGACATTACTCAGCCTCTGTCCTAGTGAGCTGGCAGAGTAACAGTCTGCTTAATATTGGATTTGATGTTTGCGTTCTCATACACAGCCCTGCTGGTTAGTCTAAAGCAGTTCGAGGCTGCGTGCATGTCCTTCTGTTTGCCCTCCATCGTTGTTTTCATGGGATATCGGCAAATACAGCTTGCTATTACTGCGATCCAGGAGGTGGCAATGCAGCAGAATTTACTAACTGTTAATTATTTCAGGGAACTCATTAATCAATGGATATCAGTATTTTTAAAATTATATCACAGTCAACACAGTTGTTACCAAATATGGTTCAGTTATAAATAAAATGCACATCATGGTAGAATGTTCACCTCCAAAGTGATGGAATGTTCAGGTTCACTGTGGCAACACTGCAGAACGTTCACACCCACAGTGACATCATGGTAGAATGTTCATGTAAAACCTGGCAGAATGTTCGCGTCCAAAGTGGAAACAATGTGAAATGTTCATGTCCTCAGTGACATCATTGTAGAATGTTCATGTGCATATTTGCACTATGGTGGCTGTAGCTTGTGAGGTTTACCAACTGGAAAACAATTGAAACAAAACTCAGCCCCAGCCGGTCCCAGCAGATGACCCCCCCTCCCTGAGCCTGGTTCTGCTGGAGGTTTCTTCCTGTTAAAGGGAGTTTTTCCTTCCTACTGTCACCAAGTGCTGCTCATAGGGGGTCGTTTTGGCTGTTGGGTTTTCTCTGTATTATTGTAGGATCTTTACCTTACAATACAAAGCGCCTTGAGGAGACTGTTGTGATTTGGTGCTATACAAATGAAATGGAATTGAATTGAACATACTTAAATAAATAAATGAAATTGCTGAATTTGTATACACCAATCAAACAACATTAAAACAACCATCCTAATAGGTTCCCTTCTGCCTCTAAAACAAGTCAAAATACACTTCTGTTTTAACTCAGCAACTCCGCCACGGGACAAAAACAAAAATATTTGTGTATCTTGACGTCTGTCACCTGTGTCCAAACCCTGCATGTTTCTTTACAAATGAATTAGTCAAGGCATGTCATTTAGGTTAATTCAGCACCTCATGTCAACTATTCTTGGATTTTGCTTTTGAGTTGTGTAAGCATCTTTCAAACTGGTTGTATCCATTTTCAGGACTGTGGACAGTTCCTTAGCACTATGGAATAATAATACATACCTAATTTATTATTTTTGCTTTTTTGTCTCTATGCAGCCAGATGTCTTGCTTGCATGGACTATAATGTTTGCAGACACCATTGTTATCTGTAGTGAGAGTACAGACGAGGTGGAAGGGTCTGGAAAAGTGGAGGTATGCACTGGAGAGAATAGAAATGAAAGTCCGAATACATGTGTGTGAATGAGAGGGAGACAGGTGGAAAGGTGAACATGCAAAGAGTAGAGATAGCAAAGGTAGATGAGCTGAAACACCTGGGGTCAGCCATCCAAAGCAATGGTCAGTGCACTGTGAGCGCAGGAAGGGTGGAGTGGGTGGGGATGAATGTCAGGGGTGATTTGTGACAGAAGGAGAGCAACAAGAGTGAAAGGGAAGGGTTACAAGATGGTAGTGAGACCTGCTGTTATGTGTGATTTGGAGATGGTGGCACTGACAAACAGACAGGAGGCTGAGCTGCAGGTGTCATGCAGAGGGTTGGTGTGACAGAGGAGGATGATAGTGATAGGGTGACATGTAGACTGATGATGCACTGTGGTGAGCCCTAAAGTGAGCAGCTGAAAGAAAAAGGTTTGTCAAATTAAAAAATATGATCAAATATTTAATAAAAATGCAATGATTAGAAATAAATTAGTCTAAAGGATCATTAGCAGTTTACTGTATGTCCATAAATGCATGTTGCATACGTGTTTTTGAGCTGCAACACATAATTGATTACATATACACTGCTCAAAAAAAATAAAGGGAACACTCAAATAACACATCCTAGATCTGAATGAATGAAATATTCTCATTGAATACTTTGTTCTGTACAAAGTTGAATGTGCTGACAACAAAATGACACAAAAATCATCAATGGAAATCAAATTTATTAACCAATGGAGGCCTGGATTTGGAGTCACACACAAACTTAAAGTGGAAAAACACACTACAGGCTGATCCAACTTTGATGTAATGTCCTTAAAACAAGTCAAAATGAGGTTCAGTATTGTGTGTGGCCTCCACGTGCCTGTATGACCTCCCTACAATGCCTGGGCATGAGGTGGTTGATGGTCTCCTGAGGGTTTTCCTCCCAGACCTGGACTAAAGCATTCGCCAACTCCTGGACAGTCTGTGGTGCAACGTGACGTTGGTGGATGGAGCGAGACATGATGTCCCAGATGTGCTCAATCAGATTCAGGTCTGGGGAACGGGCGGGCCAGTCCATAGCTTCAATGCCTTCATCTTGCAGGAACTGCTGACACACTCCAGCCACATGAGGTCTAGCATTGTCCTGCATTAGGAGGAACCCAGGGCCAACTGCACCAGCATATGGTCTCACAAGGGGTCTGAGGATCTCATCTCGGTACCTAATGGCAGTCATGCTACCTCTGGCAAACACATGGAGGGCTGTGCGGCCCTCCAAAGAAATGCCACCCCACACCATTACTGACCCACTGCCAAACCGGTCATGATGAAGGATGTTGTGTGTGAACCTGCTTTCATCTGTGAAGAGCACAGGGCGCCAGTGGTGAATTTGGCAATCCTGGTGTTCTCTGGCAAATGCCAAGCATCCTGCACGGTGTTGGGCTGTGAGCACAACCCCCATCTGTGGACGTCGGGCCCTCATACCACCCTCATGGAGTCGGTTTCTAACCGTTTGTGCAGACACATGCACATTTGTGGCCTGCTGGAGGTCATTGTGCAGGGCTCTGGCAGTGCTCCTGTTCCTCCTTGCACAAAGGCGGAGGTAGCGGTCCTGCTGCTGGGTTGATGCCCTCCTACGGCCTCCTCCACGTCTCCTGGTGTACTGGCCTGTTTCCTGGTAGCACCTCCAGCCTCTGGACACTACGCTGACAGACACAGCAAACCTTCTTTCCACAGCTCGCATTGATGTGCCATCCTGGATGAGCTGCACTACCTGAGCCACTTGTGTGGGTTGTAGAGTCCGTCTCATGCTACCACGAGTGTGAAAGCACCACCAACATTCAAAAGTGACCAAAACATCAGCCAGAAAGCATAGGTACTGAGAAGTGGTCTGTGGTCCCCACCTGCAGAACCACTGCTTTATTGAGTGTGTCTTGCTAATTGCCAATAATTTCCACCTGTTGTCTATTCCATTTGCACAACAGCATGTGAAATTAATTGTCAATCAGTGTTGCTTCCTGAGTGGACAGTTTGATTTCACAGAAGTTTGATTTACTTGGAGTTATATTGTGTTGTTTAAGTGTTTGTATGGAAGTGTTTTTGAGTAGTGTGTGTGTATGTATATATATATATATATATATATATAATCCCAACGAGCCTTTATGTGTACTATTTACATAAATTATAAGGTTAGCAAATAATTGAACCTTGAATGATGATTGTAATTAGGGATGCACCCTAATATTTGGATTGGCTATCAGTCTGATCTTCACTCAAAAAAGCAGATCGGATATTGGTGGCTAGCAGGACAGGGAACATAACATGGAGAAAGAAGCAAACTTGCAGCAATTGCTAAACCAGCAACTTTTAAAAAGTTTATTACTTAATTGAAAGTGTGATCATGTGAGTGTAATTCATTATTTCAATATAAATTCCATCCATTAATTTTCTCCTGCTTATGCTTTTCTGGAGTGCAGGGGGGCTGGAGCCTATCCCAGCTGCCATGGGATGAGAGGCAGCGTGCACCCTGGACAGGTCACCAGCTTGGGCTAACACAGAGAAACAGACAACCGTTCACACTCACATTCACACTTATGGGCAATTTAGAATCAACAATTGACGTACCCCCACTAACTGCAGGTCTTTGACCTGTGGGAGGAAACCAGAGTACCTGTAGAAGGTCCTTAACCCATCAGCAGGACTGGTATCTGCTCCTTTGTGCAAGGAGGAACAGGATGAACACTGCTAGAGCTACAAAATGACCTCCAGCAGCCACTGGTGTGAAAGTCTCTGAGCAAACAGACTTCATGAAGGTGGCCTGAGGGCCCAGTGTTCTCTAGTGGGCTCTGTGCTCACTGGCTGGTACTGTGGAGTATTCAGGCATTTCCTTAAGGATGAAGGAATTGATATCATTAACTGGCCCCCCACATTAAAATCAGTGGAACACCTCTGGGACATTATGTTTTGGGCCATCTGACACCACCAGGTGGCACCTCAGACTGTCCTCAGTGATGCTCTGCCCTTGCTGCAATGAAATTTTGGCAAAATGTAGTAGCCTGCTGCATCATTTTCTCACTTTGATTTCAGCCCTCTGTAGGTTGATAATTTTCATTTCCATCAAATGACGTGGCATCCATTCATTCCTAACACATCACCTATCAGCATAGATATCAGCATGATTTTTTCCCATTGAGATCTGTTGTGTTTTCAAAGTGTTTTTTGAGCAGTGTAAATGTGAGTATACTGCATTACACACATCTTGAACATCTTGCAGTATTTGCATACAGAAGTGTTAGTGCTGTATGGAATTACAGCACAGACATCATGTTTCAGATGTAGTCTCTGTGCCATGTTATGTAAGTTCAGTTGAATAAAATACGTTTATTTTTCAAATATTTCTTACAGTTTATTTGATGACTTGAAGGATGGAAGCAGCTGCTGACAATAGTGTGTGGTTGTTGGAGTCTGCTGGATGTACACAGGCACTCATCACCCCCTGCTTGATCCCTGCTTTCCACACAGAACCAGTCCTTCAAATTACATTTACCAGGCAAGGCCAGCTCAGTTTGCACCAGCAGTCTGCCATGTCTGTGTGTGTGTGTCTGTGTGTTACTGCATCCATGTCTCTGTGTGTTCAAACATCCATCTGCACAAGAGGAACAGAGGGAGAGTTAACATCTTTGTGCAAGTGTGTGTGTGTGTGTGTGTGTGTGTGTGTGAGAGAGAGAGAGAGAGAGAGCGAGAGGAGGGGAAGGCTTAGGGAGACAGGCAGCATGGCGCCATCGCTGCAACAACCCTCCTGCCCCCACTCAGCGAAGCTACTCTGCATGTGTTCATGCCCTCTAATTCAATGAGGACAGCACACTGGGAAGGGTGTGCAGTTGTGTGTGTGTGTGCGTTTCTTTATGGGGTCAAAGAGGTATTTAATCTGCTCCAAAACAAGTCAAGACGGAAAACAATGAGCAAAGAGAATTCAGTCTGAGCACCTTTCCTGTACAAGAAAAGCAGATTTTTCTAAAGTTGAATTTAAACGTGTGGAAAAATGTAATAACTGAGCTTCAGTTTTAATTCACTCACTTAACAGAAGCCAGAATAAATCACAGAAAGCTGTATAATATGTCAAAATCTAAATGTGCCAAAAGTCACTTTTTTGTAAATGTGTGAACAGGTTTGTGAACCTAGATTATGTTTGAAAACTCTTAACCATGTATTTAATTTATGTTCATTTTGTTTACATGAGCCATGGCTTAAGTCATCCAGAAGCTGGTTCCATTTCACAAATATTATTCATTAAAATGTTCATTAAACTGTTTGCTTCATTTTACCTGGATAAGTGGTGTATATATGGTTAATATGCAGCTAAAAACAACTGACAAAAAAAAAAGAAGAAATATAATGATTGCAGTCGGTAATGTAGGTTTCTTAATTCTGTCAATTTAAAATATTTTATTTTCTATAAGTCTGCCCAATGTCACAATTATAGAAAGAACATGCATTTGGTAAAAAAAATTAAACTGAAATTTAATTGTTTACTGTAACTAATCATCTGTTTATTGTATGCTGTCAAATCATTGTTATACCAATATTCTTCCATACTTATTTACATATGCAGAATTATTTATATTATCATATTATTTATAATTATGATAATTCTAATTTCATGCCTTATATATTCATAATGAGTAGTAATTATATTTAATTAATTGTTTTTTAGAATAAGACATAAGTTATTTCATTCAGATCACAATGACACAACTTATCTGCAATTCACTTTCAAATTTATAATTAATAATGGCATTTTTCATGTAAAACATTGTGTGAACAGGTGGATGTCAGCAGGCACGTGCAGCGTTTCAGTCACAGTACAGCTCTGTAACCACAGTGTGTGTATCTGTGTGTGTGTGCCAACTTAAGACATATGATACACACTCGCTATTTAGATAGCATACTTGTGTTACACACCTAATATGGCCTTTGAATGCACTTATTACACACACACACACACACACACACACACACACACACACACTCACACACACACACACACACACACACACACACACACACACACACACACACACACACACACACACAGTGAAACAATCAAACCACAGTGAGAGATTTACTGATGCTGAATATGTGACAAGCTTAATAACAAATTCTCTCTCCCCCTCCTCACTCTCTCTCTCTGAGCCTTTGTGTAGTAGGGCAAGCAAGCTCCACCCTCCTCCTTGCTCGACCATCCTCTCTTCACTACCATTGGTAAATCAACCCTTTTTCTGGAACATGATTGGTTAACTGGATTTATCACCCTTTCTCTCTCCTTCACACTTTAACTCCACCTCCCTTCTTTCTTCTCTATTTCTGTCCACCCCTTTCCCCTTCCCCTCTATCTCTCTCTGTGTGTCTGTCCAATCATTGTCTTAGCTATCAATCAACTCTGACAGAATGTGAGGATCACATGAAAAGAAGAAAGGGTGGGGGGAGAGGGGAAAAGAGAGCCTAAGCAGCTGTTAACCTCTCTCTCTCCCTCTCTCTCTCTCCGTCTTTGTGTTTTGTTTTTTCTCTGTTCAGAGGCAAAGTGGAATGAAGGGAGGCTGGGCATTAATCAAACTAACCCCTTGGAACGGCCTCACACACACACACACACACACACACAGTTAAACACACACTCCTCTGCACATGAGAACACACAAGCACAGTCCTGCGCATAACAATGACCACAAGTGCACACGCGCACAGAAACACACACACACACACACATGCACATTACAGACCCTGAGTTTGCCTCTTCAAGAACAGATGCTCTCTCTCTCTCTCTGAGCTCAGCTGGTGGTAGAAGTGTATTCAATTCCCTGCAGAAGAGGAGAGCAGCTGGCACAGCTCTGTGTGAGTGTGTGTCTCTGTGTGTGTGACAGGGGACACAGGGCCAGTAGGTTCTGGTCTGGTTAGGCACCACCTGAGGTACACACACGCACACACACACACACACACACACACACACAGATGAATGTGACACTAAAATGATGCGTGGAGCCATGAAAGTAATGCACTGCAGTCATCATGCACCCCCTCTAGCTGCAGCATTGTGGGAAGCCGGTGACATGGTGAGAGTGGATGGAGGGGAGCAAAGAAAAGGGTCACAGAAAAAGAAGCGGTGTGAAATAGCACACTCTGACAGAATGGACCCACTCAAAGATATTCATATCTTTTTCTGGCTAAAGTGGGCTTCTGTATCTGACATTACATCTGTTAATTATGGAGCAGAGTGCTGAACATAAGCGGTCAGCAGCCATTCATTTTAGTCAACATTGTACTTTTGTGTTAAAAGTCCAGCATCTGAATAATAATAATAATAATAAAGACCGCCAGTACTTCTTTTTTCCTTTCAGTGCTGTTCAGGTGGGAAGCTGGAGCTTGGTGAAAGCCTGTAATAGTGTATGCAATAGCACCATGACAAAAGTCATAGTCACCACTTTCTTTAAAAAAAAATAGAACAAGAAAATTAGGGCATTAATGCTCTTCTATTCACAGCTAACCAGTTCACTAATTTGGTCCACAATTAAACTGGGCAGCTGGATGACTGTGTGAGGAGACCGTGCTTGGACCATTCTGCCAGTCATCCCTGTCCCATCTTCAGTCAGTCCAGCTACGCTGCTAATAACAACTAGTGGTGCTCACACATCGCTCCTATTCTTGCTTCCCTTTGTTGGCTTCCAGTAAAATTTAGAATTGATTTAAAACTTGTATTAATTCCATACACGTGGCCAGGCTCCTTCCTGTGAAGGCAGCCTTTCCGATCATCAGATCAGGGTCTTCTGACTGTTCCAAGCACTTATTTTAAATCCAGAGGCAACCACACTTCTGAGGTTGTAGCACGAACTTTGGAACAGCCTTCCTCAGCCCGTCGGGTCAGCTGAAGTCATTTGTTTGTATTTTTTTATAGGTTAACTTTTCCTCAGTTGTTATTTTTTGACTGTGGTTGAAATCACATGCTTTAAACCACAGGCTTAGGTATGCTTGACTGTATTTCGTATGTATATGTAGATCCATACAGATATTATTACTAACGTTTTTAACTATATTCAGTGACAGGTTTTTTTGTTTCTTTGCTTAAACTAAGGCTGGGTGGATTGATCCAATTATGAACAGCATCAACATCAATGTTGGTATTATACTGGACTGATACTGGTGTGATGGGATCGATACTTCAGTTTCAGTTTCTTTCCCTATACTTTAAGTACATTGCTCCTATTTCATCAAAAATTACATGTCTGTGCAAACACTACTCCAATCACACGACTCAGTGCCACTGAGCAGACACTTGGAGGCTGCTGTGAGTGAGAGCGTGGTGGCGGAGAGGAAGAGGAGGATCCCATGGAGATATTTTATGGCTGTGAATGAAAACACTGCAAACGAATCCTTCAGAGAGACCCAGACCCCTGCCACAGAGACAGAAGTCAGTGGGTGAGTCCTTTCACAGAGGCAAAGAAGATCCAGGCTGAACATGAACTCTGAAAATGTCTGAATATAATAAATCTTTTCTGGTAACTGTCGAGTCAGTAGTATTTATAGTACATTTAAACCAACAGTACTTTCCAGGCGCACACATGGATATTCCAGAACCAGTTTTAAAACAAAAAGAAAAAGAAACTGAAAGTGTTTTGTTGTGTTAACTAATTAACAGTGGAAACCGAAAATCACAGGTCATTAAAATGTATTCAGAGGTGAATGCAACATATCTAAGCTGCATTCACCTCATAAATCATGACATGCTGCTCACCCCCTACATAAGTTTGCTTTATAAGTATAACAGTATCCATATCAGCATATGGCATCAGCAATACTGGCACTATATTGCACCCCATGAACATAAACATTGAAATAAAAGTTACCAGATTTTGAGAAGAGACAAACAGACCTGCTAACTACGGCAAATTACAGCCAAAAAAAATAAAAAATAAAAAAACAAAAAAATACTGGAATTGTACTCACCAACACTGAAGTATCCAGAGGGACACTAACATGAAAAATGCCATCCCCTGCAGAGCTGCTACAAAGGAGAAAACTATCCACAGAGGCCAAAAATTCAGAACAAAAGGTCTTTTTCCTGACTGTAAACCTGCTTTTTAATACTGTAAAGATAAACATTTTAACACCGGTGGCTTGTAGAGACAGTTTTTAAAACTTCGACATTGGCTTCATTTTTCAGGCTGAAATTGGCCGCCTGGGTACTGTATGTCACATTTATATACAGCGTCGTGTCAGAGTGGCTATGGGGAAATCCTGGCTGCTGTCTGGGTCCTAAAAACAACTGACGAATATCAGTAGTATACAATCTGTTATCAATTTAGGCTACATATTTCACTTTGTACAGCTGTGACACCACAGTTTCTGAATGGTAACGTTCGGGTGAATATTAACAGCATACAGGATTCCCCTCTTCATTATTCCTCAAAGTAGATTTGGCCCAGACAGCTCATTTTTAGCCAGCTCATCATGGATACTTTTTCAAAAAGGTAGGTATGATGCTGCCCACCCATTACAAAGAAAAATGCCTCAAAAGCCCTCTGTAGGAAAAAAAAAGAACTTTGTAAGTAAAATATTTCCCCCATTAAATAGTTTTGTTGCCTCTGAATAAAATAAAATACTCTATTCAGCACAGTGATGGCAAAGAAATGAGGAGCAAAGCTATGAGGAGACCTGCTGAGGGCACAGGCAGGATATCAGCATAACAACTACATATGAACTAAATTAAATGCAGTTTCCTAGAAGACAGACACGGCGCAGGTGATAAATGTGTTCTACATGAAATCCTGCTGTTCAGAAGCTTCTGATGTTTACACTGTAGATCAGCATCTCTTTCCCAAACAAAGGTGACCACACCACCCCCCACGAAACATCCTGAACATCAGCTTAGTCGTCCTTCCTAGAGTTTCCAAAAGCACAGTGGGCTTTAGACCCTGCAGGAAACGTGATATATAAATTAGTCCACTTCAGTCTAAAGCTGCACACCAAGTAAAAGCAGAAGTTAGGTGGTGCCTGCTGAAATTCTTTACTCAGCAGACAAATTGTTGTTATTTCCAGTATAAGTGTGTCTGGTACCAATTTTTTGGGCAGTGCTCAGCGCCTCTGTTCCACCAATAAAAGCAGCTGCTGCTCAGAATGTGTGGAAGCCAGATGGTCATTGAGATCACCTCTGCACTGATGACGTGTCACCTCACAGTTATATGTGGGTTTTGGCTACTTTGGGTTTATTTCTCTGATCACAAAATCTCTGTTTCCATATTTTCACATCCCAGACAGGGAAACTCCAGCTGGTGTTGGCCGCTGATGAAAAGAATAGAAAGGAAATTTATGAGCTCCACATCAGGCTGCAGAATGTAAGGTGATAGTTACTGCTGATAAACACACACACAAACACACATCCTCTCACGCTTTCTTATACAAAGTTATCAGTCCTGATAGTGACATGTTAATGGATTAGCTTCCTGTTATACTGACAATGATAGGGTGGTGTGGGGGTGTGATAAGCAGATTCAAAGGATATATTGATTTTGTACTACTATGCAACATCCTCTTGAGTATGTGTGTCCATTCCTTTGTTTTACAAAAGAGCACGTTTATCATGAACGGCTTTTTAAACCTCAGATCTTTAAACCTATGGCTTCAATGAACAGTTTTATAATAACAATGTATTAAATGACAATGATGAGTTTGTTGTGGAACGAGTGATGAGCCTACAAAGACGTATTCCCCCAGTCTGTAAATCCCCAAGGCGTTAAGGTCCTTTACAGCTACATGTAAGCTCACGTTTAGCCGTCTGTCCCACAGACACTATGAAACATAGAATAGCTGTTTCATACCAGTGTGTAAGGGCCTTAAGCCTGTTTTTATTTATTTATTTAATGGCCACCCAACGGCAATAGCTGTGGCTGCAAAATCAGCTTTTAGTCCTAGAGAAGTTTGTGGGAAAGCAGCTCTCTGACCTGTGTAAACACATGTAAGGTCATACTGAATAAAAATTGAAGTCTATTCTATAAATCTTGGTCATACTATTTTAAATTTTGTTAATGAAAAAACTAGAAAAGAAAGAAACTAATGGATGAGATGATGGTAGATATATCCACCTTTTTTACTGTCTATGGCTACGGGCCAACCCAAACAACAAGGTCTGGGGCCAAAAACTGCACTTTCTGGATTGGTCACTTGAGGCTGGTACCAAATGTGAACGCGTCTCCTTACAGTAGGCAAACTCCAGGCCTCTGGCCTCTGGCCAGCTCAAAAACACAGCTTTGATCTCTGTGGAGAGTTTCCCTCTTCATAATAGCTTTATGATGGGTGATTTTTTTGGTTTGGTTAATGCTGTGTGGTACTGACCGTCCAAGAAGTTTGTGCTTCAGAGTTGATGAGTGAAATTTTAGTGGTCTGCTAATACTTTTATTAGTATCAGCAGACTAATAAGCAGATATGTGTGTGTTTCCCCCCCCGGGGCTTATCTAGAAGCAGAAGTAAAGGAGAGTGGGTAATCATCAGGTGCCCAGAAACATGAGAAAAAAAACAAACTTTTGGCCTCTGAAGTCTTGGCCAGACCTCAAAATTTGAACTTCCTCAAAGTCCAAGTCACCATGTTTGATAAACAAGGTAAGATTTACATATTCCACCCTTTCAGCCACCACATCTTAAATTTGTTGAGCTTTTGATCGAATCGCAGGTTAAAAGATGATAGCGTTGTTTTTTAAATTCATCTGATCCCCTCTCCCACACTCCCTCCTCCCCTCCTCCTTCTTCTCTTCTGAACAGCTTTTATTTTGCTGCTCCATACATTATAATTTGTAAATTTCAGATGATCAAATGTTGGTCTAATTCAGATTTGTTTTATCCTGGAATTCATTTTTTATTTTTAAAAATTAAATCTGAAATATTCTGTTTACACAAATAGTCAGACCCTTTCATTTTCAGGTTTTTTTCCTTCTTATTTTTTCCTTTTTCTCCTGGAAAGAATTGTTCCTAACCACATTTGATGGGGGAAGCTGTTGCACACTCATTTTCAGGTGTCTCCAGAGACACTGGGTTTGACCCTTCTCTCTGTGCTCTCTGTCACCCACCCCCAACCGCTTATGGCAAATGGCTGCCCCCTTTCTCAGCTTGGTTCTTCTAGACATTTCTTCCTGTTGAATGGGAGATTTTCTTTTCCAGTGTCGCCAAGTGTTTGCTCATGGGAGGGTGGGAGGGTTGTCATCTGATTGTTGGAGCTTTCTTTTTACAGCTCCTAGAGGCGACTATTGTTGTGAATTCAACTGAATTGAATTCAGAGCCGGCCAGGTCACCCCCAGGATCCCAACAGAGTTTTCTGTAAGTCCTTCCTGTGGTTGTGGTGTGTTTCAGGTGGTTGTCTTGTTGAACTGCAAAACTTTGCTTAACCAGGACCTGCGATCCTTTGGAGAAATCCTTCCTTCTATCCTGAGTAGTCTCGCCTATTAAAACAAACCTCCAATGATGCTATGATGTGGTATTAATGATGTAATATGTTTATTTGTTTGTTTTTCCTTACGCAGGCTGTTAGGAATTTGCTGACAAATCTTTGAAAGGACTGAGTCATTGTGGTGTTTTTTTTTTGGCAGATTCCAGAGTACCACATGCCTTTTAGTGAGGATGAATTTCCTTCTTTATGTTCCAGTTTCCACAAAAAGAGATTCTTCAGAACCAGAATCCTTTATTAATCTGTGGGGAACATTGCTTCGTTTAGCTTCTGATCAAGGCACTTCATCACTAATCACAGTTTGGCTGGAAGATGCAGGAACACTGGTGGTGCTTCTTCCACTTCAGAATGATGGTCCTGGGCATTTTCACTCCTCCACAATATTCATCTGTCCTTTCCTGTGAGTTGTGCCTTGACACTTGTCATTTCCACATGAGTATAGGCAATTCTCTTGACTGATTGGCTTGATTTTCAGTCCAAGAAGCATTTCAAGGTCCACCTAGTGAAGCAGGATGCCCCAGAGCTCAAGTGTGAGTGTTTCAAAGGGTCAGAATTATGTATGTAAGTGGAATCATTCATTATTTTCTTTAAAAAATAATCTAACGAAGTGCTTAAAAAAATCCCTTTTCCAGTGTGAGTAAAAGAAATGAATTGAATCCATATTAAGCTAAGCCTGGAGCATAACAAGATATGAAAAACTTCAGAGTTTGGAAGCTATTCATCATATGCACCATATTTTTGGACCCTTTAGGTCACCCAGCCCCAGGGTGGAGAACAACCTGTTTTTTCTATGGAGACACAATAAACACAAACACAGAGACTGACAGGATATGGCCTAGGACACACATAGAAAAAGAGGGAACACAGTAATTTCTGCATGTACTCACACTCACATGAAAATGATTGTATACATGCAGAGTACACAGAGACAGAAGGTCGCCAGTTTAATTAGCCGTTAAGTCCCAGAACGCAGCCGATTTGGAAGCATCCTCCCCAGTAAACAGACTGCTTTTCTCCTCTCTCAGCAGTAGGTTTGCTCTACTTGTGGCTGATTTCATAAAGCTAAGACTAACGCTGGCATCAAGTTACAATTAATCCAAAATATATAGAGTGAACGGTGGGATACGGGGCTGTAGAAATGGAATTTGAGCTTTTGTAGTGCAAGGCAAAGAAAACGCAAACATACCCTGCTCAACCAAACTTTTTAGATCAATCTAAATTTCCACAAATTAAACTGTTTAATATGCATTTTATATTTGTGAGGTCATGACAGGTCATCACTACTTGAACATGTTGGAAATTTTGATGAAAATCTCTCAGTTTAATTTTATTTGATTTACAAAACTCTTGTGAGGTTATTTTAAACTTATCATAGAGTACTGCTCAAAATATTAAAGGATCACTTTAATCAGAGTTCAGCATCAAGTCCATTGAACCTTTGGGATAATGATGTGGTCAGTAAGTATCAGAGGGGGTGGTTTATCAGTTGCTTTGGTGTTCATGAAATTACCAACAGGTGCACTAGAGGGGCAACCATGAGACAACCCCCCCCAAACAGGAATGTTTTACAGCTGGAGGACACTCACATTTTCCCCTCCTCATCTTTTCTGACTGTTTTTCACTAGTTCTGCATTTAACTAGGGTCAGAGTCACTGCTGGTAGCATGAGGTCATACCTGGACCCTACAGAGGCTGCACAGGTAGTCCAACTCCTCCAGGATGGCACATCAATACGTGCCATTGACAGAAGGTTTGCTGTGTCTCCCAGCACAGTCTCAGAGCATGGAGGAGATTCCAGGAGACAGACAGTTACTCTAGGAGAGCTGGACAGGAGAAGGTCCTTAACCCATCAGCAGGACCAGGATCTGCTCCTTTGTACAAGGAGGAACAGGAAGACCTCTGCAGAGCTACAAAATGACCTCCAGCAGCCACTGGTGTGAATGTCTCTGAGCAACCAACCAGAAACAGACTTCATGAGTCAACGTCCTCTAGTGGGCACTGTGCTCACTGCCTGGCACCGTGGAGCCTGATTGGCATTTACCATAGAATACCAGAATTAGCAGGTCCACCACTGGAGCCCTGTGAGAGCAGGTTCACCCTGAGCACATGTGAGAGATGTGAAAGGGTCTGGAGAAGCTGTGGAGAACGTTATGCTGTAACATCACTCAGTGTGACCGGTTTGGTGGTGGGTCAGTGATGGTCTGGGAGGCATATCAATGGAGAGACACACACAGACCTCTACAGGCCAGGCAATGGCACTGAGTTGCTGCAATAAAATTTCGGCAAGATTTTTTTATTTAATATGATCTGAAATTAGTAACTGAGCCCAGAAACTCATCAGAAAAGTGTTTCCAGAGCTCAAGTCAGAAAGTTCTTTTCTCACAGACTTCTAATGGATCAAAAGTCTAGCTATCACTATCTGGAGGCCTTCAGGTAGAACGCAGGTTTTAGATACTTCAGCATTTGCATCACTTTTTAGACCTAGAACCTGCATCCATGTTTCATACTGTCTACGATGTCATCAAACCAGCAGCATAACAAAAACTCCAAATGAGGAAAACAAACAAACAAAAATAATTTTATTTGATATAATAATATCAAATAATAATAATTTGCTTTTAACAATGTTAGCAGGCAAGATAGGTTTAGCCAGCTAAGCCAGCTGCTTTGTTGTGTATAGCACTAGTTGCTCAAATAAGCAGGTGAGCTAAAGTTAGCCAACATTGGTCAAGAGAAAACTAATTTTATGTAACACAGTGTGACATAATAATACAGGACAGTCATACCTCATCAGTGTTCTGGTTGATGCTAGCTTGCACTTGCACCCAGCTCATGCCCCCACCACCTGTGCACAAACATGAGCAACAGACTACTGACTGCCATTATTACCAATGCTTTTCTGAATCAGAACAATACATTTCATTGTAGACCTGCTATATTGGTATCATGAATGGACAACAATGACTGAAGGTGCTATTAACATTCAGTATTAGCACCATGAGGTCACTGGTCAAATCATCTGTGTGTGAGCTTAGATACTGGAAGATGTGGCTGGGCAAAAACATCAGTCAGTCACTGCCTTTACCCATAAAAACTGAGTTAATTTTAACAAGTTAAGCTAAAAATATAAGTGAACATAAACCTTTAAACTACCAAGGACAGGAAATATAGCCTTTATGTGTGATGCTGCATGGCTGACTTCTCATCATAAACACAGAAAATCTGTTTATACGTACAAAACAAACGTTTCCTGATGTAAATGAGATTTGCAAATCTATTTCACATCAGCAAAATAATTGTGTTGTTTTGCATTCCTGCACATATGGAAACACTTGCATTTATTTATGGATTTTTCAAATCTCCCTCGATGGAAAAAGGCTGCAATTTATCCACACATATGATTTTTCACACTAAATTTATTTCAACTAAAAGCATTTGCTGACATCATTTCACATTTTGCATGCATTACTTGTAGCCAATACATTAAACATAGAAAATACAGTTTGCTCTTGAAATAAAGGGACAGCGTCCTGATTCAGTGAGTTCTGTAAAGACACTTCTGAGGAATTCAAAACACTACCAGGGTATTTTTTTACGTGCCTAAAACATGGAAAGCATAAACACAGGCAGGAAACAGGAGACACACACATACATACACACATTGATTTTTAATAATGGTGTCAACAGAAGCTGTGGTGATAGTGATGTATGGGGGTAGGACCTACAGAGGCCAAAGCAATGACCTCTAAGCCAATGCGAAGAAGGCTGCGTGACCTTTGGACCAATCACAGCACTTCCAGGTCAAATGTGGCCCGAGGGCAAGACTGAGACAGTCTGTCCATCTGGAAATTAATGGATGGAGAGGAAATAGGAGGCATGGAGAAAGAAGGAAAGAGAGTTCCTCCTTCTCTTTTTAATTACTAATGCAGTAGTAAATAATAAGGTGTAGCTGTTGTGTTTATTTATCATGTTTATCATTATATAAACATTTGTTCCTAAAAGCTCCTGAACAGCAGTAAGATGGAAGGCTTGGAATTCATATAAAATGTATGTAAAATATAAATATTTATTTATAAATATTAGAAAGATTTATTTCATTCATCTATTGGAAAAATGTGATTGCACGTGTTCTTATGTTCAGTCATGTTCACAGTAGCATTGAACACACACACCTGTGCTGTCAGTGCAAAAGCAGAGCTGCGGTGTAGTTTTACATGTAAATTACGTTAAAAGTTCAAAATAATTCAGTTCATTCATGGACCCTGCCACTGAGCAGGAGACTTTCACCATCACAACCATGTGTTAAACATTACAACCAATCAGAGGGGGCAACACACAAACGCACAACACTCGTATAGATCGAGCGGCTGAATCAAGGTAGGTGGACTGCAGCATGGTCAAAGTGATGGATAGGAAATAACACACACACACACACACACACGCACACAAACACAGGTCTTTTTATTTACAGCTACTGTCAGGTGACTGAGATTGATTATAAATGAACACTAGCTCATGATTAGGTTCAACATGATGGTGCAAGTTTGTGCGTGTCTGTGTGGGTGCGTGTGCAACATTTACCTCTGTGTTGTAGGTTGATTAGATTCAAGTTTATGACGAGAATAATGACTTGCAGTAGTGTGTGTGTGTGTGTGTGTGTGTGTGTGTGTGTGTGTGTGTGTGTGTGTGTGTGTGTGTGTGATTTATGTGGGTAATACAGCTAATTACAACCACTTGTTAATGGCTGAGGTCTGCATCTCATCTTATGCAGTTTTACACACACACACACACACACACACACACACACACACACACACACACACACACACACACACACACACACACACACACACACACACACACAATCATCATCATCATGTGGATGTGCTCAGGTTTCTGTATTGTTTATAATATTCTTCTATTCAAATGTTTTCAAATGTTTTTAATTGCACTTTGTTTGGAAATGTACTGTGTAAATAAAGTTATTATTTAATCTTGATTATACATCATCATCCTCTTCATCCATCTGTTATGTCAGCGTTACGTGTTAAGTGCTGAGCTGTGCAGACCCCTCAAACTCTGAGGCCTCTGGTAGCAGCTTGAAGAAGGAGACGTGCATCCTGGAGGACGAGTTTGAAAAGTTCAGAAGTACTGTGACACAGACAGCTGGGGCAGCATATCAACCCTACATTCAGCTCGGGTCATTTGGCCCTCCTGTATTTATGATACAATGTATTTTTCAGGGAAATGTACTTTTGAAATTATCCTGTGGAAAATGAATCTGAAAATGCTGAACTACCACCTTCCCATGGGCAGTTTTAGGAGAACGTTTCCATAGAGTTGCCTCCCCCAAGAACAAAGGAGAATCAGTGCTTAGCCTGAGTCTTCCTGGTTAGCAGTACAGTAGACAGCCATGAAGCTCTTATTGAGCTGATGACATGCACTGATTGTACTTTGTCTTCGTCATCTTAGCACATCATCAGCCTTCAGCTTAGCAGTTTAGAAGAAGAGAGCTCAGCATTATTCATTCCTTAACTGTCTGCTCTGATGGTCACCTGTTTCTGCCTTTGTTTACTTTTTTATTTATTTTATTATATTTTCATTCTCAAACCAAACACGGGAGTTTGCACTGGTGGGTAGAGTGTGATATAAAAATAAAAGTGGGACATTTTTTGTCTGCTTATTTGTTTGGGTTTTCCCCCACAGGAACCAGAGCGCTTCTATTCACCCTGAAACTGTTAGAATATTTATTCCTTTATTGTTGTAACATTTATGTAATAACTGTGAACATCAGCTACACAAGTTCAGAATCTAAATATATAACCAAAGTATTTACATGAATATTGCACCATATTTTTAATGAAATTAATATGCACAGTAATCTCAGTCTCGTGCTTTCCTCCTCAGACACAGGTGAGCCAATCAAACACAACAATACAAATGATGTAACATGTCAGAATATATCCTTCTTCCACTTAGTGCCCTGTTGACCAGCTGTGCTATTTCACTTCAGTCATTAATATGAAATCACCTCAAATTTTAACAGCACAAAAGCAGTCAGTCTGTTAGTGATGGTCAGGTTAGGGTTGATCTTTTCACTCACAAGAATGGCTGCTGCTCTCTGTCAGCCTTCACTGCAGCACTTCAGGGTTTCGAACTGCAGACAGCAGCTCTGTGCATAGCTGCAACTTACCGGGGTGAAAGAAGAAGCTGGACAGCTCTCCTTTGTAGGGAATTCTGACGTCAACAACCAGGCGAGTGGTTGGCTCACAGAAATATTTCAATTATTTATTTGTTTTAGTTTCCTGACTGCATTTCTCTTTCATGTACTTAACAGCAGTTTTCACTCTGAAACAGCTGTGCTTAGTGGCTTAATAAAAAGCTGAACCTGAGCAGTTTCAGCTCAGCTGTCACAGGACTGCGAGCGCTAAAAGTGAAAGTTTCTGATGTGATTTTTAATTGAGCTGTGGACACATTTAAAGATGCAACGCTGAAACTCAGAGGGGGGCATAATAATTATCTAACGGGGACAGGGATGTGTAGACCACACCCCAAAGTGTGCTGATATCTCTTCAACACAGTAGTTAGACATTTCAAATAAAACATAACTGCAATATGTTTTTGAGGCATAGTTAGTTACAGTAATACACATTCAGTACCTCTAAAAAGTGGCACCAAAAGTACTGGGTCAGGTAAAACAAAAAAATTAAAGTTTCAGCTAAAGTGCAGCCTACGACATATTTACGGCAGACAGCAAGCACTTCTTCACATGGCCACTAGATGTCCTTAACAAAATCTGTGTTGTTCAGTGTTTATTACAGTGGATGGTCACAACCTACAGACTGCTGCCAGGTAGATGTGTATGGCATTCTTTCTAACATCACTGGGCTGAATAACACCAAATGAAGTATCAATTTCAATCAAGTGAAAACAGTTTGTGGTTTAAAATATATTTAATACTTCTCAGTCTACAGTTCTTAGTATACACATTGCTAATATTCCATCTCTCCAGCAGAAAGTCTTAAAATTGTTTCAGAAATTCAGATCAGTCCTCTCCATAAAAGTGATTCGTCAGAGACACTCGGTCACCTTCAGAGTTCAGGGTCTTTGTTACCCTGTCTACACACACACACACCAGACTTCACTGTGAGGTGGCGCAGCTCCCACACACTCCACCCAGCTGCCATCAAATGTCAGTCAAAAGTCTGCCATGACCAATCAGAAAGGCCTGTCACTCCCCTTTTGTCCTGGATACCCTATGGTTATTTTTTAGACAAGCAGAACAGACAACCATTCACACAACTGTGTGTGTGTGTGTGTGTGTGTGTGTGTGTGGGTGAATGCCACTGTGACAGTCACTGAAAAGCACTGCCAACCACATGATCAAAGCAGATCGAGGCGCCACAGTTGTCCAAACAACATGGAGCAACGTCATGGTAACAACATCACAAGAATTTTGACGGTTTTCCATAAAAACGCTGCCGTACACACACGGACTCAGTGCCAACGATTATACACCGTTTTGACTTTTCCTCACAGTTCCACTGCTGTAGCTGAAATCACAGACTTGCAGCTGGTTAGCAGAGGATGAGGTCCCAGAAGAGCCAGTCTCACTGCAGTCTGTAACACCAGCCCAACTTTCAAACCACACCTGTATTCATTTCCATGCAACGTAGCTTCTTTGTCATCAGACATGGCATCCTTTATTCATTTTGATTGTACTGTCAGATGGAGGCACCCACACCTTACAATACGCTCTGGTATACATCCTGCATCCACTGATATTTTCACACAGTGGACCAAACAGTCTTCCTGCCTCTGGTGGTCTTTTGAAGCAGGCCAAGTTTCCTTCAGATCAAAGCCATGTTTGCTTCTTCAGCTTGCATGGCAACATGGAAGAATTAACCAGTTTCTCCCAACACATGACAAACTTGAGCTGAGATCTGTTGACATCCTGGGTCCAGCTCAACCTGTAAGACCCCGTAGATCCTACAGACGGCTCTTTTCTTTGTTTCTTTGAGTGGTGGGCCGCACTGCTGGTCAGTTCTAATTTTCTCCACACAAGGAAGTGTTCCACTTTTCCCCCTCACAAACTTTGTTTATGCTTCTTACTAGTAATTGCAGCCTTTGATGTGTATTTTTCCCACCATCCAGTAACTGGCAGAATGGGTTTATGTTTCAGAAGATTTATAGGGTATAAAACTTGACTCTGTGTTGGTGAGCGAATGGCCAGAATGTAATGGTAACAGCAAATTAAAAATGTATCCATGCCCAGTTATAATAAGGTGCACCCAAGCCTCACAGCACACCATTTCCTCTGACTTAGTTAGCGCTGGGTCAGAGAGCTGTGCTTTATCTGACTTTACTTTTTCAAATCCAAATTTCTCACAGTTAATATTTCAGAGAACAACACCCTGCAGAACACCCTGCATGCTGGATAAAGTGGACGTGCTTCAGGACACCACTGCATTTAAAAATAAAAATCATACAATTCAAATAGTTACAGATCTGACATTCAGCCGTATACTGTCTTTGGGCTTGTGTGTGTTTATATGAGCTGTGTGTTATTTTAAGTGTTGTTCCTGGCTTTTTGCACCACCTCGTGGTTAATAAATAAATTGCAGCAAACAAAAACAAAAAAGAAATGACCAAAAAGACAATCCTGCATGGCTTCCTTGCAGTATTTATTATTCATTTGTAAGTGATTTTTAAGAAATGGTCAGTGGAAATGCTATCATTGCTGAATCTGTGTACGCAGCTATGTAAGTAAACTGATGGTTTGTGCTAGCAGTGAATTATTTGAAAACTACAAAATGAGCAAATGACTTTAATTAGTAAAATTTGACTAAGAAAACACATGAAACTATTAGTTTAAAGAAGAAAGAAAGAAAGAAAGCAGCAGAAGTGAATTTCCAGGATCAATCATCTCAGGATCTCCTGACCTGAAACAGTGTTTCAAAGCTGACGCCTGGACTCAGCCACAGTCTTTGAATCGACCAAATGATAAATAAATGAATTTGAATCATTAAAATTAGACGTCACTGTAGGCACCATACTTTTCTTTTTGTGGTACTGAAAGACAATACATAAATAAACACACACACACATATATACATACATATATAAGTACATACACGCATAATCAAAGATTCTTTGCTGTATTTCATCCAGATCACTTTCCTGCTTTCTGGCTCCATCACCTCCACCCCTTCCTCCCTCTCCGTCTATTTATCAGCAGCCTGTCTCTACATGTTTACGTTCACACTGGGATAAATGGTTTTTCTGCTGCTAATTGTGGCTGTGTGTTTTTCTGTTGGCTGGTTTTGTGTTTCTCCAATCAGAGCTCTGAGATCCTGCATGGAACTTGTTTGTTTTTTCAAGCACAGGGGTATCATTTATAATGTGTGTGTGTGTGTGTGTGTGTGTGTGTGTGTGTGTGTGTGTGTGTGTGTGAGCTCGTTTGTCTGCATGACCCAGTTTTTGATATCTCGTGGGCCTAAATTGTGCCCCATGTTCAAAATATAGTAAGTATTTACAGCTCTGTGCGTTTCAAGGGTAGAATTACATTTAAATGCAGGAATGTGTCAGACACACCGGTTTAAGGTAATATTTAAACTACAGAACCCTGATTTCATGATGAGGTTGGCAAGAAAAATGCACAGCCAAAGTAGTAAATTATGTGTAACAAGCAGTAGGTGTGTGTAGCTCCATGAAGTCAGGAGTGTTTCATGTGAAGGTGGAATGATTTTTTTTTTAATATTGAGTTATTCATCTTGTGGAGATCTGTAGCCAGATGGTGGCATAAGAGGCCCCTCTGTTTCTTCCAGCCAGGACCTGGGCTATATTTATTTAGTTTGTATTTAAGGCAGCACAGCAGTATGAAGGCCCTCCTTTCGCTTCTCACTGAGGAATGATGGGAGTTCAGGTATGAGGCCGGTTGTGGTCCGTTGTGGCAGGCGTGCTGACAGGTCTGGATCGCTACAGTCTGTAAAGATCGTGATTTTGGCTGCTTCTGCTGCTGATCACGACTCATTGTGGCTGTTAGAGTGAACACACCACGTAGAACCTGATTTAAAACCTTTAGACAGACACTGACACCGAGTGTGAAAGTAAAAAAACAACAAGCTCTCCACAGATCTCTGCTGTGTCTGTACAGACACCAGATCTTCTGATCTCCTCTGACCATTTTGACCTTGACAAACAAATGAACAAGCTCCAGGTAACTGTTTATTTTACTGATATGAGAAAGGTATTGATCTTCTCTTTTAACTCTCAGTCAATTTGCCAAATTTCAGCAGGTATTTGGTGGGAACATCTGGGAGTCTCCAGGGATTTAACTGGGGTCTCTCTTGGTTGCTGTGGAGATCTCTGGAGGTTTCTGGAAACTGTGGCTGCCTGCTGTTGTTGGCAGTGACTCTTCTGCTGTCACTTGACTCCTTATGGTGTCACAGGCTTGACGTTTTGAAAGCGCTAATTAATTTTTACAGCCAGGGTCCCAGCTGGAAAGTGCTGTAGAAAAGTAACATAATTACATTTCCACATCACATTAAAGGAGAGCGTTTGCAGACTGAACATTTGGCCATGCAGAGACAAGCCCAATGGAAAGCTGAAACATCATCTAGTCTCATGTTGCTTCAGGAATGGGGTTATGTCATGACCAAACATTACGATACCGCAGCAAACAGAGACAGAACAATCAGTCACAGTCAGAGCTCCTAAAGCATTTAATCAGTCTTGACGCCCTGCTCGCACTGTAAAATAATGTTGTCTAAAGTTGCGTTGACTCATCGGACCTTTAGCCAGAAAATGAAGTCAGGCAGAAAAAGAAGAAACAGAAACTTCATTCATTTATTTTTTTATCCCTTTACTGGACGGATACAGAGATACATCAAGGACTTCCCATAGTGCTGCTTTGCTTACATACCGAGCAGCAGAACCAGTACATGAGCAGCATTTAGGATAAGCCATGTGATCAGAGTTGGCCAAATGTAATCCCTCATTATACTAACTGATAAAAAAAGCATTACTTTGCTATTTACTTAACAAAGACTAAATGACAAATATGTAATTGTAACCTGTGAGCTATCTTAACGATGAGCTAGTGCAGGAAGCGGCACTCCTGAAGTCCTCACAGTGAAACTCTCCGTCCACTTGGCCTTCCAACAGCCGAGCAAACTTGGAATCAGGATATTATTGCATTTGCCAGGATCAGCAAATCCACCCTACAAGACAGACAGAGCAGCAGAATTTGAACAAGAAATAGAGATTTTTATTGGATATAGTAATGTAAGACTTAAAAAAAGACACAATAGTTTGCAAGACTTGAGCTTTTGGAAATTTATTTTTACAGATTCTGGAGAAATATTTCTTCACTTTTCATGTAAAATCTAGCAAAAAAACAAAAAACAGTCCTTTACTTCAATCGCCTTATTTATGCTCAACAAAGTGATGAAAATGGATGAGTATGGATACTCCACCCCACTGACACACACACACACACACACACACACACACACACACACACACACACACACACACACACACACACACACACACAGAGTGTGTGAGAGAGAGAGAGAGAGAGCATTGCCCGCCCATCTCTCTCACCAATGTTAAAGCTATGTCTCTTTATCAATTTGCATCCCTCCCTCTCTCTCTCTCTCTCTCTCTCTCCCACATGCATACTATGTCTCTCTCCCCTTCAGTCATCAACCCACACTGGTGATGTCACAGCTTAATTAACCAATCACCAGGAGGCCCGTCTATCACTGTCACAAACTTGGCCAATCAGTTGCCATATTCAAATTCCCTGCGAGCCAATTGCAGCAGGCCTGCCTGTGTTGATTTGATATAAAACAAGGAAAGAGAGCCTCCTAATGTGTGTGCATGTGTGTGCATGCTGTACACACATTAGGACAGTGTGACACGTATTTCATGAATGAAGGAAAGTTCAGTGGATGTTCTCAAACAGAAAGTATAGGAAGGTGAGAAAGTCTGGCCCATGTTTGTCTTATTGAGCAGTAGTGTCTCTCTGTCTTTGTGTATGTATATATTCTCCTCTACAACACACAGACACACACCTCAGTGCCAAATCGAACTCATTCAAAAATAAAATGTCTGTAAAAGGCAGCTCCCCTGCTCTAATGAAACCCAGGCCAGCTGAGAGAGATGATGATGATGTGAATGCTGATTTTTTTGTTCCACTACTGAGTGGAAAAAAACACACATTCACACACATTCATTGCATTACAGACTTCCCACCCTTTAAGATTTTCTCTCTGAGAGCATATTTTCCATCTCTCTGTATTCATGAAGCACTCTGCATTTCATCTCAGCATCAGCAAATGTGCTAAGTACACGAAATCATTCACATTCCAACTACATACAGTGCAAAGGCAGAATGTACTGAGTGTTTCTTCTTATTCACCTCTTTTCACTCTGTTTATACCCCACTCTGCATTTAATCATTAGAGCCACCCCTTTATTTCTTTATATTTTGTTTCCAAGAAGACTTTTCTGGTAACTGTTAGGCGGGTCTTGAGCGATAGTTTCAGTCCAGTCCTTCTACCTGATCATTTTCAGAAGAATGTTTGTTGTTTAAGGATGAATCCTTCAAATTTAAAAAGGCACCAGTGGGGTTTCTATACATACCAGACAACTTAGCAAAGAACAAATTTTAAATTGTATCTTTAGACACTTTTTTTATCGACAAAACAAAAACACATAATTTGTTCCAATTTCTTTGGTTGAATCGATAAAAAATGCCAAAGCCTGTACAGTTTGACAGGCATAAAAAAGTATTTTTGCACCAGTAGGATTTTGAGTGCATCACAGTACAGAAACAGCACTAGTGAAGGCTATGAATGGTCCTCTTAAGACCTCCCACAGTGGACTTATCTCTGTGCTTGTCCTGCTAGACCTCAATGCAGCATTCAGTACTGTTATATTTTATATGTTAACATGTATGTTATATTTCACTACAGCAATTGGAACACCCAGTTGGTATTAAAAAAACATTATACATGTTTCCCTTAGGCAGTATCATTAGAAGGCATAGCGTACCATTGCTATGTAGATGATACTCAGCCTTATCTGTCCATGAAGCCAGATGACACACATCAATTTGTTAAACTGCAGGAATGTCTTAACCCATAAGAGCCCACACACATTTCTCTTTTGAGAAAAATTTATAAAGACTTTCAAAAATCTTTTAAACTACAAACTTTCCTTGACATGCGAAACTGTGACACCGGCGTCACTGTGGGTTCTTATAAAGGCCTGGATGACCTCTAATTTCCTGCTTCTAAATTCATTCAGATCTTAGAAACATGGTGTCTAACCAGCTAATTCCTCTGGATGGCATTACCTTGGCCTCCAGTAACACTGTGAGGAATCTTGGCGTTGTACATATACATACACATATACAGTGCACATACTAAACAAATATAAACATATAAACAAATCCTTCTCCTCACACACAAGGTCATAATCAGGCCCCATCTTATCTCAAAGACCTCATAGTCCCATATCACCCCAACAGAGCACTTCTCTCTCAGACTGCTGGCTTACTTGTGGTTCCTAGGATACTTAAGAGTAGAATGGGAGGCAGAGCCTTCAGCTTTCAGGCCCCTCTTCTGTGGAACCAGCTCCCAGCTTGGATTCAGGAGACAGACACCCTCTCTGTTTTTAAGATTAGGCTTAAAACTTTCCCTTATGATCAAGCTTATAGTTAGGTCTTATAGGGTGGTGAACACAGTGTCAATGCAGTAAAAGGATGCCTGGATAGAAAAGCCCACCACAGAACTCTATCAGTCATGGATCGGCCTCCTCAGAGCCTGGACCACATCATTACTGAAGGAGTGTGGCATCACTTTGACAGACAATGGACCAAAAGAGCTTTGGAGTGTAATTCAAGAAGTCTGGAGAACTTCAAAATATGAAGAAATGAGGGGTGGCTCAAGACTTTTTCACAGTACTGCAAGAGATGACAAAGCCACCTGTTTCCACTGTACTACTTGGAAACAGTACACGATGAATGTGATGACCAGTGTAAAAGCTGTTATGATATGTATTCAGACATACTAGGGCACTGTAATTATGATGACATTCAGAAATTACAAAGTGTTGCTGATGGTACGACAATCAACGATAAAACAGACAAACCTGCCCCACATTGTGAGGTGTGCGCTCTGGGCCAAAGCAGCTGGAGCTGGTGCACACAGATCCAGCAGATGACTCAGAGGCAGAGACAGATTCAAGTTAGTGTTGCCATTCACTGGTGATTACTCCAGTGCAGTATTTGTGTACTTTCTGAAAAATAAGAGTGACACACTATAAGCAACAGTAAGGTTTCTGGCTGATACAACATGGGCAGAATAATTTAATCAGATCTGACAGTGGAACAGAGTTTATGTGCAGGATTATGAAGTTCTTCTCAGCAAAAATGGGACCAGGCATGAGACTTCAGCACCACATCAAAATAGTACTGCTGAGCAAAATTGGTGCTAATAATATGCACGTTACCTAAGGAGCTGTGGACCTATGCAGTGCAGACAGCAGTTGTAGTGAGGAACACATGTTTTAACAAATGCACAAAACAGACACCATATTTGATGGTAACAGAAGGCCAAACCTTCCAGCCCAGCCTGTATGGTCTACTATCCTAACAGTGGGAAAGTGTGGACGCGTGGAGAGACAGAGACAAACTTACATGAAGCCAGGTGATGATGACAGGTTTTAGATACAGGACAAGGCTAACAAGACCAGACAAAACAGTCATGTGAGTACAGGACATGCTCATACTCGGGACCAGATTCCAGTAACCATGCCTGAGGTGAACAGCCAGTCACAGGAGCGTGAGGCCACTCGTGACACTATATGACACCCTTCCAGAGTGAGGAAGAAGCCAGGATATTTAAAGGAATTTGTAGCTGGTGAGATGAGTGATAATCAGATACTGACTAACATACATTATTGTTATAGAGTAAGAATATTGTTAACATTCAGGGAAGCTGTAACCTCAACTGACTTGTAGAAATGGGTCAGCGCAATGATGACAAAATACAATCACTGAGAGAAAATGACACGTTTACCTTAACCATCCAACCAAAGGTAAGAGTCTTGGGGGGGTAGATGGGTATAAGCAATCATAAACAATGTTGATGGATCTGACAAATACCACACATGATATGTCACCAAAAGATACAGTCAGAAGATGGTAGACTATGATGAAACATTTTCTCCTACTGTGAACAAGAAAACAGGATTTTTACACCAGATGGACATAAAAGTGCCTGACATAAACCAACAGATCGTGACGTATACACGGACCAAACAGAGGGTTATAAAGGGGAATCTAAGTGTATGAGCTAAAAAGGTCAAAACAATCAGGCAGAAATCTTGATAATGTGGGTGGATGATGTGGTCTTTGCTCCCAGCCATCAAAATGCACACAGCAAAATTTGACTGAAACATTTCCTGGTTATTGAGTTTGACCAGAGTGAGAACTGTGTAAAAATGTCACAGACAAACTATGTGGAAACAACACTTGAGAGGTTTGACATGCAAGGTGTTAAAACTGGAGCGACACCTTGTGAGCAAAAACTAAACCATGCCGATGGTGCAGAAATGATAAGCGAGTAAGCTGTCAGTATTTTACTGAAGCGGAATACGTGGCGTTAGCTGCAGCTCTACAGGGGCGTCTGTACCTGGTGCAGCTGTTAGAAGGCATCGATGGATAGCGACATGTACCACCTAAAGTTTATGAAAAATAGCAGGTTAAAAGTGTTGGCAGATATGCAAGCATGCTGACATAAAGTCTCACTTTATAAGATCAGCTGTGAATGATGGAAAAATACATTTGGGTTAATCTGAGATGAGACTGTAGCAGATGTGATGACAAAACCTGCCACAAGCTGATTAAGTATGAAAAGTTCATGTTTGAAGAAAAACCATCATGTGGGGTGATGAGACCTCACTATCTGTTCCCAAAATATGAATTATGAGTTTAAACAACCACTGATTCCTGAAAATCCTCCCATGTTCAGAGCAGAAATCTAGCTTAAACACATCTGAGTTATTAAATCCACAGTTTATAAATAGGAACATAAATTAATTATTAGCTGAAGTGAAACAGTCCCACATGCACGTTTAAATGAGTCACTTTCCTAAAGAAACAACATAAAAACTCAGCGGGATCTCAAGCAGAAGCTTTAACTCACTTCACTCTGACATCTGGTTCCAGGGAAAAATAACATGGGACAGACGAGTAAATCAGGCCTGTGTGTTTACACAGCATGGACTGAAATAAGCTGTGAAAAATTATTTGAAAGCAATATAGAAACCCTGAGAGTCGCACTGTATTATAGTCCAGACAGTCTATGATGAATTGTCACCTTGAGCCTGGCTTTCAGTGTTTTCCTTTATACAAATGATTTCCAACTTCAGCATATAAAGAAAAGGTAAATGGACTAGTTCTTATAGAGCGATTTTCTACTCTAGCTGAGCACTCAAAGCAACGTGTACAACATGTTTGCATTTACCCATTCACACCCATTCATACAAGCACTTCCTTCTAAGTGCTTTTATTGTCTAACTTTCACACACATTCACACTCCGATGGCTGCATCAGAGAGCAACTTGGGGTTCAGTATCTTGCCCAAGGATACTTTGGCATGCAGACCGGAGCAGGAATCAAACCTACAAGCTTCAACGGCTCAGACTCAACAGACTATCAACACCAGCTGAACAAAGCTTCTGTGGTTCGATATGCAAAATGATGCCATCTGATAACTAAACTAAATGTCAAACCTTTGGTGTACACAGGGGACAGGAAGACGTGCTGTCATACTTCTCACTCTAAAGTGTATAAAGCACTTTGAGTGCTCAAAGTATAGCAGAAAAGCACTATATAAGAACCAGTCCATTTACAGTCACTGGGCACTGTAAACCACGTTAGTGTCATAGCACATGAAAGACACTCGTCTTAGCAGATCTAAATCTTAATATCTTGTTCCAGCCTGGTAAACTCAGTCAACATACAGCTTTACAACAATGACAGACAAGTCACACTGGATAATTAACAAACAATGGCACAGCTACTTCAAAGTTAATATGGAAAAAAAAAATCTAAATCATTATCATGAGAAAAGCAAAAAAACAATTATCTATAAATGGCAACCAACAGAACCTTTTCTGACTAATCGTACTAAATTGTTTAGCCATCAGCACCTCAGCAGCACCTATAATTCATTTTCCATTGAGAGAGGAAGTGAACTTCCATCCCTCTGACTGTATTTGCATTTATATATGTACAGTGCTGTGAAAAAGTATTTACCCCCTTCCTGATTTCTTATTTTTGTCACACTTACAACAAATGGGGGACAAAGATTACCTGAGTAAAAACCAAATGCAGTTTTTAAATGATGATTTCATTTATTAAGAGAAAAAAAAGCTATTCAAACCTACCTGCCCTGTGTGAAAAAGTAACTGCCCCAAAAACATACAACTGGTTGTGCTACCAAGAACTGCAATTAAGCCTTTGCATAGCTGGCAATGAGTCTTTCACATCACTGTGGAGGAATCTGGCCCACTCTTCTTTGCAGAATTGTTTTAATTCAGCCACATTGGAGGGTTTTCGAGCATGAATGGCCTGTAAAGTCACTGACGTCTATCAAACCATTTCAAAGGCTTTGAGACTCCAGCAGACCACAGTGAAAGCCATTATCTGCCAGTGGAAACAACTGGGAACAGTGGTGAACCTTCCCAGAAGTGTCCAGCCTACCAAAGTTATTCCAAGAGCGCACTGATGACTCAGCCAGGAGGTCACAAAAGAACCCAGGACGGCATCTAAAGAACTGCAGGCCTCACTTGTCTCAGTTAAGGTCAGTGTTCATGGTTAAACAATAAGAAAGAGATTGAGCAAAAAGGTATCCATGGGAGAGCTGACACACACACACACACACACACACACACACACACACACACACACACACACACACACACACACACACACACACACACACACACACACATCTTTATGAGGGCAGCACAGTGGTGTGTAGCACTGGTGCCTCAGTAAAAATGCCCGGGGGCCTTTCTGTGTGGAGGTTGTATGTTCTCCCTGTGCCTGCGTGGGTTCTCTGTGGGTACTCCGGCTGCCTCCCACAGTCCAAACACATGCAGTTACTGGGGTAAGGTTAATTGGTGATTCTAAATTGCCCATAGGTGTGAATGTGTGTGTGAATGGCTGTCTGTCTCTCTGTGTTAGCCCTGAGACAGACTGGTGATCTGTACAGAGTGTACCCCACATCTCACCCTATAACAGCTGGAACAGACTCCAGACCAGGATGGATGGATGGATGGAAGGATGGATGGATGGACGGAAGGAAGGATGGATGGATGGATGGATGGATGGGCAGCACGGTGGCGTAGTGGTTAGCACTGCTGCCTCACAGTTAGAATACCATCTGGAAGGCCTGGGTTCGATTCCACCTTGGCCCAGGCCTCTCCCTCTCTCTGTGTGGAGTTTGCATGTTCTCCCCGTGCTTGCGTGGGTTTCCTCTGGGTACTCTGGTTTCCTCCCACATTCCAAAGACATGCACTTACTGGGGTTAGGTTAATTGGCTAATCTAAATTGCCCATAGGTGTGAATGAGAGCATGAATGTGAGTGTGAAAGGTCGTCTGTCCCTCTGTGTTGGCCCTGCAACAGGCTGGCGACCTGTTCAGGGTGTACCCTGCCTCTCGCCCTATGACAGCTGGGATAGGCTCCAGCCCCCCCCGCGACCCTTAACAGGATGTGCGGAAGCGAATGGATGGAAGGAAGGAAGGAAAGGTGGATGGACGGACGGATGGATGGATGGACATCTTTATGATCACCAAGACTTGAGAAAACATTCTGTGAACTGACACAACAAAAATGTAACTTTTTGAAAGGTTTGCGTGCCATTACATCTGCCATGAAACTAATACTGCATTTCATTAGCAACAGTCAAACATGGAGGTGGTAGTGTGATGTCTGGGGCTGCTTTGCTGCTTCAGGACCTCGATGACTTGATTGTATGGAACGATTAATTCTGAGCTCTATCCTGAAGAAGCCATCAGTTCATACCCTGAAGCTCAGGCACACTTAGGTTATGCAGCAGAACGATGATCTCTGGCCTTCAACCCAGCATGAGACATTGATCTTACCTGTTTTAATGTATTACAGTTTTTATTTATTTATTTATTTTTAAATGATTGCTTTTTTTCTCTCTCTTTTACTCATTTGGTGTACAGCACTTTGTATTTGCTGTGGCTTTTTAAAGTGCTTGATAAATAAAGCTTGATGATGATCTGAAAATACACCAGCAAGTGTTGGCGCATGTGATTGTGCACATGAACAATAGTGGGTCACAACTACTTCCAGGGGACTCCGCCCACTGCGGTGTAAATACCTGGGTCTCTCCACCTTTTGGTTTGAGAACTGAAGAAGCCTTTCAGATGAGAGATGAAACATCTTCAAGAAACAAAAAGAAGTCCAGTCGCTCCTTTTCAAGCTCCAGAGACGACTATGACCTGGAGAACCTACACAGACACCAGCAAGTCCAGCTCTGAGTGGTTAAAAAACAAAGACAAAATAAGAGTGGGCCAGAACTGCTCCACAGAGATTGAAAGACTCATTAGCAGTTGTTTCAAATGCTTCCTGCTGCTTTTGGGGTGGCTGTAGCTCAGGAGGTAGAGAAGGTCATCTACCAATGTGTGCTGTATAACCGCTTTGAGTGCTCAGACAGAGTAGAAAAGCACTATATGAGAACTAGTCCATTTACCAATCGGACTGCTCCAGTCTGCATGCCAGAGTATGCTTGGGGAAGATACTGAACCCCACGTTGCTCTCTGATGTCTCCACTGGAGTGTGAATGTCAGATAGAAAGCGCTTAGATGGAGAAAAAAGTGACTGAATCAGTATGAGTGGAGGTGAAAGAGGTGTGTTGTATAAAGAAAAGGGGGGAAAGGACAAAATTGATGTTTTGTAACTGAATCATAAAACCTTTTTATGAACAAGTATTTAGTAAGTGCCTGGTAAATAAAAATATCTATATATATATTAGCACTGTATGTTTTACAGGCAGAAGGAACCTAACAGAGCAGCTCTGGTCTGAGTCAGCCAGGAGAGTGTGTGTGTGTGTGTGTGTGTGTGTGTGTGTGTGTGTGTGTGTGTGTGTGTGTGTGTGTGTGTGTGTGTGTGTGTGTGTGTGTGTGTGTGTGTGTGTGTGTGTCATTCTCACTGATGACACTTTATTTTTTCAAAGAGGGTTTGGTACCTTTTTCTTCAAAAACGAATACTTCAAGCATCAACAATGAGTGTTAATATTCGTAATTACTAATTAGTTATTATTTAACAGTCCAACAACATGCTGTTAGGTTACTTGGTGACGCTAAACTAGCTGTGAGTGTGAATGGTTGTCTGTGTGTCGCCCCGTGACAGCCTGGTGACCTGTACGTACCCCACTTCTCACCCTAATGCAGCAGAGATAGGCTCATTGCCCAGTACGGAGCATACAATTTGGAATCTAGTGATTATTTCAGATTTCATCCAGACTAATATTTTTTTGATTGCATGTACTTTTATTTCAACCCAATTTCAGGCTGTACTTTCACCAAGCATTCAAGTAAGAGTTGCAGCAACCAGGTTAAACCTTACTGATGCTAAAAAAAATATTAATGCGTTTTACTTTTCAAACATTGAAAACTTCAAAAATTAAGAACCATTAACTATGACGTATTAAATCAAATATTGAGCTGAATCCCAAACTTTCCTCTATTACTACATTAAAGACTGTTAACACCAGGAGAAGAAAACCTACATTTCAAAAGCTTGTTTCAGGATTATTTCATGATAACATAATAATTAATAATAATTCACTTTCATTCAAAGTGGTTATGAGCACTCATTTTCGTCATTTTCGTCTTGGGACGAGCTGCAGGAGTGTGAGGCAGCCAGCCAATCAGATTACAGGAAAATAAAATCCAAACGAACAATTGGCTCGATGAGTTCAACAACGTGCCAGCTGACGTCACCGCTTTCCACAAATTATCTTCCAGACCACGCCTACAAAGATGAACGCCTTTCGAGCGCTCATTAATATTCATTAGGTTAGAAAAATTTGAATTCTGATTGGCCCGCAGTGCAAATCAATCCGACCTCCGCGGGTTTGAATGAATTAAACATAAAAATAAGAGTCCGTGAATGGACAAGGAAAGCATCTGAAACAGGATAAATATAGTTTTATTATCACTCTCACAAACTGGCAAACAGAAAAAGTATCTTTGCTTTAACAACATTCATATGTAAGCAAAATAATTCGTTTCTCTTTGGCCTTTTTCTCTTTTAAAATCTTTAATTATTAACAAAAAAATAATATTCTTTGTAACTTTGGCCACAAAATCCTGCACAATCCCATTGCCTCTAAAATGCATTCCCACGTACAGATTTTCATTCAATTCCTTTTTTCTGCAGCAGTAACACAGTGTCACAAAGCAGCAGTGTCAGAAAGCATCACTGCGTTTGCTTTCAGGCTTCAAATAAGCATTATGGAAAACATAAGTGGGAGGAGTCAGCTGACATTCAAAACAACAAACTTTGAGTATTATCTTGTGTATTCTTGTAGTGTTGTTAACATAGTACAAAATAATCTGGATGTGTAACACTGTCGCACAAAAAAAGAAGATTTTCAGCGTATTTTTCTTCTTCTTCTTTTTTTTTTTAAAGCAAAATACATCAAATAAACCAAATAAAGTCATGATCAGATCAGACTTCTTTTGATAAGGCTGGTACTGGATAGCTGCCTGGCTGTTACATTGTTTTTGGCCTGCTGAATGACATTTCTACACAAGTATGGGCAAAGTTCACTCCCAAACAAATTAAATATAGTCACACACAATAGAAAAAATGCTGTCACAGAAACAAACCAGATCGCTTATTTTCCCGGCTGGTGAGTTGCTGTATAAGGCAGCCTGTTGGCCATCACCTCAGTAACATCCTTCCTGTAAAAACAGCTTTGGGACTGGAATCATTCTTTTTGGAGAAACTCTTTTTTTTCAGTCATTTCAGTATAGACCATTTGATCTGCTCCTTGGCTGACTGCAAAACCTGGAAAAGGGAAAAGTCAAAAATAAATATTACATAATAATATAACAATGAATGACATCTGCTTTGTAAACCGTCTCTGAAGATTTTCTGGATGTTGCAGTAAAGTTGCTGCTGATGTAGTGTGTGTAAGTGTGTGTAAGTGCTGTGTAAGCTGTTTATGCTAACTTCTGCTAGCTATGTGGTTAGGCTTAGGCACCACAACTTTGTTAGCTTACAGTACAGTGAGCTGTAACTGCTCTTTACATGTGTATTTTCATATATACAATGGCTTTGACTAAACGGCCGTCTTTGATGACTGTCAGTAATAAACCCTTTATTACAAACTAAATAAGCTATTTTATGATCATTACAAAATGTGTATTATGCTAGAGAAGGTCAATGCCCTTCATGCTATTTTTTACTGCGCAAATTATTATCATTTCACAATCTGTTAATGGTAAAGTATCTACCCCAATTTGTTTAACTATGCAGTGGGAATAAGTGAGCCTCCACAGGTTTTAATAATTTACATAACCTATAAAGACTAACAATTCATTCACAGCGAGGAAGCGCTCAAGGAAAGAGGTTTTTGTTTATGGCTGCAGTGCGACGCTTCAAACACTAGAGGTCAGGCTGGGCTTATGTTCAGTCGTGCCACCATGTTAGAGAGCAACAAACCAAAACACGTTTTCATTCTCCCCATTCAAGAAATACAGTTAGTCAATACTTTCAAAATCTGCATGTTTCAATAATTTTATCTCTCCCTCTCTTTGTTGTTTATGTTTGGATTATTTTTCCACTCCTCAAACAGGCTCAAATTATAGATGATGCTGTTCCTCATACTGACGTTAGATGGCGACTTGAGCTCACTTTAAGGGTCCCTGGGACAGTATGGGGTTCTGGGAAATGCAGTCACTCTGTGAAAACCTTAAATCTCATCGCCTTATGATGACAGTGATCACTGGTCTTAATCATGGCACTGATCAACCAGTGGGGGAATGTAACTAAGTACAATTACTCAACTACGTCAACCTGACAGCATTAAAGGCACGTGGAATGCATATGATATTATAAAATACAAGTTGTTGTAACGATCAGTAATGGCAGTGTAGTAAATTGCTCCTGTTCTTTAAAGATGTGAATACTTTTAAATCCTGGTGTAGCTTGGTGTGTGCGTACTTTGGGAGGTAGTATATGCACCACTATGATTGTGAGACTGGGTTATATGAAACAGTACACTTCGTAGTCGTTGTGGGGAAACTACCCATGTTTCCGTTGAGTCAGTAGCATTGCACTGGCAACTTTCTAACATCACATACAGGCGGTGTAATTAGAAAACAATATAAATTAGATGAAAATTATTTAATTTTAGTAAATGGGGAAAATGTGGGAGGGCAGGATCTTTGAGTTCAATATTCAGTTCTCCTCCATCTATCCATCAATCAAGACCAATAAAATCCCACAGCATCGCCCCAGCTTTAAAGGCTAATCCAGCTCTAGCTGATAGCCAACAACTGGTGTGCTGCAAAAATCTTTTGGGTGAAACTTGTGCTTTAAAATTGGGAGAAAGATGACAAAGAGAGATGAGTGATCTAAAACCCAAAGCTGAGAACCAAAGGGTTTGGGGTTGAATGCTAGTACTTCCACTGACACGTTCTAATATTAAAGTGTGTAAAGTGCTGCATTAGAATATGCTTTGTAGTGCAATACAGGCTTGTTGTGATGTTGGCAAACACTTACGATAGCGGTCAGAGCCAGTTTCTCTGTTAGGTGCTCTCAGCGTGAAAGCAACAGAGTATGAGTACACACACAAGAAAGCTATTATAAGCAAGCACAAAAACATGTCCATGCAAATGTTCAGTCCTGCACACAAAAAGGACACATTAGCAGCTAACAGCAGCTAATTTAGTGATTTGGAGATGAAGCCATGCTAGCTGCTGCATTTACTCTGCATTCACTCTGCAAGGAACACTGAGCTTTGGGCTGAGGAGTCAGTGTGTAACTGTGAGTTAGTGTTAAGGTGTTGCACTATAGACTAAATGTAGCAGAGAAGTAGCTATAGAGGAAATATAGAACTAAGATAAGAATACTGTGCATGAAGCACAATGTGTGTATGGAGAGCATGCATGTCTATATCTGTGCATATCTGCTGGTGTTTACAAGCGAGGCTCGCTGTGTCAGTGAGGTTCTGACATCAGTTGTCTGGTCAGAGTGATTTGGCCCAAGTGAGATTTATTACAGAGCTTTATATCTGCCCATTTTCCCAACACCATAACTACTACAACCTGCCAATATTATTCATCTGTGAGTAGCTATAGTGTTTTGGCTTATTGTGGAATCATCCACTGAAGTTAATATAATGGAAAGCTGTTATTTTTTATATTCAGTGATCTAAAGCTGAAACAGAGAGTCTTGGCTAGGTTGGATGAAGAAGCTCTCTAACCCTTACTGTATTAAAGTCCATGTCAAAAGCTTCCTAACATGTGGGTCATTAAACTGAAAACCAAACGAGCCATGACCTGGCTTTAAAATGAGTGACTGAGGTATTTTTAAGTCAGACATTTTCGGCACATTACACAACAGGTAAAATATTGACCAAAATGACTGTGATAGTTACATAGAGCAGCAGGCTAATGTAAACTTAGCACAAAAAGTAAGTGTGTTTGGTTAATAATTTCTTGTTGTAACAATACTTAATGGCAATAAATCTTATACTATTGGAAAGCCTGTTTATTGGCCCTTAAATGATGCCAATTTATCCACTAATGTGTTTGTGGGTTTAGCAGCAGAGCTGAGTATGTGGGTTGTGCCCAAGAAAAACTTGCCAAATCTTTTCTGCCAATGCCAAACAGCTGATTCTGTTATGATTTATTTATCTTTATTAACAAGCTTTTAAAGTGGTGGTAGTTAAACCGTTAATTAAAAAATCTGTCATAACTGTCATAATTATAACCAATTTCTAACCTTCCTTTTATTTCAGAAGTTCTTGAAAGAGTAGTTGCCAAACAGCTAACTGATCATTTGCAGACGAACGGTTTATTTGAAGATTTTTCATCAGGAGTTAAGAGTTCATCAGAGTACAGAAGCAGCATTAGTGAAGGTTACAGATGACATGACCTTCTTATGGCCTCTGACAGTGGACTCAGCACAAGGTTCAATATGAATACCCAGCTGTTGTGGTGGCTGTGGTTCAGGAGGTCACCTACTAATTGGAAGGTTGGCGGTTCGCTTCCTGGTTGCTTTGGGCATGCCAAAGTATCCTTGGGCAAGATACTGAACCCCAAGTTGCTCTCCAATGAGTGTGAATATTAGACAGTAAAAGTGCTTAGTTTGATATGGAAGTTTTTGTGTGAATGCGAACGTGTTGTATTAGCGCTTTGAGTGCTCAGATACAGTAGAGAATATAAGAACTAGTCCATTGTTATTAAAGGTACTGCACTGCAGTGGTTTGAATCATATTTATCTAATAGACTCCAATTTGTTCATGTAAATGGGGAGTCTTCTTCACACACTAAGGTTAATTATGGAGTTCCACAGGGTTCTGTGCTAGGACCAGTAGTTTTTACATTATACATGCTTCCCTTAGGC
Source organism: Archocentrus centrarchus (assembly GCF_007364275.1). Taxonomy (NCBI): domain Eukaryota; kingdom Metazoa; phylum Chordata; class Actinopteri; order Cichliformes; family Cichlidae; genus Archocentrus; species Archocentrus centrarchus. The sequence continues at coordinate 818,250 of NW_022060269.1, forward strand.
AGTATTATTAGAAAGCACTGCAGAAATTTTCATTGCTATGCAGATGATACTCAGCTTTACCTATCAATGAAGCCAGATGACACACATCAATTAGCTAAACTGCAGGAATGTCTTGAAGACATTAAGGCCTGGATGACCTCTAATTTCCTGCTTCTAAATTCAGATAAAACTGAAATTCTTGTACTCTGCCCCACAAATCTTAGAAACATGGTGTCTAACCAGATACTCCAGTAACACTGTAGGCCACTGGAGTCATTTTTGACCAGGATATGTCCATCAGTGCACATATTAAACAAATATGTAGGACTCTCTAAAATTAGAAACATCTTTTCTCAGAGTGATGCTGAAAAGCTAATTCATGCATTTATTACTTCTAGGGTGGACTATTGTAATTCATTATTATCAGGCTGTCCTAAAAGCTCCCTGAAAAGCCTTCAGCTGATCCAAAATGCTGCAGCTAGAGTACTGACAGGGACTAGAAAGAGAGAGCAGATTTCTCCCATATTGGCTTCTCTTCATTGGCTCCCTGTTAAATCCAGAATTGAATTCCCCTCTCATACAAGGTCTTGAATAATCTGGCCCCATCCCAGCTCCCAGTTGGATTCAGGAGACGGCACCCTTTCTCTTTTTAAGATAAGTGACCCTGAACCCTCCCTTAGTTATGCTGCAATAGACCTAGGCTGCTGGGGGGTTCCCATGAGGCACTGAGTGTTTCTTCTTCACTCTCTTTTCACTCTGTGAGTTTATACAACATCACTGTATTTAATCATTAGTAATTATTAAACTCTGGCCTTCTCTCTCCCACGGTCTGCCTTTTGTACTGCCTCTCTTTGCTTTTGTCTTTCTCCCCTCACCCTCAACCGGTCGCAGCAGATGGTCTGCCCCTCCCTGAGCCTGGTTCTGCTGCAGGTTTCTTCCTGTGACACGGGAGATCATTGGGGTTCTTTCTGATATTGTAGGTCTTTAACTTACAATATAAATTGCCTTGAAGTGATTGCTGTTGTGCATTAGTGCTATATAAATAAAATGTAAGTAAACTGAACTGAACTGCATTTGTGTATGCATGTGGTGCCTTCATGCTTGTGTGTGCAGCTCTGGCAATGCTATTTACAGAGTTTGTTTGCGTGTGTGTTACCTGGGCCACACTTTGTTCAGTTAATGGGTTCTCATCCGCCTGCAACACACAATGACATTGTGTACATAAAAGAAAAAAATGCAAAAGTCAAATGCTTAATGTACACACACTAACACTCAGTGCAAAAACAGCACACTGCAAGCACTATTAGATCTGTGGAACAATGATATACTACAACCCAGTGACATTCAAACAGCGCTAGTTAACAACTCAGGCAATCACAACTTATAGTGGAGCTGGTAGCCATGCTAGTGGTGTAGCTCCAGGGTAAGCACTTTCTGCCTGGCAGTCAGTCTGTCACTTTAATTACTGGATGGATTGCTATTACATTTTGTACACAGTCCGCAGAGAATAAATTCTTATGACTCGGGTGATCCCTTCAGTTTTACTACAGCACCACCAGCAGGTCAAAGCTTTAAGGTATAGATTAATGACCTATATTAGTTCACATGCTCTCCCATCATGCATTTACCTTTTCTGTCTCACCCATTCCTCTTCAATCCCTTCATCGTGTACTCATTCATTCTCTCTCACTCTCTCTCTCTCTTTCCACTTTACTATCTTTCTCATCGACTTCCTCCCTCTCTCACCCTTGGTCTGTCTACAGCAGCTGGCTCCTGTCTGTTTGTGCCTCTAGGTTACCGGTGATGTAATCAAACAGGACGAAGCCATAGGCTGGCTCTGACATTAGCTGACACCAATCAGAAGAAAAGAGACAGGGACAGAAAGTGAAACAGGGAAGAGGAGGCAAGAAGGCAGTGGGAAAAGCTTTGGAGCTACAACAAGTCCTAACATAGCATTTCTGAACAGACCTGCACAGATCTGTAATTCTACAATCTAACACTAGTTTTCTATTAGAATTTACAATACAATGATATGATTTTTATTCAGATAATTGGTTTTTGGGGATAAATGACAGAAGTCTTACCCTATAATTGACCTTCTGTAGGACCTGCTGTGGGTCACTCTCCAGAATCACCCTGGCAACAGGAAAAAGCAACCAATCAGGACTGAGTTCTGTACGAGCTGGCATTTTACACACTAAACATTAATTTAAACATTTAATAATAGATTCGGCAATAGTACACTACAGGCAGAATGAACAAAATATACTCATGTGAACTATGCTAGCTGGATACATTTTATTTATTTATTTTCCTCTCACCCCCCATCAATGATTTCATCCACAATGAGAAACACTCCTTCCATATTGTCCAATAAACACCTCCGCTCCACATTTTTCCTGCAGGATAAATTCAGAAATTAGATGCATCCCCTTCATGTTACTCTGGATCCCTTATGATACATGATGTTAAGCTGATTTTTTGTATTGCTCTAACTTTCAGCAGGTTTACTTAAGAAATTTGGTGAAATGTGACTTTTTGTTTTCTCCACATATCTAGCAGCCGTGCAGCACATCGCTATCATCACAGGGGTTTCCAAATAGAAGTATTAAGGTTTGAGCCCCGTTCAAAAAAGCTGGCAACATACTTGCCAACAAAAACAGGAGCTTTACTTATAGCCAGAGCAAAGGATTCTGGCTCTGTTTACACCATATTGTGGGCTTTGATCACAAGTGCAGGTATCAAAGAGTTGCAGGATGCTTGGAGACATGATTGCTCAGCCACACTCTGAGGTGGTCTGAGCACAGGGGTCAGGGATGTTACTAACCTCATTTATGAGCATTTGCTCACAGAGTAGAATGCCCAACCGTGCCATCCAGTCTAGTGTCAACCAGCTTCTGATGGCATATTCACTAAAGAGGCTGCTTAGTACAACCTACAGAAGTGTTTTAAAGCCCATTGTTGCTTTTTGCGCTCACACTTTGGAGCTGTTACTCATTTCTGATTGTTGTTTTGTTTAATGAATAACCCTAAAGGATCATTAGCTCTTCAACACTCAGCTTAAAGCTGTTTGCTGTTGAATATTTAAAACACACGTTCATAGCAATGCTACCCCATGCTAGTCATCTTTTCCTCAGGGGATTCAAATTCAAATAAAGATTTAACAAGTGCATTATTATTATCTGACAGAGGTAACTGAAGGACACGGCACTGCGTTCACAGTTGCTCGAATATAACTGAGCAGCTTCATGAATCTTATACTGTTAAACTAAACTGCAGATGTTTGCAGCTGTTTACTGACTTCAGTAAGCTATTTAGAATAGCCTATAATCTTTTATACTGCATAATAGCTTAATCTCTCCTTGTCTCGATCATTCACACTCTACATTACTACTGCATCAGTTCCCATAGTAACCACATCCGGCACCGTTTGGCTAATAATGTTGCAATAAACAGTGAGGGATTGTGGTGTGAAACATACACACATACACAAGAGGCATGCAAGCTCTTTGAGCTTTAACAGGTTAAAATAATTTTAAAAAGAGCACTAGTCATTCAGTTAAGCTTGTTTGTTAGATATCATCTCCTAAAGTGTTGACTGCGTTTCCTGTAAAGACACACAGTACCACTGAATTCTACATCCAGTTCAACATGGACACTCATTATCTCCCTGAGAGGCTCTTATGGAGAGATGGCAGTGTTAGTGGATTTATATGACTTATTGCATTAATTTAATGATTCTGAGGCTACATGGATTAAAAAAGCTCTGATGCATTTGCATGGAGAAACGTCTAGAAACCAAGATTGTATATTTCTGTATTTGGGCTCTGATTTCCTCTGTATTATGCCAACTATCATTAATATATCAATGAAACCACTCACTTGTGTAATTTTTGTTTTTGAAAATTCAATAAGATTGTACCTGAGGATGTGACTGAGGGAGTCAAACAGGCAGTTAAGTACTGACATCAGCATGAGCTAGTGGGAGAAAAGGACAAAGTCAATATATGAGATACAAATTCATTTTAAAGCAGCATCAATCAGTTTTCATGGCCTAAATAAGGTAAATACATTCAATATGTAACGGCCTAGCAGAGTAGATATGGGGGTATGCTACATGGCTATTTCTTTTAGCAGACAAAGAGCAATGCTAGCATATACAGACATCAACAAAATTGTTGTTACGCTTCCATTAAAAAAAGAAAAACCCACAAATATCACTGACATCGTTAGTTGTTATGAATCTCTGGCTCTCTTCCACAGCATGTCTTTTGTCTTGTCTCTCTCCCCTCAGCCCCCCCTCAGCAGATGACCCCCCCTTCCTGAGCCTGGTTCTGATGGAGGTTTCTTCCTGTTAAAAGGGAGTTTTTCCTTCCCACTGTCACCAAAAGTGCTTCCTCATAGGGGGTCTTTTTGATTGTTGGGTTTTCTCTGTAATTATTGTGATTTGGCACTATCTAAATAAAACTGAACTGAATCAAAATAACTTAAAACTGAAAAAAATTATAATAAATCAAATTTCACCCAAAATTATTAATTATTAATTAAAAATCAGACATTGCTTTTGAATTATGGTTCAACAGAATTATTCTGAAAAGACAAATGAAACTGGCCTGGACAAACATGATGGTACCCTTAACTTGATATTTCCTTGCACAACCTTTTCATGCAATCACTGCAGAATATGGTTTAGATCAGGATTCATAGAAAGCCATTCCTGTGTGTGTTTGGGTCATTATTCTGTTGGAGGACCCATGCCCTGTGACTGAGACAAAGCTTTCTGACAATGGGCAGCACATTTCGCTCCACATAATCAAGCCTCCTCCATGTTTCACAGTAGATAACAGTGTTTTTTTTTCTTTACATACTTGGCAAAAAGCTCCAGTTTTGTCTCATCTGTCCAAAGGTCATCCTCCCTGAAGCTTTGTGGCTGTTCAATATGCATTTTGGAAAATTCCACTCTTGCATTTCTAAGATTTGCTTCAACAGTGGTGTCCTCCTCAGTCGTCCTCCATTAAGTCCAAATTAGCTCAAAACACAACGGGTGGTGCAGTCTGACACTGGTATACCGTGACCTTGTATTTCACCGCTAATGTCGTTGGAAGCTGTTCTGGGCTTTTTGGTTACATTCATATTATCCATCTCTTCAGTTTTTCATTAATTTTCCTCTTGCAGCCATGTCCAGGGAGGTTGGCTACAGTGCTGTGGAGCTTAAACTTCTGAATAATATGTACAGCTGTACTCACAGGAACATCAAGCTGCTTGGCGATGGTCTTGTAGCCTTTACCTTTAACATGCTTGTCAATAATTGTCTTTGTCATCTCCTGAGACAGCTCTCTGCCTCAGGAGATGACACCTGTGATGCTAATTACAGGACAAACCTTAGTTTAACACATTCCTATGGTCAACTTTTTTTTTTATGTTTTCTGTGGGTACTATCATTGTCGTCCAGGCCAGTTTCACTAGTTTGTTTTTAAAAATAATTCTGTTGAATCATATTTCAAAAGCAATGCCATCCATCCATCCATCCATTTTCTGTTTAGACAGCACCATAAGCAGAGAAGCCCAGGCCTTCCTGTCCCTGCTACCTCCACCAGCTCATCTGGGGGGACCCCAAGGCGTTCCCAGGCCAGCTGAGAAATATAATCTCTCCAGCGTGTCCTGGGTCTACCTTGGGGCCTCCTCCTGGTATGACACACCCGGAACACCTCACCCAAGAGGCACCCAGTAGGCATCCTCCTCAGATGCCTGAACCACCTCCACTGGCTCCTTTTGATGTGAAGGAGCAGCGACTTTACTCTGAACCCCTCCCGATGGCTGCACTACTCACCCTATCTCTAAGGTAGAGGCCAGCCACCCTTTGGAGGAAGCTCATTTCTGATGCTTCCAGCTGAGGACCATGGCCTCAGACTTAGAGGTGCTAATTCTCATGCCGGCCGCTTCACACTGTTCCACACTGCGAACTGTTCCACTGGAGGCCACCACCTGATGAAGCCAGCAGGACTGCATCATCCGTAAAGAGCAGAGATGAGATTCTGAAGGTGGAAGTCTTCTGCCACTTGGCTACACCTAGAAATTCTGTCCATAAAAATTATGAACAGAATTGTGACAAAGGCCAGCCCTGGCCCTAGCCTCAGTTGAAGTCAGCAGCGCCCCACCCGCACTATAGACTATAGAGGACTGTTATCGCCTCCTGAGTCGCCTGATGGTTTGCCAGAATCCCTTAGAGGCCCTCCAAAAGTCTTTTTCCATGGCCTCACTGAACTCCTCCCACACCTGAGTTTTTGCTTCGGCCACTACCCGAGCTGCATTCCACTTTGGCCTGCCGGTATCCGTCAGCTGCCTCCAGAGTCCCACAGGCTAACCAAGCCCGATAGGACTCCTTCTTCAGCTTGATGGCTCCCTTCACCTCCGGTGACCACCCTCTGGTTCGAGGATTATTACCATAACAGGCACCAACCACCTTGCAATCACAGCTCTGAGCAGCAGAGCACGGTCCATTTGGACTCAATGTCCTCAGCCTCCTTCAGAATGCTGCTGAAGTTCTGCCGGAGGTGGGAGTTGAAGGTGTCGTGGACTGGGGCTTCTGCCAGGCGTTTCCAGTGCACCCTCACGATACGTTTAGGTGCGCCGGGTCTGTCCAGCATCATCCTCACCACCTGATCCAACTCACCACCAGGTGGTGATCAGTTGACAGCTCAGCTCCTCTCTTCACCCAAGTGTTTAGAACATACGGCTGCAGATCTGATGATACGATTACAAAATCGATCATTGACCTGCGACCTAGGGTGTCCGGGTGCCATGTGCACTTATGAACGTCCTTATAATTGAACACGGTGTTTGTTATGGACAAACTGGTTTGCACAGAAGTCCAATAACAAAACACCATTCGGGTTCAGATCGGGCAGGCCGTTCCTCCCAATCACACCCCTCCAGGTCTCACTGTCATTGCCCACGTGAGTGTTTAAGTCTCCCAGCAGGATGATGGAGTCACCAGATAGAGCACCCTCGAGCACCCCGCCCAGCGACTCCAAAAAGGGTGGGTAATCTGAACTGTCATTTGGCGCATAAGCGCAAACAACAGTCAGGACCCGTTCTCCAGCCCGAAGGCGCAGGGAAGCAACCCTCTCGTCTACCGGTGAAAACTCCAACGCGCAGGCAAGCCGAGGGGATACAAGAATACCCACCCCAGCTCGCCGCCTCTCACCGAGGGCAACTCCAGACTGGAACAGAGTCCAGCCCCTCTCCAGGAGACTGCTTCCAGACCCAGGCCTGAGGTGAGCCTGACAATATCTAGCCAAGGGGTCTTCAACTCCAGGCCTCGAGAGCCGGTATCCTGCAGGTTTTAGATGCGTCTCTGCTTCAACACACCTGAGTCAAATATAGAAGTCATTAGCAGGACTCTGGAGAACTTGACTGCATACTAAGGAGGTAATTCAGCCATTTGATTCAGGTGTGTTGGATCAGGGACACCTCTAAAACCTGCAGGACACCGGCTCTCGAGGCCTGGAGTTGAAGACCCCTGATCTAGCCGGTACCTCTCAACCTCACGCAGTAGATCAGGCACGTTCCCCACCAGAACGGTGACATTCCATGTCCCACTAGCCGGGGATCAGTCCGCCACGGCCCTTGGCCACTGCCTGACTGATTTTCATTAGTTTATTTTCAGTAAATTTTTATTTATTATTACTTTTGTCAGTTTTGTTTCATCAGTGATCATTGTACCAACAATCTGTATTTCTCTGTTTTTATTCCTTTTTTACATTGTGCATATGAGCATTTATTGAAACATAAGGAATTAGTCTACATAGGAGACACGTTAAAATATGTTTTATATTCTCAATGCTTTGTAACGCTTCGTAACAGCTTAGTTACAATGAAGCAACAGTCTGAATGAGTTGCTGTGTTCAAACATTTGACTGGTGCTATATGTTAGAGTTTTGAAATATTTCATGGTGGTATTGAATGTTCCTTCTGACGATTCTTAGTGTTAATCTTGATAAAGTTTTGGATAAAATTTTGTCTATAAATGTATGATATTGCATGCATCCCTTAGTGTGGACTTTAAAAGGACCCTTATTCTTTCAAGTGATTGATTTCATGTTATTTTATTAACTTTAAATAGTATTTTACTCCTTTATTATTATTATTATTATTAAAGAACAGATAAAATAATTTAAAAGCTTTCATAAAAACCTTTAGCGAAGCCATGTAATAGATTTATAACTTATCCAAAAAACAAAAAAAAAACATTTCCCTAAAAGATTCAATTACTTCAATTCAATGCATTTATTTAGCGCCAAACCACAACAGCAGTCATCTCAGGGCACAAAGATTGTTTCTTATAGTCCAAAACCCTTTTTCCCATTTTGACTCAGTTCCATGTGTAACATCCCAGTGAACATGCTGACCTATTCAAATTTTTCTCTTTGTTTTTTCACTGTCATTAAGGCAAACAGCCACTGTTTGCCTTAATGACAGTGAAAAATTTATACAACTCTGAAAATACTGCCTAATAAATGCAACATTTCTCATATTTGAGTATAATTTGCTGGAAACTACATGTAGAAATGATCAAAATTCTGCAGATGAACATGATATAACACCTTTCTGTAAGGCTCGAGCAGTTACCTCAATTTATTACTGTAGAATTACTCCTCTGGCAGAGAAAGCTTAACTCACCTCATTTTCCTGAGCACTTCCCACAACATAGAAGAAGAGATCTATACTGCTCTTGTACACGATGGTCATCCCTTCCAGAAACGCTATCTCATCTACACAGAGAAGGAGAAGGGATAAGGGTAGCATAAGCATGACTTTATCCATTTATTTCACATTTCTATGCAGAACCAAAGTTCATTCAGTGGCACAACTGCCAAATACATATCCAGTGATGAGCAAGCAGAAGGGTGAGAGGAGAGGAAGGGAGAGGCAAATGAGGGAAAAGAAAGATGACAGGAAAAAATGTGGTAGAAACTTGGTAGAAAGAGAGGAAGGAGATGAGAGAGTAAGGGAAAACATACAAATGAATGTTGGGGTGGATGGCAGGAAGGAAGTGGGAGATAACGTATAAAAACAGAGAAGAAAGACAAGAAAGAAGCGGAGAAAGCGAGGAATGAAGAAGAAGTTTAGGACAAAAGGGGAGACAGCTCTAGGTGATAAGGAGGCCGGGGGCAGAGACTCAGGTATCAGTTGTTTAGAATCCTACAAAAAAGCATAAGGGTAGATCAGGTGTTTCCTCCAAATGAATGAAACAATCCAAAAGTCACCACAGATCTACAAAGGTAACACTAACTGCAGCGTTCTGTCACAAATAATGGGCTAGCGTGGTTCGTGGGTGGAAACCAGGCCAATGCAAGAACTGCTTTAGGTTACAAGTGACAAGAGAACAGTTGACACTGGAGACGTCTGTGAGCATTCAGCACAATACACGGGGAGGGAGCCGTGGGGGGGGCATGCAACACACAATAGAACAGATCCAGAAAAAAAACAGAAAAGAGTGGAACCTACTGTCTGCTTTGTGCGTCTTGTTGAAAACATTCCTCTCAAAGTTTTTCTGCTCCTTCATGGAGGGGTAAAGCTCTGGGTCATAGTACTGAAACAGACACATACACGACTTTCATGACTCAAACCCTGTTTTCTCCCACCTACAACAGATATGTCATTCATTACTCACACAGTAAGTGATAACCATGGCTAATTCATTCAAAGATGATAATTCAACTTTATCAAGTAGTTTTTTACTGTTACAAAGAAATCAATCAATTAATCAATCAAATTAACTTCTTAAGAATGACCAAGTGATTGGTACTTGGTGATATGGTTTGGTTAAGTCTGCCCCTCTGATTGAATTTTCATCTGTTCTGAACATCAAAAAGTATAAAAACTTGCTAATAAAACTGTATTCCCCAAATATATGACACTTAATTAGTGAATGTAACATATTCTAGTTTCTGAAAATGTTCTACTTTAGCATTTTGCTGAAACAAGATCCAACTCTACTCTACACACACTAAAGCTGCCACACTGGAAGCTCAGAGCACACCACTTTACTGGTCGCTTCCAGTTCATCTCAGGTTTGTCGACGTCACCCACAGCCACTTATTATGACTATTTACAGTCAACATTTATTCCATAAGCTTTTTAAAACGCTTACATCCAGTAACTATCAGTAGAGCAGTTTTCAGTGCTAGTGGAGTTCGACAGTGCAGAGCTGGATTCAAACTGATTTCCTCTAATATACTTTTAGGTTCCTGCTAAAAGAATTCAACATTTCTGGCAGCAGTTGGTGAAAATCAAGCCGTCACAGAAAACTCTGATTTTATAAATTTACAAATTTCCAAGCTAGCTGCCTCTTCTGTCATGTCCTGGGCCGTTGGCCCAGCGTTTTGTGTTAATTTCCTGAGTGTGTCCTCCCAGTAGGTTGATGTGTTATGATATGTCTGCGTCTCTGTCCTGAGTCTGTGCCTGTTTAGTCAGTATGTTCCTTGGTTTGTCACTTCCTGTTTATTTTGACAGTCTGGTTTTCCTGTGCTTTGTGTTCAGCTTTGCTTCCCCTGTGTAATTAGTTTCATTTGCCTCACCTGTTGTTCCCTGCTGTTTCCTCTTGCCCTGATTACCCAGTGTGTATTTAAGCCCTCAGTTTCCATGTGTTCCTTGTCGCGTCGTTGATGTTGTGTGCCCGTGTGTTCCCTGTGTTTGCCCGTCGTCTCCCTTCCAAGATTTTTGTATTTGTTTTTCCCCTGCTTAAATAAATCCCTTTTAAGTTACGCTGACTTCTGGAGTCCTTCGTGTCAGCCATTCCTCGCCTGTTTCCTCCCCGGCCTTGACAGAACGACGCGACCAGACTATGGACCCCGCGGATACCAGGAGCCCCTCCGAGCAAGAGGAAGTGATTTTGGAGCTCATAGATCTCTCCAGGAACATCATTCATGCCACTGATGAACCCCGTCAGATTATTCAGGCAATTTTCTGCTGCAGACTTTTTTCTTCCTCCACTTGGCTCCTCACCCATCCTGACACTGCCTCCCTTGCCCATTCCATAATCATGCTCCGGAAAAACTTACAAGCTAAACTGTATAATATTGGTCGCCCTGTCCAGGGCAAAGACACAACCTTTTTCCTCCAAGCCATCACTAATTCACCTCTCCTGCAGCCGGTCATCTCACCTCCGTCGTCTCCTCCGCACCACTGCAGCTCAGCACCACAGGCGCTGCCTCGCTTTCCGGATCCGCCGTCATCCCTTCAACTCACCTCTCCCACCTCGTCATTTTCATCCTTTCACCCACAGCCCACCGCCTCCCCAGACCTCTCTTGGCTGCCAGATGATGTGGAGATTATTGATTCACCTCTGCTGGTGGACATCCTGGATGCTGAGAATCGTGCTTCCCACTCCACCAGAACGCGAAGGAAGCAGCGCTCCCGGCGTCGCCGTGCTCCTCCCCAGCCACTCTCGCCTCAGTCAGCTGTAGCGCCTGCTCAGTCGCAGTCTTCCCAGTCAGCTGTAGCTCCAGCTCCCCCTCAGTCGCAGTCTTCCCAGTCAGCTGTAGCTCCAGCTCCCCCTCAGTCGCAGTGTTCCAAGTCAGCTGTAGCTCCAGCTCCCCCTCAGTCGCAGTGTTCCAAGTCAGCTGTAGCTCCAGCTCCCCCTCAGTCGCAGTGTTCCAAGTCAGCTGTAGCTCCAGCTCCCCCTCAGTCGCAGTGTTCCAAGTCAGCTGTAGCTCCAGCTCCCCCTCAGTCGCAGTGTTCCATGTCAGCTGTAGCTCCAGCTCCCCCTCAGTCGCAGTGTTCCATGTCAGCTGTAGCTCCAGCTCCCCCTCAGTCGCAGTGTTCCATGTCAGCTGTAGCTCCAGCTCCTCCTCAGTCGCAGTCCCAGACCCCTCAGTTAGCTCCAGCTCCCTCTGTTCACCCTGCTCCAGCTCCCTTAGCTCCAGCTTCCCCTGCACCTGTACCTGTTCCGCGGGTGGGGGCGGCCACGGACGGGCTGACCTCGGCACTCGCACCTGTTCCGCGGGGGGGGGCGGCCACGGACGGGCTGACCGCGGCACTCGCACCTGTTCCGCGGGTGGGGGCGGCCACGGACGGGCTGACCTCGGCACTCGCACCTGTTCCGCGGGTGGGGGCGGCCACGGACGGGCTGACCTCGGCACTCGCACCTGTTCCGCGGGTGGGGGCGGCCACGGACGGGCTGACCTCGGCACTCGCACCTGTTCCGCGGGTGGGGGCAGCCACGGACGGGCTGACCTCGGCACTCGCACCTGTTCCGCGGGTGGGGGCAGCCAGGTCCAAGCCTTCGCATCGGTTTTCTGTGTTAGCTGCAGCAGCAGGGTCTCAGTCAGCTCTAGCTCCAGTCGCTCTCCCTCGCCTTCAGTCAGCTCCAGTAACTCTTCCTCGGTCCCCAGTGTCAGCTGTTTCAGTGCCCTCTCAGTCAGTTCCCTCAGCCCCTGTCTTAGTTCCTTCGGTTTTGGTCCCAGTTCCCTCAGCTCCTGCTCCTTCTGTAGTGTCAGCTCCCTCACAGGCCCCAGTGTCAGCTAGCTCTCGGTCTGCTTCCACGCAGCCAGATCTCCCTAGCTCTCGGTCTGCTTCCACGCAGCCAGATCTCCCTAGCGCTCGGTCTGCTTCCACGCAGCCAGATCTCCCTAGCGCTCGGTCTGCTTCCACGCAGCCAGATCTCCCTAGCGCTCGGTCTGCTTCCACGCAGCCAGATCTCCCTAGCGCTCGGTCTGCTTCCACGCAGCCAGATCTCCCTAGCGCTCGGTCTGCTTCCACGCAGCCAGATCTCCCTAGCGCTCGGTCTGCTTCCACGCAGCCTGCTCTCTCTCGCTCGCGGTCTGTTTCCACGCAGCCAGATCTCCCTAGCTCGCAGTCTGTTTCCACGCAGCCAGATCTCCCTAGCTCACAGCCCGCTCTCTCTGGCTCCCGGCCTGCTTCCACGCAGCCAGTCGTCTCCCGGCCTGCTTCCACGCAGCCAGTCGTCTCCCGGCCTGCTTCCACGCAGCCAGTCGTCTCCCGGCCTGCTTCCACGCAGTCCCCTGCACCTCGGCTATTCCCCGAGCAGCCCCTGCTGCTCAATAAAGCAGCAGTGTGCCCTGTTCCGCGGTCCCAGCCTACGCATCCGGTGCCTCACTATGTAGGCCCCGTTCAGCCCATGGGCTCAGCTCACTCCGAGCCGATGGGGGTCTCCGCTCACTCCGAGCCGATGGGGGTCTCCGCTCACTCCGAGCCGATGGGGGTCTCCGCTCACTCCGAGCGCTCCGCGCCAGAGGGCCCCGCTCAGTCCGAGCGCTCCGCGCCAGAGGGCCCCGCTCAGTCAGAGCGCTCCGCGCCAGAGGGCCCCGCTCAGTCCGAGCCGATGGGGGTCTCCGCTCAGTCCGAGCCAGGGGGTCCCGCTCAGTCCGAGCGCTCCGCGCCAGAGGGTCCCGCTCAGTCCGAGCCGATGGGGGTCTCCGCTCAGTCCGAGCGCTCCGCGCCAGAGGGTCCCGCTCAGTCTGAGCCGATGGGGGTCTCCGCTCAGTCCGAGCCAGGGGGTCCCGCTCAGTCCGAGCGCTCCGCGCCAGAGGGTCCCGCTCAGTCCGAGCCGATGGGGGTCTCCGCTCAGTCCGAGCGCTCCGCGCCAGAGGGTCCCGCTCAGTCCGAGCCGATGGGGGTCTCCGCTCAGTCCGAGCGCTCCGCGCCAGAGGGTCCCGCTCAGTCCGAGCGCTCCGCGCCAGAGGGTCCCGCTCAGTCCGAGCCCTCCGCGCACGAGGGTCCCGCTCAGTCCGAGCCGATGGGGGTCTCCGCTCAGTCCGAGCGCTCCACGTCACCCGAGGGTTCCCCACCAGAGCCCGGGGTCGCCCTTCTCCGCCGCCGCATGCCCCGCGGTCGGCCTCCAGTGTCTGCTCCCCGTCGCCGCCGCCGCATGCCCCGCGGTCGGCCTCCAGTGACCCCTCCTCGTCGCCGCCGCCGCTGGGAGCGCGGTCGGCCTCCAGTGACCCCTCCTCGTCGCCGCCGCCGCTGGGAGCACGGTCGGCCGCCAGTGACCCCTCCTCGTCGCCGCCGCATGCCGCGCGGTCGGCCTCCAGTGTCTTCTCCTCGTCTCCGCCGCCGCCGCTGGAAGCACAGTCAGCCTCCGGTGCCTGCTCCCCGTCGCCGCCGCCGCTGGGAGCGCGGTCGGCCTCCAGTGACTCCTCCTCGTCGTCGTCGCCGCCGCCGCTGGGAGCGCGGTCGGCCTCCAGTGACTCCTCCTCGTCGTCGCCGCCGCCGCTGGGAGCGCGGTCGGCCTCCAGTGACTCCTCCTCGTCGTCGCCGCCGCCGCTGGGAGCGCGGTCGGCCTCCAGTGACTCCTCCTCGTCGTCGCCGCTGGGAGCGCGGTCGGCCTCCAGTGACTCCCCCTCGTCGTCGCCGCCGCTGCTGGGAGCGCGGTCGGCCTCCAGTGATTCCTTCTCGTCCTCGCCGCCGCCGCCGCTGGGAGCGCGGTCGGCCTCCCTCGTTGGGACTTTGCTTTGTGGCCCCTTGGCCTCTGCGGCCTCCTGAACTGTGTGTTTTTTGTTTTGGATTTCCCACTGACTCCCCTGAACTGTGGACTGTTTTTTTCCCCTGCTGTTTTTGTTTTGTCATAGCTCCTGGACTGTTCCTTGTTTCGACCCCCTGTTTTGGACATTGGAGCTCTCCGGCCTTGTGCCGTCGCTTTTTGTTTCATCCGGTTGTTTTTTTTTTTGTTTTCTCATCCCTGTGTTTTTGCTCTGGTTTTTGGACTGTATTCAGCTTGTGCCATTGCTTTTCATGGTTCGGTTCCTTGTGCTTATTGTTTTTTGCCCTTGTGCTCTACCCTTGCTCCAGTGCTTCCTTGTGTTTTTGGGTTTGTTCCTGACTTTGTTTGCTCCCTGTCTGTTTTTGTTTCGGGCCCTCCTTCCTGGTCCCCCGCCTCCCGCCCTGGTCTGGTTTTGTTTCTTGTTTTGGCCGTCGGGAGCCGGCCTTTGAGGGGGGGGTACTGTCATGTCCTGGGCCGTTGGCCCAGCGTTTTGTGTTAATTTCCTGAGTGTGTCCTCCCAGTAGGTTGATGTGTTATGATATGTCTGCGTCTCTGTCCTGAGTCTGTGCCTGTTTAGTCAGTATGTTCCTTGGTTTGTCACTTCCTGTTTATTTTGACAGTCTGGTTTTCCTGTGCTTTGTGTTCAGCTTTGCTTCCCCTGTGTAATTAGTTTCATTTGCCTCACCTGTTGTTCCCTGCTGTTTCCTCTTGCCCTGATTACCCAGTGTGTATTTAAGCCCTCAGTTTCCATGTGTTCCTTGTCGCGTCGTTGATGTTGTGTGCCCGTGTGTTCCCTGTGTTTGCCCGTCGTCTCCCTTCCAAGATTTTTGTATTTGTTTTTCCCCTGCTTAAATAAATCCCTTTTAAGTTACGCTGACTTCTGGAGTCCTTCGTGTCAGCCATTCCTCGCCTGTTTCCTCCCCGGCCATGACATCTTCCAGTCTTTGCACTAAGGTAAGCTAACCGACTGGCCTCATATTTACAACCACATTAATCATTCCTCAAAATGCTACATTACCCTACATTACATTACCCTATTGAACAATGTAAGTTTCATTTTTAAGTCTTATAATACTATGACTTCTAGCCCCTTTCACACTTTTTTCATACTACATAAAGTTTAGATTTAAGATCTTTGTTTCTTTTCCATGTGTAAAGATCACTTTAAACTTACCTTTGACAAAAGTCTGTTGCCATCATTGTCAAGAATAAAAACAGCCTTTACTGTGTAGAGGGAAGGTTCCTGCAACGATAAACAGGAAGAACATCTTAAATATTTTAGCTCTGCTGAGTCACTTTGGGGAAACATCTAGGATGTAATGCCGCAGCTACAGTCACATCCATTCTTCTCATACCTGGATAGTGTGTGATATCAACCCTTCAAAAATAAAGCCTTCTTTTCCAGCAACGCCCTCTTTTATGTACACTCTGGGCTACGCACACACACTGAAGCTGCCCAGTCCAACCAGTTTCTACACTTTAGGCTGCAGTTGCAGTTTATTCCATGTTTATTTTTGGTTGTTCGTCCTGGTTTGTTTAACAGTTTTCCAGCTGCGGGAATGATGACATATTTATATTTAATACATTTTCCATTCTCATTTTCCACATCTGTACAGATTTTTGTCCGTCTCTGTGATGATTTTTCAGACCCGGGACAAAGTTCTGTTATGCACTGACTTGCATAGATTCACAGTCAGAGTGTATCACAGAACTTAGACCAGAAACTTAGAACATCCAAAGTCCAGTATTCCCAGCTCACATTAGTCCCAGTGAGGGGACAAGGATGTAGACACTAATTATTTTATCAAACATGTTTCTTCCAATAAAAATACTGCCTTGCTAGTCTGATTGAACTTAAAGCAATGAGTAAAAATACATAGACTGACTCCAACATACTCTTCTAGCATAACATCTGTTGCCAGTAAATACTATTATTACCATATAGCATAGCAGTCATATTTAGGTGGGGGTGCCCCACTGACAAGTACTGTAGGGCTTTGGTTTTAACTGGTCGTGTAATAAAATCATTTTTTTTGCCATTTTTCTCTCTTTTCCCTTCTTTTCCTTTCTCCATGCAGCGTGGAAGCAGGTGAAGCTGCAGCAGAAATACCTGCTCTTAGCTACCTTCTTATTAGCATTCAACACAAAACGCACCTGAGGTTGATGGCAACATTTACGCTTCAGTGACAGCTGGCTGAAGGGAAGCTGGCAGCTAGCTCAGGTCATGGGGGGAGGACATCAGAATGAGTTGTCAATAATTTTTCTTCAGGAAAGCACAAACTCCAAAGTACAAAAAGAATCCCTGCAATAATTTTCTCCCCTCTTTGAGGCCAGGTCATGGCGTATAGGTTATTGTCAGCCTATAGGGTAAGACATATTCCATAAAAAAGCTCCCGTCAAATTGTTTTCATGAAGACTTTGGAGCACGTCTTAGCCTGTGAAGATGTCGCTGGAGACAAACATAGCGCTGTCCAGTCGAGCAGATGTGAGTTTCAGCCGTGAGCGTTGATGCTCGATATGACGCTGTGTTCTAAGCTGGAGTACGTTCAAGATCGAAGTTTTGTTAAGAGTTGAAGGCCTGTGAACCGCACAGCTGTGCTGAGCTCTCACTGAGGCCACGCTTGCTTCTGTTGGAAGCTCAGTACGTTATTCCAAACTTTAGGACCTGCTCCTTTTATACATTTATCCCCACAGTGAACTAAGCTTTTACATGTTAGCTTAGTTAACAGCTGCAACATGTAAATGGTCTAGTATCTAAGTGATGAATCCTATTTTGGCAAGAAATTTGAATATTCAAACTTCAGTGCAATCTGATCCTGTCTGTGCACATATGTAAGAGAAATCTGATATTTGTGAGTGTTCAGAAATAAACATTACAAATGTATAATCATTTAGTTAACTGTCAACTATATAGTCCATTCAACCACAGCCTTAGTATCAAATGCATCTGTAAAGGGAGGATTATTCACTGTATGTGAACCACTGTGATCAACAGCACAGTTAAATATAAAGCTGGCTGTCCGGTTCAAACATGTGTGCTTGTTTGTAACTGGATTATGGATTCAGACAAAACCAAAGGACAAATTTAGACATCTGGAGACTGTTTTCCAAAGTAAAAACCAAAAACAACATAAAAGACTTTCAGTTATTTGGACTTGGCAGTTGTCTCAGCTGGTATTTTGCTTTACTTTTAAATTATACCACAATTTGCACGATTTACTTACGATTGAACGCAATTTGCCAAAAAAGGATATTCTGAGGATTTAGCCAAAGTGTAATAAAAGAAATGCTAAGAGTGGCTCAGCCCATGTTAAAGTCAAACAATGACCGTAATGAAAAATGTTTAACTAAACTTTGCTGTCATCTGTTTTACTGAACAGAAGCAGCTCTGCACGAAGAGCAGGTTCAAAACCGAGCTTTCTGTGAACCAAACCCTAAATCTGGCACCGCACCACAACTTATACCAAGAGATTTACAGCACACGCACGCACGCACGCACGCACACACATATCATTCCCATCATCTTGTCATTTTCAATGAGGACATTTTTTTCTCGTTCCTGTTTGCTGATTTATTGTGTTTCTTCTTCGCTGAGGGGTTTGTGGGATGTTCGATATCGATTTTATCCCCATATTGCTTCGCTCCTAAAGGTTGTCCCCTGTGGCTGATAACTTTATTGTCCTCTGAATATGATTACACCTTCTAGCTTCAGGGTGCAACCAATGGCCTTCAAGTGAACATCCACTGCTTATTGGAACTGTTCTGGGACTCTGATATAATGTGAAACTTTTTGAAATGCTTTGTGGCTGCTTTACGTCTTTAGGACTCCCTACTGCCAACACACTGTCAGTCTCAGCTCATCAAATGCTGAGGAACCCCCTCTTGTTCCATATAATAAAACACCCACAGAGGTCTGCATCAGGAGATGGGCAGGATGGCAGTGGAATATTTCAGCATTTTCAAACAGGGGATTTCATGGTTTGTAAAAGTGAAAAGGATAACTCATCTCTCTGTGAGATGTGTGACGTGTAGGGGCTTTGTTTCCCTGCAAGTTCAGTTGTTTCAAATTACTCCATTTTTTAGTCTGTACTGATAACGGTGACCCAAAATCAGCAGAAGTCTGACAAAATAACCTGTAATGATGTCATCTGGGTTACAAAAAAAAAAGGAACCAGAAAAGCTCAGATTAATAACAGTTACTGCTCTATTACATTTTGGGAAATGTGAGTTTAACATCGCAGACATGCAGCAGTAAACTGCTGATGTGACTCTATAAGTAACTTGTGAATGCACGAGAAAGGAGCAGGACAGAGAGGAGCAGAAAGGGGCAGTGAGAGCACAGGAAGGCAGGAAAAAGAAAGAAGGAGTATGAGACAGACACATAACCAAAAAATCTGAACGGAAGTGAAAGAGCAAGATGCTGAGAAGAAGAAGAAAACCAAAAGAATGACTCAGATCATTAATTTTAGACAGGAGCAAATAAAGCTGCACAGCTGGCAGTGTAGGAAGAGTAAAACATGCTGAAGACGCAGTTCTGAGTATCATACAATAATGTACTTATGTCACTTCAATTCAAATGTCACCATCAGCACAAGTCAACATTTAACATCAGCAAGTGTGAAATGTTACTCTGCTGCATGTAAAAGTCCAGCACCTACAGTTACATAAAAATAAAAATATTCCACATGCAGCTGCAGACGCACTGACAGACATAAACACAGATGCATCAGGCCACTCGCTTTACATCTGAGTGTTCCCACATTTTGGCATTGATACTTTTACAAAAAGATCTATTTTTTCTGAGTAATGGCTCTATTTCCATTACTCAGTTTAAGCTCTAAATCAGCCATCTTCAACCGAAAACGACGGGTTACTGCTCAGATTGTTATTTTAAACATTGGCACTCATATCAACCATCTCTGAACATTTAGCCAGTGGAAAATGGTTGTACTAAAACAAACAGGCTGGTATGAGCGAACATATCGGTTGATATCTGCGTTTTGCCAAATATATTAATTCCTGTTATAAACATGTGAGCAGCAATTTTCTGTTGTAGTTGTTGAATCCAAATTACAGCTGAAAGAAAGGGACAAAAAAGCAGAGCTTTCACTTAAGTAACTACATTGTAGTACACACTATAATTACTTGAGTAGCAATGCCACAGTGTACTCAATAATGTAGCTTTATTACAACTATAAGACTACTTACATGGAGAGTGATAGGTAGAAAAGTGCACCTGCTGAGAGTATAAAAAATAAAGCACTTTTCTAAGTTTTTCTGTTGTAATTCATTCATGTTCAAGTGTTTCCTGTAGCGGATATCTGAGCTTCCAGGATAATAACAGGTTCTGTGTGCATGCCTTTGCTGCCTCTTGTTCAATAACAAAGCAACACACTGCACAGACTTATCGTGAGTTTTCTATGCAAAAATAGAGCAACGTAAAGTCATTTATGAGTAAAACTGTCATAAACAGGCTAAAATCTAATCTTGTGACTTTAAAGCGCTGAGAAAGAGTAAAGAAAGGATTGGAGTAGATGGAGTTATTTTGGAGGGGCAGGAAAGAGACACACACACACACACACACACACACACACACACACACACACACACACACACACACACACGCACACACAGAGAGAGAGAGAGAGAGAGAGAGAGAACAGTGGACGTGGCACCTGCTCTGCTCTACACGTCAGTCCACATATGCTCAGCACACGCAGACATTTAAATACGCAGACCCGCTTTAACTATAACACTTCTTCTATTAAAGATCACAGTCTCCTCTTTATACGCGAGATCCCTGCAGGAACCGAAGCTTCGCCCGATTATAGTGTAACGCCGTCCTGTTGCGCTCCACGCTGGACTCTGCGTGGATGTGGATCACAGCTGTGGCTCATCCGCTCCATTGGAATGGAATTCACTTAACAACGAGATAAGTTGTCGCACTGTGACCGACGCTCGCAATATCTACTATTTTTACACGCATACAAAAAAGTGTGACTTTAGCTTTATGACAAGCAGCGATCAGGCCTGCGCGCCCACAGTCACACAGTCAGAGTCCGCTCGCATTAAAGAAGGAATAAAAGCTGTTTCTGCTTTATGGACAATCTGCAGCCCCCCTCTCTGCCTCCCTCCCTCCCTCCCGCCTGCCTACCACCCCCACCTTCTTGCCCAACACCTTAACTGCTACAGTGCAACAAATGTCCTGCACACTGCTCAACAAAATACATAAACTCCCGAGCACATTAACATCCAGCCACCTACAAATTAAAGGACGCGGTTCCCGTTCCTGCTGGTGAAACGGCGGAGAAGCTCACCGGAGACGTGGAGTCCATTGCTGCTGCTGCTGCTGCCGCGGCTCCGCTCGCTCGGTGTGTTGACGTGGACAGCTCTGAGCTGTCACGCCGAGATCAGCGCTTTTATTTTTTTCTTCCTCTCTTTTTTTTTTTTTGACGGAGCCGCCCGGGCGCGCTCCCGCTGCCCGCAGCGGCCAACCGGATGGAACCACAGGAGCACAGAGGCACCGGCGGAGCGCGAACCCGATACATCTCCTCCTCCTCCTCCTGCTTCTCTACTCCAGCCTTTCAAAATAAAAGTCGAGGTGAGCCTGCAGAGGCTACTTTAGTTTAGAGCAGGGGGATCAGACTCACTTGCTCCAGTTTTTGAGTAAAATACTTGTTTTTAATCCTGCTGTGGTGATGTCACACATAAAGGAGGGAACGTGATTTAACAAATTAACGCTGGAAAAATTTTTGTTGTCAACGTTTTGTGTCTTTCTACTGTGATGTGTAAACTATCATGTAATGACAGCAGACTCAGTGAATTTGTAACACAACGTATTTTTACATTTTAAGAAAATATATTTGTATTTTTCTTAAGACAAAACTAATTATGGTCTGTTTTGTAAAAATGGCTCTCTCGGAAAATGAGAAAGATCAGAAATAAATCCAGAGTAGAAATCTGGCCTGGGAAACACTGGGTGCAATTTTGAATTGTTTCATGGAACAATTATTCTGATTCCTGAGTATTCATAACCCCACTTCATTAACAGTATGCAAGGTTTTGCATAAAAATATAACACCTATAGTAAAGAGTAAAGTACTCATTATGCAGGATCCTAAAATTATATTACTGGATTCCTGGACTATATTACTGGATCATAATAATAACAGATTGTTGCAGTACTTATGGCAGGATGTAAACCTAACCCTAAAATGGGTCTGGTGGACCTGGTGGATGTTAAGAGGTTTGGCAGGTTAGTCAAACAAGACCACTGCAAAAAAAAAAAAAAAAGTAGAAAAAGTAGAAAAAAAAAGTCCAAATTTGCTTTGGAAAAACAATCACGTTTTAATGAACTATCCACAAAGGGAGAACAGCCTGAGGTGTCATTTCAACAGTATGTGTCAGTTTTTCCACATTCATACAGCACAAACCAAAGGAGTTCACTGGTACAGCACTCTGTCAGTAACAAGGCTGTAAAACTGACCAAAGCATCTGGCTTGGAAGAATTCCCGACTCTTTTTTCTTAATGAATTGCAACACAATGCTTCTTTCTCTCCTCCTCTGCATCTTTCACTCTTTGCAAAGGCATAAAATAAATCAGTTCTCGTTATTGATAACTCTTGGTGCAGAGTTATCAATATGTGTGTAGCCTCTATAGGGTGAGTGGGGTACTTGAGGATAGTTGAGTGTGCGAGCAATGACAAGCAATCACACCCACTGTTCTGGTGTTAGGGTACTTTTAAATATCCACTGGAAAAAGAAAAAACTCCCTCACATGTTTCACTCTGTGAAATGTCAGTCTGTGGTCATGTGGTCTTAGCTGTCGCCTCTCATAAACTTGTACCCTAACTGCAAAACTCAAAAAGCAGTTTTATTTGCTGTTATCTGTCGTCCACTGTGTCCTTACTCTGATTTTCTGTTTGATTTATCAAACTTTTTATCTGATTTACTGCTCAGTTCAAATAAAAGAGCTACACTGGGTGATTTTAGCATCCATGTAGATGCTGAAACTGACCGCCTCAGCACTGCATCTACAACATGCCTCATTCACACATTCATACTAATTTCTACATATAAGTGCTTTCTATCTAACATTCACACTCCAGTGAACAACTTCCATTGCCAATGGCACGCAGACTGGAGTAGCCAGGGATCGAACTACCAACCGTCCAATTAGTAGATGTAGCCAGTCAGCACTGTAGCCAAGCTGACCAAGAGTTAGAGCTCTCCATAAATTTCTTCACAAATAAAATTTTAATCATTAGAAAAAAATATTCAGAACCATCTCACAGACAAATCATTGTGTACAGCAACTTTCAGTACAACTAATATTTATTTAGACTCTTTCTCTTCAATTGATCTTTCCAAGTTAATATCAGTAGTTTCTTCCTCCAAGCCATCAGCATGTCTATTAGACCCCATTCCTACTAGACTGCTCAAAGAAGTCCTACCATTATTTAATGTTTCAATCTTGAATATGATCAACCTGTCTCTATTAATGGGCTAAGTGCCACAGGCCTTTAAGGCAGCAATAATTAACCATAACATTTTATTACAGAGATTAGAGCATGTCGTAGGTGTTAGGGATGTGCATGATTAGTAAACTAGACAGCTAATGGTCATTACTGTCACTAGTCAGTAGCAGACATGCTAGTTTCATCTAAGTGTTAAGAGCTTAAAAAGTTCTTCAATTGTTGTTATGCAGCCATGTGTCACCAGATGGAGCTGCAGCCCAGACATCATTGTAGAAAAACACCATAATGCTGTTAATCTAGGCCTGAAATTTTTGTTATTGTTCATTATTATTGTTCATTATTTTGAAGACAGAAGAATGATACAAGCATGAATACAAGTGGTGGGAATGAGCTTTCTCTGAAGGCTGGCTGGGCTCTGCCTTAGAGACTGGGTGAGGAGTTCATTCATTTGGGAGGGGCTCAGAGTAGAGCTGCTATTCCTCCACATCGAAAGGAGCCAGCTGAGGTGCTTGCCTCCTGGGTGAGATGTTCCGGCCTCCCCTACTGGGAGGATGCCCAAGAATACCTTGGTGTTCCCCTGGATGAGCAGAAGGTGGCTGGTGAGAGGGAGGTCTGGGCTTCTCTGGTTAGGCTGCTGTCCTCAAATTGAACTTGCTATCTGAGTTTTTTTTGTTTGTTTGGTTTTTTTTAAGCTTAATACTAGTTGGTTAGGCTAATTTTTTCTTAGTCAACTAAGAAATTAGTTGCTAGGACATCTCTAGTAGGTATTAAAGGAACTGCGCTCCAGTGGTTTGAATCCTATCTCTTTAATAGACTCCAATTTGTTCATGTAAATGAATTAAGGTTAAATATGGAGTTTCGCAGGGTTCTGTGTTAGGACTAGTTTTATTTAGATTACAATAGCCAACCTGGGCAGCACCATGGTGTGGTGGCTAGCATCTTTGCTTCACAGCAAGAAGGTCATGGGTCTGAATCCACCATCTAGCCGGGGACTGCATCGAGTTTGTATGTTCTGCCTGTGTTTGCGTGGGTTCTCTCCAGGCATTCTGACTTCCTCCCACAGTCCAAAGACATGCAGTAAGTGGAGTTAGGTTAATTAGCAAATTACACACTTTTGCCATGTTTTAGAAGCTTTCTTCCATCTGTCCCAAGCTTTGTAACCTACCAATTTCTTCAAATTGGAAGAAGATAAAGTACAACATAGCTAATCCTTGGAGAAACTGGTTGACATGTCTGCAAGGCCACAGAATCAGCACCCTCATGTCTCCCCACACTCCAGTACATGCAGAAGAATAACCCATATGCTTCAACTGTGCTTCAACTCAACCCAGGGCTCTATGGTGCTGTCATCAAAATTTGATGGGATAAGAGTATCATCTCTTTCAGGGATCTCTGTACCGATGAACGTTTTTCAGCATTTGCAGCAGGCAAACAAACTCCCACTTTTGCAGCTTTTTAAAGGGCTCGTGGAACCTGCTTTGGATAGTTTCTTGACTACTGAACCCACTAAATGTACAGATTTCCTGCAAAATTCTGGTAGTCCATTATCAAACACATTTAGGGCATTCTGTCACGAGGAGTCCCTGACTTTAAAACATCCTCTGTATTTCTACATTTGGCATACTCTGATAGAGTTTAAAGTTGTGCACAGATTGCATTTTTCCTCCGCAAGATTACATCAAATATTCAGAAGTGTGAAATGTTCAGCAGAACACGGAACTCTGTCCCATCAGTTCCTTCAGTGTAATAGATTACAAATTTTCTCTGGTAATTTATTCAATTATTTTGCTATGGCTATTAACAGTGACTTTCCTCTTGCCCCTCTAACCATGCTTTTAAAGTTACAGTGTCCAGGATCAGTATGAAGATCAGGTCTATCCATACTACAGTGGAGAAAGTCTGAGATTTCCCCTACATTTCATAGATGTCTGAAATATTTAGGAAAATATATTTATGAATATATTTATGATCAGTTACATTTATATAAAATGAGTTAAAAGGAATAGTTGATGGGTTACATATTAACATTATATTAATGTAATATGCAAACACTTATTTGGTAGTTTAATTTCTGTCTCATGTCTCAGCAGTGTGTACATGTCTTTTGTGGTTTTTCTCTCATTTTTCTTTTTGTTTGTCTGTATTTTTCTCAGTAGGGGTGATCGGCTATGGTCTCGTCTCGCGGTATGCCTGCCAGATGGCTGGGTGTGGGCTGAGGGATTCGGGTGTCTGATGGAACTTGAACTGGAGACGGCGACTGCTGTTCTTTGGTTTTTGTGTACGGGCCCTGGTTGGTGGCCCCGGGCCGGATGGTCGGCTTCCTCTGTGGGTGTTGGGGTGCAGGGTCTGGGGCCCTGGTCCCCGGGGTTGCCCATTTCCCGGTTGGGCTCCTCCCTGTGCTGGAGGGGTCTGTGTCCCCTCGGGCACACCGCCGTGTGGGGTGGGTTGGGCCGGTTTGGGATGTCTGGCTGGCATTCCGGGATTCTGGGGTGCCCGCACATCCTGGGTGGGGCATGGGGCGCTCAATTGAGGGGGCAGTGGTTTCCACAGGGGGCCGGATGGTCCTGGACTCAGGACCACTGTGTGTGTGTATGTGTGTGGGTGTGATGTTTGTTGTAGTGGGTGTGGGTGTGGGTGTATGGGTGATGTTTGTTGTCTTTTGTATGCATGTGGGTGTGTGTGTGTTTGTGTCGTACTTGTGTGCGCTGTGGGTGGTAGGTGCTGGCCTTGAGCGTGGTGGTACCCTGACGGTGCCACTTCAGGCCCTGGACCTGCCTTCCCTGCCCTGCAGCTGGGTGTAGGGAACTGGGGTGTTTAGTGAGCCAGTAGTTAGCTGGCTCACTCCTTCCGGGAGTAGTTTTCTGCCTCCCTGTCATATATCTCTTGGCCCTTCCCCTCCTCCCACTCAATCAAACATTACATCACAAACACGTAGGGTCTTGGGGGAGGGGGGCTCATGCCTCAGTGAGTAGGGCCACTTCCTTGGCTCTGCTCGCTGTGCTGCATGATGTCCCACTCCTCCTTTTTAATTACATCATACAGCTCACGACACATCATGCTACACATAGGGCCTTGGGGGGCAGGCGTGTCACACAGTGCTTGGTGGGTGGAGCTGCTGAGGTGGTCCCACCTGTCTGTTCACTGCTGCCTGCTCCTCAATTTTATGTTTATGACTGTTACTCAGTGCTCATATTACATCTGACGCTGCGATTTTAATAGCACTGTAGCTTTCATACAGTCATACACATTCTTCCCACCACGTACACTCACATACACCCAACACATCACCCCCAATACATTGAGTGGGAGGAGGGGGTGGGCGGGTTTTCCCACACCCTGGTTTCATGCACCCTGCCTTGGGTAGGGACTGGCTAGTGGTTCGGGATTCTGGCTGCGGAGGGCAGGATTAACCCCCCCCCCACACACACACACACACACACACACACACTGCTCCCTGCTGCTCCCCACTGGTCGTCGCTGCCACCCCTGGGGTGTGGATGCCTGTGGATTCCGGGGTGCATGGCTGGATATCTTGGCATGGCTTTTGGCCCACTCCCCTAACAGTTGTGGCCTGGAGGTGGCTTGGGTCTCTTTGGCATTGGGGGGGGTCTCTGCTGGGTGTCGGGCGGTTCACCGGTGCCTGGGGCCTCGGGGCCGCATTCTCGGCTCGTGCTGGGGGGGCTGGCCTACGGTGGGGTGGGCTGCTCATTGCCTCTGGCTCTCTACGTTCTTGCCCTTTGACCGTGGGTGCTCCGTCTGAGGTCTCCCTCCTTCCTCCTCTAGGGTGTGCACGTGGTTGCCATCAGGATGTGTGGCCTCAGGTCTTCTGGGCTCCTGGTGGGCCGTGGATTGCCCGGGTCCCCTGGGTCCTTCCCTGTTTGCCTCGGGATCATGAGGGCAGTGGTTGCAGCTTCTTGGCCTCATTACTGAGTACGTTCCATGACAGAGGCACACACACACATTACTACAAACCAAAGCTATATATGTGTATGCGTATATGCATGCGTATAGACATGTGAAGATGTATATGCTTGTGTATTCACATTTCTGTATCTATTTTTCTGTTTTCTCCCATTTTTAAAATTTGTATTTATTTATTTATTTTCTTTCCTTCTCTCTTTCTCTCTCTTCTTACCCCTTCTCTCCTGCCTGTCAGGCCTGGCATGAGCAAATAAAATTAAAATTAAAATACAAGCATAAACAAGAGTAGCCTATTATTAATAATTCATGTCTGAAAATGGGCTGGTTGTTCCAGGCTTACTGACCAATCAGAGCGTTCTCTCTATCTCACATCTGCATTTAAAGGACCAGTCACCCTAACACACGTTTACTGGACTGCAGGTATAAGCCAAACCCACATCTGGGTTTAGAGCCTTCTTGCTGTGACGTGACAAGCTTCTGCATCATGTCAGCAGAGGTGGGAAGTAACGAAGTACAAATACTTCGTTACTGTACTTAAGTAGATTTTTCAGGTATCTGTACTTTACTTAAGTATTTATTTTTCTGACTACTTTTTACTTTTACTCCCTACATTTTTACACAAGTATCGGTACTTTCTACTTCTTACATTTTCAAACAGACTCGTTACTTTTTAACACGTCAGAGAGAAGTTTGCATTTCCGGTCAGTGCGCCTTCAAACATAAAACGATTTGAGCCTAAACGGAGGAATAATAACATATAAGAGACAATCGTACTGCGTATCCTCCATCACCGGGGCTTATCTCGTACAAAGGGATTAAATACGCACACCCATATAATTAATGTATCATTTATAGCGCTATAATCGGGCCGGACCGAGTCCGTAAGTTGCGCTGCGGCACATAAACAGCTTAGCTAGCGCTACTGAAGAGGAGCGAGCATGAAGGGAGTAACGTGTGGCAGGTAAATGCAACGTTTCTAAATGCTCAACAAATATCAGCAAACACACAAAGTATGTGCAGTTTGTTACACAGCTAGCTAAAAGCAGAGCTGCTGCATTTCAGGGAGAGCAAAGAGAGAGAAGTTCACTCAGAGATGGAGAAAGAGGACAGGAGAGGAAGGAGAGAGGTTTGAATTAAAGGTAAGGACTGGAAAACAAACTGAAGTATGCTGACTTTGTGTAATTCAAAGATTCTATGAAAATACTGCAGTTTAGGTTAGTTTGTTGTACTGTATTTACAGTAAAGCTCTGTGTTGGACTGGAGCACAGTGTTTCTGTTCATGGTCAGAGTTACAGGTTACATCAGTGCAGCAGAGATGAGTTTGAAGCTGCTGATGCTGAGATTCATTCACTGAATCCAACATTTCTACAGCCTGTATGCTGTCAGTGTAGGGGATGGAGATCAGCTCAGGTAGCTGTGAAATACTGGGTTACATCTTTGTGAGTTCACTTCATCCACACAGAGCAGTAAACCTCAGAGCAGCAGCAGCAGGTCAGCTGATCACAGCCTGCACACCAACATAATTTACTGCAGCTCACAATAGAAAGCTGTGATTCTTCTCCCCATGCAGAGCCACTACAGCTGATCTTAGGGTTCCTCCAACTTCTGAATCCCACTGTAACCCCTGAGTATCCTCATGTTGGTGTTTAGGTGGAGGCACAGTCACCCTCTACTATGGAGGACACAGAGAACAGAGCTGTGTTTAAATTCCCTTTCACAGTTTGTGTCCTACATAACAGATTCAAGCTGAGTGCATTCATTAGGATTAAAATTTAGATTGGAATAACATTTGTATTCTCATGTACTATTTTATATTATTACAATAATATATAATGAGGTTCGGTTTGTTTTACACAAAAATAGCAGGTAGAAACATCCTCCAAAGAACTACTTTTACTTTCTTACTTTGAGTACATTTCAGAGCCTGTACTTTTTTACTTTTACTTAAGTAGAGAAGTTGAACCAGTACTTTGACTTTTACTAAAGTATTTTTTAACATAAGTACTTGTACTTCTACTTAAGTACAGAATGTCAGTACTTTTGCCACCTCTGCATGTCAGCAACATACACCATAGATAGAACTTTTCAGAATGTGTTTAAAAATGTTTTATTTTACTTAAATAACCTTTGAAAACTTTAAAATTTAAGAATAAAAATCAATATTTTTACCTGATTGAAATAAAATAAATCACAAAGCAAATATGAATCTATTACAGCACATTACATGAGGTTCACCAAGGCTCATTTAGAGAACTTTATAGACATAGTGTGGTGGGTGCCTTTCAAAGTAATATTGTATAGTTTCCTGTGGCACATGTGCACTGTGTATAAATACAATCGATTATACTCCAATAGCGCTGCCACAGTAATCCTGATAAGATGAAAACTTTGGAGCTGACTGATTAAAATGTAAACATAGTAAAACTACATAAAAAAAATGTAACATGCTAAAATATGCACTCTATCCACTGCTTTAAATGAGTCCCATCCAAACAGGCAACAGGTGAGCCGTAATAAGAGGTATTAGTAAAAGTATTCCAGTATTTCCCGAGTACTGCAGGGCCGAGTGCGCATTCCCGGCGCTCGGGGGCGTCTCTGTGAGCGTCCCTCCACAGCGTTTCCGTCCCGCGTTGCACTCTGGGAAATCTAGTTTATTTATCCTTTAGAAAAGATGGCAGACGTGCGGCCGCCACCTCTCCGGAGTCTGGATGATTTCCTCCTGTGTTCGGCCCGGTTCGCCGTGCCAGATGTGCACAATCTGGACCGCTGGAACAACCGCATCATCAACAACCTGCTCTATTACCAGAGCAATTATTTCCTGTGCGCGCTTGGCTTCCTGCTCATAGTGGGGTAAGTTTCATTATTCTGACGTGGTCAGCACCCACCTCTCTCATTCCCCTAAACAGTGAAGTTGTGTGAATTGTCACTGTTTTGCTGAGCTGCTCTCAGGGCCTTGCATTTCAGCAGCAGCCAGAACGCGCAGCCTCCATGAGCGTGGCACAGTCTGGTGGCCACACAGTTTACCACATGGCACAGGTTTGAGTTAACCGATGAGCACTGAGTCAGATCTTCCACCGTCCTGTTCTCGGGAATGGAAGAAGGCAGCGGAGCTCCATGAAGTTAAACGCCACACCTTTCCTTCCAGCTCCATCCTTAAACTGTGCTTTGAGGTTGTGAAGCAGGGGCGATGCTAGGATGTTTTAACAATAGGGCAGCATATTGGGGACAAAAAACAAGTAACAGGGGACCCATGATGAATCAGAAAAATCTATCAGAAACAAATATGAGACCAAACAACCTGAAATGCAGTTTGAGTCTAATGATTTTAATTGTGGACAGACCTCCTGCCTCCATAAACATGCATGGAGATGAACCACACTGAACCACAAGATTGAAATTCAAGTTACCAAAATGCCGTGAACATGTTTTACTGTATTTAATGACAGAAGTCAAACTTTATATTCATGTAGAAGTTAGTAAATGTTAAGGAGCGGAGCAATTGGAGGCTTAAGAGGCATCTCATCTGATTTAAATTTTGTGTAGCTTGGTACTGTTTTCAGCACGGCTGCTTTTTTTTGTTTAATAATTCATTGAAAAATATGTTGTATTTCCACTGTAGCTGTTCCAGCATGTCAGAACTATGATCATTGTCCACTTCCCAAAAATGGGAAAAAAAAGTCACAGTTGAGTTCAATTTTATTGACAGAGCAGTTAGTGAGTCAGATCTGTGAAGTGAAGTTTGTGTTGCTGTGACCAAAGAACTCTCTGCTGGCACGATATGGCAGGTACGCACCACTGCTTAGACTGTTTCTGCTGAATGTGAGAACAACACTGTTTTCTCCAGAAACAGCAAATCCAACAACGTAGTCTTCAGCACAGCCTGAACCCTGAGGACGCTTTCATTGTTTTAGTAGCCTTCAGGAATAGTTCTCCGGTGCTTTTCAGATGGTGAATGGTGGATCAAAATCTGACAGTACTTTTCTGTGTTCATCATTTCATCAATTTTGACAAGACCATCAGCACCACTGGCTCAAAGGCAATTCAAACTATGACAGAGCCTCTGGTTTAAATCAAGACACTCACTTTTGAATTAAACCAGAGATTTCAAATTTGGATGCATCACTCCATAAGACTTGTTGTCACTGATTATTGGTCCAGTTTTTGTGTAATTTTGCATACCGGAGCCTTTTCTCCCTGTTTCTCTTCGTTAAGATGGCTTCCTGACAGCCCCCGTTCCACTCAAAGTATTTGTGATGAGGCTTCGGTGAACAGTAGATGGATCAGCTGAAGGGCTGGACGGATTTCTCGGGTCTTTGCTGGGTTTTTTCTGTTTCTTCCTGTTGATGCAGCTGTTGGACAAAATGTTTAATTTCCTCATTCATACAGTTGATCACATGTAAAAGCGCATTAATCTGCAGAAGCCTCTGTTTTTAGAACTATTCAAAGTCACAGTTATCAAGGCTCCTGTCTTTAACATGTGCTTTCATTATCAGTTCGGCATTGATGTGCACAGAATCAAATATGTACTTTGTTCTTTTTCATAACGTTGTGACTCTGTGGACAGTAAGGCAGCCGTCACAATGTTTGTTTTAAAAAGGGCTAATGATGTATCAGAGGAACAGCAGATGACCGATGTCTCAACCTGTAGCTGCTGGTACCTGTTTTATCTACAGGTGCAGAACACCTGTCAATACTTTCCTGAGGCCCAAAAGAAAAAAAAAAGAATGTTGTACTCATAAATACATGCAGGTTATAATGACATCATCCAACAAAGCATTCTCATAAACTTGGAATCTATAACAAATACATAGGAGTGGGCGTCAGTTTATGGAAGCCGCCATGTTACCCTGCCATTTTGAATACAGTGGCTGAGATGACATCACCATTCTGCCTAATTGTGGTTAATATATGTGGCTGGACCGGCAACATATGCAGTACGCCAGAGTTATTTGTCCTATAGCAGCCACTGTAGCAAGGAGGGTAAGTAAACCAAACTCAGTTATTTTATTAAGATCCCTGTTAGCTGCAGCAATGCAGCAGCTGTTCTTCCTGGTGTTTCCTCATCTTTGAATTGACTGCAATTTGCAATCTACTGACAACTAATGGTGAGATTTTCCACCCTGTAACATGAAAAAAGACATCTAAAAATGAGCTTTCAGTATGAATCTCATCATATTTTTAACTGCAAATCACAGTTTAAGTAAACTGTCACATCTGCTTGGTCCATATTTCGTTATTCAGCTCCTGTCACCTACAATTTGTCCATCAGGTTACAGCTTGATAAAAATCACATTTTGTCCTTTTAAGCTTTGGGGAAAATTCACATTTAAAAACTGTGTTTTTAGATAAATGTTATGGTCCACATTGACATTTGTATTTCTAAATCCACTGCTTTGAAATGGAGGTTCTCCTCCTCACTCATTCCTATTGTGAATCCTGGTATTGGAGCTCCATTGACAATGGCTTTTTTTCATGATTGACACACATGCTTAACCCAAAGTACAGTTCAAAGTTGAAAAGGCACAGACACGTATTTTGTAACAGTCTATATAGACAACAGGCATGCAAATGTAATATTGACACAAATGGAGCCTCGTAGAGGTAAATCTTGGAACTGTCCCAGGTACCAGTGCTCATATTAATAAAATAAAATTTCATATAAAAGCACAGAAGGTTTTTCGTTGAGTGGGAAGTTGAAGCCAGTGAAACAGTGTCAAGCGCGGACTGTGAATATAGGAAAAAAAAAAAATGACATTGCATATTCTCTGTCACTAAAGCCTCGTCTGCATCTGTTGTTAACCTCTTAACATCGCCACATGAGCAGAAGCCCATCTAGGGTTAGGTGAAGGTGAAGAGGTGAAGAACCACCTCTTTTTATAGAATTTTCACCTGTTTGCATCATCCAACTGCACTAAAAAATGAATGTAAAAATACTTCATTTTAAAGATTACATCTAGTTTCTGAATATTTACCTATTTAGCACGTGGCTAAAGCAAAACCCACCCCTAACCCTATAGATGGGTTGCTGGTGACCTGATGGATGTTAGGCCTCATTAACAGACCTACATACCTGTCAACAACCATCTGGTAGTCACCAGTCACAAGTGAAAAATGTATATTCCCCAACTGGGTGAAATCTGCAAAAATGAGGGTGTTGCATCAATATCCTCCTCATGGTTGCTTTGCTCATTAGTAGATTGCCACGGTTGCCCATAGTTTTCATGGAAGATGGCAACTTGTCTGCAGAGACTCCCCATTTGATCTCCAAGCTGCAGTGAAACTTGAAAAACTAAACATACATTTCAAAAGGCTCAGCTCCTGCTAGTGACCAGAGCAACCCAATGAGGTTTTCAGTACAACAGTGTATACCCCTTTCTGATGACTTTCACACCAGTGACTGCCTTCAACCAACGGGTCATGGAGTGCACACTTCTCCCTAGAGACTGATGGCAACCAGGGGAGTCACTGACCAGTCTATAGCCTTGAGTGAATGGGGCTTGAGCAATCAATTTCACTGTGACTGCCAGCAACCTCCAGAAACCACCGGCAAACTGTCAGGAATACATATTTGTTTTTCTCCTAAACAGATGGTTGCCAACAGGTCTTCAGGTCTGTGTAACTGAGCGCTTAAGATGCTAATCTCATCATGTCTAGCCATCACTTACAGTTATTTCTTTCTGCTCTTAGGTATTTCCAACCCTTCCAGCTTTTCACTGGGATGACGGTGGTCACCTTGTTGTTCATTGGTTTTGTCTGGGCTGCAGAGAACCAAGCTCCTATTCGCCGTTTCCGTAGAAACCACCCATCAGTCTCTATATTGGCCATCCTTGTGGCCAGTTACCTCTTCATATCAGTGCTGGGAGGAGTGGCCGTGTTCCTGTTTGGGATAGCCTTTCCTATATTCAGTAAGACAGAGAAACACACACTAAAACATACACCATAAATTTGACCAGAGCATGAAAACAGCTTCACCTGTTTGGGGTACCTGTGAACCTGGGTTCTTTTCAGAAGCGTAGGGGCCTGGTTTTGGTCTCCAGATTCAGGACAGTCGCAGAGAACAACTCACGGATGACAAAGTTATGAGGGGGGTCTTGCATGTATTCAAGAGTGGAAACTTTAAAGACATGCTGGTGAACATTTGCGTGGGTTTTCTCCTCCCACAGTCCAAACACATGCAGTTAGTGGGGTTAGGTTAACTGCTGATTCTAAATTGCCCATAGGTGTGAGTGTGAGTGGTTGTCTGTCTCTCTGTGTTAGTCCTGCGACAGGCTGGTGACCTGTCCAGGGTGGACCCTGCCTCTCGCCCTATGATGACTGGGACAGGCTCCACCCACCCCCGTGACCCTGAAAAGGTTAAGTGGAAGAAAATTGATTAAGGGATGGATGGAAATCAACATCTCTAAAGACCTTTTCAAAAATTGCTGGCTTCATCAGTCTACACTGCTCAAAAAAATTAAAGGAACCTTTTTTCTAATCAGAGTTCAGCATCACGTCAACTGAACCTCTGTGATATTGATGTGGTCAGTACGTATCAGGGGGGGTTATCAATCAGTTTCAGCTATTTTGAAAAAAATTACCAACAGGTGCACTAGAGGGGCAACAATGAGACAACCCCCCCAAACAGGAATGGTTTCACAGCTGGAGGACACTCACATTTTTCCCTCCTCATCTTTTCTGACTGGTTTTCACTAGTTCTGCATTTGGCTAGGGTCAGAGTCACTGCTGGTAGCATGAGGTCATACCTGGACCCTACAGAGGCTGCACAGGTAGTCCAACTCCTCCAGGATGCCACATCAATACGTGCCATTGGCAGAAGGTTTGCTGTGTCTCCCAGCACAGTCTCAGAGCATGGAGGAGACTCCAGGAGACAGGCAGTTACTCTAGGAGAGCTGGACAGGAGAAGGTCCTTAACCCATCAGCAGGACCAGGATCTGCTCCTTTGTACAAGGAGGAACAGGATGAGCTCTGCAGAGCTACAAAATGACCTCCAGCAGCCACTGGTGTGAATGTCTCTGAGCATCCACTCAGAAACAGACTTCATAAGGGGGGCCTGAGGGCCCAACGTCCTCTAGTGGGTGCTGTGCTCACTTCCCGGCACCAAGGAGCCTGATTGGCATTTACCATAGAATACCAGAACTGGCAGGTCCACCACTGGAGCCCTGTGCTTTTCACAGATGAGAGCAGGTTCACCCTGAGCACATGTGGCAGATGTCAAAGGGTCTGGAGAAGCCGTGGAGAACGTTACGCTGCCGGTAACATTGTTCAGCATGATGGGTTTGAATTCAGCCTCTGTAGGCTGATAATTTTCATTTCCATCAAATAATGTAGCACATTACTCAGTCCATATCAATATAGATATCCAGCATTTTTTCACATTGAGATAAGATCAGATAAAACTTTAATGATCCCATGATGGGGAAATTTGTGCATTACAGCAGCTCAAGAAGAAGGATGAATAAAACAAATGAAATAAAATAGAATAGAAACCACTATATACATAAAATATATATCAATACACATATACACACATATACATCAAAACACTATATACAGATATCACAAACACTATATACATTTGTAGCAAGTAAAGTATACAGCATACACAGTATGCATTATGTGGCTGAGAGTGTTCTAAATAAAATGTATATGTACTGTGTGCATAAGTGATGGCAGTGGGGGTAAACTGTCCAAGTGATTCATGACATGATGTGTTGTACAGTCTAACTGCTGCTGGGATGAATGAGCTGTGAAAGCGCTCCTTCCTGCAGCGAGGACGTTTAAGTCTCTGACTGAAGGAGCTGCTCAGCTCACCCACGGTCTCGTGCAGAGGGTGATGGGGGGGTCCATGATGGATGTCAGCTTTGCTAACATCCTCCTCTCACCCACCACCATCACAGATAGTACAGTCGTATACTGTGAAAAGGCTCCTGGACTGAACATCTGCAGCTGATGGCCTCATGTTTCTGTTGGACTCTCCTGAATTGTAGCTAACTTTTAGATCACTCAGGTCACAGGTTTGTAGAAAATGTGAAAGATAAAGGCCTTTATTGTAAAGTAATGTGTTACAGAGAAGAAAAGAGCTGCCTGGTCATCCAAACATACGTAACTTTTAGTGTCAGTATGGACATGTGCTAAATTTGAACAGAAGCTAGAAGGAAAACAAACAGTATGCAGAACTTGCCGATGGGTTAGTGTGTGTCTGAATGCATTGGCATGCTGCAGTGTGTCTGTGTGTGTGTCTGATGGAAACAAGAACCAGACGAGTTCTCTGCTGGACAGAAAGCCTTGTCTCTCTCTTTTCCAGTGGTTCTCGTCCATGCATCGGTGAGGCTGCGCAGTCTGAAGAACAAGCTGGAAAACAAACTTGAAAGCATCGGTCTGAAGAGGACTCCAATGGGACTTCTTTTAGAGGCCCTGGGACAGGAGCAGGAGGCGGGATCTTAAAGATGAAGAAGAGAAGAAAGTTTGAAGGAGAAGTGGAGGTGGAGATGTAGGTGGGCAATGGGAGGGAGAGAAAACAGAGCTGAAGAACATTACTACAGTGGGAAGGGGAAGTCATGAAAAAAATGACAAGTTGTGGTTTGATTTGTTTACTAAAAAAAAATCAGAAGGAAGAGAAAAAATGATGTGCTCAGAAGTCAACAGATATGAAGCCATTTCTGATCTGTTTTCATCTTGCACTTTAAGCACATCTTTTTGCTAAGACCCCTGTCACCCTGACACAAAGAAGCCTGCGGAGGGCTGCGGACGAGCGACTGTAAGCAATCCACAGAAATTCCTGACAGAAAGGAAATACGAACAATTGATAGTGTGCACTTTGCATGTGTCGCACAACCTGATGGCACGTGTGGAAAATTCTGCAGAGGGGTGGTGGACGTGTGTGCAGATGGCAGACGTTTGCAAAGAGTTGGCATGCTGAACACGTGCATTGAGGATGGCAGCTGATCAGTGTTGGTAGGACGTACTGACAGCAGATGTAGCGGAGTGAACACGGCATCCGCTGCTCGTCCGCGCCAAAAATCACCATGGGAGGGCTATAAAAAGTTGTTTTTCACCATTTTTCTGAAGCCTGCATTGTCCACCACCTTCAGCCTGTCTGCAGACGACTGTGGGCTGATGGCAGACTGAACACGTGCATTACAGAGCCATCACATGCGCTGCAGACTGATCAGGAACTCACCAAGTGCACTCCTGTCTGCAGCCGTCCGCCGTGTCTGCAGCCAAAAATCAACAAACTTTTGAAAACTCGTTCTGCAGACACGGCGGAGCATCGCGGACAGTTTCTGCCTTCTGTCTACGTGTGGCTGTGCATCGTGGTCTGCAGCCCTCCGCAGCTGACTTTGCATCAGTGTGACAGGGTTTTAGTTTATTAATGCACTATGTGTGAAGTGATGCACCCACAGTGTATTTAGCTTTCTGTGGATGACATTCCCAAGGGGCTTTTTATTATCTATTAAAAAAAACACTCACAGTGACTTAATCTTATCTATCCAGGATGTGATATTTAGAAATTTAATTTTACCCCCCAAATTTTGTATTTTGAAAAGAAAATATGTAATATGGAACAACAAAGCCATGTCTTAGAGGTTTGGATTTGATTCTGATGGCACAGGTACGCGTTTCTGCACACTCAGCTCTCTGAACCAGAAAACAGCAGAAACTGTCCTCCACCCTCTGCCTCACACTCAACATGAAGTTATCCTTTTTATTTCCATATTTTAAACTATGCGAGAATGCTTATTGTTAAGACCTACAATTTAAGATCATCAGCAGTATTCTTGTTAAAAGTGCCCAACCTGTTTACCATGAAGTATTTATTTAACCATGTTTTCTCACAGAATTACAGATTCATTTCATTTCTAGATTTCTGTATGTCTATGAGAAAGCAGCTCTTGGCTCCTTTGCTCTGTGAGCTCAGTAAACACTTTCCTTATGCTTTCATAGGTGCAGTGGCTGTTTGTAGTCATGTTAAATAAGCCATGATGATCATTTTGTAAATAATGGTGATTAATTGAGGCAGAAAGTAGGGTATGTTCATTAGCTAACAATGTGTCAGGGACTAATCAGCCAATGCCCCCCCCCCATGTTAAGTACATTCTATGGACATACAAATAAATATGTGTGCGCCAATGCAAGACAATAGAAGACAACATTAAAAACTATCTAACAATATAATGTAAGAGGCATATCCTGTAAATGTAGTGGAAACATTAAACTATAGCATTTAAGCTAATCCCTGTGAGTGCAAGCAGCAACAGAAACGACTAGACCTCTTTGTGTGCTAAACATGGAGTGATGTCAGAGGAAATCAGAGGTTTTCTATGACAAACGAGGTCAGGAGGAAACTGATTATTATAGAGGGAGCAGGAGGAGTGGTTATACGAAGGAAACAAGTTCACAGTTTAAAAGTCATTCTTTTGGATACCTCATTTCCAAGCTTGTTTTTCTCCAGGAGTATGCATCTCATTCACATAACTTTGCCGGTCTTTGGGATCTCCCAGTGCTGGCTGCTGGGAAAAGCACTTCAGGAAGAAATCAATAACCTAGAACATTCTCATCATTTCCTAATGAAGTAAATCTTTGTTACCAAAAATAACCACTAAAATGTATTTGTGGCTTTGATAACACTTGTGGTAACAGTACTGTGTTATAGCAGGCTGCTGCTTTGGTCCAGACTGACACGTCTCAGCACAGACCGGATGAACAGAAAGTCTGCTACAGTATTTTTCTGGAGCCTTGAGGACAATGATGATAGATTTTAGTGATCTTGCTTGCAATTAAATAGAGAGCAGAAGTCCTACATCACATTCTGATAGCTGACATTCATTTATCTGGTGGTCTGAAACACAGGTTTGCCTTTTTCTTTCTTTCTCTTTTTTTTTTTCTTTTCTTGTTTTGGATCAATGGAAGAAATTTAATGTGTTTCTTGATATTATTTGGGACCACATATAATGGAAAATAGTATAACATTTAGTATTAAAAGTAACTAATTAGCTAATATGAAGTAATCGTAAATGTTCATATAAGCAAAACTACGCTGCAAGCACTGAAGCTATGGATAAAACAAACACCCATTAATATCTGATTTGGATGTATGCATGGGTGGTTAGCCATGGAGGCTAATCTTAGAAACAGCCTAAATTAGATATTTTCTTAGAAAAAAGATCATATTGTTTCCTAACAGGTGAAACTAAATGGAGTATAGAAAAAAACGAGCTGAATGAGTAATTAGTGTTAATACTGGAGACCCTTTACATGCAAATCTGTCATGCATTTGATGTAAACTGTGTGCATGCTGGAGGCTAATGTTTGGCTTATTTCAGTAATATTTTTAATGAGTTATTAGACCTGTTTCACTGCCACTCCAGAACCACTCAGAGAAGTTCACATTCAGTTTTCATTAAACATGACTTCCACTTATAATTTGAGCTACACTGTCTGTGATTTCACATGATGTTTTCTTACTAATGGAACAGGACTGACATTCCAGTCAGCCTCTCCTACTTTGTACTTCATATTTATCAAATCTGCCAAAGTGACATATTAAAGAAATAAATGCTGATCATTAGCTGCTAATTATTGATAGCTTTGATAACATTGTGTGTTAGCATGTTATCATTTGCAATGTGCTAGATTACCTACACAGTCCCCACACAGGCGACGGCTGAAGACTTCTGTTGTGTGTTGAGGGAAGGAGGGGTTTTCAGTGCATGCTCATGTTCAGTCTAATAAGTACTTTTTTAAAAAACCTTTATTTTACCAGGTAAACTGTTTGAGAAGCGGTTCTCATTTACAAACGTGACCTGGCCAAGAGGCCCCAACAGAATCAGGTCCACAGTTTTGTCCTTTTGTACAAAAATCAGCTGCATTCCTCATATTAAAGATATTTGGCTAACTGAAGGCTGTTGTGTCACGCTCCAGCTGCCTGTTATGGGAGGTGTGCATCACAGTGCTGAGTTTAAACCTAACGGGGAAAAATGGAAAACTTTGTTGTAACCGTGCAGATGCCCGCCTGTGTCTTTTCATGCCTCTGGTGGCTACACTGACAGCTTATTCTGACCATTTTAATGTAAGTTTGTAAAACTGGCTTCATAAATTAAGAAGCGACGTGTGCCAGTTTTTGCTTTTATGTATGTAATTAATGGTATTGTTTAAAGAAGTTGTGACCCTGTTGTATGTGTGCCATTATAGCTTTGAACTTCTCTGTTAGTACATGTACAAACAGGGATTATGGTTCAGATACAGGTGATGATTCTGAATGTTCTGTGTTGCCTTCCAATCAGCTCAACATTTGAATTTTATTTCTTGAACAATGCGTCTTTGACTGTTTTGCCAAATGCTGAATATTTATAGCATTTTTATGAATAAAAAAGAATGTTTAAACTGCAGTCTGTGTTTGCTATCTAGCAGTCAAAACAAAAAGGGAAATATATTAAACTAAGGAAAGGGGATTTTCCTGGACTGAACATGTTCACTCAGCAAGACAAACACATGAACATGAAGTGAAAGCTGCTGGGAGGTGATCGCTTTAGCAAAAGCTGGAACTTTATTTGCTGTTGTCTGTAAATTAGATCCATGGACTTTTCATTGATGCCACTCGGGGGGGGGGGGGGGTTGCAGTGTTACTTCACTGATGAGGTTGTCGGGGCATCGTTTACATTTCATTTAGCATCAGATGAAGAAATATGCTAAAACTAACTAGCAATTGACATGCCTGTTTTTTTTTAATTAAACTGCAATTTCAGTGCCTCATGTGTTACCAATACACCGGAGCTGCAGTGTGTACTTTCCTAACAGCAGGCAGTGGTCTCACTCTCACTGTCATTCACACACAAACACACTGACAGAAAAACACACTTAAAGCGATTTTTCAAAGATTTTTTGGTTGGTTTCACAGCTACATCTGATTTGGTCATCAGGTTAGGATATTGATGATACTTGTTTAGTCAAAATGACATCTGAGCTGGTAAAAATGTTATAAAAAATGTGTCAAACACTTTCCTATCTTACCTCAACCAAAGTTATAAAAACAGTGTTTACTTTAACACTGTTACATTTAACTTGTGTCTGTACCTGTGGTTTTTCAGGTGAGTGGTGATTCACGGTCAGAACAAAGTGCACACAGGGAAAAGGAGCAGTATTGGTTTGTGGCCCCTGAGGGGTATCTGAAGGTGTGGAACATCGACTGTCAAGCACTTGAAAACGTTGATATTGTTTAGCTCTGGAGAAACTCCTTGTTTGCTGGAAGGTGACGGACAACAATGTGAGTCTATGTAACCCTAACCCTAACCCTTTCATACTTCCACAACTGATTTGTGTCTTGCTTAGTGCTTCTGTGCTCTGATTGGTCCATTCCTGCTGGGTTTTTGCAGGTGCATGCTTAGGTTCAGACTTGCTTGTTAGCCTCAGTTTCTTTGTACAACTTTGGTTGTAGACAAACAGAATATTTTCAGTCTTGGGGGTGTTGCTATAAAATCAGTTATACGCAGTACCGGTGAAAAGTGTGGTAGTGTATATAATACCCGTATAATGATTTGTTATACAGACACCTCCATTTAGTCTTCAGTCTTATTTTGAGCGTTGGGAGAAACAGACCAATCACGAGACCAGCTGACAGCAGAAATGTTCCTGCTTGTTTTCAGTAACACGCGCCAGTGATTTTTTTTTAATGTATTTTTTTTAGGGCGTGTTTATTATGACACGTCATCACGGGGGTGCAGTTTTAAGAAGGTCCCGCCCTCCGTGCCGGTTCTACTTAAGTGAAACCGAAGCCGGGAGAGTGGCAGAAATAACGAGAGCACGTTGATGCGCTGCGAAACACCCTGAATACACAACTGGTAAGACCGCTTCCTTTCATACCCTCCGTTATCCTCGCTTGTTCAGATGGTGATGCTTTTGTGTTATTAGCTCATGTCTACCTTTGTCTGTGTCCGAGGGTGCGTTTGGGAGTCGCCCGCGGAATCACGGCGGTAATGTTGTTATGATGTAGCCACACGGGCTGAGCTCCTGTTGTGTTGTCAGTGTGTTTTTGTGGGGTACTTCTGTGACTGCATCAAATGAGAGAACAGCGTCTCCGGGATAAAGTGTCCCAGTTATCGGGATGATCGGAAACATTGTGACCTGTTGCTCCGACTCTCCCACCGCTAGATTCCCGTCATATTTACAACCCAGCCTGATCTCACTGCAAGAGGCAATATTACATAATACATGCAAAAGGCAATAGCAGTTTACAAATGAACTCAAATGAGGAACATAGAGGGAATACTGCCACGTTTGCTAGGTGCCACATACAGTGCCAATTGATTATGGATCCAGCATAAGAGAACAGTTAAAAAGAACAGATTAAAATTACATTTTTTAAAAACTGAGCCTGTGGGATGAAAATCTTAAAGCTGATGTTACACCAGACTCTCTTTCATTTCCCCAGCACTAATACTACAGTTAGTTTTTTTTTTTTTTTCCTCTGGGTTTTAAGGTGGTACTGAAAAGTTTTCAAACTCCACTGTCAGTCTGTTGTTCAGTTCCCCTTCTCTAAACAGGTTACCAGGGAGGAAAAAGTAAACCCAGTTGCTTGGATGGGGTACATGGAGAGAGTTTTTCCAGGCAAACATTGGCAGTTACATCATGTGGCTGCTGTGAGTAACGCAGGCAGGGTGGGACAGGCAGGTGGTTACCAAAGACTTTCTAGAAGTAGGTCGAAGTTACTGAGAGTGGCGATACAGGCCAGCCCTGCCCAGTCAGTGTGCCCGTCTGCCTTATCTCCTCATATTAACTGTCAAAGCTCTCAGCTGCTCTCAGGCAGGATACACTGACAGTAGAAGATTAGATTTGATAGCTATTATTAGTTATTATCAACAGCGTAATGGTGGGGATGTAGTAAACATAGTAGCTGTAATTATAGACTAATTGAAAACTAATTCTAGTAGTGATACAGAGAGTATCAGTAACAGAGTTCTAACTAAAACAATCAGACTTTGTGAACTTGTGGGAAGGACAGAAGCTGCCTGGGCAGCATGGGTCTGCACGGGTTTGCACTGCTGCTAAAAGTAAGAAGGTTCTGGTTTGGAAACTCTTGGTCAGCTGGGGCTTTTCTGTACTCTGGGAACATTTCACCTTTCTCCCACAGTCCAGGCGTGTTAGGTTATTTCATGATACTAAACAGGCTGTAGGTCTTGATATGGGTGTGACTCATTTAGTAAGACGTGTCTGTATGTTTCTACAGGTTATTAAAAATGCATTTTCATATGCAGTAGACAAATATGTATTTAATATATTGTACTGATTATATAAGAAACAAAATCTAACAACAATTGGCAAATTGCCTTTTATAGTTGTTGTGTTAAGACTTGGTGTATTTTGCTTCTCTACGTTTCCACTGAGCCATCATACAGAGCAGAGCCTAAAAGAGTTTCCTTTTGTTTCTTGCAGAAGAACCACACAAAAGAAGAAACACCACAGTGGTGGTGACCAACATCAACCTTTATAGTCTGGTTTCCATCCAAAACCATGCTGTACCTCAAGAAATACTTTACTGAGGGCCTTATCCAGATGGCCATCATGTTGAGCCTCTGTGGAGTGATGGTGGACGTGGGACTGGAGCCCTACCTCCCTCCCTCCTTGCACGAGATGATCCTGGGTCCAACCTCAGCCCTGACCCAGACGCAGTTCCACAACCTGCGTAATCAGCTGGAGGAAGGCTTGCACCCCAAGAGTGTAGACCTGGATGGGTTCTCCAGAGCACAAAGGCTGTTGGGCTGGACCTGGTCTCTGGACAGACTACAAGTAGAAAAACATTTATTTTCTCTATCATTATTTCTTTAGGTTTATTTACATGGGATTTCAATTACAAGATTGTAAGCGTATGT
Organism: Archocentrus centrarchus; assembly: GCF_007364275.1. Taxonomy (NCBI): domain Eukaryota; kingdom Metazoa; phylum Chordata; class Actinopteri; order Cichliformes; family Cichlidae; genus Archocentrus; species Archocentrus centrarchus. The sequence goes on from NW_022060269.1 coordinate 861,998, forward strand.
AATACTCAGGATTAAAAGAACAGTTTACCAGTACTCTTACATAAGGCTATAGATAGATGTTGGGCTGTACAATAAGAAGTTGCAGCCAGCAGCAGATTTGCCTGGCTTAATATACAGACTTGAAACAAGGGAAACATGGAGTAGCTCAGTCTGAGCCAAGAAACTTGTCTGCTGACACCTTTAAAGTTAATCTCCTTAGCCGATTCATTTACCTCTTAAAATCCACCAGGTCACCAGCAAACTCCTTAGGGCAAGGGTGCCCAAACTCCCGGCCCGCGGGCCGCTTCCGGCCCTGCCCCTATATCCGGTCTGCGAATTTATGTCAAAAATAACATATAATTTGGCCCTTCAAGTTACTTTTTTGACATTTCGCCTTCCCCTCCAATTTGGAGGGTTAAGCGAAGGAGAGTCATGCACATGTAAATTAGGCATTTTATGATTTTAATAATGAATTGTGAAAGAAAATATGTACATTCAATCACAAATGACTTTTTAATTGATTTATGTAGTAATTAATAAAGTAATTATTATTTGGTAATTTAATGGACAATAAGAAGTGAAATTCATTAATAAATTCATTAATAAAAACTTCTAATGGAAAATTGATTTACAGAAAAAAACATTAAAATCTCAAAAACATCATTTAAAAAAACATTTTCAAATTCAGTATTATGAAGTGTAAGAAGCTGAAGTGTTTGGCACATTTCATTCGTTTTATCATTCCATGGCCCTGGTTTTGATGGTTTTCTCTTTCTTCAAGATATGGAGCTTAGCTTTTGTGGGAGAGACCAGAGTGTTTTTGGTAGGATTTCTGTAGTTTTATAAGAAAAAATGTGTAGAATTTTGAACCTTTCGCCACAGGTTCCACGTGCAGAACTGGAGACGTGGCTGGTCCAGCGGGAGCCTGATCCCCTCCCCATCAGATGTCCAGACCAGGCCTCCCCGCTTGAGAGAGCTCCTCTTGAAGCAGAGAGAGACCTGACTGTACAGCCTTTGGAGCCACGAGCTGGACTTGAGGATGAAGAGGAGGACGAGGAGGATACAGAGGTACATCAGCTTCATTCAAACTGTGTTGAAAGGTGTAAAAATGGTCTTCAATTATTTTTGTTTATTTTCATGTTCTGTGTGCAAACCAAAGTTTTGTCCTATGTTTGAACCACTGTGCAAAGTTTATTACATATTCTGTGATAAAATATCAGCGTGGTCCCACACGAAAACGCACAGCCTTAAATCCCAACAATCGCTGTATGAAACGGCCGTGAAAGTTCCACTTTTGGTTCATGAAAGTGGAAGTGTTTTGTACCATGTGCCTGACAAGCACTATTTTATATGCACTGAGGCACAGCAAGGATGAGTGAGCATGCTGATATGCTTGAGCTGTACCCATCCATCAAATAGTTCCACTTAAAACCACAAACGTGCTAAAAGAAAAAGTCGGGGATCTCCAAATCATTAGGATACGCTGTGTGAGTAAAGTCAAGTGAGCTGCTCGTAGAAGTCAAAATCATCTGCTTGTAAAACATTAGCAAATTCTAGAAGTCTGTGGGCCCAACCATACTGGCCCTGAAGTAGCAGTGTAAATATTTATGAATGAATAGAAACCAACAGTCATTATTTACATACAGTACCAGTCAAAAGTTCATACGAATGGGTAAGTGTGTCCGAACCTACTGTCTACAGTGCTGTTTTTGTTATTGACTTTCACCAAAAACTGAGCTTAAGTCATGTGAGAATGAGTCAGAGATAGATGAGTCACTAGGAAACCTCACCTCACCACACATGACCTCACCAGGAAACTGAAGCAATACAATCAATGCAGCTGAAACTGCACAATAGAAAGAGCCTGCTGAAGAGAAAATGTGCTCTGGCTCAGCACTCATTCAGCTGTAGCTGCCGACCCACCAACCCAAATGTCTGCAGCAACTGGATTGCTCTAACTTACTGTAAATAAGAACGGGAATCTAAAGTTTCCAACGAGCTTGAAAAAGGTCGTTCTTTTCCCACCGCTCCAGACCGACACACTAACCAGGGTTTTAAATAGAGAACTGTGACGATGATGATAATTTGTTGTTACCTGCCATAACCGTTTTCCTCAGCCCTGTGCAGCTTTTTAGATCTTTTGGCACCTTGTTTTGGTCGTGTGGCCAACAACCTTCTATCTTTTGGGTCCTTCTTGCTGTTCTCGCAGTGACGTTTTTTTCCCACAGTAATTAAATGTCATTTGTGTGCTTCATGTGCAGCACTTAATGGTACAACACATTAGGAAACTGCAAGCTGAACTTGTCCATTTAGCTCAGGCTTAAAAGTTAGGGCCCGGCCTCTTTGACAGGTGTCCAATTAGCAGTGTAACCCATAGCTATCTGCTAGGTTTCACTGCTAATTGGACCTCTCTGATGCGTTTGTGCCGTTGGTACCTTTCGGAGCATTACTAATGACAAACAGTGTGGCCTGCTGTGAGATATAGAGTCTGTTACTAAGCACTAATTCAGAGGTATCTGAGTCTGTGTATTGTACCCATACAGTCTATGGTAGCAGCTTGCTAACCGCTCCACAGTGTAACTTGTTGAATTCATGGCGATCCATCATGCAAGCCCCAAGACTTACAGTGTTAAGGGTTTAGACTGGAATTGTGGTTCTCGAAAGATCCATATAAAGATCTCCATGGGTCTCTGCAGGAAAAAAATATTTTACAGTATTTAGTAATCACTATGGACAGGGTTACACACACGAAGTTATGACTAAACAAAACACTGTGACCAATGCCAACAAACAGAATGTACAGTATAAAAATAGCCCACATGCTGGCTGGCATGTCCAGTCAGGACATGACACACACACACACACACACACACACACACACACACACACACACACACACACACACACACACAGGCAGCATGAAACAAAATTATGTGAAGCAGTGAATCAGGGTTCTGGTGTCAAACAGCGTAACAGGAGAAAATTTGTATTACTGGGAATGTTACTGGAGCACTGCACAACATCTGGGAAATTGTTCGTACTGACACACACGGCTGTTTGTAGGAACCCTGATTATTTCAGCTTGTTCACCATATGGTCTCCTATTAAAGCATACTGTTAAAAACAGGACATGTTTTAAAAATCTTAACACAACTGAACTTTGCATGTGCGGTGCATTCTAGGTACAAGTTTCTGTGCTTCAAAGCTGTAGTTACAAAACTGCCAGTTCGAAGTTTACAAAGCGTAAAAAAGCCACTGTGCTGCTCGTGGTTCCAGTTCCAGCTGAATGGAATTAATGAAAGTGATATTACTCTTTCCTGTTGATAAGAAGAGGACAAAGAAGGGGAAAATTCTTGTGTTCATGGACAAAGACCTGTAGCTGTGGTCTAGACTTTTCTGTTTTGATGGATTTAGCTGGAGAAAAGAGCTCACAAATCTTATTGGTTATATGTGAAATGCTCTGCCAGGATCTCCCAGGATTCTACACACCCTTGAACAACTAAAGAAAACTGATGTAAGAAATGGGATTCTGTTGCTTGTGCTCTCTGAAGCTCATTCTTGGGCTCTACTGTATGCACAAACTGAACAAAACAGTGATAAGACATACACAAGGTTTTCCTGCAGTATTATGTTGCACTGTTGTGTTTGTAAGTTATTCGGTAACTGACACGGGCGTGAAGTCGTCCTGCACCCTCAGCAGAAAACCACAGCAAACCAAAGCATAGTGTTTCCACCTCCGTTCTTGACTGTCCGTGTTATTCAGGTCATACTCAACATTTCTTTTCCAGTGACCACGGCACTTTCTCCAAAGCCTTCTCTGAATCATTTAGATGTTCTCTGGTAAACTTAAGATGGACCTGCATGTGTGCTTTCTTGGGTAGGGGGGGGCCTTGCGGACACTCTACTGATTTCAGTCCATTACAGCGTCGTGTGTTACCGAGGATGTTCTTGGTGACTGTGGTTATTAACAAGCTCCTCTTGTGTAGTTTTGGGCTGATCCACCGATCATCCTCACCCCATGAGGCAAGATCTAACATCTAGTTCCAGACTGAGGGCGACCAATGGTCATTTTATATTTCTTCCATTTCTGAATAATCGCTCCAACAGTTGCCACCTTCTCACTGAGCTTGGTGCCTGTCTTAGCTGTCACAGGGCAGAAGGTGGGATAGAAAATGAAAAAATCTCTGATCATACAGGACTGTTGGTTATGAGGAGCTGAAGCTCAGTGTCACTTTACTGCAGTCTCTCTCTCTCTCTCTCTCTCTCTCACACACAAACAGAACATTACCAACTTGATAGAGCTCTGAGTACATGTGGGTCTGATATCCCCTCTTCATCAAAATGAAAATGAATGGAATGGTGTTTTTGAATTCCCCTTCAGCCAGCAGTATCAAGTAGCACGCGTACACACAAGCAGGCACACGCATACAGAATAAACGGCTTATTAGTGTCCTTTAGCCTTGTGACTGACTGGCTTGTTTTGAAACCTGATAACTAACTTATTGCTTATTGACACACACTGACATCCCTGGGTTTTGCAATCCCTCCTGTTTACAGCAGCACTTCAGACATTCGCAAACAACGAGCCAGCATGCTTGTAAATAAAGGCACACTGAAATATGGAGTAAACAGGAGCAGCAGGTAGCAGGGGTGGTTCTAAGGGCGGGGCCACAGGGGCATTGGCCCCATCTGAAATCTGATTGGCCCCCTGAAGTGCCCCTGTCCTGTCACTCTTCTGTCCTTTGTCCGAGAACGAGGATCAAATTATAGGTGGATGCAATTCCATGCCGAAACACCAGTAGCGCTAATGAGCCAAATAGGAATGTCCAGCGTGAATAAAGCTTACAGAAGAAAAAGATCTGAACGATGTCGTAGAGAGTTTTTTTTAACTGACAACCGATGCCAGTTTGAGGAGTTTGTTGGTAATGATAAGTCATAAATCCCTTTTTACTCACAGCTGTCACAGCGCAAGTCTTATAAACATTAAAGTAAGAAGCAAAGTTAGTTAAGAGTAATGTTAACTGAGGCACTACTTGTGTTTGGACATGAATGTTAGCATTTCACTATTTCATGTACTTCTTTGTCATTTGCATTTGTGTGTTAACATTAACTATAATGTTTGGCAGTGATAGAGAAGAATATGAAAAGAAAGGGTCAGTCTCAGGCGGGTATATCACCACATCTACCACAAATACTTGGCCCCTCTATGAATACTGTGGCCCCTTGATGGCCCCTTACTCAGAAAAATCCTAGATCCGCCACTGGCAGGTAGTGATAAACTGATAATTGAAATGAGTAAATAAATACATAGTTACATTTCTAGTCACCACTGAAACAGTTTAGCAATCGTGATGAACGGAATGATCAGGATTCAAAATCAGGCACTGAGTTGGACTCATGTTATGGAGCAGCAGCTTAGCCATGACCTATATACTGCATGTTCAAAACCACATGTTTGTCCCTGCCGGCCAGCTGCTGGGGGTCTTAGGTTTGTCTCAATAGCCCCCAACCAGGTCAGGATAAGGTTAAAGATATTCTGAGCCAGCCTGTCTGTCTGTTGCCTGGTAAAACAGAAAAATGATTTGACTTCAAAATGACCAAATGTAATGTGATCTACATTAGTAATCTACAGTGTGAAGCCTCCTGGGAGCAGTAGTTGCTGGTTTTAATGACATAATCGCTCGTTTATCACGTATTACTGCATGGCTGTTATGGTAAATTATTACAAATCAGTTACCATCTTAGACATTTTTTGGTCATTTTTGAAAGTGGCCCCTCTATTAACTATAAGTAAAAGCTGTTTTCACACATAAGGTATGTGTGAATTTCACTCGGGGCCACAGAGCTCTGTTTTGCCTGTGGTGCGGCTCTCCTGAGCAGGCTGCGGTCAGTCCTGCCAGTGCTTGGGATTGCATCAGATGTTTCAGAAGCAGCTGTCCACTCTGCTCTCATAAAAAATAGATGTTGGCATATTTTTGAGGGAATCCTTGTCAAGCAGCAGAGAGCAGATCAAGCTGTACAGGAAGAATATGTCAACGATGCAGCCTCTAAAATTTCAAAATAAAACATTCACTGCAGACTCCTGTCTCATAAATCATTAACAAGAGAGAAAGCATTTTAAAAAATAAAATAGAGCCACCAGTCCTTGATCTAAGTTTTTTTTACCAAATACCCCAACTGTAACCCCCCTGCCTTCAAAATATGAATTTTTGAAATATGAAATTCTTCTCCCAGGTTTTGGCAGTTAGGGAACAGAAAAAAAATCATTCAAACTCGAAACCTTTTTACATTTTACAACAGTCTTTTTGTTCTTTTGCCAAACATACAGGGTTAGGTTTAGCCCTAACACCAAATCAGACCACTGATGTGTCTCATTGTGTGCTCAACTGTTAATGGAAAACAATAAAAAAGAAAGGAACACCATTTATTACAGTGTTCAAGATAGACCATTGGGTCTGCATTTGGACAGTGAAACAATGTTCCTGATATTACAGCAGGTCTGACATTAAAGTATATTACATGTACTTTTGGCCTTATAGTTCTTCAAATATGAGATTTCAATTTGTGGCAAAGTCTTTAGCAAGTAGAGTGCACAGCTAGGCTAGCAGCTCTGTGAGGGTAAACTGAGGCACAGTCACAATCTTAGCAGCCTGATGTTTAAGAGATGTTATGTTGACTATATTCAATGCCAATGATAACATGCTAGCAAATGATGCTTGGCTCCAAAACATAAACTACAACTGAAGATGAATAAAGAATAATTTGTTTTGCATGAAAGTCAGTGACAACTGTAGGACTTTTTCATTCTTTGATTGCCAGCAACTGGAAGAACAATCCAAAAGTTATCCAATAAAGATATGTTACTGAAAGTTAAATGCTAACATGCTGCCATCAAAGTCAAGTGCTAACTAAGGTTAATAACTTTCAGGACAGAATTTCAACGGTGGACTGCTAGACACCCAGATAAGTCAAACTCAGTTTTCTTTTTTCTTCCCTCAGACTTCCCTCCAGGAGTGTTTGAGGTTGTTGGAGGAAACCTTTCTCTTCACAGAGGACCAACAAGTAAGCTGCTACCATAGCCCTTTGTCTGTGTAGATTCTCAGTCATCCAGGTTACGGTAGTCTCAAGAGCTTGAAAATAAGGCGACTGGATGTCTTTAATTTTTTTGAAGAGGTTTCACTTCATCCAAGAGGCTTCTTTAGATCTAACACCAAAAGTTGGAGAGTCCCAGGTATCTAAACCCTACTGGAGGTTGTCCCTTTTGGAGGTGGTGGTTAATCATATGCATCATCACATGAGCCAAGGTGTGAAAAAAGGCATTTCGAGTGAAATCACTTTGAGGCCTTGCCCCACCCTATCATGTGACCTATTGAGGTCACCTGAAGTAAGGTGTGAGTCGGGGTTGAGGTGCCTGGGACGTTCCACTGTGAACGACCATTATCAAACAGGTGGCTTACCATACCAGCTATCAGCCCCCTACAATGTAGTCTTGAGGTCCTTTTCCACCCGCCTCAAACCCCACTCACACCTTACTTCAGGTGACCTCAGTAGGTTACATGATGGGGTCCAGTCGCCTTTTTGTTTTTTTCTTCCAGGCTCTCGAGACTACCATAGTCCCTTCTATTTTCATTCATTTATAGTCTTCTTCTTACCCTTTAACAGTGCTCAGAATTTCTTTTGGTTACTTTGCCCTCAGTTAAGTGATGTTATTGGTAGAACGGAGGACCTGGAGAGTCAGCCCTCAAACAGAGAGTCCTTCCTGCCCCCCATCATCCCCACTGATAACCCTTCCATGGACCTGGAGCTCCACTGGCAGGATCTGCTAGCTATCATGGAGCCTGAGGTGAATAAAAATAGATGAAAATATATTTGTTAAACAGAATGAGATAAAAGTATAAAAATCAATATACAATGAATTTAGATACATTTCTCATCTTCACCCTCCAGAACACAGACGTGGACATGACATTCGACCACGATCTAGATTCAAGACAGTCTGGAACCTTTCGAGGTATTGAGTCTGGAGCAGTGTCTCAGTACACCTGTGACAACGTTGTTACAGAGGCTGATCAGGATGCCCGTTTAATGGACACTCGTTTGCAGCACGGTAATTAATTTAATTATAAACACCATCCATACACTTCAAAACTTCAAATTCAGTTTTAAGGGTTTTTCTTGTTCTTGGAAGCCAAACGTTGACAAAAAATTCTCAACACAAGTTGTTAACTACTTACTGTTTCCATAGCTTTTAAAAATATCTTCTGACCTTCAGTAATGGGCGGAGGTGCTTGATAGTAAGAGATTCAGGACCTTGAGCTTAACTTAAAGAATTTTTTGGTCTTTAAAAATAGTATAAACATTGACCACTCTCATCTGAACATGTGACTTCACATAACCTTTGGAAACCTTTAGAAAACTATCATATAAGGGCCAAACATTTTATAAAAATATGATATAATTGGGTTCTCTTGTTTCCAGAATATCCTGTGAGTGATTCTTCCACTCTGTTGCAAATACTACATTTTTTAATTTTTTGCCACCATACCCAACTCTCTCTAGGTTTATTGGAGCCTCAAAACCACTCAGAGCCAGCCCTGCTCCCATTGACCTCTATTGCAGAGTTGGACGATCACGATTCAGCACTGAACATACAGGAGACTTTGAATACCATCAATGCACATCCCTTGAATAGTCCTCCAGACCAAACAGATCTGCTTGCAGAAGATCCTTCTGAAGACTTCGGCATGGGACTAACAGCAGAAGAAAACACGTCTCCCTTCATTATCGATTTGTTAACACAAGTTGCCGTGGCTCGGATGGAACCTGAAAATCTTCCCGGCACTGATGCTTACTTTCAACCTGCCGGTTTCACCCCAGCTTTGGAAGGGAATGTTATGACCCAAGACCTTCTGGGATCTCCTTCCGGTCGTGTACTTGTGGACGAAGACAATGATGATGATCTTCCTATTCCACTTAGTGATCTCTTAGAGGACGCTGCCATTTTGAATGAGATTAGATTGTTGGACCTGGCTCTGGAGGAAGGATTCAATCCTGAGATGGCAGCCAGGTTGGAAGAAAATCTTGGCCAACCATCAACACATCATCAAGGCAATTTCACAGGTAGACAATATAGTAACTATTTTATTTACAAAATGTGTAACTGTGTACAGTTCTTTAAAGAGCTTGATCATTCAAAAATTCAAGTAAACACAATGAAACTGTGAAACTTACTTTGACCTTCCTTTAACCTTAACCTTCCTAGATGGTGAGGATGAGCCAGATTCAGACTCTGGACTTTCCTTGGACTTCAGCCACAGCCCTGCTTCTCCATGTGTTTCTGAAGCCTCTTATTCCTCCTCCTCTTCATCAACATCCTCTTCATCAGCTATGGGAAGTCCCTTCTCCAAAGATGAGGATGAAGATGCTGAGGATGGCTTAGTTGGTTCAGATATGGAAGTAGAAATGATGATAAAGCAGGAAGAGCTGGAAGAGGAGGAGCTGGGGGCAGTAGGAGGGGCGTATCCTGAAAATGAAAATAAGCTTGTTCCTCCCAACTATGGTGATCACTGTCTATTTCATGGGTTTTCCCAGCTAGAGCATATCGGCCATGACCACACATACAACCAGCCCTGGTCCTCTGCCTGTTCTCTCCCCCTTGGCAAGATGCCCACCAAACACACCAAATCTGCTCCACGACACGAAAGTGCCAAACCTTACCGCTGCTCCTTTTCTAGACCCATCTCCAAGAACAAAATTTGGAGTCGGGATAAGCACCATGCACAAGCTCTGAAGATCCCTTTCTCCAATGAGCTAATTGTTAATCTGCCAGTAGAGGAGTTTAATGACCTGCTGTCCAATTACCAGCTCAATGAGGAGCAGCTTACTCTCATCAGGGACATACGACGTCGTGGTAAGAACAAGATAGCGGCCCAGAACTGCAGGAAAAGGAAACAAGATGTGCTGCTGGGCCTGGAGGACGATGTGTCCACTTTGAGGCGTCACCGTTCACGGCTACTAAGAGAAAAACAGGAAACCCTGAGGAATCTGCAGGAAATGAGACGCCAATTGGAAATGCTGTACAAAGAAGTCTTTTCCAGATTGGTGGGCGAGGAAGGGAGTCCCCTGGATGCTACAGAGTACATGCTTCATTTCAAACCCAATGGAAGAAACCGTAAGAAACAGAACCATAGGGACAAGAAGGAAACGTCAAGAATGTAAAGAGGTTCCTTAAAAGGGAGTGTGAACACACCAAAGGAAGGAGGGAACGGGTTGGTGAGGAAGGACCCCGGGAGTTGTTTACCTCTTCTGAAGAAATGTTCCTGAGTGTCCAAAACCTCAAACAAACAAGCATGTACCCCTGGTGGCAATGACTTTTCGGGATGATGGATGGATAGAGGAAGCTGAAATGGAATAGGAAATAAAAAAAGACTTGAATTCAGTCTCTGTTAAGCTTTGGGATAATTTGAGCGTCTACTTAAGTGGGTAGAGAACCTGGGACCATCGTTCTAGAATGCTAGTTCAGTGCCTAAGAATTTATTTTGGGCGAGACTCATAAAAATATTGTATTCAACAGCCAGCCAGGCTGGATCCTTGCTGCCAGCAAATAGGGCCCAGCAGTCGTAGACACTACGCTGACTGCAGGCCAGTGAAGACGAGTAGTTGATGCAGGAAGTCTACAGGGTGGAGACTTGGGTTGGAGATTGAACCTGAGTGTAGTTCCCAGACTGCTCTGTAACCGCACAGACAAAATTAATTATGCCAGTCACCAAAACTCAAAGACAGGTAGAATATTCAGATGTATATTTTAAATTATAGCCATGTTGGAAGCTTTATGGTATTGCATGTAAAAAAACAAAAACAAAGAAACTTCCTGAATATTGTCCCTACTTTAAATCAGTGTGTTAAGAACACGTAACTGACTGAGAAGGTTACTGAGGACATTTCACAAAAAGCTCATTTTTGGCCAAATAAGCTATATGAGAAAATTGTAGCATTTCATATATCCAACAAAAATATTAAATGTTACCAACATCATGCTCCATGATGGATAACGTCTGACACTGGAAATGTTGAATGGATGACAGACTGAGTATGCTGCAGTCAACTGACAAAAGTGCAATGTTGTTGTATGCTTAGTGTTTCAGGACTGATGTCTCATAATGTGTGTCAGACTCCTCAAACACATGTATATTTAACTGTAGTAGTATGTACATTTTTACTGTAGTAGAAATGACAGATTTTGCCATTAAACCATGAGACTAGATGATGAGTTTTACTGAAGTCGTGCAAACTGTTAAGTAATTGATTTGTTAGCAAAAAAAGGAAAATTAACAGGGATTTTCTCAGGAATTAACACAACCAGGTAGACTGTGATATACGCATGCAGTCAAATCTCTGGAAAACACTGGAATGGGCTTTCAGTGCGTCACATAGCGGATGGAACCAAAGGACTGTGATTGTCTGTGGTCCCTTTAAGGCAGAGAGGAGCAGGGAAATGAGAATCTTTGAAAGCTTGAACTTTCCCACCTGCATGTTTTACTACCACTGATGGCATAAGCCTCGATGAGTTTGTATTTTGTTAATGCCCAATGTGCTTGCTGGTATTCAAGGACTTGGGAACTTTTGTAATATTATAAAAACATAAAAAATAAATGAAAAATAAAGTGTTTCTTTGCAGTGAGCAGTGTTCTGTCTCTGGTCATGGGAGACACGGGGGCCTGTCCCAGCTGACTCCTGGTGAGAGCAGGGTACACACACAACTACACAAGCATGTCTCCAGACTGTAAGAAGAAGCCAGAGCAGGTAGAGGGAGAACATGCAAACTCCACACAGAAAGGCTCCAGCTGAGCACATGGTTCAAACCAGGAGCTTCCTTGCTGCTAAATATTTAGTACATATGCCTGGTATAATTTATTTATATTGTCTATACCGTACATAGTTTATAGTTTTTATCAATTTTTTTATTATTATTCTTTATACCCTACCTCCTGTATTTTTTATTGTTTATTTATTTTTATCTTTTTATACTTACTTATTGTGTTTATACTTACTGTGCTGCACCTTGCTGCTGCTACATTGAAATTTCCCCATTGTGGGACCAATAAAGCAATTTCTTATCCATTTAACTTAGGAGCTGAATATGTTGTCATTAACCAGCTGTAGTGTGTTGGTCTGAGTATGAGCTCCAGCACAAAGTAATAGCCAATTCTTCTGCTGAGTTCAGTTTCCACTTCTAACGTGACCTCGAACAAATTATAAAGAGATGATAAAATTCTGATGACTCTTAACAGTCATTGATCTCAGCAGCAAGAGTGAAAGGGAAGGTTCACAGGACAGTATTGGATGCTTTGGAGACTGTGGCACAGAAAAAGACAGGAGGCCGAGCTGGAGGTGGCAGCGCTGAAGATGCTAAGATTTTCACTGGGAGTGAGCAGGATGGACAGGATTAGACATGAGCACATCGCCACGTCGAGCACGTTGGAGGCAAAGATGGAGATGTAAGGTTGAGATGGTTTGGACATGTGGGGGTGGGGGGCAGTGGATACATGGGACAAAAGCTGCCAGGCAGGATGAAAAGAAGAAGACCACAGTCAAGATTCATGGTTGAAGTGAAGGAGGACATGCAGAGGGTTGGTAATGATGAAGATGCTGGGGACTGGGTGAGATGGAGGCAGATGTTCTGCTGTGGAGACCTGTAAAGAGAGCAGCTGCAGGATGAATTTTGGCATTATTTCTGGGGCTTTATTCTGATGTGCTCTTACAAAACTTGATCTTACTGTATCAACTTAGATTGTACTTATGTCCAAGTTCTCATCTTCATCATAAGATTAGAGCTTGGAAGATACAAAATCTCGAATCTTTTCAAGCCCTTATAGAAACCCAAAGTTTAAGGGTCCAAACTAAGCAAAATTGCCTTGTGCCATACCTGATCACGACCCCCGCCCCCCCAACACTCCCCTGCATTCACACTGCACTTGACCCAGACCTTCAGTTGATTTCAGCATCTCAGCTCCTTTTCTTTTGTTTGCACTTTCAAGTGTACAAACACTTCAACAAATTTTATTTTATGGCTAATATAAACTTGTTATGGATATTACACCAGGAGCCCACTGAAGCAACTAAGTTTGATTCCAGCAACTAAGGAATCAAACTACACAAACTGGACTTTGGAGGTCAGCCAGTCATGGTTTGGATTGTCTACTGCATTTGCACCTTCAATATTTTATCCTTGTGAGAAAAATAAGCAATCTGGTTCTTCTACTTTCACCCTGTACCAATATGCTTTTTGTATACATTAAGACTCTGAAGCAAAAATATTAAGAAAACGAAAAACATTTTATTGTTCAAAACAGTTAAATGTCCATCAGAAACATTGCAAAAGAAAAACATGCAACAGGACAACACAAGCTAACCCACTAAAAACAGAAAATACGTTTCTGAGACGAGATGGAAAAAGCTAAGCAGCAGATCCGGGTGCAGATAGTTCAGTTCCTTTCAGTCAGTGGTGAAGCAGTCAGGGTGCAGGATGTTTCAGAAACATACCTTCAAGACTTGCAACAGTAACAAAAACCAAAAAACTAGTTTAGCCTAATATGCTGGATTTAAATGTTAACTATAGAGACCTGTATCTGGTCTGGTTGCATGTAGCCTCAGGGGTTACTAGATTATGTATATAAAGATAAGCTAGACTATCCAAATGAATGGAGACACTGTAAAAGAAGAACATCAGGACAACTCATCCATTATCAACGACAACAGCAAAACACCACCTACAGTATGAACTGGTTTGAACTAGCTTACCCAGATGTGCCAGCTACTTCTCTAACTTTAATACAGTATACATAGAAATACACACAGCCGGGCTACATTCAACACAAAGTACATGACAAGTATTTCCTAAACTGATTCTGCTAAGCATGAAAACATTTTTAAGATGCATCCCATTTTATTCACCAAAATGTGTGTTAAGCAGAGAATGCCAAAGAATACTGTGTGTTGAGTGTTGCCCGGGCAGTGCGAGCGCAAATAATACAGCCCAGAGAACACAGGTGGCTGAATGTGTGAAGGTTAAAAACAAGGGAGTGGAAACGAGGATAATTTGATACACGTTCCAGCGTCTCCTGCACGAGCAGTGAGCCCCACCTGTTTGCTATGGAGCCAGTGTCTCATCAGGAAACACCGCCACCTACCAGCCAAAGTGGCAGCAAAGTTAGCGCGATGCCGCCATAGTTCAGCCAGCACTTCATCATCGTGTGGCTGCTTCTCTCTTCTTTTCCCAACACTACAGCTGACTTTTAGTGAATTTAGTTCACTGAAATGTTTCCACAGATTATCTCCAATCAGAACAACTTAAGTTAGGCCCCTTCAGAGATGCACTGCTTTTCTGTAAAAGTCAAAGTTAAGACAGCAACCTATTACTAGATGGGGCTAATTTGGCACAAGCCTGAAGGTGTGTGGTCACATGACTAGTCAGGAATCTTAGTCACTCTCCTGGTCTGTGCAAGAGGAGGTACACTTTTTTGTTTTTTTGCCCAAACAGCACAGTTACACATCCCTCGAGTCAAAGCGCGCTGCCAAAAAGCATGAAGTCTTTGCACAAAAGACAAAACAAATCACATGTAGCATATGAGCGCTCGGTGTCTTTAACAGAATGATGAAGTCAGCAATGTTACATATGCTATATCTGAAAGGGCCTTTAGTGTTATTATAATACTCTAGTTTGCTTACACGAAACACTGCATACAATGTCCACAAACAGCTGGGTTAAAGAGGACAGCAGTATTCCAGAGGTTAGCATAAGACACGGCCAATTGGGGGGGGTGTTTCCATTCCAGCTGATCTCCTCACAGTTCAAGTTCAATGACTGAGTGAAAACCTGCAGATCCTGAAGGAACTTAAGCAGAAATTGGAAACTGTAACCTGCCAGTTGAGGCTCTCACTGTAGCTATAAAGGTGTGCACACCCCACTCAACAGTATCAGGTAACAAACAGCTCAATTCTAAAATGGTAACACTGGCTTGAACAGTCTGGGAGTCAAACCAGCCACCAGTGCCAGGTACCAGTCTCCACATTTGAAATACTTGTAAACTAGCAGCTAATAAGAACACTGACAGCTTATAGCATGAAGTAGATTTGTTTCATCTGAGCTACTGTCATCGCAGCTAGCCTTTGTAGCTATACAGCAGTTTTTTTTTGTGGAAATGCTTTTATTTATTTATTGGTATTGAATCTGGCATTGGGAATCATGGAATTCCACTGGTCCACTTGCACTGTGACATCCGTAGCTGCCACACTGGCTGGTAGGATGTGTAAGGCTCTTCATGAAGTCTGTAACCTGTCACTATGAACAGTCAGTATGCGGTGATTGGGTTTAAAATCAACACGTCAACAATGATCAGAAAACAGGTGGCACATAGAACAGATACCAAAAGGACAAATGGTTTGTCCACTCTTTCACTCCTCACACCCACTCCATCCCAGTCAAAAGAATTTCCCACCGATGTATCCTGACAAAACATGAGGATGTAAACTTTGTTCTCTCTGCCACAATTCGGCACCTTCTTTCACGGCTTTTCTGTCGTTGGGGTTTCAAACATGGACGTCTAAAATAAGGAGCGCTGACTGGGAGAGGAAACAAAGTTGCGAGTCACAGCCAAACATTCAGCTTGCTTCTGCCACGAATGTGTGGCAGAGCGGTAACTCGACAGCTAGCTTTCATTCTGTGCCATTTTTCACTAAGTGTAGGAGACAAACACTCCAGTAATAATTTTCACTGTGTTCACTTGATTATTAAATGTGGTGGGGGGGGAAGGAACAAACTAAGTGTCACCATACCTCTTTTTTTTCTTTTTTTTTTAATTAATAAAAATCCATTTTCAGCAGAGATACAGGTGGGAGCATCTTTTGAAAACTCCTTGCAGGGCAGGAAAACAATTCTTACCCCCCCTCTGTCAGCCACACTGGCAGTTTTCTCCCCGCTTCTGCTGCCAAAGTTGCTGCTAGAGGTGGCCAACTTGGATGAAACTTCATTGTACAGTTGATTTCCTGCCCTGCACTGCCACACTTCTTCCTCATTCTCCTCTAAAAATCTAGTCTTTTTTGTCCTCATCTTTCTTCTCTTCCTCTTCTGTGGGGTACGAGTGCCATGTGAGGCGCTCCTCGTAGAAAGAGATCACCACTTGGGGACACTTGACGTTTGCCTCCTTGGCTGGGACAAGGTCGGCCTCATCTGAGTTTTTCCTGTTGGTTTTTATCCAAGAGAAAAATCGAATTACTTTCCAGAACCATGCTTTTATTTTGAAACCATAGCCAACTGACTCACTGGCCTACATACACTGCATATATTTGCTATGCAGATCATAAACAGTGCATTATTCTGTAAAATCAAAGCGGTGACAATATGAGGATTTCTTAAAGACACAGAAATGCCACACGTGTATTTTTAATTTAATTATTGTATTTGGCCACAAATGATCAGAAACAAATCAGACCAAACAGACACCTAACCTGGATGGGATTACTTTAACCTGAACAGCCTTCTTACATCTGTGCATTATTAGGAACATCCCGTCTCAAACTGTTGCTGAAAAACTAGTTAATGTATTTGTTACTATTAAGCTGTACTGTTGCAATTCCTCATCTGGTATTCCTTAAAACTCCCTGGAAAGCCTTCAGCTGATCCAAACACTGCAGCAAGAGCGCTAACAAGTAAAGAGTGACCATATTTCTCACCATCAGCTCCTCTTTATTGGTTCCCTGCTAAAATTTAATTTAAAAAGAGTCCTGAATGTGAGACCTCACACACTGCAGGCTTATTTGTGATTACTAATTTCCAGAAGAATAATCAATTTTCTAATCATGAATGAATAAACTTAACATTTATGGTAAAGCTCTGAGATGGCTTGAATTAGAATGCACAGGTGTTCCTAATAAAGTGCTCAGTGAATGCACACAGCACATTACATAAACCTCTCAGTGAGAGGAAAGCGTTTGCATTTCAAGACTTTTTTGTGAATTTGGAGACTCCTGATTTAATTTAAATGGGATTCATTATACGTTTGCAATGCGACAGTGAAAACCTACCACTTCATAAGGAACATCAGCTCGCCGCTCGAGTCTGTCGCTCCGATAATCCTCTCGGGCTGCAGTCCTCTGCCGAAACCTCGAGCCTTCTCACCCTGGACACAGGAAGTCAATCAACAAGAGATGGAAAAACAAGCAGGCAGGAGATTTCGCTGCATGGACAGTAGGGCTGCACGATATATCGAAAAAATATCGTCATCGCGATATTGGCACGTGCGATAGGCATATCTAAAAAATGCGCGATAATTTCTAATTATTTAATGTATAAATCACGTCTTTCTTTATGTCCGCCCTTTGACCAATCCCGCGCGACCTTAAATGTGAAGGTGCCGCGTCGCTATTGGCCAGAGCGAGCACATGCTCTCAGCGGCGCAGGGAGCACGTACACACACAGAAGGAAAACAAGCATGGCGGGAATTGATGAGACGAGTCGAGACGAAAACAGAGAGCATTTGGGACGACTACGGTTTTTCCACACAGGACGAGTCACAGACACAAGTTCTTTGCAAGTCATGCCGAAAAATCGTGGCTATGTCAAGAGGAAACACGACAAACCTCCTTCAATACAACCACAAGGAACTTTACAACGTATATTTAACATCTAAAAACCCACAGCCTACTCCGGTAAAGTCAAGCAAACGAAAGGCAAGTTCACAAACTAACATAAATGATAGTTTCGCTTCTGCCGCTCCTTATAAGAAGGCAGAGCTCAGTGAAGTGGATTTTTATGCTAGCACTACTGACTTGTGGTCCAGTCGAACCACTGAGCCATACATGAGTTTTACCGTGCACTTTTTGACATGCAAATTTGAGCTCATTACACGCTGCCTATAAGTAGCATACTTCCCCGAGACACACACTGGTGAAAACATTGCTGCTGCCCTGCGGGATGTTTTGAACAACTGGAACTTGCCCGAACACAAACAAGTGGCCATCACAACAGATAACGGAGCGAACGTGGTGAAGGCTGCTGAGGTCAACAACTGGTTCAGAGTGCAGTGCTTTGGCCATCGCCTGCATCTGGCAATTGGTAAGTGTTAACCACTTAACTGGCGGCTAAAAAAAACAAAAAACGCCTGAAAAAGCATACCCAAATTAAATCAGCTGCTGTTCCTGAACTCTTTGGAGTACACACAAAAGTTTAGTGTCTTTGCGAAGCAGACAACCTATATTTTTCATTTTTGTAGTCAAAAGCACTGTAACTGTAATGAGTTTGTAGCTATTAAGTTTGGAACACAGAAAAAGTAGACAATTTTTGCCTCGCCTAGATTTTTCCTGATTGTTATCATGTAACTACACACTGAATATAGAAGGTAACGACTGGAAAATACATTGGAGCTGTAGAATGAAGTCTTTTTGTCGTGCATGTCGAATTTCATCAAGATAGCACAAAAGCCTATTGTTTTGTAAAGGTTTTTGTGCATTGATGCCCTGGCGTGCTCTCTCATGTGCCATTTGGATAGTCCAAGTGCCGCATCTAAGCCCCCTTTGACATGCAAATTTTAAAGGGCTGTAACTCCTCAATGCTTCAACATACAGTCATCAATGAGGGCTCTAATCAAAGATACTGTCCTGAGGAATCCTGTACTACACACAAAATTACTGAATAAATCATAAATAAAGCCATATTAATCCAATAAAATATGAATGACACTATTGTACATTGTAAAAAAAAAAATAGTCACAAAACAAATCACCATTTCTGTAAATGCTATTTTATTTTTCAGAGTAATGTAAAAAAAAAAAACACAGCACAGCAAACTGCAACTATTTACAATTATTCTGCTCTACCCCCACCCCCCCTCACATGGAATTTTCAATGTGCCACTGGTTATAGCAGTCTCTGTTTGGGACAAAGCACAATGGCTTGTCACATGTGGTGCACTGGCCCTTCTGGCCTGTGCTGTAACAGGCATTAGATCCTCTTCATCAGATGAAGAAGCCTCTTCCACCATCTTCTCTTTGGCTGGCTGCCACTCATGATCAGAGGTTCCCCTAATTTGTAAAAGAAGGAAAATGTCAGGCCTTCATGCACCAAAAACCCAGTCATTTTTCAGTGATTCCCTTACACACACAAATAAATACATTGTATATCAAAAAAAGTTACAGTAAATGCAGACAGTGCATACACACATAAAATAAAAACCACACAATCCTCCCAGTAGTCCTTGTCTGATACAAAATGTACAACCTCCTCCCATACAATAACCCCCACCCCCAACTTGTAAAACTTTAGACACTTACTGGTCATCTCCATCGGAAAACAAATCTTCTTCTGATGTTGGATCATCAGTTGAACCCAAAAAGTCTGATGCTGAAATGTCGCTCTCTCTCCGTGTGAGCAATTCCACAACCTCCTGAGCGCTGAACTTGGTCTTGCCGGCGGCCCGCTGTGCCATTTCGCAAAACTCCAAAACAACGATGCGATCACGACGAATCTCAAATGAAGCTCTGAGACGTTGTCCACCTCACCTTGCCCTTTTATCGGGTGATGCTGACGTAATAGAGAAGCCCACGAAACCCCCAATCGATACTTACAGTACACCTTTCCCTACCCCCAAACACCTGGCACATTTCAATACGTAAATCACACCACTATACAGCGCCCACGCAAACACACAATATAAGTGGCGCCACAGCGGCGCACGGTTATATTTTCTGTGTAATGGTGCATGCCAAGCTCAGCATTACATACATATTTACATCAGAACGGCATATAATACGAGGACGAGCTGAGAATAAAAACTTACCTTCTGCCTTCTGAGTAACAGGTGTTCATTTGCAGCGATAAAACTGGTCAAATCAGCGACGACATTCTCTAATACAAAATAATCCACTCTCGTGAGTCATTTAGTCACTTCGTTGAATAAATGTAGTCTGTTTTTGATGCATTCTGACAATCCATTGCCGAGAGAAAACATTGTAAATACTGTTTATGCACGTCAGCGCATAGACTCCTACTTCCTGTTTGGTTTACGCATGGAGGACGCAGCAAATACGCACTGAATACGCAGGGAGTTTATGCCTTCATGTGAAAACACACCCCATAGTGCCATATACCCACGTGTCGGGAATTTTATTGGCTATCCATCTGTGGTTTTAGATTTCAGGTTAGAGTTGACCAATAAGAACGATTGGAGAACATTTGGGGGCATGTCCTTAAATGTCACATGACGCTCTCTGGATATTATTGGCTCTGGAAAATCCATTTCATAACATGATTGGCTAAATGAGGTGTCAATCGAATTCTGAGGGTCTAGTCTGTCATATAAAAGCATCGTGAGGGCGAACGGCAGCGTTACTGTGACGCTATGAGGCTTCAAAGTCGGAAATCGCTACAGAGGGCCCGGGGGCGGGCCCTTGCCAGTTAACAGGTTAAAGATAAAAAATTACTCTCAAGACATATAGCCCTAATGTACTATAACAT
Source organism: Archocentrus centrarchus (assembly GCF_007364275.1). NCBI lineage: Eukaryota > Metazoa > Chordata > Actinopteri > Cichliformes > Cichlidae > Archocentrus > Archocentrus centrarchus. The sequence goes on from NW_022060269.1 coordinate 882,486, forward strand.
TTAAATGAAAAACAAACAAACATGTGAACATGTTTGTTTATATGTTAAATAAATGCAACATTTGAAATGCATATTTGTTGTTGGTATACATTTTATAGATTTTTTTTTTCTTATTGGTCATGTATATTGCATTTTTAGGTAAAAAGAAAAAATATCGCGACAATATCGTTATCGCAATACTAGACCTCCATATCGCATATCGCACTAATTTCCAATATCGTGCAGCCCTAATGGACAGTAAAGCAACTTTTTTGGGGGGATTTAACTCAAACTCAAAAAAAAAAAAAAAGGTTTTTAAAAGTGAGGTTCTCACCTCCTCCTTCTTTCTTTTGCTTCCTCGCTCTTCTCCATCTCCTGAGGCCTCACTGGCTGCTTTCCTTTTGCTTTCCTTCTTTTTCTCTTCTTTCTCTTTGTGTTTCTGCATGTACTCGGCAATAAGGTCAGGACAGTCCAAGTTTTCCTCCGGCTCCCATGTATTGTCCTCACTAGACACACAGGTGCAGATGGAGAGATGTGATTTACAGAGACTTTAATTTAAGAGAAATTGATCTTTAATCTGGCAATTCCTCCTATCTCCAGTTCTGTTTCATGTTTCAATCCACTGCTTTGTTCTCCTAATGAGCATATTAGCAGGAGTAATGTAAAAGCTTAGGGGAAAAAAAGAAGATGAAATCTGGAATGTGGAACACTCATGAGCACTCACTCTGAGAAGCCCTTCCACTTTAGCAGAAACTCCACTTTGCCCTTTACCACTCGGCGGTCCAAAACCTTTTCCACCACATACTCCTCCTCTTCTTCCTCCTCAGCTGCTGCTGCTCCTGCTGCTGCTCCTGCTGCTGCTGCTGCTGCTGCTGGTGGTGGTGGTGCTGCTGCTGCTGCTGCTGCTGTTGCTGCCACAGCCGCCGCCGGCTGCTCCTCCTCCTCGGCCTTCTTGGCCTTCTTTCCTGCTTGGGTTGCCAGCTTGACGTCTGCTAAGGGCACCTCTGGAGGTCCCAAGAGAAAGCGTGCACAGGCAACGATGAAACGGTTAGAAAGTTAAAGTTATGTTTGATTCTGATTAAAAGACATTCAAAAGACACCACAGAGGACTTTGGGGTATACTTTATCCCCTGGATCAAACACTGAAATTAGGAATGAAATTTTATCACAGCACGTGTCTGATCAGCAGCACCTGGTCAGCCTGTGGGTGGGGAATGACATGTAGTTAGCAGAGACTAAACTTCTATAATGTGAGTGAATGGGCTGTCTCCAGGTAAAACAAATATCAACACAGATGCTTCTCAGATTGAAGTTAACAATAGCACACATGCATGAGTGGGACACACTAAACTGCATTATCCTTCTACAGTGCCCAGCATAATATTTTTCTCTCAACTGGCCCGACAGCCCAGCAGATCAGACTTTTACTGACCCACAAAAAAGCTAATTTATATTATATACTGCCAACTTAACCATTAACAACATAGCATAATTGATTAGAATTTATATTACATCTTAATATAAATCTGCAAATAAATAAAGCTTTAAAATAAATGTAGACTCAGGCCTGCCATACTAGAGATGCAGCTGTGTAAAACAAACTGGAGGTGGATCAGAACAGGTGAAAAGATGGTTATATGCCTGCCAAGCTGTATCACTCCAGCAGACAACTATACAGCTTACTTTAAACATCTACATGGTTGGCAAAAATTGGGATACCGACATTGGATTTATTGAGATTTTCGATCAACTGGAAGCATGGTATAAGAAAGGCGTTCCCCAGGTGTTTACCAGGGAACACCTAATGATTGTCACATAATACTACAATTCCATGTGAAATCCTAGACTGCTTAGTTTGTCTGATTATTAGTTACACTTTATGTGTGAGAACTTCAGTGTCTAAGGACAACTGACTACTGAGGAGCTCCCAGAAAACTGAATACCTTAAAAGGGCTTCTTGTTTTCACTTGCACTTCCAGCTGGAATGTTAACATTAGGTTTTAGCCTTGCCCTGTGACAGCTGGGATAGGCTCCAGCCTGCTGCGACCTTGGATAAGCAGAAGCAGATAGATGGATGGATGGATGGATGTTTTAGCCAGCTAAAAGCTGGAACTGCAACAACTGAGGCTACTCAGCTCATTTATAGAAAGAAAAATTCATTTCATTTTTAGTTTATGCCCTTGAACTGGAAATATATTTTAAATGAAAAATTAAGTGATGAGGACACAAGGCCACCTGATTTGTAGTTAACAGACTGGCAAACTGGAGAATACTGCAATTATTAAGGTTTGTGCTGAGAACAGGTGGCAGGATTGAGCTTTACTTCCTATGTAGAGATCTTTTCATTTACTCAACCAAAGGCTCTCTTTTAGAGAAGTGAAGAATGTGGTGGACTGTGTTCAGAGAATAATCTGTCTCTGAACACGACAAAGACTAAGAAGCTCATTATCAACTTCAGGAAGTCAGGATGTTGTTGGACACTGTGGTCCTCTTACACAGTGTGTGTGGGGTGGGGTGGGTGTCCAGTATCAGGTTCCTGGGAGTTCATCTCTTAGAGGACCTCACATGTACTCAAACCAACATTGCACAGGGAAAAAGGCACAGCAGTGGCTGTTCTGAGGACTCTGAAAAAGAGTGGTCTTCCAAGAGAGAGAGATGCTGGTCACTTTTACCGTTGCTTCATAGAGAGCCTCTTAACATGCTGCAGCTCATCTTAGTACCTCAGCTGCTTTGCAGGATTCGGCTCTCAGTACTGGAGAAAATCTACAACACTCTGCATCAGGAAAGCCATCAGCATCCATGAAGACCCCACACACCCATGCCATCACCTCTTTAAACTACTGCCACCTGAAAGACCTTACAGAGCCATTTGCACCCACACAGCCACACAGAACAATAGCTTTTTTCCCAGAGCTGCGGTTGCTCTGAACCAGGCCAGAAATAATAACTTTAGAATACTGGAAATATTCTTGCAGTGCAACACACTGTTCTGTATGCATTATCCACTATTCATTTTCATAGAAAATGCTGTTGCACATGCCACTTTATTCATCCTGCTAAACTGTTGCACAATATTGTATTACTACTGTTGCCTGCATGATTATTTTTATATTTTTTAACTTAATTTTTGGAACATCTGTAGGTCTGCAACCCAAATTTCACTGCACTGCATAATATATGCATGGCAGTGACAATAAACATATATTCTATTCTACTCAGAGCCAAACAACCAGTGACTTTGCACTTTCAGCTAGAGGTTTAAGGGTACCACATGAAGACTTAATGTAGAAAAAAAAGCTATACTGCTAAAAACCTAGCAGCATATCAGAGGCATTCAATTAGGACTGCACAATAATATAAGTAACACGGTAGTGGCAAACAAAGACCAGCTGGAGTGGGAATCAGTTTCTTGTTTTGACCATACTCTACAACTGAACATAAATGACAGATTAACAGCAGATGCCATCAGTAAGTTCTTTGGTGCATCTACAAGACTAAGCCACTTTCACCATTGTGGCACTAATGAAAAAGCAGGCGTAACAAGAGATGCACACAAAAACCTCCAAAACACACTGGAACTGTCAGCGACATGTTCCAGCACATCCACCAACAGTGACAGGACTAAGATACCAGGACTTTGGAGCAGTCGGATAAAAACCGGTACACAACTGAGCGTATGCTCCCTCAAAAGGGCTACCTCTGCTTTCTCCGGCAGTAAGATGAGCTGGAGCACTACAGGATGGAAAGTTGCATTCCACCTAAAAAAGATCTACTTCAGCGATGGCACAGGCAGGAACAGTCTGCATCCCAGAACAATGCCAGCTTGCAACATCTATTTCTATTTTTTTTCTATTGCTTGAGGTACTCTCAATAGCTATAGTCTTTCACTCAGAGATGTTGGGTGAGTGGCTGAGTAAATACTTTGAACAGTATGCTGTTGCAGACAAGCACCATAACTCTGTTGATCTTGGCCTGATGGGTTTTTGTGGGGCAATTATTTTGAAGGTTGAGGATTTTTTTTATTTAAGATTTTAACCATCATCAAGGCGGTTTATTTTCAGAATGCATGAACAAAATAATTTATTTCAAATATTTTTTTTATTTTTAAAGTAAACCTGATTCTTAAAGCATGTGACTAACAGATTTGAATGGCAAATACACGGAATAGTTATTCAGACAATGTTTATGTCAATCAAATTGCCCTCAATTTAGAATAATTACAGTAATTTCTTACTTTTAGACTAGTCGATCTTTTTTCTCACGGACTACAAGTCACCAGGATCATCCTTAAACTAGACCAGCAGCTGTACACACTATCAGTTACGACGGGTTTGTGCTGCATCCTGATGTTGGAGCTACAAAAACTGTGTTCTGAACATTTTTGCAACCTCTCAATACTGAATACCAGCCAGTAATAAAGGACGGTGCTGTCGGTTTAATGTCTTGACCAGTTCACATAATGGCATGCTGCTGTTCCACGTGAGGCAACAAATGGATGTCCGCCTGCAACCAAAGCTAAACTTTTCCCTGCGGTTTCTAGCATCAAACTCAAACATGGATTCACCGAGGCGGTAAAACGCCACTGGATGCATACAAGTGTTCCCTTAAACGCGTAAGGATATGAGACGAGCCTCAGTCGGCGGCTAACGTCTACTTGCACGGAATCCGTTTAAATATCTGGAGCTTCGGTGGTTTGCTAGCGAAGAAAAACGCCCGCCTCCATGTTGCCTGTAACACCACGATTGTAATTTGCAGCCTGCTACCACAGACAAGCGCACACTGCGACAGCCTGAATTTCACACACAAATTCAATCAAGAATCATTGCACGCTGAATAAAGTCAATGTGTTCAGTCTGTTTTCAAGCGCCAAAGATGACCAGTGGGGTTCACACGGTTTGTCCATTGTGCATGCACACGACGTGCGCCCCTTGCGCTGCACTAGCTTAATAATGGACGAATGCTAATATTATTTTCAGACTAGTTGGTTTTACTCGAACTAAACTCAACAGAAATTTGAAATTCAGAACAGCATGAGCACGGAGACTTGCCAGCACGGTCTGCCTCCTGCAACGAAAGGGCAACATGGCTGGCGTGTTTTGCCTCAGCAAGCTAGCGAACACGAGCCTTACCTTTGAGGAGAAAGCTTCAGAGCGCTTTTACGGGTTAATGGCAGGCCCGAGGGAGAACACTGATTCAGCCGTCTCCTACAGCCGAGTAAAAAACTGGAGGCACGCCAGTGGCTACAAAAAAACTATCCGCGGGCTTAGCAGCGTGCTTTAGAGCGATGTTTCTGAATGTGCTTTACTGATGAATCACACAATAACCTCTGCCGCGCTGCTAACAATCCGCACGACCACCTTCTGCCCGCCAACAGCCACCGGATGTTACGTCAGTAGGTAGCGTTACATGCAGGACATTGTGGGACTCTTTTATAACGTTTATGCTTAGAACAGTGGGACAGTGGATTAAATCACAATTTAATGTTGCCTACTTTCAGAAAGCTAAACTATTGGTAAACACAGGTGTCAAACAAGTGGCCACCCCCAGGGCAGAAAAATGTGGAAATCATAAAAACTGCAGTTCCTGTCAAAAAGTGAGTCCCCATAACCCTCAGCTTTATAAAATGCCCAACTTTACTGCAGCCAGATGCAAAAAATGTTTTGGCCTCTATGGATAGTCTCCCCCTTCATAACAACTCCTTCATCTACCTGGCACTTTCTTAGGCAGGTGCTCCAACACAGTCAGGTGTTGGAACTTTGTGTCCTAGGCCTCACTGCCACTAACTGGAGTCACTTAACTGGACCTCTCCACCATGTTTCTGATTGGTTTTAGAGAATTTTAATGGATTTATCTGACAAACAATAGGCTTGCTGTCTGACACAGTATGTAAATGTTAAGCAGTTATCTGTGTCTGTGCAAGCAACCTAGCATTAACTTAACAGTTCATTCTATCATCCAAGTATGGTAACTGCTTCGTCTAAATATATTTAACCTCCTGAGATCTGAGCTCCTGCATTTTTAATTTCTCCTGGATATTTGTGATTAGATGGACCTGATATGTATATAAACTAAGCTGCCTCTTTGAACAGGAAGTTGTATTTTGTTACATGGTTGTTACATAATTTTCTGGAAAAAAAATATCCTCAGATGTGGACAATGGGATTATTTTATAGCATAACACAACAAAAACAACATGACTTAACAAAGTATAAAACACTATTGAGCAGAATGAAGTATAAGGTGCAGCAATGCCAAAATGTAATATCCGCATATGTGGACGCAGGGTCTCAGGAGATTAAGATAATCATTTCCTAGACCTGATGTTTGCCTTTTTAGATTCTTCACATCAGGTGGAAGGGACAGTGTAGGCACAGCACTGATCTGTTGTACACTAGTTTTTATTTCATGTCTGACTTGAGGAAGCAGGGTCTGTTTCATCAAGATATAATGTTTTAATATGTAGTATATTGTGTAATTTTCCTTTGAATTTAATGTACTTTTGCTTAATGAGGCCAGCGAGGATGGAATTTTGTGCCTTTTGTACATGATTATATTATTAATCATATAGCACCACCAAATGGTGACATTTTTGAGACATCTAGCATATGGAAGCTGTTGACATGCTGTGTGGCTTTTTGCAAAGTTTAAATGAAATGAATCAAAGATTCCTTGTAGATTCTGAGTTCCCCTGCGTCATGAAACGCTCTGTAGCAGGCAGGATATGGACCCAAATGCAGAATTTGGGCAACAGAACTTGAACTTAAACTCAGCTTTTATTACTGGTAACTCACATAAAGCAGAAACTAAAAAACACGAGACACAGACTCAAACATTCAAACTTGACACAGAAAAAAAAGGTAAACAAACACAGAGACAAGACTGACTTCCCACAGAAGCCACTAAAGGAAAGAACACCGAGGTGAAACTAGGACAGAATAGACACAAATGGGAACTCACTAACCTAACATCATCTAAAGAAGAACTAAAAACTAGGAGCATAGATAACAAAACTCAGAAGCACTAGGAAATAATACCAAATCCAAAGGACTAAATAATATATACCTTGAATATGAATCACTTCGCAAACCCAAAACTCAAAACCAACCATGACGCCCTAGGTGTCATACAATCATTGCCTACACAGTCTTTGCCTGTGTAGGCAATGACTGAGTGTTGGAAAACACACTCTACTCAAAGGCATGTTTAAAATGTCCTCAATTCTTTGTTGATATAGAGTAACCTATTTTGTCATTTGTAGTAAATATTTAATCTAATGACACTACATTACAAAATAATGTATTTGTTCAAAAAGTACTTAAGCCCTGCCATCAGGATTTTTTTAAAACGTTTTTTTGATCAGTAAAATTAACCTGTTCTTTCCCCATCTCTGGCTTTACTTTACTTTACTAAGTCTTCCTGTATCTGGGTGCAGAACTGAAGTCCATCGTTTGATTGTTGGGTTTTCTCTCTATTATACTTTACAATATAAAGCACCTTGAGGAGGCTGTTGTTGTGATTTGGCGCTTTATAAATTGAATTAAAATGAACTGAATTGGATTGGATTAAATTGAATTAAGATTGGCTGGTACAAAAAAAGAAGACCCTGTTTTGACTGTTGGGTTTTCTCTGTATTATAGTCTTTACCTACAATATAAAGCGCCTTGAGGTGACTGTTTGTTGTGATTTGGCGCTATATAAATAAAATTGAACTGAATTAAATTGAATTGAAATGACTGAAACCCTTCAAATAAACCATTGCTCTGGTTTGTAAAACTGCAGTGGTTTGAATAATATCTATCTAATAGACTTCAATTTGTGTATGTAAATGGGGAGTCTTCTTCACAGACTAGAGTTGGTTATGGAGTTCCACAGGGTTCTGTGTTTGGACCAATTCTATTTACATTATACATGCTTCTCTTAGGCAGTATTATTAGAAGGCATTGCATACATTGCCATTGCTATGCAGATGATACCCAGCTCAGCCGACAAGAGCCAGCTAAACAACAACAGCTGGTTACAAGCTAACATTATGCTAGCTAATGTTGGGCTCCAGTATCCTATAAATCACACTTTCTCTCTGATAAACAGTTTGATTACATTCTCACATTGTATGAGAGTTTATTCACAAAGCATTAGAGTCCAAAACAGTTGCATCCCCTTCAAAGACAGTTTCACTAACACTGGCTAACAAAGCAGCTAACAGAAGAAACTGCATTTTCTGGTACAATTCTGTAAGCTTCATTTTTCAAGCCCTGAGGTTGCCACTTGGCTGGCACTAAGACAAAACAATGGAATAACATTTATTTCTGTAATTCCATCATTACTTGGAGGAGGATTTCTCTGAATGTTTTCTTTCACTTTACATGTCTGCATGTTTCTCCCAGACAGTGCACCAGATATTGGAGACGTCAAAGAACCCAGGAGCTCTGTCTGTTCTGCAGGTAAAAGGATGAAAGTAAAGGTCTATCAGTTTTCTGTGTGAGTGGTAACTCTACCACTCTCAACTGCAAACAGCTCAACAAATAGCAAATGCACAAGCAGGTTCTCTGGAGTTTGACACAGTCTTTCTGTGGGCTAAAGGCACACTGGCTATTTTTATTAATCAGATAGTAGATCTGTTGCTGAAGTTATTTACTGTTGTGATGAGTCTTTTTTACTGATAAAAAGAACTATAACGTTTGAACTGTATCATAATTTTATTCAGTTCAACGGTTATAGTGGGCAGACCTTTCCCCCTACACACAGCCATTGTACCAGGAGCTAACAGATAGTTTGTGTACCAAACTGCACAGAAATTGTGTGTTTGTGATATTTGTTGAGCTGTTTGAAACTGAACATTTGAAATCACCTGCCACTTTACAAAAAGTGACTCCATTTATGCTCATTCCCCTTATTGCCAGCTTGATGACTAGATGCTAAAGATAAATACTGTAAAGCCACTTGAGTGTGTTTTGCTTGCATGAAGGTATGGCGCAGATGAGAAGGAAAAACTAAAGGTGCCATTTGGGACCATTCTGACCCAATTTAACTCGTGGGTGCTGGCTAAACCGAAAATTACAGTGTGGTACATTTTACAGGAGGAGTGCTGGGCAGACTGCATGATCACTATTAGGTTAGGTAGGACAGCAGTCAGCATGAATTTAAGCTGATGATGCTCTTCACTTGCCAAATTCTACCTTCATACTAGCTTTATACGGGCTTGGAAAGCAGTCACGTAAAAATTGCTTACATATTATAAAAATCAGTTTGCTAAACCTCAGAGCCACAGCAGCACATGTCAGCTAATGATAAATGCAGTGGTTCTTATACAGTGGCTTGCAAAAGTATTCATAGCCCTTGAACTTTTCCATATTTTGTCACATTACAACCACAAACATTATTATATTTCACTGGAATGTAATGTGAAAGACCAACACAAAGTGGTATACAATTGTGAAGTGGAAAGAAAATTATAAATGATTCAAAACATTTTTTAGAAATAAAAAACTGAGTGCGGTGTGTAAAAGTATTCAGCCCCCTTTTCTCTGATTGCAACCAGTTGCATTCAGAAGTTGCCTGATGACTGCTAATGACTAAAAAGAGTCCACCTGTGTGTAATCTAACCTCAGTACAAATACAGCTGCTCCGTGACAGCCTCAGAGGTTGGTTTAGAGAATATTGGGGAGTAAACAGCATCATGAAGTCCAAAGAACACAGCAGACAGGTCAGGAATAAGTTTGTGGAGAAGTTTAAAGGAGGCTTAGGCTATAAAAAGATTTCCCAAGCTTTGAACATCTCACGGAGCACTGTTCAATCCATTATCTGGAAATGGAAAGAGTACGGCACAACTGTAAACCTACCAAGACAAGGCCGTCCACCAGCTGAATTTCCTGAAGGAGAGAAGGTTTTGTTTTGCAGAGCATATTCACAAATCCATCAGGGATAGTTGGGATATGCAAGAGGGGGCTCTTAATTCCGTCTTCACAAAACTGTAGGCATCACGAAGCACCAACTGTGATGAGAGTAAATTTAAACTTCTGTTTGTGATTGATTGATCAACTTAACACTGACTTCTGTGTGATGGTGACTGTTCTATAAGTGAGTTGATATTTGTGTGTGAACTCTTATACCTTATGAAGGAGAATCTTCTCCCATCTGCTCACCACTGGAGCACCACCCAGCCAGCAGCCCAGAGAGTGAGCTGCCATGGTGGACCTCATGACCCCGTTCATCTTCATACTACAGCTCTCTTGTTGACTTTAATGCTAATACTAATTACATCAGAAAATGACAACTAATGGTTATTCAAAGTATTTATAAAAGTGCTGATGTTTAAGACTTGCTAATGAAAACTTATACAATTTCCCCACCTAGTGACCAAACAATAAAAGTGCAGATTTTGTGGCAAAAGTAAAAAAAAAAAAAAAAAAACTAAAAAAATAATAATAGCAATACAAAAAAGTGATCTTGGGATTAACATGAAGTATTAAAACAACAACAACAAATAAAAAACAAAAGAACAAAAAATTAAACAAAAACAGATTAATTAAAACACACACACACACACACACACACACACACTATGTAAGGATGAGGTCTCAGGTTTTCTAGTGTTCTCTAAAATATCAGTGGAGTTTCTTCATTTAAAATTTTGACTGTTGGAACATAAAACAGATCCCAGACCAGTTAAGAGGTCGGGACAGTAGAGCCTTACTAACCATCAGTATAATTTAAAATATTTTGTTCCACAAGAGAGGAAAATGAAATAATAAACTATGTGAATCTGAACCTTGTCTTATGGTACAGCAGCTTGGTCCCGGTCCTGTCACTGCACTATAGCAGTCAAGCACAAATTCTTTCATCCAGGACTTCAAATAAATATTGATGTTTATATTGGATTGTATGTACATGCAGTACAAGTCAAAGGTTTGGACATATATATATATATATATATATATATATATATATATATATATATATATATATATATATATATATATATATATATATATATATAAGTGTGGACAGCCATCATTTCATTTTCGCTCTTTTTCTTGTTCCTCGCATTTTGTGCCTGCAGTGTCGGTATTAACCACCAGATGTCACTTGGTAGCCAGCTACGCCTCGGATAACTCATCCAAGCCGACTGGTAGGTACCACAGGCAGCTACAGTGATCTCATCATCACCACTTCTACAGATCACAAATACACAACAGCTTTTTACTTTGGTGTGAGCAGATCTGCAGTGACACAGAGCAGGGGATGTGTGGGAAGCTCTTGTCTGAGGTAATAAAGTCAGAGAGAATGCTGAACACTAAATAACTGCAGGAACTCTTGAACACCGCAGACTGCTGGTGTGTAAGAGCACTAGAGGATCAGCAGGGGATTTCATCACTATAAAAGACCGTGAATAAAGTAACATAATACTTCTCTAAATGGTGTGGAAATGCATAAATATAATTTCATTTGGCAAACACAATATGATATAATTTGAAATATGTAACCTTGTTACAGAAGTAACAGTTTATTTATTTTTATCTTCCAAGCAGGAGAGACACAAACAAACAAACACACAGTTAAAACAGAGTCTGCATTTTTAAACGTGGAGCCTTTTTATTGTTTTCTGTTATAAAGTAACCTACACATGATGTGTGAGACAGCCTACGTATTAAATGTTACCTAAGTTATTTGTTCTTTACTTATTAAAATAACTCTTTTATGCATTTACAATACACATCTTTTCATTAGAAATAAATATATTAAAATATACATCTGTTTTCTGTCTACAATTCCTGACAACCTAATGTTAACTACATTATTCTAATATTTTTACATCTAATGTTGTTAGGTTATTTTATTATGTAAATTTAGGCAGTAAATATTTAACTTTGTCAATTTTTAAAAGTCCTGTTAAATCATAATTTACAATTTTATATTTTTAAAACAAAAAATGTATTAAATGTATTAGATAATAAAACAGAATGAATGTGTTTTAATATTTTCTTTTGTGTATAACATAAACTTTAATGTTTTCTATATAAACCAGATTTTGGAATTCTGATGATTTTTAGGGCAGTGACATCACACACACACACACACACACACACACACACACACACACACACACACACACACACACACACACACACACACACACACACACACACAAACTATTACATATGCTTGTACAAATATTGAAACTTTTAAATAAATATTTAAGGGCTTTAAAAGTATTTCAGCAGTTTAGTTAGATTCTAGTTTTCTGCTGTTTAAATAGACATTAAAGCAACATTAAGATGACCCCATCTGTTAAATATGATATGAAAGTACACACATATAAAATAATTACAATTACGTATAATAATCCTGTTCATTGTGTTTATATGTTTATTATGTATAAAAATTAAAACAGTATTCAACATTATTATGCATGTTTTAGATTATGCCCATTTTCCATTTTACCTAATTAATTCAATTTAAAGGGAGTCATTTGATGTAATATTATTTTCAGGCAGCAGAGGGCGCAGTGCTGCAGTCCAGCCTTTGAGGTCAGCAGTCAGTGCAGGCAGATTTTTCTGATGAAAGGAGGATCGTTATTAGATCTTCTGTTTATATCAAAGCAGAAAAAACACTTCAAACAAACAAACAAACAAACAAACAAACAAACAAACAAACAAACAAACAAACAAACAAACAAACAAACAAACAAACAAACAAACAAACGTCTTTCACCTGCCACCTTGTCTGTGTGAAAGGAATGCAGACAGTTAGCAAAGGGCCCATCTGTGCCTCCTGCGTGGTCTTACCCACAGACAGGGCAGCTTTCTCACAGTCTGAATCTCCTGGCAGAGTTTGGAGTTCAGGAGTGAAAACAGCTGAATACAAGATACTGTGGGTAACTATTAAATAGGGCCTGTTTAATAAGCTGCTTAGTCCGTCTGTCCGTCCGTCTTCTGCTGCTAACCTTATTCAGGGTCACAGGGGGCTGAAGCTGAGAGGCAGGGTACACCTGGACAGGTCACCAGCCTGTCACAGGGCTAACACAGAGAGACAGACAACCATTCACACTCACACCTTTGGGAAATTTAGAATCAGCAGTTAACCTAACCCCACAAACTGCATGTTTTTGGACTGTGGGAGGAAACTGGAGTACCTGCAGAGAACCCACACAGACACGGGGAGAACATGCAGACTCCACACAGAAAGGTCCCAGCCAGTGCTAATCACTGTGCTGCCCCCTATGCTACTTAGTTTGTTTTATTTAGTTAGTTTTTCAGTTTTATTTCAATTAAAATGTATTTATATAGTGCCAAATCACAACAGTCACCTCAAGGCGTTTTATATTGTAAGGTAAAGCCCACATAATTAATATCATAATGGTAAAAGTATACCATAAGCCCAGGTTTCGTGCTACCACCACACTTCAGTATATAAACAGTGTCTGCTTTTCTTCAGACACAGTGCTTGGAATTCTTCCAGGTTTCCCCCTTGGAACAGATTCCCTTTCTCATGCTGTGGAAATCCCTTAAATGCCATCTGACACCAGGCTGAGTGAGCTCCAGTGAAGACACACGTCAGGGGTTATTTAAGCAAACAGGAAGCACCTATAACCATAATTTGGAATATCACAGCAAAAAGTATGAATTTTAGAAACAGATTTGTTTCTGATTTTTAATAAATGTGCACGTTTCTAAACATCTGTAGTTATGGGTTATTGGACACAGCTAATGTAGAAAAATGTCAGTTTAAACTAAATATACACCATAACACTGTACTATAATTCATATGATTTTTCTCTGTGCTTGAAATAAAATAATTTAAAAAATGATGTCTTGTGAAGTCTCTCTCTCTCACACACACTCACACACACACACTGACACACACACACACACACACACACACACACACACACACACACACACACACACACACACACACACACACACACACACACACACACACGCAATAATCATTCTCACTCGGTTGAACATAAGCACCATCTGAAGGAATGATCAATATTAGTGATCAGTTAAACATCAGCTGCACCATCAGCACACCTCAGTACCTAACATGCTGTGTGAGTGTGTGAGATGGAGGGAGTTGATACTGACTGGTGCAATAGTCTATATGAAATCAGTCTCAATAACAAACACTGTGAAATTCTTGAACACTGACCCTGCAGCTGGATGCAGAGGATTACAGGGGAACAGCTGAAGGACCCGTTAGTTTGGTCATCAAACCTGTGAGACTACAGCATGGAGTCCTTACAGTTTAACCTGCTCTAACCCCTCAGTCCCCCTTTAGAGCACCGCAGGCTCCGCAGTGAAGTCAAAAACCCAGCTGAGGAGCAAACCAGTGAAGCACGGAGGACGGGTGGAACGTGGACAAATAACAGACTGGTGAACACAACCAGACAATCACAAAGGAGGGAAAACGAAATGAAATGTAAGATTTATTGAGCTTTATTGTTGCAGTTAATGAATAAATTGCTCCAAAGCTGCTTAAATCCTTTGAAACCAAATATTTTGGAACACTGGTACGTGAAAAAGCTTCATCCTGATCCAAGCTGGAAACACGCTCCAGCTGTGAATGACTTGATACCGTCTTTAAAATAATAATAATAATAATAAAAAATAACAGGACTTCTACTCTCCAGTTCATATTTCTATTAACATTTTACATCTTGGCATTTTGAGCTGCCTGTTTTTCTAGACCAGTCTACATTTTTTACATTTGAAATTGTAAATCCCAATAAAAATATTAAATGTGGCTCTTTCAAAATAGTGTAATCGCTGCAAGAGAAGATACAATACGTATAGATTGGCAAGAGCAGAGATCAAAGAGGAGAAGAGAGCAGAAACACGGGAGATACACGTGAAGATGAGAACACAGCAAGCGATGGGAGGATGAGAGATTTTCATCAGTGGCAAGCAGGCATCTCATTTTTCCTCCCGACCTCACAATGACCTGAGAGTCGATGGAGAGCGATGCAGGAGGAAGACAGATAAGCGCAGAGCGCTTCGCCGTATTGGAGAGACACACAGAGAGCATGAACACACTTACACACATGCATACCGAGCTGGTTATTGTTGTCTTTTTTCTCCCCAGTTTCCAATCTAGCAAACACACTCATTGCTTTCAGGATGGAGAAGAAAGGAAGAGCCCAACAGTGTGTGTCTGTCCTTCAGGTTACCATGACAACACGTGTGCCACCATGTGTTTAGCCCTAGGAGACGGTGTTTGTGTTTGTGTGTGACTTACTCCAATTCTTGTTCATATTTCTATCCTTGCTGAAAGGGAGGTGAGGTCATTAAAAGGTTAAGGAGAGCAAAAGCAAATCAGACAGTTTTTTTTCTTACACACTGAGTTGTGTTTATCCTCTGAGTAATCAAAGGTGACAACCCTAACCCTAAATAGCTCCATTTCCTGTTGCCTACATTGTGGATGTGTGACTTCACACCTAAACAAAAAAAGTAAGTGCAGTCAGGGGTTAAAGGGGGATTAGGCAGGTGTGGGAACCTTAAGATTGGTTGTAGTGGTGCAGCGTGGGGAAAAGATCACTGAGAAATAAGTCATAATAATCACTATTGTAAACACAAGGTCCAGCCTGTGATCAGCTGACCTGAGCTGCTGCCCTGTGGATTTAACCAACCAAATTCAATGAGATATGAGCAGATGTTACATGAGCAGCGATCATGACTGATTTCCCACCTAGACGACGTAAAGTGAATATAAAGGGGGGACACAGTGAGTGAATCTAATCAGCTACACATGATGTCTGCCACCCTTGATGGTCATCACTGCAGCTCTGCACCAGTGCAACATAGTGCATCACTGTACACTTCACTATACTACTGCCAAACAACTGTAGCCTGCACTAAACTGCCTGATATATTCATGCAACATCTGAATAACCCAAAGTTCGTATACATCAATTTGTTCTTCAGGATGTTTCACAATATGAAAAAAAAACCCTTCACATCTTGTCTTCCATCTTTCTCCATCTCTGAGTGAAGTTATCTCACCTTCTTTTCTCTCCCTGGAAGATACAGCAGCTGTACCTTTAGCTGGCAGATGCTGCTGGACATCGGAGCAGATGATCTGGAACTGGCACTCTGAATATAGTCTGAGTATAGTGCTATGAATGATGCATCTCTTCATGTACAATAGGCACCCTCTGCTCCCTCCATTTAGGTTCTAATGTTGAAGGTACACAGAGACAGGCATTAATGACTCTCCTCAAGTGTTTTAAACCTAAATTAACAAGTAGAAGGTAGAAAAATGTGTGTTAAAATGTAGGAAGTAAAAGTAAGAAGTTGTCAAAAAAACTCAAGTAGAGTACAGATACCTGCAAATTCTACTTAAGCAACAAAGTACTAGAGGTGGGAAGTACTTTGTTACTTTACAGCAATAACCTCTGACCATTTTGCAGGTTTCTTGCCTTTTCAGTTACACATGTGTTATATCACCATGTGCTGCACAATGTTTTCACTGTATGAGTACAGCAAACAAAATGTTTCACTGGTTTTAGCCTATTTAGTAAAAAGGTGTAAAACTGTTATAACACAGTTATTCATCAGCAGACACATTAATTCTTCGTTAAGTGCTCTCAGGGTCGTCCTCATCGGCAGACTTTAGTTTAGCTTAGTTCTTGCACTGAAGTCATTTTTGATGTTAGTGACTGATGTGAGGCTACAGACTGCATACCTCAATCCACACATTACATCCAATCTGTCACACTACAGCCCGATCCAAGGGGGGGGTGGGCAGCTAATCTCTGCACAGGCAGACCAGTTAGTTAGTTGCTTCACCACTTTGGCTCTCTGATACACGTCATAAACTGTTCAATTTTTATTTGTTTATTCATCTCAAAACACTTTACACTGTAAGGTAAAGACCCTTCAGTATTACAGCAAGAGCTCCAACAATTAGATGATCCCCTATGAGCGAGCACTTGGCAATAGTGGGAAGGAAGAAGAGGAAGAGAGCTTGGGCAGAAACAGGCTCAGGGAGGGGCAGCAATCTGCCGCAACCAGCTGGGCAGTAGGAGAAAGAGGAGAAAGAAAAGAGGAGCATGAGAGACCATGAACAAATGAAAGAGCCTCTTCTCTCCAAAAAGAACATGGCACCATGGCTTAGGTTTGCAGTTTGGACAGACAAGACTGAAGTGGAGATGTTTGGCCATAATGCACTGCATCATGTTTGGTGAAACCCATGCACAGCTTATCAGAACAGCAAACGCACAACTCATACCAGCTGCAAACATGGTGGCAATTTGGGCTTTTGTAGCCATGAATTGTATAGCAAAGTAGAGTCATTGCGAGGTCATCTGTCCAACAGCTAAAGCTGAGCCAATATTGGGTCATGCAACAGGACAATAATCCCAAGTCCAGCAGTAAATCTATAACAGAATGTCTGAAAATGAAAAGCTTCAAGGTGCACTGGCCCAGTCACAGTCCGGACCTCTACACGCATCTAATGCTATGGCAGGATCCTTAAGAGGTCTGTGCATAAACGCCCACAAACCTCAATGAACTGAAAGCAGAGTGATCCCAAATTCCCCCACAGCAATATGAGAAACTGATAAAATCATGCAGAAAAAGAATACTTCAAATTATTGCTGCTAAACACGATATTAAATCATTGGCTGTATGCTTTTTTCACATGACTGTATATGACCTACCCAAATGGAAACCACATGACAGAAGACCTGTGTGGGTAAAATGCTCAGAAGAGAGTTGATTTCTTCTAGTTTCTGAAACTAGAAGAAACTGAACATGCCCGTTTAGCATAAGGCTACATTTCAAAAACTTTACCCTTTATGTCTTGCTAGTGACCTGGTGGATGTTAAGAGGTTAATCTGAAAGAACCCAGTGTACGATAGCTTTCTGCACTCCTTCTCTTTCTATTACGCACACCTCTCCCTCCACAGTCACTCACTGAGCCAGAGCAACCAGAAGGTGCTCATTTGGTGTATCTGCACACTCACACGCACACTCCTTAATGCATGGCAGCATGCTGTGTCGCTTATCCCTAGGGTGTGTGTGTGTGTGTGTGTGTGTGTGTGTGTGTGTGTGTGTGTGTGTGTGTGTGATGGAGAATAGGAAGAGAGTCATTGCCCTGCTCATGAACCCACTAGGCTTCTGCCCTCTTCCATCTCCTTCCTGGGTCTGACATACGCAGTGCAGTGATGGCAACCCTGAAACCTTTCCTGTCCGTCTTCATTTCCAAAACATCCAAATAAACTAAAGGAGTTTACAGAATTAATGTGAATATCAGCCCTGTAGGGGTGTGTGTGCACACCTCTCCTCTCCATCCCCTTCTTGTGTTGGTGCCAATGTGAAGCTGTCCTCATAAATTTGAAAATGTTAATATAGATCAGTCTATATGGCAGAACAACTTTAAACACACAAACTGGCTCATTTACTGCAGTCAGAGCCATTCTCCACACATCCTGCTGTTCAGCTTGTTGTTTTGCACCTGTCCAAAACCTTTATTGGTACATCAGTAAAATTGTTGCAAAGCTGTAAGAAGGTTCACTTTTGGAGTTCCTAATTCATAAGAAATGGGAGAACAGCTTAATAAAAACAAAAATTACATATTTGGTTTGCCTAGGGTTAAAGTTATGGTTAAGGTTGGGGTCATCATTGATGATGACTTAGACCTCACAGGGTTAAACTTGGCTAGCAATTAACCAGACTACCAATGGGAGTGAAGGATACAACTGAGTGACATATTATGAAGTGCTAAATGCATACAAGTTAGTGGAGTTAGTGGAATGTCCACTAGCAACCACCTGCCTCCCATAAAACAATTAATAAATCACTTTATATGCAGATGGAGCTCTATGGAAGCCACACACAGAACCTACAATTTAAATGGCTTTTCATTTTCTAAGTGTCTAAATTGGGTAAACGTACTCATATGCTTACTCACGCCAATAAGCTACCACACATGTTAGGACCACAGGAAGAAGCTGCAATACTTGCAGGAAACTGATGCATCCATCCAGAATCTCTCTGTGCTGTAGAAGGTCCTCAACCCATCAGCAGGACCGGGATCTGCTCCTTTGTACAAGGAGGAACAGGATGAGCACTGCAGAGCTACAAAATGACCTCCAGCAGCCACTGGTGTGAATGTCTCTGACCAAACAATCAGAAACAGACTTCATGAGGGTGGCCTGAGCGCCCGATGTCCTCTAGTGGGCCCCGTGCTCACTGCCTGGCACCGTGGAGCCTGGTTGGCATTTGCCATAGAATACCAGAACTGGCAGGTCCACCACTGGAGCCCTGTGCTTTTCACAGATGAGAGCAGGTTCACCCTGAGCACATGTGAGAGAAGTGAAAGGGTCTGCAGAAGCTGTGGAGAACGTTATGCTGCCTGTAACAACATTCAGCATGATGGGTTTGTTAGTGGTCAGTGATGTCTGGAGAGGCATATCCATGCAGGGAAGCACAGAACTCTACAGGCAACGACACCCTGACTGCCATCAGGATAAAATCCTTGGAGCCCTGTCAGACCCTACGCTGGTGCAGTGGGTCCTGGGTTCCTCCTGGTACACAGAACAATGCCCAGCATCATGTGGTGAGAGTATGCAGGCAGTTCCTGGGGTGGCTCTGGCTCAGGAGGCCAAAACGAGACTTGGTCCTCAGAGTGTCATTGTGTGCATGAATGTTAGAAAGCTCTCTGATATAGGTATGCTAAGAATACAAGCATTGCTTGTATGGATATTTGTGTGAGAATGGGTGAATGAGACATGTTGTATAAAGGCCTCTGAGTGTTCATGTAGAGTAGAAAAGTGCTGTATCAGAACCATTTTCCATTTCTGGAGGATGAAGGGATTGATACCACCGACTGGCCCCCACACTGGTCTGACCTAAATCCAGTAGGACACTTCAGGGACATTATGATGCAATCCATCTGACTGATGCCGCCAAGTTGCACCTCAGACAGTCCAGGAGCTCAGTGATGCTCTGGTCCAGGTCTGGGAGGAGATCCCTCAGGACATTAGGAGTCCCGATGTTATCAGGCATGCATACAAGCACGTGGGGCCATACAAACTACTGAGGACCATTGTGAGCTGCTGCAGTGAAGTTTCAGTAAAATGTTCTCGCCTGCTGCATCATTTTTTCAAGGTCAGCCTCTGTAGGTTGATTATTTTCATTTCCATCAAACGATGTGGCATCCTTTCATTCATCACTCAGTCCATATCAGATATGCAGCATGACTTTTACCCATTGAGATCTGATGTGCTTTCACATTGTTCCTTTCTCTTTTTGAGCAGTGTATGTTGACCTTTATGCACCCTCCTGGATGAGAATGAACTGGTTATCAGTGAAAACCCCAAACAAACTAGAAGAGCAGAAAAAAATTAAAAAGTACACAAATTCAATTGTGATGATGTAGCTGAACAGACTGATGAGGAGATGAACTTTGGATGGCTTTCTCTTGGCTCAATCTGACCTGGATTTGAACCCTGGATGAACCCTTGTCGACCCGCTTTGTTGACCTGCGTGACAAGACACAATAGAAGCCAGTTAGCATATTTCTGTGAACAAACATAGCCCACTTACAAGGGTTACCCCACGTTAATACCCCATTTTCCTAAAAAGGCCTAATGCTCATTTGTTTTGGTGCCATTTAATTGACACTTGTATTGTGTTAAAGGGCAGCATCTTCCAGTACTTTGAGAGCTCTATTGTAGTATTTTTATTGTTTATAGTACAGAACTTTGAACGTGAAGGTCAGAATTTGTGCCCACTGTGAAGTTTGGTATTAATTACATGAAGAAAAATTCAAACACATTTGCAGACAACCTTTGCTGAAGATGCTGAGACATAAATGTACACATGGATTATCTTCAGTACCGATAAATGACACTAGAAAGGGTTTTGAAAATAAAAATAAACAAACTAAAATCTATAATGCTTCAAATAATTAACATGGAAAATTTAGGAGAGAAAATTACTAAATTACTAATAACTGATTTAAAACAGTTGGTTATAATTAGAAAAATGGGTATTGATTAAATATGAACATGTAAATGAATCTTTTTACGAAACGTTCCCCAGTTTCAGCCACAGCAGATATAGTATCAGTGAACCCTGTAGTTTTCTGGATAAGCCAGGTATTATTGTTTATTAAATGCTCATATAATTAATTTCTTCATCATGTCAGATTTTTCCGTTTTTCATATTCCAAATTAAATTGCATATCAATTAAAATTTAGAGCAGTGTTTTTTTTCCTTTTCTTTAAAAAAATAATAATAAAAAATAATGATAATCATCTCCAGTGATAGTAATGGCAATGGAGAAAATTTCACATTCAAACATCTAAAGTTGGTAATTGGATGTTTTTTGTTTTGTTTTCCATGCACAGCACACTTATATGTGCATAAAAATACAATCTTTTGAACTTTGTTTGACCCCATTTAGAACCCACGAGGACTCTCCCAGTGTTCAAAGCCTGAAATTTATGAGGCTATTATTGTAGCAAAAGCATTTCTATATGTGTGTGTGTGTGTGTGTGTGTGTATCTCAATCTGCCTATGTATATTTCGATTTGTTTGTAGAGCTGTGTGTGCAAACTGAGATCCGTGTGTGCGTAGTCAGGTCTGTGTGTGCATACTGAGATCTGTCTGTGTGTATTCAGATCTGAGTGTGTGTAATCAGATTAGTAAATGTATAAATAAATGTGCATGGATATTATTGGCTGAAAAGTCTTAAAGTTTTGCCCGAAGCACTAAAAATACACAGAAGCCATCAGTTACAGGTTGCCCAGCTTTGTAATTGGCTGTCTTTTCACACGTGACATTTGCTACCCTCCTCCCACAGCAGATCCGTGCAGTGATCTGTGTGTGTGTGTGTGTATATGTGTGTGTGATTGTGTAAAATTGTAAGTCAAGGGTTCATTGACCCTGAGCTCTGGCTCACAGGCTCACACTGCCTCTCTCGCTCTGTACATACCACCAGGTGGCGTATTACTCAGTTTTCAAGTGTGACATTCGTCAGCTTGTAGTGATTGCTGTGCCGATGAAAGCCTGGCTCAGATGAACAAACCACAAAAATGACCATTTGGCTGATGTAAACACATGTTTAGCTCATACTGGAGCTTTATAAAAAAAGTTATCTGTAACTGGGAACAGCGGTGATTACTCAGTTTATGGTTCACTTAGCAGACTGTAACATCTAACTAGAAGTGCGAGTGATGTGCCTGAAACCCACAGTTTAACCTCAATGCAGATGCTGAAGAGAATATGAATTAGCTTTGAGCCTGCACAGCTCTGGCTCATCATATAGCTGCAACAGCATGAATGGCAATAATTGTGCTATTATGATCACAGCATATGTGTGCATGTTTATATGCTTATATGTTCTCTGTCTCCTCCTGGACGAGCGGCACAGTCTTGACGAAACGTGGCCTAAATGTGACCTAGGGCACTGTGAGTGCCAGCAGCTATATGGCATATATATATATATATATATATATATATATATATATATATATATATATATATATATATATATATATATATATATATATATATATATATAATGGAATGTCATAGAATGGAATGGCAGATTAGAATGGAGTGTCACAATATAATGTATTATAGTTTTTATGCAAACCTCATGAGGTTTGCATAAAATCACTACAGCTATACACAGTAGGATACAGTTTATTCAGAGTAATTTAGAGTCAGAAGTTAACCTAACCCCACTACATGCATGTGTTTGGTCTGTTGGAGGAAGCTGGAGAACCTGGAGAGAGGAGAACATGCAAATGTACCACTATGCTGCTAATGTTGCTGGCAAAAATACTACATGATATTCATCTGACATTTATTTATTTTTGAATGAGTTCCACATGAAACTTTTTCTTTCTCTTTCTCCTGTTTGTATGGTAGCAGCAGCAAAAGTTTTACTCATATTTGGTAGGTAGCAGTGTTCATTAGTAGTATTCCATCTCAGTGACGTTAGTGTGATGGGAATCAACTGTCAGTCCCTAAAGCAGCTCTATCCAGAGCAGCAGGTGACCAACAGTACCTGCCCACTGACCACTCTCTGAACCCGCTTTGTGTGAGAGCGCCGACCCCAAGCTGAACTAGTTGGTAGGGGGTAGGGGAAAAGGTCAGGGTTGAATGCCAGGTCCCTGTGCTTCTGCAGAGGCACAGAGTTGAAGGCCAGGTCACTGTTGATGATTCATTCCCTGTGAGGGCAGAGCCTCCTGCTGGACAAAAATGGCTGCACCATTTTTAAAAAATCTGTTAGTGCCTGATCATATCTGTGCAAAGCAGTACTGCTTCTAATTTTATTCAGAAGCATATTGAGTGTAGCATAATATGTAAATCTGTAAATATATGTCTAAAATTAAAATGTTTTTGCTACATGTCGACTGTATATTAAATAGAAAATTATCATTGCATTCAGGATGGAAGTGGCCCAAGGAACGAGGAAAACAAACAAACAAAACCCCCCAAAACAAAAAACAACCAGCCAAACAAAACTATGTTTTTTTCTTCTTTTCAAAGTGAGTGCACACTAGAATTATTGGTATTTATTATAATTTTTTGTAGTGTTTGTAAGCACATTAAACCATTTTAGAAATGAAAAAGCCATACAATAAATAAATAAAGATAAGCATACAAATAAATACATTCAAAAACAATAGCATGGTGGCTTATTCCAGAACTTGCTGTCCTTTCATTAGTTATGAATATTGGTTTAGAACAGGTTTCAGAGGGTCGGATGTGGAACGAAAATGAGTCTGAATGTTAACACGTCAGGAAATTTTGTTTTGGGTTTTTTTAGAGTATGTTTCTTTTTATGTTAGATTGATTTAAATAAACATTTTAAATAAACATTATATTTGAAAAATTAAATCCAATTAAAACCAAAACAAGAGCAGTATTTACAGTACATGTAAGAATAAATTAGATAAATCTCAGTTTATTCTGTTTCACTACACTAACTTTCACAAAAACCGTTTACATCAAAATATCAAGCAACCAAATTATCTAATTTATTAGGAATGCACTGGTAGTTTAGTTTGAATGTGTAATTCCAGCCTTTCATAATGCAGCTGCGGTCAGTGTGATCCAGGTCAAAGCCCACAGCCATGACAACAACAGCATTTACTGAGGAAAATATTGATTCCAATGCAAAAAGTCAGCACTGTACTTGGAGATGGATGTAGCAATCTTAAACGATGGGACATTACTGATTACTGAATTACTGATGTTCTTGCTGTTAGTAGTATTGTTATTAATAAACTACAAACAGCGATTGTAAAAGAACCTTAAACATGGACTGCACTAACTACAAGATTATTCTTACTATCTGTAACTGCAATTTTAGTGTGTAATTTAGTTTGATTTTAGCTGAAAGCATTTATTTTTGCTTATACTTCATTTACAAAAGTAGGATCAAGATGTGAAACTTGATGGATGGTCCACAAACGTGTAACAACACTAGCAATGCCTCACCTGGCTCTCAAACAGGTTTAGGATATTGAAGAAGGAGAACACGAAAGCTTATTAATCTGGAGAGATAGGTATTTGTTAGTTAATGATGCATTTTATATTTTTTGAGAAACAGTTGTCACAGCTTTCTTATGCACAATTTCAAAATTTTAGACAATTGTATTTTTTTCTAACAAAACTCCCACAATTTCATGGACTCTGCTGTTTTTTGTTTGAAGAATCCATCCATCCATCCATCCATTTTCTGCTGCTTTGCTGTGTCTGGGGGGTAGCAGTCTAAGTAGAGACGCCTAGAGCTCCAAGGGGTCCCCAAGCCAAGAAATGTAATCTCTCTAGCGTGTCCTGGGTCAGCACCGGGGCCTTCTCCTGGTAGGACATGCTCAGGACACCTCACCTAGGAGGTGCCAGGGAGAGATCCCGAGCACCTCCTAGGTGAAAGTTAAAATCCCAGTTTTAGGAAGTTAAGATCTACAAATGTTTTGACATTTTACAATGTATGCTCATTACAGTTAATGATTTCCTTCATCAGCGTGAAAGAAGTTTGCGATCTTTGTGGAAACGATTTAATTACAGCTGAGGTTGAAAATCAGCTCCAGTGAATGGCAGGAGTGCACTGCAGTCCAGGTAGCTGATCCATCATTGCTGTGTTATTTTTTACTTTTTAAAATTTTTGTTTCTCACATGTGGTGGCTGCAGTCAGGAGGTAGAGCTGGTCATCTACTTATCAGAAGGTTGTTGGTTCAATCCCTGCTGCTGCAGTCTGAGGAGAAAAGTGCTACATAAGAACCATTCCATTTACATCCTTTGGGGTGTTTTTCTGCACAGAAGAAAATTGGGATGTTTTTTACTCCACCTCTGCCTTTGAAATGAACTGGGGGTTAAACTCGTCCCCCTCTGTGTACCAGGCTGCTCAGCTATAGCTCGGCCGGTGCGTTAACGCAGCCTTGCCTCCCTGCAGTCAGACTGTTAGGATCAGTTGCCATCTGTCTATCTGGTTTCAGATGAATTCACATTTGTTGAGACACTTTTGTTTTTGTGATATTATGTGTGTGTGCGTGTGTACAATCCAGTCTTGGCATTTGACCATTTACTGACCCTGGGCCGATGTTTGACCGCTGAGTGACTCTAGTCTCTGTTGCCTTGGTAACATAGTGACCCCAGACTGACCCTCGGATTGGTCACTGTGGCTGCTGACTCCTTTCTCAGGACTAGAAATGTGTGTGTGTGTGTGTCTGTGTGTGCGTGTGTCTCAGATGGCCACTGGGTGACCACCACTTTTGCTGGTCAATGTGTGTATGTGTGGGTACAGAAAAAGAAAAAAGTATAGGGTAGCACACAGACATAAAAAGCTTGAATACATAGAAATTCAATCAGTCCCTCCAAATACTGATTGTTTATTATTTCCACCTATCTGTTGCTGCCAAGATGTCTGCTCTGTTAAGTGGAATAGATGAAAGCATCCATAGGCCAACTCTATAAGATCAAGAGCCTTAAATGGCTCCTGCTGAGGTTGTGTTGTTGCTTTAGTGATTGAATTTAGCTTTCTCAGTATATGAGTTTTTAGGAAACAGGCCGCTTGCCTCAAGATAGATAAGAAGATAGATCCTGTTTTGTTGTCCTCGTGTCTTCTCTCCTCAAGCTTAGCTTAGTGTAAAAAGCGGAAATGCAGGAAGAAAGCTAGCCAGGTAACACAATCCAGCTAACAACTAACAACAGTATATTTTTATTCTTAAAGGAGGCTCAGGTATTTCCTGAGCTCTTGAGTTCTTATCAATCTTTGTTCAGACAGGAGGAAACGGCGCATTGGTTTGGGGCTGTTCTCAGAGTGGATAAATCTACTTTGGTTTTTTTATAGGGAACTGAGAGGAGAGTGTATGTGAGACTCAGCCAACACTAACTGTGAAATCATGGTGTGCAACAGTGTGGCCTGCTCATGTGTTTGCTGCTACGGCTCAAAGCAATAACTTAAAACAGGGCTTTGATAGCCACATAATATTATTATTAAGCAGAATACAGTTATTAATAAATTAGGTCTTTTAGGAGATCTTGTAAAAGCAATTTTTTAACCATTCTTTTAATTTAAAGCAAATCAACAAAATAAGCATTTCCTCTAAGAGGATAAATGGAGTAATTTTCCAAATGAATATGCCGTGGCAAAAGTGTCCGAGAAAGGACGACAGAAGTGTGGGAGCAAATTAACAGAGAAGGTCAGACAGAGAAAGTGAGACAAATGAGGAGTCATCAGGTCAGAGGTCAGAGAAGAGCCTCTTTATGTGTATATATGTTGAGGAGGAGCGTGGTCTGGCACCTTTGCCCTCTGGACGTCCCTCTCTGATAGACAGAGTGACTGCACACACACTGAGACAATATGGACTTGGTGAGAGACTCTGCATGTTTCCTCTGCTGCCCCAAAGCATCCACTGGAAAATTATGAATTCTGAATTAAGAAACTTTTCTTTTGCATCACTTAGAAGCCAACAGTGGGTCGTGGATTATCGATAATGATGATAAGTCGGCTCTTCTGTTCTCTTCTGGGATGAGGGAATAGCACAAGCACGTCTCTTCAGTCTGACTGAATTCTCCTAATAGAGGATGTAGAGTAATGATGGCATTCATAGAGGCATCAGTGCACTGCAACCAAACTCACTTCAGCCAGTCGCTGTTCAAATCCTGGAACATCTCAAAATCCAAATACAGCGTTTGAATGGTTCACTCGTTTTTGTTTTCTTTTTAATAAAGTGAGCCATTCACTTTGTAGTGATGTTTGAAATCTCAGTGATAAATTTCATGGGCTATACAGGTGCTACAAAATAATTAAAAATATGGAAGTCTTCATGTTCCAAATAGACACAACATGAAGAGAACATTTGTAGCCATACAAAAAAAAAAGGATGATGATAGTGATGCCAGACAGCAAAAGCTGTCCTGAACAAACATCTGTATTTTGAGGTAACAGAGGTGCCCAGCAGATACTGCATTTATTGTGTGTCTCTATTTGTCCAAACAGGGTAATTGTAAGCCTGCAGATGCAGAAGAAGGCAGATGCTTGCATGCTGCAGCTTTATACAGTTTCTCCATGTTCTTCAGTGTCCAGTGATTTCTCTATGATTGCACGCTGACTTTAAAGTGTGGCTCAGAGAACTTATTCAGACCTTTTTCAAAAGAGACGTTTGACTTTTCGTGACAAAAGAAGCACAGATGAAATCAATTTCTCCATTTGGAGGTTCAGTTCAGTGAAGGGTCGCCGTAAGCCATTTCAGTGAGTCAATTGCCAATTACTGCATCAAGCTCTGCCCTGTCTGTAAGTCAAAATGTCTGCAGTGCAACATTCCTACTGAACTCCTCTTATTATCCACATTTTACGGCAGTTTGTTCCTGTGAAAAATGGGAAAAAAAATCATGTTTATTCGCATGTCATTTTTCATGTTATTTTACATTAGACACAATAATTCACGATATTTCATATATTAAAAAAACAGGAAAATTCTGTAAAATTTATAGAATAAATTCTGTTAAAAACAGTTCTTTTTTTACAGTGCATGGTTTAATATTAACAGATATTTCAACACACAAAAAGGCATTATGGTTAGAATTCAGCACTTTTTTAAAGGTTTTCTTCTGGTTCTTTGTGGCACTGATATGATTGTTGGTCATCATGACATTGGCTGCATTATATTATCTGTACATTTGACATTGTTTCCTATTTTATGCACTTTGTATTTTATATTTTTCTGTTGCCCTTCAACACGTCAGATGCTTTCTGTTATTTGCTTGATCCTTAAGTCAAATTCTATACCTATGATGTAACATAGTCACTTTTTATTTTTGACTCACCAGGAACAAAACAGCAACAAGTTTGGTGAATTAAATATGTTGTTATGGAAACAAGGTAATAGGCCTTGTGGTTCACTGTCACATTTTCCTCCCTAAAAATGAGAAAAATTCACATGTAAGCTCCGTGTGATGGTGTCATTTCATTCTTATCTCTTGTATCTGTGTTTGCCACGTTACAAAGACAGTTTGTTTAAGAGGAAATGTAATTTACTGACAGCAGTGGTGATGAGAGGAAGAGGGAGTAATGATGGAGAAGACAGAGGAATGGAGGAGGAGAGAGAGGGGGAAGAAGAAGAAAGGCTGAAGGAGGTGTAAGCAAAGCAGATGGATGATGCTACTGGACAGTATTTCATGTCCGACTGTGCTGACTGCCACTGGGCTCGCAGCGGGGTGTGTGCATGTGTACTTGCTTATCTTGTGCTTCAAATGGGAAATGGTACATGTGCATGTGGGAGAGCGAGCATATGTGTTATCCTTAGGTTACAAAATCAGAGCACAGTGTGTGTATGTGTGTGGGTCTGCTGTGAGAGTAATTCAGCCCAATTAATTGGTTTGAGATTGAAAATGAGATGAGGACACAGCTGAGCTCATCCCTCCTGCTTTTTCGCTGTCCCTGCCTGCACACCCCCCTCTTTCCTTTCCCCCGCCTTCTTTCTGGCAGTCATTTGCTATCACTCATTTAAATCCTTTAGATTTAAATACATACATATGTATTTTGCATAGCACACATCTGGTAACCCACTTCTACACATACACACACAAAGGACACTGATTGTCAGTGGAATTACAGGTATTTCACACAAGAAAAGCCCTGAGAGGAATGCAGAGAGAGATGTGACATGTAGAAATGATGTGTGCATGTGAGTCTGTGTGAGAACAAGAGTAATGTCTGTGTGAGAGATGTGTTTAACAATGACCTTTTCAGAGAAAGGAGATGGACCAGTTTAACTCTGATGTATTGGCTGAGCATGTGTGAGTGCAGTGTGTGGAGCTCAGGCTCCCTCTCTCTCTGCAGGGTGACACACAGAGTGCTGATTGGTCCTCGGTCTGTTGAACAACTCAATTATTCCTCTTAATATCAGTAACACCATGAGACCTCAAACAGCGAGCCTATTAACACCACACACAGTAATGTTTCCATTACTTCAGAGGACATCATATAGACTTACATTCACTTCCTGTAGACTTACCCCAACCATAATCACTACTACTCCTGCTGGCTTAACCCTAAAGCTTAGACAGTACTGAACATGTGGGCTGTACCAGTAAAACCACTGCCTAACAAAACACCTTCCAATTTATTAATACCACCAATTTATAAAACTGATGATGAGCAGCCTGAAAAATCTAAGGAAATGTAATTTTTTTTTTTTTTTGCATTTTTGGCCACAGCAGCTTTTATTGACAGTGGAGAGAGAGACAGGAAATGGGGAAAGATACAGGGCAAGACACGCGGGCAAACTGGCGACAGGCCGGGACGCAAACCCGCGCTGCTCGCACCGCAGTGCGGCATGTATATGTGGTCGCTGGCTTCACCACTAAGCCACCCAGGCACCCAAAGGAAAGGTAATTTTAACAGTATGTCTCATTTTTTCCACAATATAAAGAAATACTACTGCAGTAAATCAAAGAAACCCATTTGTATGGCTCTTTGGGCTCGAACGAGAGAGAAAGCACAACAGCTCATTACCTGGACTTTTTCCTGTAATAATAGAAAACAGAAAGTCTCTGTAAATGAACAGAACTGACATTTCAAAAAAATATTTATGTATTTATTTTACTGTGGACCCATTGTAAAAAAATGAATGAATAAAAAGCGCAGACTTGTGAGCTGTTTTTCCAGTGTAACAGCAACAGCTTGATTTCTATCATTTCATGATAGAAGGTGTCTGTCTTGAGGTGTTCACTTACTTTGGTGTAGTACGCCAGATTAAGGTAACCTTAATAATTTAACTCACTGTTGGACAAAGGCAACTTTGTTTCCCAAAGATAAGTTAATTAATAGTTAGATTTATAATCTATTTTGTGTCAATTTTATTCTTTTACTTTTTTCTTTGCTAAGTAGCCACACTATGTATCAGCTACACTGTATCAAGTGGGGGTTCTGTCCTGGGTCCTGACAAGCATGTCAGTATTTCTTTTACCACTACAAGAAGCAAATCACTTCATTCCCTACACAGCTGCAGCAGGTGGAGTACGATGAGGCAACCGTAGGTGCGCCTTGGGATTTTGCAACAACTAAACGTATTACTGCAATATACAACAGTACGTGGATACACAAAGTAATGATACATTTTGAATTTACTCTATCAATACTTTATTGCACCCATGTGGTTTTAGAGTCAAAATACATAACCTATTTTTTTTTTTTCAAAAAACTTCTGTCAATGGGAACCCAAGTCAGTTTGGGCAGCAGGCAGATGGATGATTATTACAGTACGACACAGCTAACAACGAGTACAACCCAACATGTAAAGTAAAGAGAAGAGAAACCTGTCTGTAGAAAATATGATGAAAGCTACTTGTTGTAGGGCTTCAGCTATACCGAGGATGTCAATAGCTGGAGTCATTTGTTGGGAGAAGCTGGCTAATTCTGATGTGTCTCCAAGCTGAAGAAGCACTTTAAAAACCACACATTTGTTTTGCCTGAAAGAAAATTGGCCTACTTCAAAGAAGTGCTGAATCTGAGCCAGAGTCAGCAAGACTGTTTGTTGGACTGTGTGAAAGTGTCTGAGGCAACTTATATGCTCATTATTGCTCTAAACCACAGAAAGTAAGCCTTTGAATTCATTTGACAAAGTTACATAATTCCAATTAGAATCTCAGTGTGATTCTTTCTTTTTCAATTTTACCCCAACATTTAGCATCCTGACAGATCTTCTTCTGTACAAATGAAAACTACTAAATGATGTTAAAACACTGCATTTGAGCTAAAATACCACATTCTGTTCTTGGGAAGAAAACAGGCTACTGTTGGTCCATCTGGAGTCAAGCTATAGCTTAATCACCAGAATATGAAAGCTGCTTTTGCTGCATAAATGTTTGTCTGTGTGGTTCCGGTCAAAGGGTCAGACAGAAGGAATGGGTGGAAGATGTTGGGATTTTGGAAGAGGGATCCCTGTGGAGGAGGACAGGATGGATGGATGGCCGGATCACACGGAGAGGAGGGAGAAAGGGAGGAAAAATGGAGGGAGGCGAAGGAATACAGGATGGAGACAAGGAATGAATGGGACCCTGTGTGTGTGTGTGTGTGTGTGTGTGTGTGTGTGTGTGTGTGTGTGTGTGTGTGTGTGTGTGTGTGCGTGTGTGTGTGTGTGTGTGTTCATGCACATGTGTGTGTGTGTCTGCGTGTATGTGCGTGTGTGTGTGTGTGTGTGATGAGGTTGAGTGTGTTTTTTTGTAATGTTTGTCATGATAAAATATTGTCACAAAGATGACAAAAACTCATTTTGTGTATCCTAGCCAAAACTGAATTATGTAGTCAAAATAAATAAAACAGCCACACGTGTAGCTTTTCTCGAACAATCTATTGCTTTTCTAATAGTTAGTAGGTGTACTGTAACTACTTTAGAGCTCTTTGTCTCATACCTTTTGTTGAGGTTTTGTTTGGATTTTTTGATTAATGTCAAAAAAGCAAATAAAAAGCCACGTGAATGTGATCCAGAAATACTGCTGTCTGCTCTGGGCTTCTCTGCACTCCATTGAGTGCCCATTCAGTTTAAAATGGACTGAGGCAAAGCAGAAAACTGTTCTTTGGTCAGACGAATCTAAATTTGAAATTCTTAATGGAAAAAACGAATGCTGTGTACTCCAGTGGAGAGGGACCATCTGGCTTGTTATCAGTGCACAGTTCAAAAGCTTGCATGTCTGGTGGCACATTAGTGCCTGTGGAATTGGTAGTTTACACATCTGGAAAGGCACCATCAATGCTGAAGGTGTATACAGGTTTTAGAGCAACATATGCTCCCTTGCATATGACAACTTTTCTAGGAAAGGCCTTTTGTCTTTCAGCAAGACATTGCTAAACTGCAATCTGCATCTATTAAAACAACATGGCTTGATAGTAGAAGAGTCTGGGTGTCAATGCCAGGCTTGGCAACTAGGCTAAATGGACTCATTTGCAGGACCCAACTCATACTGGAGCACAAAAGGTTTATTTACAACAGAGAGTCGTGCACAGGTATTAACAGGGTAAGACTACAAGAGAATGGTTTAATCTGACATGGAAGTCTGGAAAAATGTCAAGAGATGGTAGCAATTTCTGCTGAACTGCTGAGGGACTGATGGTAAATGGACTAGCTCTTATATAGCGCTTTTCTACTCAGTATGAGCACTCAAAGCGCTATTACAACATGTTTACATTCACCCATGCACTCCCATTCATACAAGCACTTCCATATTTACTAAGCTAAGTGCTTTTTTTTAAGTAACTATCATTCACACACATTCATACTCCGACGGGACAGTCAGAGAGCAACTTGGGGTTAAGTATCTTGCCCAAGGATACATTGGCATGTAGCCTGGAGTAGCCAGGAATCGAACCACTGACCTTCTGATCAGTAGGTGACCTGCTCTACCTACTGAGCTACAGCCACCACTGATGACAGTATTGCGCTTGTACGGGCTGATGTAGCAGGAAACCACCTTCCTGGAGAGACACTTTAACAGAAAGTCTTTAGAGGAAAGTCAAACTTGCTGACCCGAAGAATATCAAGGGGCCGGGGTCCTCCGAGGTTCTGCCAAACTATGATTTTGTTCCGCTGTACGTTGCTGGCCGTGGCTTGCTGCCTGAACTGTTGACATCTCTGCAGGTGATGTTGAATCGAAGGAATGGCTAACTCCTCTTCTAATGAAGGGACCAGAGGTGGCTGATATCCCAGAGAAACTTTAAATGGTGAAATTCCTTTGGCTGAGGAGGTGAGAGAATTATGCGTATATTTAATCTAAGCCAGCTGAGAACTCCAAGAGGCAGGGTTAGTGGAAACCACACAATGGAGAGCTGCCTATAACTCCTGATTGATTCTTTTTGTTTTCCCATTTTTTTGTGGTTGAAACTCCGAACTGTGGCTCCTAAAGTCACACAGGATGTCTTCCAGACTTGGGAGATAAACTGGGGCTCTCTTTCTGAAACAGTTTCAATGGGTTTCCTGTGCAGTCTGAACACATGATCTAACTGTATATTAGCTGTTTTAGTGGCTGTTGGAAGTTTCACTAGGGCAAAGATGTGAACTGCTTTGGAGAATCTGTCCACTGTGGAGAGAATGACTATCTTCCCATAGGAAGTGGGTAAACCAATAACGAAATCTAAGACTATATGTGACCATGGCCTTCCAGGGACAGACAGGGGTTACAATAAACCTCATATGCTGCTTTTATTGTGGGAATTAATGGCGCATGGTGAAACGTATTCACTATTGTTCTTGTCTAGGATGGGTCACCAGAAGTACCTATATAAAAAAGATATGGTTCTGCTTACCTCTGGATAACAGGTGAACCTGGCAGTGTGGTCCCAGTGGAACACAACTGAGCATGTGGAGGAGGGCACATAACGACAGCTGGGGGGACTGTTAGCTGGATCTGACTCTACTTGTAGTCCATCCTGGATGGTGTTTTCTATTTCCCATGTTAGAATTCCAACTGTGCAGGTGGGTTGAAGAATGTTTTCAGGTTCAGAGACGCCTCGGTCTGCAGAGAATTGCCGAGAAAGAGTGTCAGGTTTTATATTTCTAGAGCCGGGGTGGTAGGAGATGGAGATGTTGAACCAACCAAAAAACTGTGACCAACGTGCATCTTTTAGCTGACTAGCGGTAAGAGAGGTTTTTGTGGTCTGTCCATATTACAAAATGTAACTCGGCCCCTTACAGCTAATGCCACCACTCCCCTAAAACCAGTTTAAAGGCTAATAGCTCACAGTTCCCAAAGTTGTAGTTCTGCTTGGTAGAAAAATGCACATGGGTGCAGCTTACCTTCCTGACCAGATCACTGAGACAGAATGACAGCACCACCGAAATCTGAATTGTCTAACTCAACAATGAACTGGAGCTTGGGGTCAGGCTGGACTAGGATGGGTGCCGAGGCAAATCTATTTTTTAGCTGCCAGAAGGCAGGAGTCAGCTTCAGGGGACCAATTGAAAGTAATATTAGGAGAGCTTAAATTAGTTAGGGGTGTGGATACCTGGCTGAAGTTGTAAAGCATCATCGATAGAAGTTGGAAAATCCCAGGAATCACTGCAGCTGCTTGTGAGTGACTGGAGTGGGCCATTCCACCACTTCCTTGACCTGCTCTGGGTCTCTGTTCACCTGCTCACCCTCAAATACATAACCCAGAAATGTTACCGATGTGGTCAGGGTCAGTTTTACATAGAATCTGCTTTCCAGCTTAGAAGAGGCAACAAGGAGCTGAGGTCATTGAGCCATATATCTTTTTGTTACAGAATAATAATCAAATAGCTAGGCTAGCAGCTATATAAGGCTGTGCTTCTAGATACTAGATTGGGTCCTCTCCCACAGGCCTGGGAGCTTGAGGATCCTGCGTAGATCTTGGATGTTGTTCCAGGAATCTGCTGGAGCCATTCTCCTAGTTTGGGGGTCACTGTCCCGAGTGTTCTGATTATCACGGGGATCACTGTTGCCTTCACCTTCTACATCCTCTCTAGCTCCTCTCTTAGTCCTTGGTATTTGTCGAGCTTCTCGTGTACCTTCTTCCTGATGTTGCTATTGTTTGGTATTGCTGCATTTATCACCACGGCTTTCTTCCTCTGCTTCTTCACCACTGGTTGCTTAGCCATCACCAATTTGTCCATCTGCATTTGAAAGTCCCACAGGATCTTATCTTGGTCACTCTCAACCACCTTTGGGGGCGTATCCCATTTTGACCTTGGATTTCCAGGCCATACACGGCACAGATGTTCCTGTATACTATGCCAGGCACTTGGTTATGGCATTCCATGTATGCCCTGCCTGCTAGCATCTTGCACCCTGTTGTTATGTGCTGGATCATCTCAGAGTCATCTCTGCATAGCACCTGGGGCCTTGCCTGGTGTGGTAGACTCCAGGCTCCATCAATCTTGTGCTTAGAGCTTTGGCCTTTTGCTGCCATGATTAGTACCTCTGTGCTGTTTTCAGTCCAGCTTTGTCCAACCATTGGTAGGATTTTTCAATACATATGCTGCAAGCACTGTTATCGAGACGGTGATCTCAGGTGGAGTGAAAGGAAACCTTTTCTAGCATCCACAACAGCAGTGCTTTTTCTTGTAACCAACATTAAAACCTTTACTGCGAAACAGCTGGAGGTCCTTCATCAACCACCTGATCAGTGTCAACATGAAGAAAAGAGAACTTTGTAGCTGCTCCATCCACTGCTGTTTGTTTCACACTGCAAAAAATCTACAGTAAATCTACAGAACCTGAAATACGCAGATAAACTGTTAACAAGGCAAAAGTATTTGTAAGTGCAGTTAACTTCTTTAGCCAGTAGGTGTTGAATCATGTCAGGGCCTGGTGCTGTCCAGCTGTTTATATTTGAAACTCTTCCTGGATGTCTGCCACTGTGATGTTAACTACTGGAACCTTTTCAGGGAGGTTGCTGTGGTCTGCTCTTAAATCCACTATCCACTTACAGTAGCAGTCCAAAGTTTGGACACAACACACACACACACACACACACACACACACACACACACACACACACACACACACACACACACACACACACACACACACACACACATATATATATATATATATATCCCCCACAAAGGCACCATATTTTGAGGAACAGAGAACAACTGCAACAACTGATTGAAAAGAGAGAGAAAGTACACAGTAGAGACAGATAGATATGTATTTTTACTTGCCCCCGTGCTGTGCCAAGTCATTGGTGTGTACAATTTTGTATGATTCTCACGGTGTGAAAAGTGTCCCTTGTGTCTGAATAGGAGGAGAATTATCATCAAGGAAATGACCTTCCTGACATCTCAACTCTGACCTCTGCTGTGAACCCTGAGAAAAGCAGGAGTGCGTTGCAGGATAAGCAGAAAGACAGTTACAACACAGTAGGAGGTAAAAATACTCACACAGACACACACACACACACACACACACACACACACACACACACACACACACACACACACACACACACACACACACACACACACACACAAGGAAAAATACAATTAAATGGTTTTGTGAGCATAAATACACATACAAAGTCCATATGAAAACATATAGTATTTATACACAGTATCAACACATGCACTGCCCTGGGAACTGCTGCTAGAACATATGAAAAATGTTCGACTTATTTCCCTTTGCTGTCTTACTGTGTGTTTATTATAAAAGAAGCCTAGGCTCAGAGGAATACAAAACATGGTATTAAAGCATTAGGATTACTTCAGACATTTTTATACATAGTTCGCCAATTTCAGAGACTCAAAAATAATTGTATAATTGGCTGACAAGCAGTTTCTTGGCCAAGCGAGTAACTAAATTTACTTATTTAGTGCAACAGCAGCAAAAGCCTGACCCTCCTTTCGGGACAGTTAAGAATGACTGGAAAGCAGATCTTAATGATCTTGAGGGAGGTATGACCCTGTGCATCTAAGCCGTGAGTTTTTCCTATGTTCTTTGTCATGTCGTCCCTCCTAGGTACCGTGTTTTCTTGTTCTGCATTTTCCTTACAATCTTAGTCTGGTGGATTATTTCCTTTCCATGTTACTTTGTATCTCATGAGTAACCAGCAATAACGCGGTGTGTTTTTGAGCTCACGTTCAGCCTCCTGAGTCCTGCATTTGGGTTCTATTTTGTTTGCTGCACTGTTGAACACTGACAGAACAACGTGTCCATGATGGACCCAGCGGACATCGGCACTGAGGAGCAGCTCCTGGAGAAAGCGGGGTCCTGGCCGCTGGCACACCTTGCTACAAATACTGACATGTGTATAACTCAAGAACCTGACATGCTAGAGAACTAGAGAAATGCCTTATATCAGGTATTTTTCTCCAGGTAGCAAAATCATTGTTGATCGGTGTAATAAATCAATTTGTGTGTATGAGCTGGCAAATAAGACTATAACATCTGTTCTTGAGCCAGCTCAAGTAGAGACTGAATATTGTGTTTGCTAACCTGGAAGAACTAAGACTTTTTCCAGCTCAGAGACTTTTCAGGTCCCACAGCATGCACCTTCCAAGACTGTTTATCATGCATGTGAGCAGGACTCACCACAGACTGTTTATGGGTCAGAGCCTGCACCTCAAGAGATTGTAAATCATCCTTGTGAACAGGCATTGTCAGAGACCATTTTTGTTCCACTATCTACCTCCTCAGGGACTGCTGGCTGCTTCACCTGCACCTAAACCTGCTCCTATGCTGCAGCATTCTGCTCAGCCTATCTCCTGTTCCTGTTCCCAAGATGAGAACAGGTAGGCCTCTGCTTCAGCCTCTGGACTCAGCAGTGGGCATTACTGAGCATCCCAAGTTGTTGGGAGAGACAGCTGTGTGCCCTGCTGAGCAGCATGAGTCTTCAGAATCATCAGAGCAACCTGCACGTCATGAATCTTCTGAGTTCTGAGCTACCTGAGCCTGAGGGTCCCGAGCCACCTGAACCTGCACTAGAGCCAAAGGGTCTGGAGCCTGAGCCTGAGCTTCAGCATTCTGCTCCGCCTGAGTGTCCCATGCCTGAGTCTAAGAGTCTGACGTCACCTGTGTCACAGGTGTCCTATCGCCCCCAGCAGCATTGGTCTCTTGAAGGACACCTTCGCTGACTATCAGAGAGACTGTAAAAACAAGACAATGAACAGGGCTATGCCCTCTGCTCAGTTTCAGCCAAATGCTACAAAACTGATTGGGCAGCACTTCAAAGCGCAACTGGACAGTGACCCAAAACTTACTTCAATAGTTTCTCAAGACAAGGAAATTTAATATTCTTCAACACAACTGAGCATGCTTTTCAGTTATT
Organism: Archocentrus centrarchus; assembly: GCF_007364275.1. Classification (NCBI taxonomy): domain Eukaryota; kingdom Metazoa; phylum Chordata; class Actinopteri; order Cichliformes; family Cichlidae; genus Archocentrus; species Archocentrus centrarchus. The sequence continues at coordinate 920,718 of NW_022060269.1, forward strand.
AAAACTGAAGGTAAAAAGACCCCAAACAGAGGTGGGAAGTAAACAAAGTACAAATACAGTATCTATACTTTCCTTGAGTATTTATTTTTCTTACTACTTTTTACTTTTACTCGCTACATTTTTGCACAAATATCTGTACTTTCTACCCCTAACATTTTCAAAAGAGACTCATTACTTTAGGTTTAAGACATTTGAGGGAAGTTATTTCCCAGCACTGCACTTTCTAAAGGGGAGGGAACAATAACACACAAGCCAATCGTATTGGTGTATCTATCACCGGGGATTATTGCATATAAAGAAATGAAAGAGGCTAAACCATATAATTTATAGCACTGTACTCAGGGGCTACTGTGGGCCAGATCGAGTGCAGATGGCTGTAAGTTGTGGCGATGGTACTTCAGCATCTAGCTAGCACTACTGAAGAGGCGCGATGATGAATGGAGTAATGTGTGGCAGGTAATTTTAAATGCAATGTTTCTATCACACTCAACAAATATCAGCAAACACACAAACTGTTTGTGTGAAGTTTGTCACACAGTGTGTCTGCTAGCTAAAGGTCCAGCTGCTGTTTCCAGAGAGAGAAAATATGTGAGATAACTTCACTCAGAGATGAAAGAAAGACAGGACAGAAGAGGAAGAAGAGAGGTTATGTTTAAAGGATAGGACTGCTCAACTGGATATTTAAAGTTTATATGTAATGTACTAATTTTGAAATCAAATATTGGATCTGTATATGATGTGAAGTTATGTTTTGTCATACCGTGAAACAGCCTGCAAAAAACCCTGAGGTCTACTAACTTTGTGTTATTCAAAGGCTGCATGAAAATGCTGCAGTTTAATGCAGGATAAACAGGTTTGCTGTACTGTGGTGAATTTACAGTAAAGCTCTGTGTTGGACTGGTGTGTAGCAGCTGTGGTGTTCATGGTCAGAGTTAGAGTACATGAAGTGCAGCAGAGATGAGTTTGAATTTAAGCTGATGCTGCTTAGATTCATTCACTGAATTCCACCTTTATACCGACTGTATACTTTCTAGTATAAAGACAGTATAAACAATAAACTGTCAGTGTAGAGGATGGAAATCAGCCAAGGTAGCTTGTGAAACATCTTCTTACATCTGGTTGAATTCAGTCCATCCACAAAGAGCAGTAAACCTCAGAGCAGCAGCACCAGCACATGTCAACTGGTCAGAGCCTGCACACAAAGAAAATCTACTGGAGCGCACAACAGAAAGTTGCGATTCTTTTCAACACATGGAGTCACTACAATTGATCTTAGGGTTCCCCCAGTAAACCCCTTGAATTAAAGCTGAAAGTCTGCACTTCAGTCATATCTTGATTGTTTAAAATCTACTGCAGTGAATTAAAAAATCGTGTCACTGTTCAAATGTTTATGGACCTAACTGTACATCAACGAGAGGACCCCCCCCCCCCCCATTGATGGTTTTAGTTTAAACAGATCTGAGTTCTGCTGGGCATTATATTTTGGGACCAGCTTTACTAAGATTTTAAAAATGGCTTAGCTCAAACAAGACTTTAGACAGTTGTGCTGTCACCACTGCTGCATCGATGGCTCTGAGGAAGAGGTACTCCCCTTTGTACTCCCTCCAAAATCAAGTTTGAATGTTTTTCGAGGGTAGCCAGCTCTTTAGCTGGTTAAATGTACTGCTTACCACTTTTGACTTTTAACATTTATGTACAAGGTGTGATCAAAGGTTTCCCAGAAGGGTTGTCTTAAAGTCCAAAAACGTTACCTGATTTAAATTTGTTGATCTTCTGTTCAAGAACTTGACATGATATTACTTTTCATTGTTGTTATTCCACTGTTTCTTTGCATATACTCGCTTTACCTTTTTACCATTCAATCCAATCTTTTGAGACACAGCCTAATTTATTTTATGTAAGTATACAACATCCCAGAAACACTAAGAAAGTATGAACCACTTACAAGAGTGGAATTATTCCCAGGCTGTAGGACTTTGTACCCATGTGGGACGTGGGGAAGGAATTTGATCAACAAACTCAGATGTTTTTTAAAGTCTAGTTTCACTAATGATGAAATACAAAAAAAAGGTCCAATTTATCAATCATAATAAATATTTTAGCTTCAAAATGATTTTGAATTCAGGAAAAATATTTGAAATGTTAAAATGCATTTTCTACTTTGAAATAGAAAAAAAGTATGTTACTGTGCTGGAAAAGGATGACTCAAACCTCTGATAATGTGACCATCCGCATAAACTTCTAATGACTTCCTGTCTCCTCTCCTTCCCCAAATTCTCCGTATTCTTCAGTGAACTGTGGAAGATTCTTTCTTTGCTTTCCTGTTTCTTTTACCTCCTCGTTTCCCTTCTGTCTTCCTTCTCTCTCTTCAAAGAGACTTTGGTGTATGCACGAGTGTGTGAGAGTCTTCTGCTCTCTTTAGGGGTGGCTGTAGCTCAGAAGGTAGAGGAGGTCACCTACTAATTGAAAGGTTGGCAGTTCAATCCCTGGCTGCTCCAGTCCAAGATACTGAACCCCAAATTGCAACCGCCAGAGTATGAACGTGTGTGAATGTTAGACAGAAAGCATTTAAGCTTAGAAAGAAGTGCTTGTATGAATGTGGGTGAATGAGGCATGCTGTGTAAAGCGCATTGAGTGCTCAACATAAAGTAGAAAAGTGCTATATAAGAAGCAGCCCATTTACCATTCTTTATTCCATGACTCTGTCACTGAGGAGGTATGAGAGAGAGAGAGACACTGAGATACACTGAGGAGAGAGAGCACTATGTCCTGGTTGGATGCAGGCACAGGCACCATTAATGGAACAGTTAATATGTTTACTATTAAATAGATCTGACTTTTGTTCTAATTGTTATGTATACAGTTATGTATTCAGTTGTCATTTACTACAGGATATTGTTCCACATGGCACTAACTGAAGAAACTGCTCAGCTCTTGTAATTCACTAACTACAGTCATGGTAGTAACTGTGTAAGGCTGCAGTCACATGTGTAAGGCTGGTGCTAGATTGGATCAGCTGAGGGACCTTTAGATGTGATTGGTTGTTATGGCATTAGCCACATCTAACTAAGGACTTTCTTCTTTGACCCATGTGGCAACCTGAATTGCCACATTGAAACCAGTCTTCATCTTGAAGATTGAAACCACATGAAGATGAAGTAAGATAGAGGGATAGGAAGGAAGGAGGAATAGGAGGAGGAGCAGAAGGTGAGAAGGAGAAAAGACTGAGGAGAGGAGGATAACAGACTGTTTGAAAGAAACAATTTGATTCAATTTTCCACTCAATAAAATACAACCATCAGCGCTGCATACACACACACACACACCCTCTTACACAGTGTATGTCTCCAGAGTGGTGTTTTAATTGAAGCAGGTTATGGTCGTATCTCGGTGAAATTGGAAAAATTAATCAGCTGGAAAATGGTGTGTTTTCTTCCCTTGGGCTTTCCAGCTATCACTCTCTCTCCCTCTCTCTCTCCATCAGTCTGATATGAGATAGCTGGCAAATTAATTTGCATGAGCCAACTTTGTGTGTGTAATGGTTTACTTGGTGTGTGTATTTGGATAAAGCCTATGTGCATATAAACCATCATATGTATGTGTTTTGTATGTTTATCTACTTTAGACCGATGTGTGTGTGTATACATGCATCATGACATCAAACTTTTGGTCCCAAAAGTCACCCTCTCATGGACATTCACACATCACTTTAGTTCTTCATGTGTGAAGTCATTATAGTAATGATGACTGACAAATTCATTAATTAGCTTGTTAGAGTTTGATGTGGCAGTGGTGGAGCAGAGTGGAATGATGCAAAGAGAGCATTATTTAGTTGTACTGCTTACTAGCACAAAGGCAGTCAAGGCTGAAACCAGAATTTTAGAAACGCTAACACCGTAAAAAGTGCCCTGTAAGAGATTTGGAAGTAGTATACCAACATCAGAAAATAGTCATATATCACTATTCATAACAATCACAGTATATGTTAGAGCAGACACTCAAACAGATGATGAAGATGTCTTTTTCAGGGTAATCATAAAAACCAAATGAATGTTGGGCCAAGATATGCAGCAATATTTGACTGGACACAAAGTCACCAAGAATAGTAGTTTAGAATAATAACAAAGTTTATCTGATATATCTGTGTTATGAACTGGCATACCCTCTGGAGCTCGATAAAATCGTTGTGTTTGAGCCACTTCCGTTTTACACAGATTTTTTCTAACCAAAGCACAGACCACTGGATATCCTTAGCTGTAGGTTTTTCTTTAAATGAACATCTTCTACTGTTTTGTAGTATCAATGTCATGTTGTGGTAGGAGAAAACAGGTAGAACTTTTGGACCCACGGAGACACTTTGGTTCTCACGGTCCTGAAAATAATACAAAATACATTCATGTTGTCCATGTATTTAGTATGTAAAATTCAAAAAATGTCGTGGGGATGTAAAGCAGAAAAATAATCACTCACTGAAGTCAACATTCCTCTGTGACTTAGTTTGATTCTCTGAGTAGGAGAACAACACTTTTGGGAGTGTGATGGTAGCTGACAGCAGTAATCTGATTGGTCGTCTGTGCTCGACTATACTGGAATTTCATCTCCTCTCCTTGTGCATGTGTAATGACCTTGAGAGTTAGAGACAGGTCAGCAGAATATATAAGTGGACAGCAACAGACAGATGGACAGAATGTGATGTAATCCTGTTTCCTCCAGTGTGAGGGAGGAGACAGACTGTCACCCCCCCGGGCTGGAAGTGGATGACTGATCGTCCAATCACTTAAAGTGTTGCTGTCCATGCAACATTACTTCAGCCAATTGAGCATCACTTTATATTAATATGGCCATCAGTCTGCCTGTTTACAATGAAAAAACAGTTAGAGGAATCTGGTCTGACTACAAAGACAATAAGTGGTATAAATTGCAAAGCACACATCAACAGCAAAAGTCATAATGCAAATGTACTAAAACTGTAATAATATGAGAAGGTTTAATTCTCTGTTTGGATGCATTAATCAGTATATTTGATGACAGTCTTTTTACGCCATCAAATTAATGTGTAAAATTTTGGGAAGGATAATCGTGGTTCATGAAAAGCTGAGGTATTCTCAGAGGGGTTTCGAGTGATTACTAGGCTACATGAATGCACTGGCAGCTAACACTGCAGTGCAGCACAGTCTGTCACAGAGCAAGAGCTGGTAACATCAACTTAAACTCTTCAATGCCATTCATCTAGATGGAGGGTGGATGTGCTCAAAATGAACCGTTAACTGTAGAGTTTACATAAAAGATTTATGTGGCCACTATAACATCACCCACTGGTTTGTTTACTGCCATTGAAACCTTTGAAGTTTGGCATTTTTGTTGTTGCCATCTTGACATGACCATATTTGGACAAGACAGTAATCAGCCTTGGTTAGCTGTAATAATAAATGAGATACAAACATTGGGAAAAACAAAACAAAACAAAACAAAACACACTTAGTATAAGTTGTACTTACTAGAAATACTGAATAGATGAATGTTAGGCTGTCACTGAAAACAGGAAAGCCTTTAATGTTAAACAGCTTTAGCCTTAATACAATTTAAATACATCAGTTATATATCTACCTATATATAAAACAATACAACCCCTATGTGCACTTTGATGTTTACTTCATTTATGACCTTGGAAGATTTCTGATCTTTGAAATTTGAAAAGAGTTTTTGTGGTATACCAGAAAATTTGCAAGCAAACACTTTTAGTTTCCAGACCACGGTGAGGTGTCCAAACAGGTGCAACTCAGTGTTTGCAAAAATGAATTACATAAATGCATAAATGAATGCGGGTGGTTACACAGCTATCAGTCTTTCTTTATCATTGCTATTCTGTACTATCATCAAAATCCTTAAAGCTCCAGATTTAAGGAAGTAGTTATAAAGCTTTTGTTAAAGAAGTGTTACAATCACCAAGTACCAAGTAGCTGTATTCACGTAGCTGTTTGAAATTAGTCATGGGCAAATGCATAATGTTTTACCTGAACGACTACTTTTTAATTTGATGTAATTCATATAATGTTACCACCAACCCTATACACAAAGCATAGACATTACCAAAAAAAATTACTTTCCTACCTTGGCAACCAGCATGTAAGATCAGGGAGGAAGAGGGTCAACACTTAAAAGATAAAATGACTCCTGTCTTATCCTTGACTGGTGGAATTGGTGTGTTACAACTATACCTTTTAACAATGTAAAAGAAACTATATATATATAAACTTGTGTGTACATATATATGTGTACATATTATAAAGTGCTCAATATAGTAACATAACCTCAAACCACATCCACATCCACCCATCTCTCCCTGGTTGATCTGTGTTTCCTGGTATCTAAATAATATCTTACCCACTATGAAATGAGATAGAGTTAAGCAGGGTGTGTGTGTGGGTATATATGCTCCTTTGCTTCAGCGCCTCCTGGGCTAATGTGCTTCATGATCTACAAGCCATCGCCTTCCCTTTGGCACTGCAATGCTAATGACTAACCCTGGGGTAACACACACACACACACACACACACACACACACACACACACACACACACACACACACACACACACACACACGCACACACAAACTAATTCCTTGGTTAGCTAATATCTAAGAGGTGATAGTGAGACCAAGCTGGAATCAGTGATGAGGATCTGAGTTTAAACCTCATTAACTAACCTAACAGAAACCCGAGGGAAAGAAAGAGAGAGGGAGAGAGCTGGAGGGAAGGGCAGGAGAAAAGTTAGTGAGATAAAGAAGGTAAGTAATATAAGAAGGAGAAACATAATGGAAAAAGGAAAGTAAAGTTTTTTCTTAAATATGATTGAGAGGTCCGCTTTGGTGATTGAATTATTGGTGAGGTAGCTGTTGGCTACACCTGCCTTTATTGGCACACCTTTTAATCAAAGCCCTGTACATTTAAGTGCTAACAAAATTCAAATGATTAAAAAAAAAAAAAATCATACACCTTACAGTTGTTGGTGTGGGGAATAGAGACCCAAACTGTTTTTGGTAAACATGTTATTTAATTCTGTTAGTTTGGGCATTTTAGCACTGAAGTCGACTTGCTTTTGGAAAGTGCTGGAAGTCCGAGGAATGGCAGTTTTTGGCACTTCCTCTCTGGCCTGATACTTCATTACAGCTTTTTTGTCTGTTTTTCAACATCAATACAATTTTCCATTCATGTACATAGTCAGGACATGATGACAATGTTTCCACTACAGTCTCACATATCAATTTTGCCTTTGCAACTTTTTACAACTTTTACCACCACCTCAAAGATATCCCCGCAACCAACCAACCAACCAACCAACCAACCAACCAACCAACCAACCAACCAATTAAAAATTTCAATTAAATTTTATTTATATAGCACCAAATCACAACAAACAATCACCTCAGGGCATGATATATAGTAAGGTAAAGACCCTACAGTAATTACAGAGAAAACCCCACAGTCATAACGACCCCCTATGAGCAGCACTTGGTGACAGTGGGAAGGAAAAACTCCCTTTTAACAGGAAGAAACCTCCAGCAGAACCAGGCTCAGGGAGGGGGGGTCATCTGCTGAGACTGCCTGGGGGTGAGGAGAGAGAGACAGGACAAAAGACATGCTGTGGAAGAGAGCCAGAGATTAATAATAACTAATGATTAAATGTAGAGTAAAGTATAAACAGAGTGAAAAGACGTGGAAACATTCAGTGCATCATGGGAACCCCCCCAGCAGACTAGGTCTATAGCAGCATAATTAAGGGATGGTTCAGGGTCACCTGATCAGCCCTAACTATAAGTCAGTCAGTCAGTCAGTCAGTCAGAATACTTTATTGATCCCAAAGGGAAATTACTACTGTTACAGCTGCAACCGTTTCATTTAAACGAGTAAACCTAAAACACAATAACATACACTAAAGGCATAAAAGTATAAAGACTATATACACATCTAAATCTATACACATAAGAAAATTGTGAGTGCAAAAATTTTTAAATAGGTGTCATTATATATATATGCACAGTCCTTTTTTGTACAATGTATAAGTGTATGTACAATGTACAATGTACAATGTATATAGTGTATGTACAATGTATATGGAAATTTAAACAATTTTATGTACAATTGAGTACTGATAAATGAATGACACTGATGAACCACAATGTCACCTATTAAGGGAGGAGTTATAGAGTCTGATGGCCACAGGTAGAAATGACCTCCTGTGGCGCTCTGTGGTGCATTTTGGTGGGATGAGTCTTGCACTGAATGTGCTCCTGTGTCCCATCACTGTGTTGTAGAGTGGGTGGGAGCCATTGTTCATAATGGCCTGCAGCTTAGACAGCATCCTCCTCTCCGACACTGCCATAAGCGAATCCAGCTCCACTCCCACCACATCACTGGCTTTGTGGATCAGTTTATTGAGTCTGTTGGCGTCTGCCGCCCTCAGTCTGCTGCCCCAGCATGCAACAGCATAGAGGATGGCACTCGCCACCACAGACTCATAGAAGATCCTGAGCATAGTCCGGCAGATGTTGAAGGACCTCAGGCGTCTCAGAAAATAGAGGCGACTTTGGCCCTTCTTGTATACGGCATCAGTGTTCTTAGCCCAGTCCAGTTTGTTGTTAATGTGTACTCCCAGATATTTGTAGTCCTTAACGGTGTCCACACTGACCCCTCCGATGGACATAGGGGCCACCGGTGCCTTGTCTTTCCTCAAGTCCACCACCAGTTCCTTTGTCTTTGTCACGTTGAGCTCTAGATGGTTCCGCTTGCACCATGTGACAAAGTCCTTCACTGTCCACCTGTACTCATCCTCATCACCCCTGCTGATACATCCAACTATTGCAGAGTCATCAGAAAACTTTTGAAGATGGCAGGTCTCTGAGCAGTAGCTGAAGTCTGTGGTGTAGAGGGTGAAGAGGAAGGGAGAGAGGACAGTCCCTTGTGGGGCTCCAGTGTTGCTAACTACTCTGTCAGACACACAGTGCTGCAGCCGTACATACTGTGGTCTGCCAGTCAGGTAGTCAACAATCCAGGACACAAGGGGGACATCTACCTGCATCTCTGTCAACTTATCACCCAGAAGAGCAGGCTGAATTGTGTTGAATGCACTTGAGAAGTCAAAGAACATGACCCTCACAGTGCTGGCCGGCTTATCCAGGTGAGCGTAGACTCGGTTTAGCAGGTAGATAATGGCATCCTCAACTCCCAGGCGGGGCTGGTAGGCGAACTGGAGGGGGTCCAGAAATGACTGGACAATGGGCCGGAGCTGATCCAGGACGAACCTCTCCATGGTCTTCATTATGTGGGAAGTCAGTGCCACTGGCCTGTAATCCTTGACGTCACTGGGTCGCGTCATCTTCGGGACCGGAACGATGCAAGATGTCTTCCACATCACAGGGACCCTCTGAAGATCCAGGCTCATATTGAAGACATGGTGCAGTACTCCACAAAGCTGGGTGGCACAGGCTTTAAGCACCCTGGGGGAGACCCTGTCAGGGCCTGCAGCCTTGTTTTTGTGGAGTCTCTTAAGTTGTCTTCTCACCTGGTCAGCAGTGAGACTAACTGTAGAGGTGGCGGTCTACTAACTGTAGAACTGTATGATAAGCTTGATCATAAAGGAAAGTTTTAAGCCTAATCTTAAAAATAGAGAGGGTGTCTGTCTCCCGAATCCAAGCTGGGAGCTGGTTCCACAGAAGAGGCGCCTGAAAGCTGAAGGCTCTGCCTCCCATTCTACTCTTAAGTATCCTAGGAACCACAAGTAAGCCAGCAGTCTGAGAGCGAAGTGCTCTATTGGGGTGATATGGTACTATAAGGTCTTTGAGATAAGATGGGGCCTGATTATTCAAGACCTTGTATGTGAGGAGAAGGATTTTAAATTCTATTCTAGATTTAACAGGGAGCCAATGAAGAGAAGCCAATATGGGAGAAATCTGCTCTCTCTTTCTAGTCCCTGTCAGTACTCTAGCTGCAGCATTTTGGATCAGCTGAAGGCTTTTCAGGGAGCTTTTAGGACAGCCTGATAATAAATGCATGAATTAGCTTTTCAGCATCACTCTGAGAAAGGATGTTTCTAATTTTAGAAATATTGCACAAATGCAAAAAATCAGTCCTACATATTTGTTTAATATGTGCATTGAAGGACATATCCTGGTCAAAAATGACTCCAAGATTTCTCACAGTGTTACTGGAGGTCAAAGTAATAAATCCAGAGTAAGTATCTGGTTAGACATCATGTTTCTAAGATTTGTGGGGCCGAGTACAATAACAAACAAACAAACAAACAAACAAAGAGCAAATACTGGCAGAGAGAAGGAGACAAGTGGAGTAAAGGGAGCAGTCAGATTGAAAACATGTATCTTCCTTGAAGAACATTTCTTTCTCTTTGCTCTCTCTGTCATGTGTTAGCCATATTTCCCTCAACAATGTGTGTATGTCTGTTTCTGTGTGTATCTTCTGAATATCTGAGACAAAGTCAACAACTGTTTTGTGAAGTTACCACAAAAGTGTGTTTGTATGTGTCAAGAGCTGTGTTAACTGAGAAGTGATCTCCATTGTGGGAACTATGCAATCGTGTGTGTGTGCATGTGTGTATACAGGAAATGGAAGAGACACTTTCAGATACCTTAGATCTTCATTGACTGATTGAGTATCGCTCTTTTCTTTCCTCTTTTTTAAACTGCTCTGTTCTTCTCTGCTTTATTGACAGACTGATTCCATCTCAAAGGGATTAATGGAGAATAGAGGGGAGGACCACAGTGGGGAAAAAGGATAAAGAAAGAGAGACATATAGAAATATAATTCATGGAATGTCTCAACAGACCACAAAACGTAATATTAGGTAAGTAGAAGCAAACAATGAACAGCGAAGAGGTCAAAGATCAACTTCAACAATGATATTTCCTGTAGATCATATTGTCTAGAATATTTCGATGGTCTGTAGGACTGGGTAACTAGATATAAGTGTGAGCACTCTGAGCACACTGACATGCAACAAAGCAAATGTCATTCATTGTATAAAGTAAAAAGTAATTTCAAGAAAAAAAATTGCTGCAGCACTAATTAAACCTCTAACAGGTGTAGTGAATGATGCAATTTTTCTTTTGGGAAACCCTGAGTCCCGGCATCATGAGGATGTTATTTGACATGGTCCACCCACTTACACATCGTTGCGGAACACATATAGATAATCCACACATAACGGCCTTCAATCTACCCAGATTCAATGGTTCTATGGCTCTTATTCTAGTGCAAGAAAGCTCGGAAAGGTCTAAGAGGTCCTCTATAACCTATTTGATGCTTTGCTTGTAATACCACTTAAATATTAATACCTCACAGAATGCTCCTTGGAATTTTCAACAAGCTGTTGTTAGACTGTGCTAAAAACCTTTTTGCTGCGTCCAAACGCTACAGAAGTGTTTAAATGTGAAGCCGAACTTTTCTGGGTGGCCTGATTCTTGATTGAGTCTGCTGGCTGCACTATTTTTTTTAGGTATCTGAGTGTGTGTTTTTGAGGGGGTGAAGGAAATCAGAGAGGCCCGCCCTGCTACCCTATGAGCATCATGACAGTTTTATAGTGACAGGGTGTGGAAGTCAGACAAGATGGGGGCACAGGAGACAGAACATAAGCCAAAGAAAACACACCAAAAATGCAATTAAAGGAGAGAATAAAAGAGAAAAGTGTGACAAGGCCAGTTTGTTGGTAGATTCAATAGAGATGCTATCTGCTCCAGACTGAGCCTGAGGGAAAGGATGAGTGGAAGAGGAGAGAACTGACAAATGAAGAAGACATAAAGAAAAGGTAAACAGGAAAGTAGGACACAAATTAAACAAAACAAAACAAAGCAATGGTCAAAAATGATAAATTCAAAGGTAAACATGATATATTAAAATATGGCAGAAGAGAAAAAGCAAAAGAAATGGTCAGTAGATAAACTGAAGGAAAACAAAAGAAAAAATCCAGGTGACAGAGGGAGGTTAAGACTGAGATTAGTAAGAGGACTGCATGGACAAACACAACAGCGTGGAAGGGAAACAGAAGAGAGAGCAATGAATGATTGAGGTTCCAGTGAGTAGTGGATGAAGTGGTGAGATAACCGTGACAGGGGTACCAGCGGACACTCCATTTATTACCAGAAAGAACGAGAGACAGACGGAAACAAGGACAAAGGTAAAAATAAAGAAAAAGGAGAAGATTTTAATCCAAAATGTAGGTCGATTCTATGTTTTCAACCAGAAATTAACAAAAGAGTTCAATTATTACAAAGTGGTGTGGGCAGTGGAATATTTTGAGACAATTCCATGTGTTTTATATATATTTTATAAATATATTATTGCAATATATAACCAAACATAAAGTCATGAAAGCTTGTTAATTTGCTGTATCTATGTTTTCTATAGACTAATTTTACATAATCATACTCATTTCCTTTAAAAAAATCCCTGAGCCTAGTTAACAGCTGACCTTGTAAAAAATATGACAAAGGTAGCTGTTCTATGGCCTTTGCTGCACCAGGGATGTCAACAGCCCTAAGCTCAAGTGCGTCATCTGTTGGCAGAGGTTGGCTAATGGTGTCATAAACTGAAGAGTCAAAACCAAAAATGTCTTCTTAATGAAACTTGGCCAACGTCAAGAGTGTGAAATCTGAAACAGAGACAGCACAGTCATTTGCTGGACTTCATGAAAGTGTCTAATAAGATGATGGAGACAAAGTACATGCTGATGGATTCATGGATAAAAACGCAAAGCTGCATGTCACTAATTGTCAAAAACACAATAAAAGGAGAAATGCTGATTAGTCCGAAGCTATTTTAGGGAGACACACACACACACACACACACACACACACACACACACCACACACACACACACACACACACACACACACACACACACACACACACACACACACACACACACACAGGTGTGACTTGAAATTTTGGGTGGTTGATTGGTGTTCCCTGAAGACAGAAAGTTTGAAAACCACTTGTCTGTAACATTGCTGGAGCTTACTTATGGTAAACCGAATGGACTGTAACTAGATTAGAAAGGCACATTTAGCACCAGTATATATGGATAATATATGGGGTGCACGAATCAAGACAAAAACTGAGCTACGAAAACCAGGGAAACCTGCAATGATCAACTGCTTGATTAGGAAGGGACCCAGTAACCCAACTAGCTACACAAATGCGACGGGGAAACCTCCCAGAAGGACAAACATGTCAGCAGCACATGATCAGCCAGGCTGTTGTAGCAGAACAGCTCCACTGAAGCTACTCTGAGTAAAAGGCTCGGTTTTGACAAGCACCATTTAAAGGACAAGTGTTCAGATATAAACTGAACTGCTGTGTCCAGTAAACTGTGGGCACTCCTCTTTGCCTGTCTGATACCACCCCAACAGTAAGGGGTTACTGTAAAGTAATAGCTGAATTTAGTACAGTAACATGTAACATTACTGCATTAATGAAAAATGTAAGGTGATTACACCCAGCACTGCTCAGAGCCTTAAGCTGCATATCTTCCCTCACTTTCTCTCACTGCTTTATTGCCTCCTCTTTACTACACTCTCTAATAAAGGCAACATAAATACTTAAATACATGCATACATAAACATAATAAAAATAAGCCTGCTAAATATAATGGATAAAGTGTGTGTATTTACACTTCAACTACATAAAAAAGTGTACAACTTATACAAATCAGTGAACAATAAAATACTGTTTATTTATTTTAAAGTGGACTTATTCTGCTCCTTCCCAGCTTCATATTCTCACTCTGGGACTCTCCTAAAGCAGTTTTCCATAACTCACAGTTTATCTCATTCTGGGAGTGTGTGTAGCCCCTCACTTCATCCTCTGTCTGAATCAAGCTGTTTCATCTACTCTCTCCCTTTTGGCCAATTTTGTTCTGATTGGCTCTCCCTCACAAACAGAAAGTTTGAACAACAGATAGGCGTGGCTTGTACTCCATAACAGCCAGAGCTGTTTGCCTTAAATGATTGTGTTAGCGATATCATACAGAATTTTATGTTCTGATGGATAAAACTATATGCTCTCACCACAGATCTCAAATATGCAGCGCAAACATTAACTTGTATTTCAGAGTGACCTGATTATGTGGAGGATCTTTGCTGAGGATGAGAGCTGGGCCACTGGCTAAAAGTGACCCAACATGGAGTTCTACTGTTCCATCCTGCAGTGTCTGAGGGAAACATTCAGCAGAAACAGTCTGAGCTGCGGTGTGTTTGCTGTCGTGTGTCAGCGCAGAACGCACTGAAAATCTACATTCTTCATCCACACCACCACAATAAAACTGATTTTAACAGGACTGTTTGGACAGAGGACACGGGAAGAGCTGAGGTTTTAAACCTCAAATTCATAGAAAATTAAACACACACACACACACACACACACACACACACACACACACACACACACACACACACACACACACACACACACACACACACACACACACACACACACAATTGTTTTACAGCCTGCCATCAGGGTGTATTGTCCAAACAGCAGGTTGTGTTTTGGACGGCTTGCTCGCTAGCTGGAGGGAGACAAATGATCACACACAATCACGCACCCACACACACAGCACTTAATCTGCCTGCGGGACGGTGGCTACAACTGACATCTGCTAAGCCTGCATGTGTGTTTGTGTGTTTGTGTGTGTGTGCCTTTATGTCATTTGATTTTCTTGCTACCACAAACATGTCTGTCTCAGTGTGTCCCTCTTTACTGCCAGTACACACCGGTTCAGACTACACACTGCACTCACACATAAAAAGGTCACATTTTGAGAGGATCCTAAATCACTGCTTTCATTTTCATATTAATGCCTTGGTGAGACTCGGGTCAGATCTGAATTACAAAAACAATTACACAAGATATATGAAAATTTATAGTTTGACAATATCAGTTTTTAAACCCAACTCTCCAGCCCAAACGCGATGGTGAGGGCCACAGTGTCAGCTATTTAAAATGAATGAACATGGGTTATCCTGCAGCAACTATAATCAGCAGAACTTTGGGCTTAACAGTGACCCTAGGTGCTTGATGTGGGCTGAACAGGACACTTTGACTTATGCCTTATGGTACTGCCCCAAAGTACACAACTTTTGGACATCAGTTTACAACTGTATCCAGGGACTATATATACCTAATATAGGGGTGTCAGTGGATCGATCCCCAGCTCCTCCTGTTCATGCGTTGAAGTATCCTTGGGCAAGATACTGTACCCCAAGTTGCCTCTGATGTATCCATCAATGTGAGTGAGAAAGGCACTATATAAGTACCAATTCATTCATCATTTATTACGACAAGATGAAGCAATATGAAATTTATTGACTACGTTGACAGCGTTGAAGACAATTTCTACATCGGCCCTCTTCCACCCAATCCCAAACCTTAATGTTTCTTAAACCACACAGTTTCTAAAGGTAAAATTCAAAAATACAAATGATAAAAGTCCAAAAACTGTCCCTCGATGGGATGCAGACTTCTGTCTTCTAACTCAAGTCCTGTGGCAGAAACAAGTTGTCAACAGAACATCAGTATCTTCAGCTTTAAGTCGATATTGTAATCTTAACACAATAATCTCTGTGGAGACTTGTTGTGTCCACCGTGTTACTGCTGTTTTTGGTTTTGATTTCTGAGGGGCATACCTGGCTATAAGGTCTTCACTGTGTTTATCATCTCTCAGAAAGTGGCTTCATTTTTTTAATATATAAAATAAAGAAAGATTTATTCCTAAATTAAAAGCTGAGAGCATTTTAACTATGTAGATGAGCAATATGCACATAAAAAAGCTTGTGGTCTATGCATATGCCAAAATATTTTTAAGAGAGCTTCACTTTACCACTGAATGCATAAAACATGACCCTCTGGTAGATGAACCTTTGCACAGTTCTTGGACCTCCTGTGCTATAGATTTAAATTACTTAAAAATAATGTTGTTAGGATATTGATGTACTTTCACTTGAATGTCCTTACCTACGTCTTACTTAACATTAGTGAACAGAATAAAGCCTTAAATAGAACCCTGCAGGACAACTTTATTTATCTCAGGAGACTCTGATTCTCTGCCCTCTGTACACTTCAAGTTTGATTATAGCTTCTGACAAGAATATATCAACCCTTTATCCTATAAATCCCAATTTTATGCTGTTACTTTTTCATCTGACAGATTGTGTCAAAGTAAATTAACAGCAGTTGTTGCAATTTTTGGTGGCGAGATGTGTGGTAATAAATGTGGGAAGTGGTTCCATTATAATTACAGTTATATTTGCTCAGGTTTGGTTATTGTTTGCAATGAGAAGTGTGTTTCTGTGAAGCTGAAGCCTTTGGGTTTGTACCTTTAAATGTATGTTACAGTTAATTAAGTGTGTTAAAAACACTATACCTATAAACATTTTATACATACCTAGAAATATGGCCAAACACTGCTGTAATACTGTAATGTTGATGATCAGGTTATTAGTTGGGTTTATTATGCATTTTTGTGAAAAGTTATGTACATTGAATCCATATAATAAAATGATATATCACACACACAAAAAAGTCAAAAACTCGCAGCTGGGTTTATGATAGCTACTGTTAAAGTTTCATTATACCAGCTGTGATATGAGTTTTTACATGTGACTTTATATAGTCACTTGGCTCTACAGAGTCAGAGCTCTGTAGAGCCGAGTATTCCTTTCACGTTAACTAGCAGTGACTTCATGGATTTCTTTACAAATAAAATTTTAGACATTAGAGAAAAAATTATTCATAACCATCTCAAAGATTATTCTTCATGTTCGGCTGCTTTCAGCACTGCTGGTATTTGTTTAGACTCTTTTGCTCCAGTTGATCTTTCAGAGTTAACTTCAATAGTTACTTCCTCCAAACCAGCAACATGTTTGTTAGATCCCATTCCTACTAGACTGTTCAAAGAAGTCTTTCCAATTATTGATGCTTCAATCTTAAAAATGATCAATCAGTCTTTATTAGTTGGCTATGTACCACAGACCTTCAAGGTGGCTGTAATTAAACCTCTGCTTAAAAAGCCATCACTTGACCCAGCTGTCTTAGCTAATTATAGGCCAATCTCCAACCTTCCTTTTCTCTCAAAGATTCTTGAAAGAGTAGTTGTAAAACAGCTAACTGATCATCTGCAGAGGAATGGTTTATTTAAAGAGTTTCAGTCAGGTTTCAGAATTCATCACAGTACAGAAACAGCATTAGTGAAGGTTACAAATGATCTTCTTAGAGCCTCTGACAGTGGACTCATCTCTGTTCTTGTCCTGTTGGACCTCAGTGCAGCTTTTGATACTGTTGATCATAACATTTTATTATAGAGATTAGAGCTTGCTATAGGTATTAAAGGTACTGCACTGCAGTGGTTTGAATCATATTTATCTCATAGACTCCAATTTGTTCATGTAAATGGGGAGTCTTCTTCACACACTAAGGTTAATTATGGAGTTCCACAGGGTTCTGTGCTAGGACCAATTTTATTTACATTATACATGCTTCCCTTAGGCAGTATTATTAGAAAGCACTGCATCAGTTTTCATTGTTATGCAGATGATACTCAGCTTTATCTATCAATGAAGCCAGATGACACACATCAATTAGTTAAACTGCGGGAATGTCTTAAAGATATTAAGGCCTGGATGACCTCTAATTTCCTGCTTCTAAATTCAGATAAAACTGAAATTCTTGTTCTCGGCCCCACAAATCTTAGAAACATGGTGTCTAACCAGATACTTACTCTGGATGGCATTACTTTGGCCTCCAGTAACACTGTGAGAAATCTTGGAGTCATTTTTGACCAGGATATGTCCTTCAATGCACATATTAAACAAATATGTAGGACCGCTTTTTTGCATTTGCGCAATATTTCTAAAATTAGAAACATCCTTTCTCAGAGGGATGCTGAAAAGCTCATTCATGCATTTATTACTTCTAGGCTGGATTATTGTAATTCATTATTATCAGGCTGTCCTAAAAGCTCCCTGAAAAGGCTTCAGCTGATCCAAAATGCTGCAGCTAGAGTACTGACAGGGACTAGAAAGAGAGAGCAGATTTCTCCCATATTGGCTTCTCTTCATTGGCTCCCTGTTAAATCTAGAATAGAATTTAAAATCCTTCTCCTCACATACAAGGTCTTGAATAATCAGGCCCCATCTTATCTCAAAGACCTCATAGTCCCATATCACCCCAACAGAGCACTTCGCTCTCAGACTGCTGGCTTACTTGTGGTTCCTCGGATACTTAAGAGTAGAATGGGAGGCAGAGCCTTCAGCTTTCAGGTGCCTCTTCTGTGGAACCAGCTCCCAGCTTGGATTCGGGAGACAGACACCCTCTCTATTTTAAGATTAGGCTTAAAACTTTCCTTTATGATAAAGCTTATAGTTAGGGCTGGATCAGGTGACCCTGAACCATCCCTTAGTTATGCTGCTATAGGCCTAGTCTGCTGGGGGGTTCACATAATGCACTGTTTCTCATTCACCTTATTTACTTTGTTTATACTCCACTCTGCATTTAATCATTAATTGATATTAATCTCTGGCTCTCTTCCACAGCATGTCTTTCTCTCCCCTCAGCCCAACCGGTCGCGGCAGATGACTGCCCCTCCCTGAGCCTGGTTCTGCTGGAGGTTTCTTCCTGTTAAAAGGGAGTTTTTCCTTTCCACTGTCGCCAAGTGCTGCTCATAGGGGGTCGTTTTGACTGTTGGGTTTTTTCTGTATTATTGTAGGGTCTTTACCCACAATACAAAGCGCCTTGAGGCGACAGTTTGTTGTGATTTGGCGCTATATAAATAAAATTGAATTGAATTGAATAAAAAAAATGTAATAATTATATTTTAATAGATCTGTTGAATTGGTATACACACATAATTAAAAAATTTATCAGAAAATCATTACTGCATACTGTTACTTCCACATTACATCAAGTACATACTGAGCGTTCAGATGTGATTTCACTTAAAATGACGTCTATTTCAAAAGATTTGAACCCTGAAGTTACACTTATTAAAAATGCAATAATACTGCTATGCAGCATCACTACATTTCAATTTACAATATTTGCTTTTAAACACATTTTTAAAATGTAAAAATCAACTGCTAATGTAGACCACTTCATTCCTTCATATAAATTTGAAACTGCCTCTGACAGTGTGGCTGAATGACCTAAATTATACAATGATGAGCTTTTGTTGTACAGTGACAACTCTTACACAGTAAAGACACACTTACTTCCCATTCTCAGCATTCTGTTAACCAGCAGACCTGAACAGAAAACATTTGCCAGTCTTTTAACATTATTGATGACAAAACATGAAATTGTGAAAATTCTAACAGTTGGTTATACAATACGGTGGTGTGGTGGTTAGCACTACTGTATCACAGCTACAATAACATCTAGAAGGTCTGGGTTCGATTCCACCTTGGCCCAGGCACCTCTCTCTCTGCGTGGAGTTTGCATGTTCTCCCCGTGTCTTCATGGGCTTCTTCCGGGTACTCCGGTTTCCTCCCACAGTCCAAAAACATGCACTTTCTGTTAATTGGTCACTCTAAATTGCCCGTAGGTGTTTGTGTGAATGGTTGTTTGTCTCTCTGTGTTGGCCCTGCGACAGGCTGGTGACCTGTTCAGGGTGTACCCTGCCTCTCACTCTATGACAGTTGGGATAGGCTCCTGTGACCCTGAAAAGGATAAGAGGATGGATGGATGAACGTGCTCTGTGCCAAATTGCTTTTAAGGAGCCACAGAAACAAAACAGAATAACAATGAAAAAAACATCTGTAAACTTATCAGGTTTACTCCAAACTTAGAACTACACTGAACACTGAACATGATAAGTCCCCCTGGAGCTGCAGACACCTCACGAACACTGGCCAGTTGTGGACAGAGAAATTGTGTTTCAATCTTGGTACAGTTGACCAGATACAATTCAAACAGCATGAAACAGTTGCACATTGTTAAGTGGCCAAAGACCATTGCTCTCTCCTTATCGGTCCTGACCCATTTTTCTCTAGTTCTGCTCTTTGCTATGGTTCTTGTCACAACTGGTACCTGCAGCGTATTCAGGTTTCATAGATATTCCAGCTCATAGATGCCAGCAGATGGACTGCTATATGAGGCTAGCTCAACAAGACTGCAGAAGGGCATCAACTCAGCCACAGGACCAGTATCTGTTCCTTTGTGAGACACAGAAAAGGACAAACACTGTCTAAGTCCTTCAAAATGGCCTCCAGTGGGCTACTCGTACATTTTCTGACCAAACTGTCAGAGGCAGACTTTATGCGGATGGCTTGAAGTCCCATTGTCCTTTAGAGGGACCTGTGTTAACAGTGGGACTTGATAGGCATCCACCAGAGAACACCAGAACTTGCAGGCCCAGCACTGACATCTGGATCTCATCCCAGATGAGAGCCAGCTCCCAGTTTATGTTTTCAGGAAAAGGCTGACTGCCAGCTGCTTGCTGGAAGTGTTTTTCCTTTTTGTGCTTTGCTGGGATTTTCTTGGAAAGGCATTTGTTGAATTAAATACAAAAAACAATCAGTTGTCAGTAATTAAACTCCATTGTGATTTACTTTCACACATATCAACATCAGTCATGTTCTGCATGTTCTTCCTGTACCGGTGAGTATGTATGCTAAAGAGGTTAGGTTCAGTGGTAACTCTAATTTGTCACATTTTTAATAATTAAACATGAGCCATCTATGGATTGATTGTACATTTAATTATGTAACAGCTTTTTATAAAAGTGCATCATTTTTATGTAGCTCTGTAGATAACCTTTTAGGGTTTTTACAGAAACACCAAAGCTATGATGGTGACTGCCCACTTTTTTTTAAAGGGTCCAGATGTGGAAATGAATTTTTTACAGTGACATTACTGAAAATCCTTATATAAAGGATTTTAAGCCTTGAACTAGGATTACTAGCTATGAGGTGAACAATAACCATAAAATGATTTCATTTAGATTTTTTTAAGTAAAGGAAAACAAACAAAAGGCAAACATACAATTGATTCCATAATGCACTGAAAATTTGACTTCCAACCTTTTCAACTCTAATCCTTTTCATTATTGTGTTGCATAATAACAGTTTAGAATATATTTTGTAGTTTGTGTTTTGAGTAGTAAAGTATAGACTAGTTATTGATATCATGCAGTGCTTTGTTCCCAACTGCATCACCGCTGTCTGTGTTTTTGAAGCGACCTGATATTCGTGGATTTAAACATTTCCACGGTAAGAATGACCTCCACCAATCAGAGACGTCACTATTTCACATCATGCATAAAAAGACGTTTTTGTGAAAACAAGGTTGATATCATGAAGCGCATTCCGTTTCACACTTTGGATGTTTATAACTTTATGGCTCATATTAAAAAAAGGAGAATGTGAATGGGTTCCTTACTGTTGAGCTCTACAGTGGCGTAAACTCACCTTATCACAATACTCCTTGACACCAACTAGTCATATAATGAATCTGCTGAGGGGAAGAAAACCAAGTTTATGTGAGTGCAGGGCACATTTCAATAGATTAATATGCCTAAATCCAAACAAGAATGTGTTTCCTGAATGCTAACTATTGTGTGCCGATAGCTAAAAAGGTACAACAGCTAACATTACCTCATTCATTAACTTTGCTAGAAAGTCCACTCTCCTCTCAACATGGTGAGAGGGAAGTTTTGGTTTAATAGCTTAATAGTTAGCGTACAATTCCATTAACTATATGCACTATCACTGGTCAAAGAGATTTAGTGCAAAGGTGGCGTAAACTCATTGTGGTTTATTAGCAAACTAATGCTACTGGAAGTGAGTTTGGTACACTTGCCTTGCATGTGTATCATTGTGTTCTAACAGTAAATGCTCCTCTTTTCTCCCTCGAGATGAACTTTTGTAGGTTTTGAGTGTTCCTGCATCCACTGCTGATCTGAAAGTAAAACTTTAACTCCTGTTTGTCCTCCTTCACTTAGTTCAACTATAAATAGGCCATTTTCACACCTCTTGTTAAATGCTAAATGGACTGGTTCTTATGTAGTGCTTTTCTACTCTACTTTGAGCACTCAAAACAGTTTGTTGTTGCTGCTAATTTGATAACAGTCTCCATATTCTCTTCCAAAATGTCAAAAATTCCATACCGCCCCTTCGTGTCCCAGAATTTAAACTCAGTGTAAAGTCTGTTTCCTGTCAGCTGCTGTTGTACCGCAGAGTGCCTGCCCTACACGTCTTCCTTTTATTCAATACTAAGATACAAAAGAATGGTTCCTGATTTAAACTTTTTACTGCTTACTGATATTTTTATACCTACAACTTAAACAACATTTACTTTGACTGATGCAAACTGTCCAAATAACACATCACTACAGCCCTCACAAAGTAAAATGGCCTAGTTCTTATACAGCGCTTTTCTACTTTGTCTGAGCACTCATGATTACATTTACCCCATTCATACAAGCTAAGTGCTTTTTTACTCCAACACTTGTGTCGGAGAGCAACTTGGGGTTAAGTGTCTTGCCCAAGGACACCTTGGCATGCAGCCTGGAGTAGCCAGGAATCGAACCACCAACCTTCTGATCAGTAGGTGACCTGCTCTACCTCCTGAGCTACAGCCACCCCAAGGTCTCTTTTTCACCACATCTGTTTAGTTTCAATACAGTGATTGTGTTTAATTACAGGTTAATGTGTAAAAAAAAGGAAAAAAAGTGTAATCAGTGCAGAACAGAGCATAGAGTCTTAAACTTTCTGGCTGTAACAGTCTTCCTGGAGAAGTTTTAATGTCACTTTGATTTGGTGGGATCATTGTTTTATTTGATGTTAAAATTAGCGGTGGGACTTTAACGCGTTAATTTCGATTAATTAATTACGGGGAAATTAACGAATTAAAAATTTTAACACATTTTAATTGCACTTTGCACTGTGGACCGTTTCTCAGTGCAGAAGTTCCCGGCATACAGATTATATCAACGCAAAATGTCCAAATTCGGGGGCCACATCCTTCGAAGGACCCGGCCCACGTCCTTCGCAGCTCAGGAAGACCGCAAAGATTGGAAGTGAGCGGCTAGCCTTCATATTAGCGTCGCCTGCCCTCTGCGTAGCTCATGTCGGCTACAAACCGTGAGTGTGAAGCACAGCTGTGTAAAAGCAGCTGGTTAACGAACTTTAGCTCCTTTTTGTGGTTTAATTTTAAACCAAAATAAGCTGTTAAAACAAGCATAACAACATCAAGGAATACAGCTGAGCAAATGATTAATTTCCAACTATAACAAGTGAGACATTAATGTTGACTAAAACTATCCAGTTATGATGCTTAACTTTAATTTCAGGAGTTTATCACAGGAGCACTTCCACCCTTCGTTGGTCTGTGTAGCAGACTGGTGGGAAAATAAAATTTTGAAGTTTAAGCTTATGTATATTGATTCATTCATCAACCAAACTTAAATTAATATTTATCATGTTAAATATTAAAATGTGATTAAAATGCGATTAATTTCGATTAATTAATTACAAAGCTTCTAATTAATTCGATTAATTTTTTTAATCAAGTCGCACCCCTAGTTAAAATCTATGTACTGACAAAAATACATGTTATGTGCTTGGGTTTGGGATCATGTCAGATTTGTTTGTGTGTTGAGTAGGGTCACTTTAGTTGTCCAATTATGCAGCTAGCAACATTACAATAATCATGTTCTACTGTGAATAAAATGTGCAAATATTGCATTCTTTTATTTACATTTTATACAGCATCTCAGCAAATTCACAGTTGGGTTTGTAAAAGATACAGAACTACTATAAAATACACAATCTGTGAAATTACAGTAACTGTAGCTGTTTCAATGATAAAAACTGTATTTTGTCAGTTTACACATAAAATGTTTTCAGCACTTTTGCTGTGAAAACCTCAATAATCACGCAACCCATCTGTTAATTAAGAAATTAATCTTTGTGAAATTATATGTCTTTTGTTATTAATTTTCAGTCATTGCATGAAAGATATGAATTTACAGTAATAAAATAGAAATGATCTGTTAAATAAAAATTGCATATTTGTGAACTTGTTAGATTTACAGCTTTATTTCTAGTCTTTTTAAGTAAAACCAAACAAAAACTTTTTCTTCTTCTTATTTTTTTTAGAGTTTTCCCTGTTATTTTATATTGGACTTGGTAATTGTACAATTTATAGGAAAAAGTTTGTTAACTTACAATTTTTTTTACAGTGATGGTTAGCATTACCTTATGGACATGTGACCCTTGACCTTTGCTGACAAAGGATGATCAGAGAGTCCGATTTCAAAGGACATGCAGCTACAGCTGCTGCTATTTCTGTACGCTGGTAAACTCTGACGTATTTTCCATGTTTCATTTTACATCATTGTTAAACATCAGATTACATTTTTGGCTTTAAATTATCTTAATGATGGCTACAGTATTTACATAATGCACAAAAAGGCTCATTTTGTTGATTATATATGCATATTTTCATTTTCCACTGCACAAGTAAAACCCTGAGAAAGATGAGGCCTTTCAAGCCGACGGTACTTTGTACATTTTTTTAATGACCAGCAATGCTTCAGTCATGTGACCAAGTCTTAACTCTGTCTCATCAGTCAGTCCTCTCCACCTCTTCAGCGGCTCTTTTGGTGTCTCTTCTGTCCTCAGCTTTTTGGATGTCAGGAGATGAAGCTCAGCTCCAGCCTGATTTAAATCCTGATGCTTCTGCCAATAACTGTTTAATGTAACAATTATTGTCATGCACATGTATGACTGGTAAACTACACGGGCACCTACTCGAGCACATTGCTCCATGAAAGTGATGAAAAAGTCCAGAGTTCTAGTTCTTTATCCAGATCTCGACCTTGACAGCTTTACCTTCTGCTTCATAGAACATTATTATGGGATCTAAAGTGTGTACACTAATTGCTGCAGTTTAAGGCTGTGAGTGTAGGGACTTTCACTCCAGGATATTTTTAACAAGGAAAATTTATTAGAAAGCCCCCAAATAATACCTTCAGTCCCCAGAGTGGTAAAAGAACATACATTACTTCAATAAAAATTAAAAGAAGAATGTTTAGAAATGATTAAATCTATGTGATAAACCCTGAGAGCATTCCTTGATATTATTCAAAAACAAAAAGTAAAAAATAACTTTATGAAGGCAAAAACTGTAAATCCTATGTAACTTTACTTTCTCTAAGTCTTCCTCTCTGACTCTGTCATCACTTTACTTCCTTCCCTCTCTCATGTCCTACCTATAAATCAGACAGGAGATGGAGCACCTCTTAGCCAGTTGGGCTAAACTGTGATTAATGTCACCATTAATTAAGCAGGATTTTCTTTTATTTCCAAAAGGCCCATCTCCCCGTACACTAAGCCTCATGACAATTATAACTCGTCCATTAATGGATGGCTTTCCTCCTCTTTTCTGATGGGATAGATATGGAAATGTGAAAAAAGGAAAAACTACCCAGTGACAAAATGAAAGCTTGAAGAAATTGCAGAGGTGACAGTAGGAGTGTTCTACAGAGAAAATGTTTGAGAAGAAATTTGAGCTGTATTAGGGCTGAGTGACTCTGAGAATCCGTATTCTTTGAAAAAACTTACTGTCTTAGTTATTATGAAACAATAAGTTGTACTTATGACATAAAGTGAGCTCCAGTGCAAACTGTAAATATGCCTATCATATTCAATTCTATTGTTTTATTTAGTTTTATTTAAATAGCACCAGATCCCAACAAACAGTTGCCTCAAGGCGCTTGGATTCATTATGTGAGAAATGTTTGAACCCACCTGGGCTATCGTGTATATGTTGGGCTCCGTTTGTGATCAAAATGTTTTTACGCTTGCGAAACTTGTGCATCCCAATCAAAGACTCAAGGTACAGTATGCAGTATTTCAATGTGTGAATACTAGCATCCCAAACTACTTAACTACAGCTTCAGTTTATCTTGTTTTGCTCCTCGTTTGACCAAATCAGGAGCTGACGGAAACAAGGAGCCAAATCACACCACAGCCTTAGCTAAGCTAGCACACAAATTCTTACAGATATACACACACCCTGATGTGTTTTGCTGGGAGCTAAAGTCAAAATAATACTTGCAGCCTGCATTAGTTTAAATGCAGAAAGAACAAAATGCAGTGCAGACATCAATTCTGTGGCACTTCTAAACTGAAATCAGCAGAGTTTTGTTTGTTTGTTTGTTTGTTTTCGCCAACAAAAACATCAAACATCAAAATACGTCTAAATGCAGTTGGAGTGCTCACAGTGTTAGTGGCCATTAGGAGAACTGCGTATTACATTCACAGAGATTTGTTATTCAGCCTCTGGCTGCAGTTGGTGACTGCTTCCCACTGCAGTCAGTGCAATAAATATTACATCCAGGTGCTATTACAATGCTGCGCTGAAAAGGAGGACGTCTGGCTCTAGCTCTTCAAACTGGTCTTGGTACAGTAGTTCATATTATTTGATAGATTTCCAATTTAAAGAAAAGCTCCACTCAAAAAGTTTAAATGTGAGGGAATGAATGAAAGAACTAGAATTATACCCCTAGAAGAAAAACTGGAATTTCAAAACTTAATAAGATTCATGCTTCGGATGCAAAATTTCAAAAGCTCTTCTGATATGCACAAATTCATGTGGTCACTTTTTAGATTTTGACATGTAAGTTAATATGGCCTTACACTGCCTCCATAGACTTGACAGTGTCCTAGATTCCTACCAGCGTGGCTCGATCCACTGCGTAAAAGGAGAGAGCAGTGTTGGAAAGAGCTACTGGAAAGGAAATGAGAGCTGAGGCTGAACTGCAGCAATGATCCCAGTGTGGAAATCCACATTATCATGCTCTTTTAATATAGTTCTTCTCTGTGTGTAGTAATTGTTTGGCTTATTATAGATATTCATTATTTGTGACATTCTGTACATTGTATATAGATCATTCCTGCGTGAGTTTTTCAAATGGAGAATTTCTTTTTATTTTGTGATTTGCAGTGATTCATACTTGTTCCATTTGGACTATATGATAACAGTTATATTATAATAAGTGGATATAATCTAAAATATACAAGTAAAATCATTAAAAAAATCATAGTGGCTTAAATTCAAATTTCAAAAGGAATCAGTATTGTGATCACAGAAATATTACACATATTAATGCTATTATAATTATATAAAAAACTTGATAATTAAATAACTGAAGATAATAAATTAAACAGATACACTGTTATTTCTAGTGATAATTTTAGAAAACATTAATTAAATGTCTTTAAACCCCATTTCAGCTTTTTCCACCTTTTTAGTATTATTTAATACTCAAATGAAAACTACTTACTAATTATTACTTTAATAGAACCATAATCAAACAACAGAACTGTATTGTAATTGTTTCAAAATAATAAATAATTAAAGTTAAAATAAATTAAGAGCATCATTTACTGACTGACTAATTTTAAATTGGCATTAGCAAATTTATTATGAATATAACATTCCCAAATAATGTAAAATAAAACCTATATTGTATTTAAAATACATATAGTGATTATGTTTTTCATTAGTTGGGATTTTAATTTTTTTCTTACTTTCTACATTAATCTTTTATACTTGTATATCATAATTTGTAATACCATGATTACATTTGTTTGATCAAATGTGCATAACAGAAATGCAGAATGTAAATTATGTGACAACTGAATAGCAGTTGGATAACCTTTAATAGTAACAGTAAACATGATCAGTACCGTTATATCAGAGAAAAAGACAATGTAGCGAAACAATTGAATACAATATTCCTAATTGAGACAAAAAGTTAAAGTGATCAGTGTGCTTATAGGAAACATTAAAAGGTAGGACAAAAAAGTAACTCATTAATTATTATTATTATTATTATTATTATTATTATTATTATTATTAGTAGTAGTAGTAGTAGTAGTAGTGTAGCAGTATATTATGGAATAAAGACTAGGGACAATCTTGGGAGGTGAAGAAAAACTGAAGGCCAACACTCACATAGCTTCTTGTGTGGCCACTTGGAGGCACTCTGACATCACCCATCTACACTGCCTCTATCTATCTATCTATCTATCCATCTATCTATCTATCTATCTATCTATCTATCTATCTATCTATCTATCTATCTATCTATTAGTCAGTCATGCTTGATGTCAGCCAAATTTTTGCAGTCAACAATATAATATACAGTATTTTATTTTTTCCAACACTCACAACCAGCTCACATTTATGTATGTGTGTTACTGTAAACAACATTGCATTATAACTTTGTTTTCCTTAGTTTCTCAGTTGTAGCTCTTAATCATATTTAGTACTTGCCAAAATCGTACCATAACCTTTAAACCAAGTCTTCATATTAAAATGTAAAGTTTCATGTTATGAGGGCTTGCTTTTTGCCCTCAAAGGGAAGCAAGTCAGAATCCATCCATGGGTTAAATAAGCAAGTAGATAAATAAATGAATAAATAATAAAACCAGCCTGACTAGGATTCTCCTTTATCCAAAAATAAAAAATTCAGCAGATATGTCACAGAACATGTCAGGAGAGTTATTACACCGTCCTGCCATCACAAGTTGTTGTACATGATCTGCTGCAACACTCTTTCCTGTGCAAAATCCCCAAGACTTGATTCCATTTCCTACATTTGACTCTGCAGAGAAATAAAGTTTATGTTTTCCTGTGAACAATTTGGTGCCTTGTGCTCTTTTCTTTTTGAGGTGTCAGATATCTACAAACATCAAAACTGACGTATGGTTATAGAACAAATACATTTTTAAATTCTAGTTGTAAATCACAGTAGCAGCATTAAAATTCTACCTACTGTATTTTCACTAATGTAAAGTTTTGAATCTCATATCAGTGCTGTGTATAGCATTTGTAAATCTTGCTTTAATGCAAATCTGTGTATTTTTGTTTGCCTGCAAACTCCTCCTATGTGATTAGGAGTTGAACAACCAAAATTGGTTCTTATCTATATCAATTATTTTATGGCATCAGCATGTTGCCTAGCAACCACCTACCAGTGGATTCAAAGGACCCATTTGCAGCATTTATGTACCTTTAACACCTTAGAAAACAATTTACACCATTTTAATTTTCGGACAATAACATCTACAACAAACATTTCGGTCTTCTACAATAACATGAAGAACAAGAGCAACTTTCAAAGCAGTCACATTGACAAAGAGGACTACTCTCAGTTTTTTAAACTGGACATTAGTGGTTCTCTGTCACCCCCCCCCCCCCCCCCCCCCACACACACACACACACACAATCATTAGGAATAAAAAAGATGGATTTTGGCTAAAGAAGAATCTGCACAGTAGGATCAGCAAACTCTTGTGTATTTTCAATAAAACATCATATTCAATCAGCTCAGTTTAGCTTCATGTTTTTCTCTTGGTCATCACACCTTACCTGCACTGGGTCCACACCCCAACAGCCTGAACCTCATTTGCTGCACTTCACCTGTATCCTTGTTATACCTTCATACAATGAAACACAATAGGAGGGAAAAACACTACTCTTCCAAAAGATATTTCCTTGCTTCCTAAAATGTTGTATTTCACTAACTGCCACAAGATGGTGCTTTCCCAGAAAACACCACAGATTCACATCACCACTAGATGTCACTTAACTTTAAAACCTAATGATATGTCATTTTTAGAGGACGGTAGGCTTGTTGCAAACATGGCACTAATTGCCCAGTATGTCTGACTGAATACAAACACTGTAACCACCTGGAATGGCAGTTTAAGTGTCTCAACTTACCATCCATCCATTTTCTTCTGCTTACCTGGGACCAGGTTATGGGGGCAGCAACCTAAGCAGAGAAACCCAGACTTCCCTCTCCCCAGCCATCTCCTCCAGCTCATCTGTGGGAACGCCAAGGCATTCCAGATATGCTGGAAAGATTTAATCTCTCCAGCATATCTGAGGTCTACTCTGGAGCCTCCTCCCAGTAGAACATACCCAGAACAGCTCACCCAGGAGGCACCCAGGAAGCATCCTAGTCAGAAATCCGGACCACCTCAACTGGCTCCTTTTGATGTGGAGGAGCAGCAGCTCTACTCTGATCCCCTATCGAATGATTGCACTCTTCACCCTATCTCTAAGGGAGAAGCCAACCATCCTTCAGAGAAAGCTAATTTCCACTGCTTGTATTCACAGTCCCATTCTTTTGGTCACTATCTAAAGGTTGTGACTATAGATGAGCTTCACTTTTACACTCAGCTCTCTCTTCACCATAATAGACCAGTACAGAGTCCACATCACTGCAGCCATTGCCCCAATCCCAACCCTGAGATACAATACTTAAACTCCTCCACATGGGGCAGCATTCCTGGGTGGAGTGGGCACTCCACTCTTTTATGGCTGAGGAACATGGCTTGAGATTTGCAGGTGTTAATTCTCATAACCGCTGCTTCCAGTGTGAGCTGGAGGACAGCACCTGATGGGGCCAACAGGACCACATCCACAAAAAGCAGAGATGAGATTCTGAGGCCACCAAGGCAGAAACCTTCCATCACTTGTTGATCCCTAGAAAGTCTTCCCATAGAAATTATGAACAGAATCAGTGAGAAAAGGCAGCCCTGGCAGAATCCAACACCCACTGGAAGTGACTCCAACTTATTGCCGGCAATGTGGATCAAGCTCTTGCTGCAGTTGTACAGGGACAGAATGGCCTGCAACAATGGGCCAGACTTCCCATACTCCTGCAGCACCCCGACAGGAAATGCATGTACACTAGTCTGGCAGTCTCCCATATACATTTGAATATCCTTGAGAGGATAAAGAGCTGGTCCAGTGCTCTGCGACCAGGATGAAACCTGCTTTGTTCCCCTTGAATCTGAGGTTTGACTAATGGACAAACTCTCCTTTACAGGACCCTGGCATAGACCTTCCCAGGAAGGCTGAGGAGTATGATCCCCCTATGGCTAGAGCACACCCTCCAGTCCCCCTTCTTAAAGATGGAAACCACCACCCCAATCTGTCCATCCAGTAGCACCACCCCAGATTTCCATGCAACACTGCAGAGGTATGCCAGCCAAAACAGCCCTACAACATTCAGAGCCTTCAGGAACTCAGGGTGAATCTCATCCACCCCAGAGGCCCTGCCTCCAAGGAATTGTTTAACTACCTCAATGACCTTGCCCCCAGTGATGGGCGAGTCATCCCCCTCATCACCAGACTCTGCTTCCTCTACAGAAGACCTGTGTGTCAGTGGGATTAAGGAGGTCCTCAAAGTTTTCCTTTCACTGCCCGACCACATCCTCAGCAGCGCCACACCCACACTATACACAGTGTGAGTAGAGCACTGATTTCCCCTCCTGAGCTGCCTGGCGGTTTGCCCGTAATTACTTGAAGGAGGCTGAAAGTGTTTTTTTTCACGGCCTCACTGAAGTCCTCCAACACTCGAGTTTTTGCTTCAGCCACCTCTGAGGCCGCGTTCCACTTGGCCTGCCAGTACCTATCAGCTGCCTCCGAAGTCCCACAGGCTAACCAAGCCCAATAAGACCACTTCATTAGCCTGATGGCTCCCTTCACCTCTGGTGTCCACCGTCTGGTTTGGGGATTACCACCACAACAGGCACAAACCACCTTGCATCTGCAGCTCTGTGTGGTGGCCTCAACAATGAAAGTGTGGAACATGGTCCAGTCGGACTCAGCGACCACAGCTTCTGTTGGAATGCTGTCGATGAGGTGAACCCCTACTACTGTATATCTAGCTGGTATCTCCCAAGCTTGTGCACTACTTCAGGCTCCTTCCCCACAAGAGAAGTCCCAGTCACCAGCCTCGATAGCTGGGGATTGGTCCGCCAGGGCTTCTGCTCTAGGCTGAAGTTTGTTTGGTGCATGAAGAAGCTGTAAAAATAGGATATTTACTAACAGAAAGTGCTTGTGAGTAAACAAACAAAATGAAACAAAATCCCCCCCAAAAAGCCCTCTGTTTTGTGGTGGACAGGAACTGTTTTATGGAATGACACAAAAAATTTGTGTGGCATCTTATTATGACACGTGATTGTTTTGCAAAAATGAGGTGTTACCTGCATTTTAGCTTGCCACCTGACCTAATCATCCTGCATATTCATCTATACATGTTTACAGGTTGACCGTTTTCAGCTCTTATTGGAGGATTACTGCTGTGTTCCCAAGCCACTCGAGAGACACACTTTCAAAAAATTAAATCTGACTCTCACCTGAACAAACATAATTTGAAGAATCTGAGTTATTAACATGTTATACTTTTGAAGATCTGAGATGAAGTAGGCCTGTATTTTATTTTATTGATTTATTTTTAAATCTCAGCTACTGCCAAGATTCCAGTAACACAGCTTGAACTGCTTTAATGGCTTGCAATGAGGGCTTAGCATTTTTGCACTTAAAAGAAAAAATTAGTGACAATGTGCTGAGCATCTTTTAAATGCTTGGCATTTTGTTGATGAGAGTTGAAAGAGCAATTTTGATCAAATGTACACTTGTCTCTGCCACTATTTACCCTGAGACAGTTACACCAACCAGCCACCACATCAACTTGTATTGCATGCATTGCTGATTAGCAGTGGAGGATAAGAAAGTACTGCTATTTATTACAGTAGGTGTCAATGTTTGCATATGCAATAACAATAATATACAAAATAAAGTTTGGAGCAACATTTTGAATGTCTTCGGTTGACAGCAGTTGTCAGGTAAGAGCTATAAATTATATATGTGGATATTCTATATCACAGATGCTCAGAAATAAGAGTACACTAAAAGTCCGTACCTGTACTAGCTACAGTTGACACAAATGTGTCACTTAGGGCTGCTGATTAAAAAGGTTAATATGTTACTAATGAGTAAAAATGGCATCTCCACTGTTTCTTCTAGATTTTAAGATACAGTTTCAGTAGACTATATTCAGACAAATACAAAAAGAAATTAGCAATGAGCATGGTGGTTAGCAGTGTTACCCTACAGGAAGATGGTCCTGGGTTCAAATCCACCACCAGGCCGGGGCCTTTCTGTCTGTCTGGTGTTTGTATGTTCTCCCTGTGTCTGCGTGGGTTCTCTCCAGCTTCCTCCCACAGTCCACAGACATGCAGTGAGTGGGGATGCTATATAAATAAAACTGAATTATTGTAGTATAAATGAATATCTTCTTTTTCTTAAAAGAATTTATATTTCTAGTGATGAAATCCACACACTCTGAGACAATGGTGTACCCGAAACTAATGAAGGTGACATCAAATAAAAATACTGATGTATATGCATATATAAAAGTACATAACAACTGAAGAATATATTGGCTAAAGTTAAAGTCTTTATTTCTAATTCCATTCTTTAGCCTGAATATATTATATAGTACATGTTCCAATATGAGGATATAATATGTACAATTCAATCTATTAAAGAAATCATAAGGAAATCATTTTCATATTTCTCAGTGTTTGTAACACTACATAAATGTGATCAGTGGAGGGTCTTGAACACTGTCATGGAGGCAGACCATGACAACTACTGATTCATGTGAATGTCTGTGTAGGTAGACAACAACGGCACTTTGAGTGTTCATGTGTTCAAAAGTAAGAGGTCATAGTTTCTGTTTGCATTTGGGTGTGTGTGTGTGTGTGTGTGTGTGTGTGTGTGTGTGTGTGTGTGCGTGTGTGCGTGCAGATTTATCTTTCTGTAGCTGCCTTTGAGATCAGCAGCATCTCCAAAACAATTTACAGCCGACACATTTATAGTCCTCCATCGTAAAATCACCAGATTGATCCCTCCACTCTCGCTCTATCATATTCAGTGCTGTACGCTCCATTAAAAAACTCAGCCTCAATATTTTAGGGTGTTTCAAGTGGGCGTATTTCTGGATGTCCCCAGCAGCCGGTACCCTAGGGTCCTGTAAGGGCTCCCAAAATATTTAAAGAGATATAAAATTGTATGTGTTTATAATATAAGCCAATACAGAGTATGGCTGATACCATTAATACACACACACACACACACACACACACACACACACACACACACACACACACACACACACACACACACACACACACACACACATTCTTACAGGCTCTTAGAGAATGTAGTTGAATAAGTAACAGAAGGATTTCAGTGTAGTTTTTGAAGCTTTCTGGTCCTTTTCTTTTTTAACCTTTTACTGGATTCAGGGCTTTTATTGTCTCATGATTGACATTCTGATTCTGGGAGATATTTTTTGTAATTATTTAAGGCGTTGCTGTGTTAGATGCTGTCTTTATTTGCAGGGCTGAGGACTTTGGCTCATATTTTCACTTAATATTATGCTGCTTATATGCTGATAATGGTTGTATTTACTCTAGAATTATATTCATTGAAAAGAACTAAGAGGTTTTAGAGAGACGATTTTAAAAAGGGGAGAAGCATGAAAATGAGAGAAGATGAAAGGTTTATATGGACTGTTTCACCATTCATAACAACTGAAATGGAGGCCATTAAAAAAAAAATCAGTTTGGAGTCCCTGAACTGGACTTCTTGACCTTATTTGTACTGTTGTGCTTCAGTCTTGGTGAGTGAAATTCTAGTCTTTGATTAGTGTGCTACTAATTATCAGGTACATATGTTTGTGTGTTACACCTGTACAGTTATGCATGAAGCTTACTAACCAAGATGGCTAAGGCTGGCTGATACTTAGTACCTCACAATATAATCTAAATAGATATATATGATCATTTCAGGCTCAAAATAAAAACACCCCCCCCCCCCCCCCCCCCCAAAAAAAAAAAAGAAAAGAAAAAGAAAACAAACACCCCCCTAACAAGAAAAAAATGATTAAAAAAAACAAAACAAAACAAAACAAAAAACAAAACAACTCCCCTCCCCACCCCCTAATGCGAATAGAAAACCAATGAGAAATGTCACAGTGGCTGTTTATCTTTTTATTTTTTAAATAAATAGTCTGTGATCACATTGTGTATTCTCAGTTATGTCCCTCAAAAAGTACTTGTTCACAGGGTGTTGTCTGATTGTTGGGGTTTCCTCTCTATTATTGTAGGGCCTTTATCTTACACTATAAAGGGCCTGAGGTAGCTGTTGTTGTGATTTGGCGCTATATAAATAAAATTGAATTGAATATACTGTAACCTCCCTAAGCCATAGGTCATTTAAAAAAATCACCTGAAAAATAAAATAGCCCTAAATTTGTCATCCCCAAACTGTCAAAATGAAAACCCTTAGTGGAGAATTTTAAAACAGGGAGACCACAGGGAGATTTGATTAACTCTCAAATTAGAGCGTAAATAACCACCTGTTCATAATGAGTGAGCAATGATCCTAGTCTAAAAAGTTATCTGCTGCAGCTCTATCATGATGGTAGCACAATTAAGTTTGACAGTTGGTACAGTGGTATGGTGTCAAATTTGGAGCAGGGGTTCCTTTCTTGTCCTCTCAGTCCATGGTAACGTGA
Organism: Archocentrus centrarchus; assembly: GCF_007364275.1. Lineage (NCBI taxonomy): Eukaryota > Metazoa > Chordata > Actinopteri > Cichliformes > Cichlidae > Archocentrus > Archocentrus centrarchus. Next base: position 956,175 of record NW_022060269.1, read on the forward strand.
AACTCGGTTCACTGTGGACAGTGACACTGGTGTTCCAGCAGTTTCCACTTCATGGCAGGCTTGAGCCTTGGTGGTTCCTTGGTGGTTCCTTGGTTGTTCTTGAACATCCTAACCCACTGAAGTTCATCTGAGGGTGACAGTTTGGGCCTTCTTCCAGACGTTGGCAGAGTGGTGACACAGGTGACCGACTTCTCCTTCTTAGATCTTCACTGAGTTCCTTGGAGTTTCCCACTGTTCTGTGTATTGGTCAATCCAGTGAGTGCTGTCAAAAAATGGTTTTTTATGCTACCAAAGAGAAACTACCAACTGTAGTTAAGCATGATCACCAATGTGAGGTTAATAGGCCTTGGTCTTCTCAAGTTAAATGATACTGTAGATCCTTCAGCACCACTTATTAAAAGACTTAAGTGTGTGTAAATATTTAGGATTGCATGTATTTTTTTACCCTGTGTGGATTAGAGAAAATCCAAAATAATTTCTGCACAAATATCTTGTGGTCATTGAGATGTATGCTGTACAGTTAAAGAAATCATTATACCCATGATGAGTGCATGTAAACATCTGACTACAGCTGTACATAATTATATTCTTCTCTAAAATAGCTCTATGTTGCACCCTCTCAGGTCCAGCAGAAGGTTGGAGCAGGTGGCTGGTGCTTCTGGGCTCACTGTCAGAGCCCTGTGCCTGTATTAGGGATATCCCCTCTCTCTGACATCATACAGAAGAACAGAAACAAGCACAGCCTGTACAGCAGTCTGAAGCCTGAGCAAACAAACCTTACTTGTACATACACACCTTTATTTGAAACCTGAGCATCCAGTGTAGGATATGTATGACAGGAACTTATGGAAAACCATAAGGTTTAATCCAATTTAATGACATTACTGATTTCTTCATTCGCTCTCTCTTGCTCTCTCTCTTTTTTTTAAAGATTTTCTTGTTTGTGCTGCTTTTGGATGTAAGCTTGACCAAATGAAAAATACATGAAAAGGGAGAAGAAAGAAGAAATGCAGGAGAAATATGGAAAGGTGAGAGATGGAAAGAAGCCATTCAAAGTTAGAAGGGAAAGGAGGACAAGTAAGAGGGAGATCTCAGGATGTGAGATATTACATACTGTATATAGGAGGAGTGTTTCTGATAACATCTGACCTCTGACCCTCTTAATCCACCCAGCTACACACTCTCACAGATGCTCACACAGCAGACAGAGTGTGTGAGAAGGATGTAGACACTGGCGTCCTGCAGTCTATTTCCCTCTCACTTACACCTTCTCTCACTCAATCAGTGTGCAGCTTAAGTTCACAATGAGGTCATCTGCAAAATGTGTTTAATTGAAGTGAAGCTTGCAGTTCTATTGTATTGTGATCTATGAAGTTGGATCATATTATAATAGTGTGCTACCTGTAGCACAATCACTTATTCGCCTTCACACTACTCAGTCATAATAATCATTATTTAAAATGTTTTAGGAAGTTTTAATGCAGCTAAAACTTAATAATATGAGAGAAATAGGTTCATGACACATTTTTAAAGTGAGGTGATGACTCAGCAAAAACATGGGAATGAGAAACACTAAAACACTGAGTTTGATGTACTAATAATGTCGTTAATGCATGTAAACCAACTGAATGAATGATGGCTGAGTTTAACAGAGCTAAAATCAGATATTTAGGAGAGCAGGTGATTACATGAAGTGCATTCTGAATTCTTTTTTAAATACATATACTCATGTATGGACAGGGGTGAAAGTAGTTTTAAATTCTTGCTGGTACTAAGACCCCCCCCCCCACCCCCCCATATATATATATATATATATATATATATATATATATATATATATATATATATATATATATATATATATACTTCCTGCCTGGATAAGGCAGAAATTAGAATCAGTTGACAATGTTAAGGAACTGAGATGTTTGCACACAATGCACACTTAACACAACTGATGACCACTCCATGCATTCTGGCTCTCTCCACCAATACAAAACTTCTGGACAAAAATAATCACCAAACTTTTGCAAACTTCAGTCCTCTTGGCAACCACTGTGTTTTGGAGCTGAATGCGCTCTCATGCAACGTAAATGAAATCTCTGGTCATAAGCAGTGTTTTTGAGCTGTGCTGTGTTGTTGAAATTGAGCAGAATAACATGAAACAATTAGTGAATCTCTATTTGCTTTTAATTGAGATAGTTTGTAACAAGCAGACCGACATTAAGCGTAGCGGTGAACGTTTTAACCTGTTAACTGGCTGAACCAAAATCACCTGAAAACACTACGCCCTCTGGTTATTATTGACTTTGGAAAACCCATGTCGTTGCCCGTTAACCGGCAGTATCCTGTCCTCCGGGATGTAGTGCACTTTATATGAAAGGCTACACCCTCCCATTTTGATTGACACCTCATTCGGCCAATCATATTAAGAAATGGGTTTTCCAGAGCCAGTAATAACCAGCGGGTGTCATGTAGCTTTTCGGTTGATTTTGGTGCAGCCAATTACATGATTGGCCGAACGAGGTGTCAAACAAAATAGGAGGGTCTGCCTGCCATATAAAATGCACTACATCTGTGTCGCTTACGGGACATGGCTGGATGGGAATTTTGGCTCTTTTCCGAGAGCCGGCTCTTTCAGCTCCTTAGATTTTAATTTTAAAAAAGTGTAAAATGAATTACTAATGTAAAAACATACATTAGGCCTATCTCTTTATATACTCAACATATAATAGAGTGCTCCAAATACAAATTATAAAACAAAAGATTGGAAATCATAAAAAACAAGGGCCTTTGAGGAGTTGATCCTGGTTCTCCTGCCTGATGACCTGCCCTGTTTTGTTCTTCTAATTACACTGAGGGATGAACAATTCATATACAGTATACCTATGTAGGTTGTTTGTGCAGCCTGCTCGATATTAAATTTTAAATTTGCAGTCTACACTCTGTCTATCAGAATAATCCTTTAACGCCAGGCGATCGCTGCTGAATCGCGGGTTTCCTGACCTTACATGCCGTGAACAGCTGATTAAGACATAGCATCTCACCAGAGTCAGCTGGTCAAAGGAACTTGATCAGCTGGCTTTTCACCATAACTCCGCAACTATTTGTGAAAGCTCAGAAATTACACTTCACAGTCATGTAGTGGTATTACGGTATTTGTGACCGGTAGTCCGCAAACGCCAGCACTTTTGAAGTACGCTGTGTCTCGTTCAACATGAGATATAAGGTTATAATGTTTCCAGTCTTTGCTACGCTTTCCGTCACTCATTTTCCTCACCGTTCCCGTGTGTAGCCTCTATGTAATGTGCAACTTCCTTTAGCTTTTTCCTGTCTCCAAGCGCATTTTGCAGGAACCCCTCCCTCTCTGGTGTTTGTCCGTGGACCCTCCCCTCCCGCTCAGTGCAGACGATCATATGTTACCATTTATCTTAACCAATCACGTGCAGCTTCCACAAAAAAAAAAAAAAGGAAACGAACATAAAGAAAAAAGAGTCGGCTCCCGTCGTTCACTTCAAAGAGCCGGCTCTTAGAGCCGGATCGTTCGCGACCGACCCATCACTAACGTGGCTGTCTGTTGCCGAAATCCTCGATCTCTGAGGGGAAAGAAGCTAGAGACTTGAGGCTCCAGCATAGCACGAACAGTTCAGAAACAATTTGAAATGAGAAAAAAAGCAATTTATTAACTGATTACATCGTGTTTTAGACTGCTTATTGCTAGTGGATCTATTCTGACCCAAAGTGCAGCCGTGACCGGTTCTGAATGATGGCTTTACAGCAGACAGCCACTCCAAGTCTTGCCAGTACTGCGTACTGGCGCAGAATCTTTTAGTGGTACGCAGTACCGGACCGTACCGGCTTACTTTCACCCCTGTGTATAGATGTTTATGAAGCTTACTGTGAAACATAAGGGACGCAACCAAAAAGTATTCAAGTCAAACTCACAGACTGCATGGCCCCTGTGATGGCACTGATTGGTTTGTAGATTATGAATTCTTGAGTTTTGACATCCTGAGTTATTTTTAAAACTAGACCCAGATCAGCTCTCTTATCAGTAAATGGTAAATGGACTAGCTCTTATATAGCGCTTTTCTACTCAGATATGAGCACTCAAAGCGCTTACACAACACGTTCACATTTACCCCATTCACACGCATTCATACAAGCACTTCCATGATTAATTAAGCTAAGTGCTTTAATCGTCTAACATTCACTCACATTCATACTCCGACGGAACGGTCGGAGAGCAACTTGGGGTTAAGTATCTTGCCCAAGGATACATTGGCATGCAGCCAGCAGTAGCCAGGAATTGAACCACTGACCTTCCGATCAGTAGGTGACCTGCTCTACCTACTGAGCTACAGCCACCCCAAATAGTAACATTGAGTAGCTAACTAGCTTTGTTAGCTAGGTGCAGCATTTGTTAACTATGATGTTAAATGAGATGTTAGTTTTTTAGCCAAAAATAGGTTTAAACTAAATATAATTACCCGAGAAACTGAAAAGTAGACTCCTCAGGGTGTCGTTTATGCAGCTGAAAACCAGAAAAGATGAAACACATCAACGTATCATTCAGAATAGTCATGCTTTTATTTATGTGAGACTTTAAGAGTTGGCATGTGAGTATTGGCTTCATTTTTATTGGGGCTTCATTGGGGCGGCACTGTTGCCTTACAGCAAGAAGGTCCTGGGTTTGAATCCATCATCTGGCCGAGACCCTTTTGTGTGGAGTTTGTATGTTCTCCTCGTGTCTGTGTGCATTCTCTCTGGGTACGCCGACTTCCTCCCATAGTCCAAAGACATGCAGTTAATGGGGTTAGGTTAATTGTTGATTCTCATTTGCCCATAGGTGTGAACGTGAGTGTGTTGAGCTTGTGAAAGACATCCTGTCCAGGGTGCCCCCTGCCTCTCACCCTGTGGCACTTAGACTCGGCTCCAGCCAGCTGGGACAACTCTGTGGAATTCTCTGGCCTCTTTCCCACCAACAGGGTTCCAGAGCCTGTGCCGTAATTTGAACCGTTAGGCAGGTTTTCCACCATCGAAGCACTCGGTGCTCGGCCGAAAAACGGGTTCAATTCCGGATTGAGTTCCAGATTTTAAAGAGATATGTGGCCAAGAGGGCAGCAGAATTCAGAACAAATATAACATTACACTCTATAAAGATATTTTAAGTGACCAAAGAGGACTGGATTTATTATAATGTACGTGTAATAATGCAGAGTTATAAACATACTTGAAAAACAGGTAATTTCTTCATTTTATATTTAAGCCCTTCATAAATCCTATTGACTACACTCTATTCACCAATATGAGCAAAGACATTACACATAAAAGCACACAGAAACATCGGAAATCACTTTATGGCAGACGACCACTTTTTGGCAAAACTCCGGCCCTGCAAACTAGCTGGTCTGGAACCAGGAACCCCTGCCGAAAGCGGCAGAGGGGCGTGACTCTGCCGTCTCAACATCAAGTTTTCTACCATATTACATGTGTATTACATGAGAAAAGCGAAGCGATTTTCACGGCTGTGAGTTAGGTTGGGCTCTAAGGCTGAACTTGCTGCTTTGTATCAGTTCATATCACAGATAAAAGGACACAAAGTGCGTACTTGTCGTCTTGCTCTAATCGCTGTCTGTGTTTCCCTCTGTGCTGCACACAGATGCTGCAGTAGTTTGGTTTGGACCCTAAAACGTATTTGCAGCACAGAAAGGAGAGCGTGTTCTCCCACGTTTGTGCGCTTCGGCTTCCGTGTCCAGACGAGGACCCGCCCACACTCATACGTAAAGGAGCAGTTCACAGAAACGCGTTGGGAACGTGGGCCCGTTCTTAATCGTTTCGCCGGTTCCTTGGGATCGGCACGGGAACTTGCTCCAGCTCCGGAACCTCGGCGGGAAAGTAGCAACAGAGTCCAGAGACATGCCTTCTCGGTTAACTGTTGATCACTTAAGTCCAATTGGTCAGTTAGCCTTACTAAGAAGTAAGTAAGTAAGAGTGTGTGAAGATCCTTCTCTCTGTTAGGTGCCGTTTACACGAGACCGTTTTCATTTTGAAACGGTGTCATTTTGATGCGTTTCGGCCTTGCGTTTACACGACAACGGTGTCGTTTTGATGCGTTTCGCCCTTCTGTTTACACGACAACAGAGTGAAAACGATGTGTTTCAGAAACGGGGTCCAGAGTGGAGCGTTTCAGAAACGCACCGGCTTGCGTTTTCGTGTAAGCACTTGAAACCGGGGTGATTTGAAAACGCTCGACTCGCACATGCGCACTATGGTTGCGACGGCCAGTTTTTCGCGCACGCGCAAACTGATAAACAGTACTCGCGGATTCACGAGTGCTTCTTATGCTTTTCCTGTGTTTTGACCGTTTTGTAATTCAGCGTTGTGTGCAGCAGCAATCCAACCTCATCATCGGTCCACACAAAACCTCTCACATTGGCCGTTTTGTAAGTAATGAATAATTTGCCGCACTACCTACTGTGTCACTCCACGCATGCGCGTCTTGCGTAAACAAACTTTGCAAAGAGAAAACCAACGCCAACTTGTGGCCTGGCATGGGAACTACATCGTTTTCATCGTTTCACATGTCCTCGTGTAAACGCGGATCGTTTCTGAAACGCCATCGTGTAAACGAAAGGCTGAAACGCATCAAAACGACACCGTTTCCAGTGAAAACGGCTTCGTGTAAACGGCACCTTAGAGAGTAGGTACACCTGAATAAGGATTATACAGTCATATTGACATGCTAATGAATGTAGGGGTACCCAGCATAAGGAGTAATCAGAAAGTTTCAGGAACTGGCCCACAAAAATCAGTTTACATGATTTGGCTGATTATCTTCTCGTGCATCTACAGACTGCTTTCAGTGCAGTCCTGAGCCGTTCTAGAAAAAAGGTAAAGTTTCTCGATGTGTGTCAGTGAAAACAAGTATTTGTTTGGTTGCCTGAGTGCCAAGACTGAGGAGAAACCTTATTACATATTCAGATTGCCTCGGGTTAGGCTTGGAATCATCACTGGTGTAAGGCATCACTGATGATGACTCTAACCCTACTCTAACCATCTAAACCTATCTTACCCTAGAGTTAGAAAAAATGGTACCTTTTCATATAATCACTGATGACAACACAACAAAGAACAGATGCAGACTGAGGACTTAAATACACACACAGGTAATCAGGGAACAGGTGAGGGGCAAAGCTGAACGTAATTAAGGAAACGAGACAAAGGGAAGCAAAACTAAACACAAAGCACAAGGAACAAACGACTATCAAAGTAAAACAGGAAACACACAGACGTGGGACAGAGACACGGGGAGACCGGAACAAAGGGAACTAGGAAATCAAAACGTAAACCATGACTAATAACAAGACAGGAAACTAAGATGAACAATGAAAACAGAACTAAACACAAAACGCTGGGCACATGGCCCATCGAACAAACAAACACACAAACAAAGAAACAAAATATATTGTAATTGCCCATGGTTAGGATTAAGAGGGGCAGAAACACAGACTTTTGCTACACAGTTGGACAAACGGTGCTATCTGCAACACTAAAACTGTTTTCTATTAAATAATTTCTGCTAAAAAAATAATTGGAGACATATCTGTTTGATCTACCTGTGCAATATACACTTCATTATCTGTGCATTATCCACTGTGTTTGGAATACTAAGTGTGCAATAACTGTTGTTCACAATCTCCATTAACCTGGTACTTTGTAATACATATTTATTAGGAGCGACGGGTGAGAAATTCTCATCCAATTTATACTAAAGTAGTTTAGTAACTATAGTAGTTATAAATAAGCTTTTATTATTTTCTATTCAAATTTTTATGCTTTTTATATCTTGCACTGCTATTTCCTATTTTTATATTTTGTGTGTGTTTATATATATATATATATATATTTTTTTTTTTACACTGTTACTTGAGAGCTCTGCAGCACAAGAATTCCTATGTACCCAAACCTTGTGTGCGACTACAGGTGACAAATGAAGCCTCATGACTCTTGAATCTCTTGCATAAGATGGAAAAACGACCCAAAGGTATACACACAGATACACACACACACACACACACACACGCAAATGCATCTATAGTATATGCATATACGTGTATACATATACCAAAAGAATACACTCAGTATGTCTTTTGCAATGAGACATACTGAGTGAGTGTGAGGAAGACAGGCATGAGGGTACTTAGTGTTTGGGTTCAATACTGACCCAATACACTGCTACCAGCCTGGCGTCACCAGCACTCTGTGTGTGTTTGTGTGTGTGTGTGTGTGTGTGTGTGGACGCAAATGGCTGGCGTCACTTGTCCAAAACACAATGTGTGTGTGTGTGTGTGATTGATTTAGATGGAGCCATAAAGGTAGAGACACAGAGTTGTTGCATTTTCAGCCAAACTGCAAAATCAATGCAAAGTGGGTTTGAATGAAAGGACTACACACTGCTTTCATCCAACATACATGTGTGTGCGTGAACACCAGCTAGTGCGCACACACGACAACAGACTGCTGTTGGCCATTATCGCTCCAACGTCTCAGCGGCGACCCTTAACGATGATGTTGTTGTTACCGTGGCTACAAATAAACTCATTCTACTCCATTTGCATTTGGAGGAAGAGAGTGAGAGAGAGCAGAAGTGTGTGAGAGAGAGGCAGAGACAGATGGATAAGTAACAGAATTATAAGATGAGAAAGAGACAGAAGATAAAAAACCTAGTTTGTATGTTTTAATGAAGTCTGTTACCTTTCTTGCTTCTTTTGCTGTGAAGTCTAACCATAATTCTAATGTGTTATTTAATTTTTACATTTTTAAAATTTGTGGTGTGTCAATTAGAATGCTGATGAGTTCTTTTGTCCCTTGATTGCCATAATTTTGGAAAGATGTTTTAAAAGCCAAAACTCACATATTTTGTTAGCATAGGGTTAGAGTTGGAGTTCGGGGTTCTTGGATTTCAGAGGGTTAATCTCTGTGTGATTCTGAGTGCATTGGCAGCGTCCAGTAGAATCATGGTGAGGCTTTCAGTGACATGAGGCAGTTAAAGTAACGTCCAGTCCAACCATAAGGGGTGAAAGTCATTATGAGTCAATCTGACACTCATTAAATAAATGCACTGATACAGACTTCCCAGGTCAAACAGTACCAACTTTTCTTTCTTTCTTTTATCACTGACAGGTGTCTACATGACACAAAATATGAAAAGCTGTAAGAGAGGACAAGTGGTTGCCTTTCTGTAATCTTCTTTTTATTATGGCATTGAAAACCTCACAGCCAATACTTTAAAATGCTGTTTTCATTAGAGCTGCTCTGATGAAAGATTTCCTAGAATTTTTAAAAAGGTCGACCTGATACTGCTGTTGGAGTTGTCTCCATGATGGAAAAATGTGTTTACATTTCTGAATGTCAGGCTGCTGCAGATCAGCACACTGTTAGTTCAACCTAAGGCTGATTGGCAGGTTAATGTATTATCTGTTAGTCCAGTTCTATTTGGCCAACTGATTGGTGCATTTCTGGGTTTCATCCAAATCTGTGTCAGTTTAAACCAGGGATCCTCAAATCCAGGCCTTGAGGTTCAGTGTCCTGCAGGTTTTAGATGTGTCCCTGATCCAACACACCTGAATCAAATGGCTGAATTACCTCCTCAGTATGCAGTCAAGTTCTCCAGAGTCCTGTTAATGACTTCTACATTTGACTGAGGTGTGTTGAAGCAGAGACACATCTAATAGTTGCAGGACACTGGTCCTCAAGCCCTGGATTTGAGGATCCCTGGTTTAAACCCTTCCTTTAAAAAGCCATCAATCTATCCTGGATACTAATATCACGGAAGTGTTTCCCAGAGTTCACGTACTTCTCAGAACCCATGCAACAGGTGCAACTCTATCACTGATGCTGTTGTTTGTATGTAGTATGCAAATAAAAGGTGCTGTCTCAAGGCATGCACCGCCTACCTACCTCCCTCATTAGAAACATTTAGACCAGTCGTGGTGAAGAAAAGTAAATGTGGAGAAGTGAGGAAAGGAGTAAAATCAGGAGAAAGGCCCTTGCCAAAGATGTAGCTAAATGCTGAAAAATAAGTTAAAAGTACAAGCCAGTGAGGAGTACTCGCCAAAATACATGCATTTATTTACATTATTGTAGTTTATGGTCAGTTTTAGTGAATGAGTATGTGCCTAGGATGTAATCAACTTCCAGCCCTCAATGAGAATATATGGCCAATGTCAGCTTTCCTGTCACAGAGTTTGGTAGGGACAGAAAAGAAAACAGTAAAGCTCCCGTCCTTCAAGAATTAATGTGCCCGCCCCTGGATTTTCTCTAGGTCAGTTTATTTAGTTAGGAAGCTTCCTAATCAAAAAAGACTTTTGAAAAGCGCCCCCACTTTCTCTCTGTCAGCCTGTTTCCTTGTCTTATGTGGCTGGAAGCGTGTGGCCGAATTACTGCCTGAGGCAACACAGAACAGAAGAGGACTACTGGAGGAAGTGAGGTTGCTGCTCAGGAAGACGAACACTAATTAGAAAAGTGGCTGAATGATTAGGGAGAAGGCAGGTACCTTATAATGCACATCATCTGTCTCACATAAAACTTGACTCTAAAATTCATACACATAAACACATCCGCTGCATTCAGCAGTGCCATGGCTGCATTGACAGTGTACACTTGGGTGATAACACTTGGTGTAATGTGCCTTTAAAACGCAATAACAGCCACAATAATTACCTTCCCCCATCTCTATCCGTCTCCATCTTGTTAAAAATCTCCTCTCTCTGCTTGTTTTCACACTCAACCGGGACATTTTGAATTTCTTCTGAGGCCATAAAAGGTTAGTGAGTGCTCACAGCTTCTGCTACATTTAAAAAGCAGTAATGTTAGCAGTAATTACCTCCCCGCCTCTCTGTCTGTCTCTGTGCAGTGCAGCTATGCAGTCTTTCTAATCGTCCCCTTCACCTTTTTAGCTTGATGTGTTGTTTTGATGCAGAACTTATAAAAGGGCATATATGTAGTTTTTAGCTGTGCTTTAGAAAACTGTAAAATTACTTTTCTGCATCTTTGTCTCCATAAATTCATGGTTTAAAGATATTTTCAAGCTGTAAAGAACCAGCCACTTATTGTCTTTGCCCCTGATTCTTTCTGTGTCAGAAAGACACATTTTGCCACATTTTGCCACATTTTACCTGAATATGAGACCTTAAAGAGCCTTACAACTGATAATATTAACAGCTGCTCTGTTCAAGATTATATTATGTTTTTCAATGCGATTAAAGGTTCCCCAGTGGAATGTAAATGCTTATAAGCTGTTTCCCATGAATATTCATCTGATAGGCTGTTAAGAGAGGAAATGCAGCTTTAGCCTAAATCTTATAGGCATGAACTGCATGTTTAAGACTGTTTTACAACCTTCTTGTCTTTAAATGAGAGAGCTGGAAACATCAAATTTCATGTGGAGCGATGAATTTGCAATTAGATTCTTGAGTTGAATGATGTTCTTCAGCCAGAAATGAGCGCTCCATTTTTGCTTTACTCAGAACCTAAAATGGGTGTTCTGCCACCTTCATGACTGTGACCTTCATGTATTTATTCTAGAATGGAAGTATTGGTCTGTGTAGTACAAGTTAGTAATCCATCCATCCATCCATCCATTCGCTTCCGCACATCCTGGTAAGGGTCGCGGGGGGGCTGGAGCCTATCCCAGCTGTCATAGGGCAAGAGGCAGGGTACACCCTGAACAGGTCGCCAGCCTGTTGCAGGCTGGCCTGTTGCAGGGCCAACACAGAGGGACAGACGACCTTTCACACTCACATTCATGCTCTCATTCACACCTATGGGCAATTTAGATTAGCCAATTAACCTAACCCCAGTAAGTGCATGTCTTTGGAATGTGGGAGGAAACCGGAGTACCCGGAGAAAACCCACGCAAGCACGGGGAGAACATGCAAACTCCACACAGAGAGAGGGAGAGGCCTGGGCCAAGGTGGAATCGAACCCAGGCCTTCCAGATGGTATTCTAACTGTGAGGCAGCAGTGCTAACCACTACGCCACCGTGTTGCCCCAAGTTAGTAATCATCAATCCTAAATGCAAAATCACATCAAAAATCAAAGTTCAGATTATTCGAGTGTTCCCTTAATTTTTTGAGCCGTCTGTCGAGCAGCTAATAGTAAATTCCCTAACACAGATGTCTCTGACTGAACAACTCTATGGCAAGAACCCTTGATCACTTTAGTAAGCGACCCCGTGGCTCTTGCTGGCATGCTTTGGGTTCCCTTGTCTCAGTGAAAAGCAGGGCAGTTGCAAATCAACATAGAGTTGTTGTATGTTATTGTCTTTATCTGTTTTCTGCTCTTTCAGGCTGACAATGCCCTTGTCCAGACACCATGAAGGCTCACTGAGTGGTTTGATGAGCAGAAAAGTTACATTAATCATATGCTAAGGCCATCACACCAGCACTGTCAACTCTACAAATTACACTAGTGTTGTTGGACCGTTGGAGCATCTAATCAAAAGGCCACAGGGTTAGTCAGCCCACTGCACTGTCCCTGCTGAGTCATAGTGTATAGTGGAAAACACACTCATTCCAACAGTTACTTGAAATAGATGAAGAAACAACTTCTCTTACAAACACACAGACTGTGTAATTCCAAAAAATATTTCAAAATACTGATTTGTAATCTCTTAGACATAGACATAGAAAAGATTTTTTTAAAAAGTGCTTGTATTAATGGGTGAATATTGTATAAAGCACTTTGAGTGCTCAAATACAGTAGAAAAGTGCTATATGAGAACCAGGCCATTTAACCTTGGTTCTCTGAGTGAGGGAATATCTCTCCACTCCATTACAGATTTCCTATCTGTAGGGAATGATCCCCCCTACTAGTCAGGGCACATGGATACTCCTTTAAGACACTCCAGCTTGCTCGGCCACGCTGCACAGTTCCACAAAACACCTCTGCTATCATGAAATTGCTGATTGTTTGATCAGAACATGTCTCTGAGTGTCCTTAGCACTGAATGATATGTTGCGTTTCCATTAGTACCTACTCAGCGTGGCTCAACTCGACTCAGCACGGTTTGTAGGCTTTTCCATTAGGTCCTGGTACCAGGTACCAGATACTTTTTTAGTAACCACTCAGCCGGGGTTCCAAGTGATCTGAGGTGATCCAAAAATATGATGTAAAAGAACAGCATGCCACTGATTGGCCAGGGAGTGTCGTCACTAGTGGAGTCATGAGAGTGACTCCTTCACCAGAATCAACTGTGCCATTTTTAAAACTGACAGCAAGAAAATGGAGGCACGCAAACCAACACCGTGGTCGAATGAGGAAGTGCAGACATATCTGTGCAGGTAACACAGCAGTGTAGACAAAAGCTAAAAAGATTGAGTCACATACAATTTGTATGCAACTCAAATGTCAAGAGAGTTCTGTCCGTGTTGCTATATCAACTCCACTCACATAGAGGTGGTGCTCAATTGTAAAGGAAACAAAACAAAACCATCGTGAGTCATGTCATGTTGTGCTGAGTAGGTACTAGTGGAAACGGGGCAATAGTCTCTTGCTCAGAGAACTAAAGTTACAGTGTAACATTGTAACATTACAATGTTACATTCTCTTTCACACTGAGACTACCTCTTCACTCTGTTACATTTTCCTTATTTAAGGGGTAACTCTTTAAGACACCCTGAGAGGAGACGGTGGAATTGATTATTCCAACCACCACAGGGCACGCTAAATGAACTATTTACAAATGTACATATTTACATACCAATCAGGTCAGGGCCCCGCCAGATGCAATGACCAAGACTGAGAGGCATCTCAAGGGGGGAAAATAACTGTTGAACCCCCTGAGGTTCAGAATGGAGCAAAGTCCACCATCGTGGAGGCCTGGTGATCTTTTACCTCACTTATGGCATTTTTCCTCAGGAGGGTGAAGAGTTCTTCCCACAGTATCTGTACATGCTGGGGATGTAAAAGTGGGAGAGGTTACGGGGGTCTGCATGAAAACTGTCGGTGGTAGCCATGGGTTATGGTGGTCACCACTCATGGGTCTGTTCTGATTATGTTCATCTGTCCCCTGTAACTCAGCTTTCCCTTTTGCATATTCTCTGTGAGTTACTCCAGTCTTTGGTAGATTGTTTATGTCCTTTGCTTCAAGTGCTTAGCTTTAGCTTTTAAAAACAGAACAGTAAAATGCCTTAGTTGTTTTTTGTACATAAATGTAGCACAAAAGTAAAGAAATTTGTTTTTTCATCATTTTAACGATGCTTCTTGGATATAAATGTTATACCCTTAAATGGAGCCACATTTGTAAGGAAAATGCCTTCATGGGTTTCGCTCATGAAAAACTTGCCAAATCTTCTCTGCCAGTGCCAAACACCTCATTCTGCCATTGGCTCTTGTTTGGTGTTGTTTATTTGATTGGATGATTTAAGTCTGAAGAAACAAGACATACTGGCAATTTAACAATTTATTCATTTAACAAACAGCTTAGTTAGAACTTTGGCCCCTGCTATGTTAGTAATGGCCACATATCTACAAAAGGGTGGTGCTAATTTTATTCAAATGCTATCAAGCTAGGTTACCAAGTCACATCCATGAGCTGTGTGGGTACCTTGCACGGACACAGTTAATCTCTGCTAATTGGTGCAAACACACTGTTTCTAGAATTTCACTTACTAAAATTGAAGCACACATTGTTTTGGCTGGTCTGAGGTTCATTTCAGTGAATATAGTTACCAACAGCTTCCAGTCAAAGCAGCCAGACGCCTAACTTTAAGCCTTAGGATCTCCAAACAGGCAATTTATTCATTTAAAGAAAACAAAAAAGAAAGAAAAGTTGGACATTTTAACATGGAAGTCTGTAGGGACTGACTGTCTAAAGCTAGTCGCAAGTGGCTACTCCAGAACCTCCATTTTTTTGGTTGCCTTTTGAACTTAACCCAAACAAACTTTCCAAAAACAAGCCAAGTAGTAGCTAAGAAAGTCTAAACAGTAAGACAAAAGTTTCAAATTAATCACACCCCGCATAGGACTCTAATCCCAGTCTCTTGGAAGTTGCCATTACACCCATCTTCTCAGAGTGTGCACTTTGTCTTCATACTAAATCATGTCACTACCTTTCTGGAAGAAAATGAAACAACATTAAGAACGCATTTTAGTTGTACATCATGTGCTGCATGGAGTTTTAAGGGGAAAGAGTTAGCTTTTGACATGCAATTAATTTCAGTGCAACTAGATGTGATACTTCTTCAAAACAAATTCATACATACACACAGCCACATGCAGTGTTACCTCAGCCTGTCCCTCAAGTGACACAGTGGAAGGAAGTCAAAATGTCAAAGAATGAGAGAAACCAGTGAAGGAAAGAGGGATGCAAAAAAGCAAAAGCGGGATTATAAGTATTTCAATTCTTACTGGGTTAGAATAAGAGAGCCCTCATAGTTCCTTCTGTTCCTTCTCTGAAGCCAACAAAGGCTGTCAAGGTTGCAATGCTTAAGCCAGAGACACCAGAGACAATGAACAGACTAATCAGAGCCTGTTGTTTCTTGTCTCCTCCAGCAGAAGTCACCATAAAGACAGGTAGAGCACAACCTGAGGTTACTCTGTAACCTCAGTTACACACACACACACGCATGCATGCACTTCAGATTATACATATTATCAAGTTTCACATATTTAAAAGAAATAGAACAGTAAAAATGCACACAAAAATTAAATTTGTTCCAAAGATCTGCCTTTAACCCCACTGACAAAAGTTTAATACAATATAATCAATGAAATAAAAATGAAATCCACCAATCTAATCTGATGACAAAGCCTCATTAATTACTCTGTTCTGTTCTTCTTCTCTCTCATTGGCTTCTGACTGTTTGAACCCTTTACTTCTGTATCTTGTGACCTCTGACCTCGGCTCTGCAGCCTGCTGCCTCACTCTGATGCTCTGCTTGGAGTGAAAAACTTTCAAAGGATCACTGGACACTCATTGGAATCCCAATCAGCTTCTTTCAAGCTGGCTCCAGATCTGCAGTTTGACTGCACCACTCATACTCTGAAGATAATCGATCTAAAGGAGGCAGCTAAGTGTTCCTCCTCCATCAGTGTTTTTGGTTGTCAGCACTATCAGTGAAGGTCTGATGAAGGTTGCTTCTTTTGCATTGAAGGCCAAGAGACATTACAAATAGTGGCTGTAGTAGTGGCCTTTGAGTGAAAGCCAACTAGTTGTTAGATTTCACGAGCTTCATGTCCAAAGGTGAAAAATCTTTTCTGATATTTGGAGACTCTCTGGATATCTCTTGTTTGGATATACAAGTGTATTTAGTACTAAATTTTCAATTAATATTCGTCTTCCCATATTTTATTTGTTATAATGTGGCAAATAGCAGATCCAAAAGTCCAGACTTGAGTGACAGTTGGCAAGTTTAATATGTTTATTGAAAAAGGGTGAACTGTGAAGAAATAGTGGGTTGGAGGTGAGGAGGTTATGCAGCTCAATAGTGCCACACACAGGAGCTCTGCCAGAAAAGAGATAGGAAGTTAAAGAAGTCCACAACAGGAATATTGTTTACAAGGATGAGTTTGACAAACTGTGTCAGTCTTACTTGCGTTGTAGGAGATTGGAGTTTTTGGAGGGGTCTGTGGACAGCTGGTGGCAAACCAAAACAGCCCAGCAACAGGCAAAGAGTGGGCAGGCCGATGAGCAGGTGATTCCTTCCTTTGACAGGTTATGGAGAATGGGTGATGAAGTGGGCAAGCTTGGCTGGAGGTTTACAGTCAGCAGACGAGTGCATTTCCAAGGTGGCTAGGTTTCCAAGAGACCTGGGAGCAGGTTACTAGGAGAGACGTGGAGAGGTGGGATTACTGTAGACAGACAATGGCAAACAGGTAACAAAGCTGACCTAAAGTTCACCATAATGGCAACAACGATCTGGCAAAGAACAGCTGCAAACACCAGCCTTCATATACACTGCTCCAGTTCAAATCAATTTCAGTTCAATTCAATTTTATTTATAAGCGCTAAGTCACAACAAACAGTGTTGTATAAAGTGCTTTGAGTGCTCAGCTAGAGTAGAAAAGCACAATATAACATCTTGTCCATTTACAATTCAAGGTGCTTTATATTGTAAGGGAAAGACCCTAAATTAATTACAGAGAAGACCCACAATCATAATGACACCCTATGAGCAGCACTTGGCAACAGTGGGAAGGAAAAACTCCCTTTTAACAGGAAGAAACCTTCGACAGAACCAGGCTCAGGGAGGGGGGGTCATCTGCTGAGACCGGTTGGGGCTGAGGGGAGAGAGACATGTTGTGGATGAGAGCCAGAGAATAATAATAACTAATGATTAAATGCAGAGTGGAGTATAAACAGAGTAAAAAGAGGTGAGTGAAGAAGAAACACTCAGTGTATCATGGGAACCCCCCAGCAGCCTAGGCTGCATAACTATAAGGAAAGTCTTAAGCCCAATTTGAAAAATAGAGAGGGTGTCTGAAAGCTGAGGGCTCTGAAATGAGTATCACTCTGAGGCAGGATGTTTCTAATTTGGAGGCCAAAGTAATGCCATCCAGAGTAAGTATCTGGTTTGACACCATGTTTCTAAGATTTGTGGGGCCGAGTACAAGAACTTCAGTTTGATCTGAATTTAGAAGCAGGAAATTAGAGGTCATCCAGGTCTTAATGTCTTTTAGACATTCCTGCAGTTTAACTAATGATGTGTGTCATGTGGCTTCATGGATAGATAAAGCTGAGTATCATCTGCATAACAATGAAAATGTATGCAATGCTTTCTAATAATACTGCCTAAGGGAAGCATGTATAATGTAAATAAAATTGGTCCTAGCACAGAACCCTGTGGAACTCCATAATTAACCTTAGTGTGTGAAGAAGACTCCCCATTTACATGAACAAATTGGAGTCTATTAGATAAATATGATTCAAACCACTGCAGTACAGTACCCTTAATATCTATGGCATGCTCTAATCTCTGTAATAAGATATCATGGTCAACATATTCAAAGCTGCACTGAGGTCTTCAACACTGTTGCTTTCTTCTAGCTATACTGCCATACATTCTTACTCCTATTCCCCTTGCATGGACTGCAACATGTTTATTCCATGTTCTCATCTCCTCAATCTTAACAAGTTATTGCAACTTTGTTGTGCTCAACAAATATAGACAACTGCTCCAGGTCTTTTGATATCCTAAAACATTTATAAATGCTAACAAAGAACCAGAAACACTCTTTCTGTTGTGCCCAAGCTTTGAACAGTTTTGCAATTGAAAGAGTTGATTGTTTTGGCAGATTCAGCTGTAATTTGAGAAATGAGACAATGCAACTTAGAAAAACCTGTTTACTCTGTTAACTTTCCCATGCTAAACTGCCCATAGAAGACCTCTCATTCTTCTATGAAAAGGCTTAAGGATTCTGTATGTGAAGAGTAAAACTGCATGCTATGTCTGAACTTTTGATTTACCACTCAGGCAAAACATTCAAGTGTTAGACAGACAACAGGGCGAGAGAGACAAAGGGAGAGGGAGGCAGAAAACTTTAATTAGAGGGTATTGTGAAGAGTGAGAGCGATAAGGAGGAGGAGTTTCCACCTTAACGAGTTCTCATCCTGTGATGAATGTGTGAGAGGGTCTCTGAAATATTGATGAGTGCGTAATGAAGCAGAGCAGCAGACAGACTCCATCTAAATGGTGAGGAAAGAAGGGCACAGAGACAGACAGAGAGTGAGATTGTATATACTGTACTGTATGTGTGTAGGTGATCCTTAACTTTCATCCATCCATTCACACATTTTACATTTTTTCTGCTGTTTTTCTGTTCTGTGTCTCAGGGTGGGCCAAGCCACTACAGAAGAAACCGATTTCAGTTACCTGTGATTGCATTCAGCTAGTAAATCAAGGCATTTCAGGTTCACCTCCTTCTTCACCACACTGCCCACATTACTGATAATATATCAAAATGAAGAGACAATCAACCTACAGAGAAATTATTGGCCTTAATGTGCTCTTGCAGCCTTCACTCTTCCTGCATAAAGTGTTTCTCCTTGAATAAATTGGTATTTTATCTTATCTTAATAGATCAAACTAATTTTTTGCAAATGAAAAGGTTGCTACAGGGTAGAACCAACCGTGATTAATAGATAGGTTTGATTGTCATACACTCTATTGTTTTATACATTTTCAAAATATTTTTTTGTTATTTGGATCACAATAAATTGTCAAATAGTCAATGGGGGTGCTTTATTCTCCAAAGTGCTTCAGAAGTAAATGATTGTGCAAGATGCTGGTCTAACCATTACAGTTTAGACCTCAGGGTTTTTTATGGGCATTTAAACTTGATCAAAAAAGCAGCCCTTGATCTACAGTACTGTACAGCCCACTCCACCTTCTGAGCCATGGCTGTACCCACATGCTTTACATCCTGGAGCCTTGCACTACTTCATAGACCGAATCAAACTTGGGAAATAACCCTGAACATGGAGGTTATTGCTCATATTGATTTTGCATATTTTTGTTGGCAGCTAAAAAACATTTAGTAAAAATCAAACACACACACACACATATATATATATATATATATATATATATATATATATATATATATATATATATATATATATATATATATATATATATATATAAATATAAATATATAAGCGATGTCAGGATATACCAGTAACTGTGATACTTATACATAATAAAAAAATATTGCATTAAAAAGCCACATATGATAATATCATATAGCACCAGCATAGTTAGGGTTACAGAGTTGCAGTTAAAATAAGGTGAAAACCACTAATGGTTTTCATGTTTGTGTGGCTGGTTTGGCACACACACACACACACACACACACACACACACACACACACACACACACACACACACACACACACACACACACACACACACACACACACTCTTGTTTCTCTTGTTTCCACCCTTGCTTCCACTCTTTGCTTTCTGAGTGTTTGAGCTAATGCTAATGCCTCTGTGACATTGTGCTACCTGTGCCCTGAATTTTGACTCAAAGTTGTTTCTTCAGTTAGCAGCAAGCCTGACTGAATTGCTGAAATGTGCTCTGCTTTAGCTTCATGTTTGCTGCAGCGGTTAGCACTGTCATCTCACAGCAAGAAGGTTCTGAGTTAGAATTCACTGGCTTTTTAATTGTTGGGTTTTCTCTGGAATTATTCTACGGTCATTACCTTACATTATAAAACACCTTGAGGTGACTGTTGTGATTTGGTGATATATAAACAAAACTGAATTAGTTGTGGCCTTTCTTTGAGGAGCTTGCATATACTTCCTGCGCTTGCGTGGGCTCTCTCTGGGTAATCGGCTTCCTCTCATAGTCCAAAAACACGCCATTTCTAAATTGGCTGTGTGTGAATGTGAGCATGAATGGTTGTCTCTCTGTGTTAGATCTGTGACAGACTGTGACCTGTCCAACGTGTACCTCTGTTACAGATGGAATAGGCTCCAGCCTCCATGCAACTGGATAAATGGTAAGCCTTATGTAGCGCTTTTCTACTCTACTTGAGCACCAACAACATGCCTCGTTCATCCATTCATTTTGTCCTACGCCTAAGTGCTTTCTATCTAATATTCACACACTTTCATAATGAATGCATCGGAGAGCAACTTGGGGTTCAGTATCTTACCCACGGATACTTTGGCATGCAGACCAGAGCTGCCAGACTGAACCACTAACCTTTCAAGTAGTAGATGAGCTGCTCCACCTCCTGAGCTACAGCCACCAACAAGTGGAAGGAAATGGATGGATGCATTTCTATCTGAGGTACTCAACTAAGTATACATTTGAATGTGTTATATAAAGTGGAACTATAATTAAATAAAAATATATGAGTAAGCATGAAATAAAATCAAAGCATTTTGAAGCAATGCGGATCTACAGAGACAAAGAATTAAATTAGAAATATCTGAGACTGTCCTTATTATGTATATTTTCACAGGACTGGTGAAGAAACAGGATTCAATTCAGCTTCATAGTTATTCCAAATGTTAACCCAAATAAATTATTTGGAGTGGCCTGAATAATAATGATTATTATTATTGAATAATTATTAAATAATTACCATTATACATGTATACATGTAACTAAGAAACTGCAATAATAATCACAAAATCAAAATGAGATCACCAAAGCATCAAAACAAGCAAAGTAAATAATAAATAAATATCTCTTTGCAAACTCACATCAACATCCAGTATACTGCAGAGGAATACTTCAGTTTGCCAGTGAACATGTAGAAAAGACCTCCCCAAGTTAAAATAAAGTAAACACTTTAATCAATTATTAAATATTAAAGAGAGAATAAGAATAAAACACAAAGAAGAGAAATGTCATTTTTAAAAGATGTAGAGGATGAAGGATGAAAAGGAGGGAGGAAATGGAGTCTGCTGTAGAGGGAGGAGGGATGGGAAAAAGAGGAGAAGGAAGGAAGAGAGACAGAAGGAGAGGGTCAGAGGTCACGCTCATTTTTTATCCATTACTGCTCAGGGTCACATTCTGGGTCAGTGCTCCATGGACATATGTGTATCTGTACATGAGTGTGTGTTTTTGTGAAATAAACACAACACAACCAGATCATCAGATTAGATCATTCAAGCAAATATGTCTCTTCTAAACTTCCTGCACCTTAAAATAGCCTTCAGACAGTCTCAGTCTGTTGTGTGTGTGGGGAACTGGCAGAGGAGGAAGAGGAGCAGTAACATGAAATGGATTTGACAAAGCTAGAGGGAGAGCGTCGAAAGAAAGAGGAAAGAGTGAACGAGAAGAGGAGAAACAGGCTGGAGAAAAAGGAGGGGGTGAGGAAGAATAGGCAGTGAGAGGAGGCGTTTGTATTTGACTGCAGGCTGACCTCCTCTGTGTCACCCTCTCACCTCTCCTTCACCTCCCTCCCTCCATCCTTCATCCTGGACAGAGGAGGCCCCACGTGCACACACACTGACTTGTCCTGGCAGTGACCTCTGCTCTGCTCAGCAGGAATGTGGAAGGAGGGGATGAGTGAACACTCCCACACACACACACACACACACACACACACACACACACACACACACACACACACACACACACACACACACTGGGTGAAAATACAGAAGAAGAGCAGCTTGGATATTCCTGTCATCACCAAGTGTGTGTCTGAGATTATAGATGAGGAGTACAGAAAGCCAAAAGTGTCATATTCATTCGCTAGGACACACACACACACACACACACACACACACACACACACACACACACACACACACACACACACACACACACACACACAGGGTGATATATGGAGAGTAATCCACAGTGAGACCTGTGTATACACACTCACACAATCAAAGACTTGAAACACACACACATGTCGGGGTGTTTATGGGGTGCAGATGTTGGACAGGAAACATGCTGCATTTGGGGACACATGATACACAAGGTTGGATTGGTGGAGTTCAGTAGAGTCTTATTTAATATTGCTGCAGTAGAAATCAGTAGAAATCTATGTGTGCTTTGTATACACAAACACACTGAGCTGTACAGAGATAACAGTCGTGAGGGAGTTGGGGTCAGAGGTCGAGCTGAGGTCACTGTTGGTCTGCAGTCATCCACAGAGCAAAGGTTAGACAGAGGTTACATACTGGCTTGGAGCTAAGAAGCTGAAATACATACAAGTCAATATGTAGTTCAAATAGCAGAGCTCAGCATTTACTGTCAAATGTTCAAAACAAACCCACACCAAAAAAAACCAAATTATTAATGTATTGGCATTTACCTGATGTAGCAATGTGGTCCAATGCAATAACTGTGAAATCAGTGGTTACAGCTGTTGGCTGCTGTAAGTCTCTTTGCTTTCTTGGTGGGAGCTGGACAAGTAAAAAGAAAGCAGTTTTATACTCGTCTGATTAATAAATGATCATAGTTAGTTTAACACAAAGAAGCAGCAGATCCCACTCAGTCAAACTGCATCTTATTGTCTTTATGATGGTGACAAAGTAAAAATTTTGCATTTTTAAATGATATTCTTAAATTGGTTTGCATTGTTTGAATCACACAAAGTAGAATCACACCGTTAGTTTTAAGTTGTTGTAACTGTAATAGTGTTTCTTACTCAAACTCGCTTCATTACAGATATGCAGGGGGGGTGCTATGTTTACATTTAATAAATGAAACCTGAAATAACAAATGTAATAACAACAACAACAACAATAAATAATAATAATAATATTTCAGTGCCGTTAATAGAAACTTATGCCTCATTTATTTATTACATATTTCATGCAAGGTTACAGTACCCATTAACAGATTCTGACATCCCTGGTAAAGAAACTACCACAGTTAAGTTGAAAATGAAACCTTAAAATATTGTTTTCATGCTAATATTGTGTATTTCAATTTCTTCATTTTCCTCTTGCACTATTTTTTCCTCCTAAGCACCTTTTTTCCATTTCAAATCTCCTTTTCTCATCCTCCTCTTTTACTGCCCTCTTCTGAAGGTAATTCATCACCTTGTTTTCACATCCCTCCTCTCTTTTATCCCCAGCTCATCTCTCCTCCTCCTCCTATCTCCTTTTCCCCTTTTTTTTTTTTTTTATCACCCCATTTACTCCTCTGATTTGAGTCTGCTGTAATCTATCCTCAGGTCATCATCTTTTCATATCCCCTCTTTCTCCTTTCCTACTGCATGTCTATCTACTGCCTGTATGTACACAGGAAGTGGAGGAACCGTTCTCCACAAAGCCATCCTATTGGCTGCTCTCCCCTATTTTGGTAATCTTGCCAAAACAAACAAAAGAAGAGAAAAAGCAGAGAACAAACAGAAGGACTCAGACATAGATTAAAATATATATCTCTTTCCCATTGCTGCTGAGCATGAATGATCCCCATGAAAGACACACACACACACACACACACACACACACACACACGCACTCATGCAGTCAATTGAATTGTTACACTGCTTTAAATATATAAATACTTTTTAAATACTTTTTAATATGACACCTTAATCATTATAACATTTAGAGCACTTTACAAAACATTTTATAATTCAGTAGTGGGTGAGATTAAAAGATACAGTTTACATTATTGTTGACAGAGGTAAATAGAAAATATTAATCTAATGATTACATTCAGTGATTAAGGATTTAAAAAGTTACTGGAATGCTGGGATATTTCCTGTGCAAAATATTATTTTATATAACATCCAGGTTACCATGAAAAAGCATGCTGTTATAGTTGGTTTGATTGTTATCCAAACACACCTTTTCAGTCATAAAAACAACAACAACATCAATAATAATAATAATTTCTGTTAAATCATATAACCTACACGATAAAATTAAACTATATACAATAACATAAAAAACAGTACAGATTTAGTAATGCGCACATATGTTGTAGTTATATTACGGATTTAGCAAATGAATTGAATTTTACTGAAAATTGAGTATGCATGTATGTATTCATATCTGTGTAAGTAGATATTATATACTGGAGGGAATTTCATTCCATCTGACCTGCAGATATACTAACCCATTACTGGGGCTCCTGCAGTATACGTTCACACCACATTAACAGTTCGATCTGATGCCACTGAGCAGAGAATACACCAGAATAAACTGGATATTGTTTCAGATTATAGTATCAGACACATTGTGTGTGAGTACAAAAAGCTATGAGTGAATGGGTGTGTGTGTGTGCGTGCGTGCATGTGTGTTAATACACAGTCTTAAACCATTTAAAATAAATCATTGGATTTTTATAAAAAGCTGAATTTATTTGAATGATTGAATGAATGACTGTGTATTTCTGTGTGTGTGTGTGTGTGTGTGTGTGTGTGTGTGTGTGTGTTACCATGGCTACCTCAGCTCTATATATTTCCCTACCAAAGCAGCAGGGATCCTCAGACTGTCATACATCTCTCTCTGTAGCCTCTCAGTGTGTGTGTATGTGTGTGTGTGTGTGTGTGTGTGTGTGTGTGTGTGTGTGTGTGTCTGACCTCCTGATGAACCAGAATACTGAATACACCATCCTTCTGCAGCAAACACATGCACATAATGCACACAACCAGACACACACACGGAAGTGTATGTGCTATAAATCCATAGTATGTATGAACATGACAACGCGCACACACGCACACACACACACACGCACACACACACACACACACACACACACACACACACACACACACACACACACACACACACACACACACACACACACACACACACACACAGTGAAGGTAATGTGTGTTTAATGGGATCCAGCTCCTTTCAATATGCTGCCTGCTTCATAGACTGAAGAAACAAAGGATGTGTTTTCCACAAAGAAAGAAAAAGAGAAAAAGAAAGAAAGAAAGAAAGAAAGAAATTGAAGGGTAAAGTTAGAAGAGGTCAGATCAAATAAAAATGAATACAGAGAGAAAGAGTGGAGGAAGATATGATAAAGAATATGTGCCCGTATCAATCTTTTATTGCCCACAAAGAGGAGTGACTGAACTTTTCAACTCCTGATTTTTTTCCCTCTCGTGCTTTCTCTCTGCTTGGACCTGTTCAATCCTGGTGGCCACGTTACTTTTCGGGCTCCTTTGATGCCAACTTTTGGCAAAATGAGGAAGAGAAAGGGAAATTGACAACGTATATGAAAGTAACTAAGGTCAGTGCTAGTAGTGTAGCCCAGAAATAATGAAGAAGAAGTAGATGTTGGCCCAGGAGTGGAGAAAAGTAGAGGTCAGGAAATGGGTAACATACTGGCAACAATCAGCACCATGAATTCTGAGTTGTTCTTTAAACTCAGTGGACTTATGACAACCACAGCAGTGATGAGGAAGGAGACAAGGGACTGTGCTGATGGTTATCTACAGCTGAGGATGATTGTGACAATGGCAAGATGAGTTATTGATATTGCAGACAAACAATAAACCTTTAGATAATAAACTCCTTCTCAAATGAACAATATGAGGCTAGTTAAACCTGCCAGAGGGGACTAACACCTGGCCATTTTTACGCACTGTCACCAGTTTGTCTTTATCACTGGAGTTGGAAGATTCACATATCCAGCGCAGTATCTCAGTGCTATGGTGAGTGTGATGGTTTTGACAGGTAATGGGTTGTTACATCCACTGACCTTTTCGGCCCCTTCTAGAAAGAGAGCTGCTCTCTCCTTCTCTGTATTCCAGGTCTCCCACACCTGACTGCCATAGCTGAACAGCATTTGGCGTGTTCAATTCAATTACTTGTTGTTTTGGCCTTTGTAGTGTCTTTTTTTCCTACTTACTTTAAGACTGTAAATTAATTGTAAATAATTGCTGCTTGTTCAGCAATCTTGTTTGGAGGTTTGGGTTTGGTTTACTGGTACTAGTAACTAGTGCTAACTTATAAACAGATTCAGGCAGTTCATTTCAGTAATGACCAGCATTCTACCAACAACAGTATAAATTTGCAGGTCAAAACTAACATACATAACAAGGATGCAGCTATTCTGTGAACCAAAATATATTATAATATAATATAATATCTGTTTTTGATATAAAGGCTGATAAAGAGAGTAATTGCTGAGGACTGGTTGTGGTCTTGTAGGTTTATACCCCACTCTGCATTTAATCATTAGTTATTATTAATGTCTGTCTCTCTTCCACAGCATGTCTTTTGTCCCTCCCTGAGCCTGGTTCTGCTGGAGTTTTTCCTTCCCACTGTCACCAAGTGCTGCTCATAGGGGATCATTTTGACTGTTGGGTTTTCTCTGTAATTATTTTAGGGTCTTTAGGTGATCGTTTGTTGTGATTTGGTGCTATATAAATAAAATTGAATTGATATTCATTGAAAGTTTTTCTCTGGAAAAATCTGTGGCTTGAGTGAAGCTCAGGATTCATCCAGAAGATACCTGCATTATTCCAAACTAATCCACTGTATAAATATCAAATCTGTGTGTAATAGGTAACCTGCATTATGTGCACCTGTACTATTTCCACTAGATTACTGAACCATCATAATAATGAAGTTAATGTTATTTTGTCAGGCACTTCACCAGTTAGGCAGACTTACTCAACTAATAAGCCCTGTGTGCTGGCAGTAATTCTTCCTAGCCAGCAGGTGGTGGTGTTTTCATGTTAAGTTGTTATTGAACAGTAGAGTGAGTTCGGAAACACATTTAATGGCCGATACAGGCAGTTTATCAGTCTTCATGTAATCCTTCTTCATCCTGTCTTGTTGTTCAGAGAAGGCACTGCTTGTAAGTTTTTTGTGTTATTTTATTACATCTGAGACAACATTGAGCTGTATTTGTGGGCATTTATGTTGGAAAAGGTTGATGTTTGTAAGGCTGATTGTGACATGTTATTTACACAGTATTAAGTATTTGTACCTATACTATTTGTATTCTAAATCATGTTTTTCATCTTTATTTGTAGTTTCACTCTTTTGGCATTGAAAGCAACGTCCATTAAAGTGACATACGCCTGTCAATCGTCTGAGAGTTTATCTATCTGCACAACTGTTACCTGGAAACACAGTGGGGGCAGAACAGTGAAAAAGCACAGATCTACACAACAAGCAGTGAATGTTTACGTCGAAGATCTACTATATAAACTAAAGATGTCTCAAAAAGCTGGAAAGGCTCCGTCAACTCGCTCTAGCAAGACACACCTGTCAAATTCAAGTAAGTCGTCTGCAAGCATGGCTGCTGTAAATGCAAGGGCGAAAGCTGAAGCAGCTCGCACTAGAGCTGAATTTGCTAAAAAGGAAATCGCAATGAAAGTTAAGAAAGCAGAACTGGAAGCCACATTACTGGTTCTGCAACACCAGTGTGATGCAGAGGCAGCTCATGCTGAGGCAAACGTTTATGAGGCAGCTGCTAATGAAGAAGAACATATGTCTCGACCAGAACAGCAAAATGATGATTCTTTAGAACGCACTGGCAATTACGTCAAAGAACAACTTGTCTTAAAAGGTAGTCTAACTCCATTTGATATTCTAGAGTACAATGAAGTACCTGCAGCCACGACATTTTGTCAACCCAAACAAGAACCTGACCTTTCCATAGACACTCTGAAAGACTATGTTCTTCCATCAAACATTTCAACCAACCATGAAGCTGTTCCTCAACTATCCCAGCGTAATCCTGTACTTAAAACGTCACCAAGCTTCAAACATGATGCCCAATCAAAGGACCAAGTTAACATGTCTGATCTAACAAGGTTCCTGGCTAGAAGTGAGCTACTCACTGGAGGACTAAGGAAGTTTAGTGACAAACCAGGAGACTACTGGTCTTGGAAATCCTCCTTTGAGAATGCAATCCGTAACTTACATTTGTTTGCCAGTGAAGAACTGGACTTATTGGTCAAATGGCTAGGCCCAGAGTCCGTGAAGCACGCAGAGCGTCTAAGAGCAGTGCATGTCAATAATCCTGAACAAGGGTTGCTTAAAGTTTGGGATAGACTACAAGAATGTTATGGTTCTCCTGAAGCCTTAGAAAGGGCACTGTTGGATCGGATGCTACAGTTCCCCAAGATCTCAAACAAAGATCCACATCTCCTGAGAGAACTTGCAGACCTTCTACTGGAGATCGACTCAGCAAAGAGTGAAGGTTACATACCAGGTCTACTCTACCTCGACACAGCAAGGGGAATCCACCCTGTGGTCGATAAGTTGCCTTTTGGAATACAAGAAAAGTGGATGAACCATGGGACTAAATACAAAGAAAAACATTCTGTGTCATTCCACCATTTTCTGTATTTGCCAACTTTGTTTCTAGTGAAGCAAAAATGCGCAATGATCCCAGTTTTAGACATTCAGTCGAGCAACCACCAGCACCTGTCAAGATGTTTAAATATCAGGAAAGGCACAGCAGGAAAGAACCCATCTCAGTAAGTCGGACAGAAGTTGTAAACTCTCAGCTAAAACCTTTAGCTGAGACAAAGATTGTGGATGTGGATAAAGAATGTCCCATCCACAGAAAACCCCATGCTCTGAAAAGATGTAGAGCATTCAGAGAAATGCCCTTTGAGGAACGAAAGATCTACCTTAAAAGGAACTCAATATGCTTCAGATGTTGCGCCTCTACCAATCACCAGGCAACGAATTGTAGTACAGAGATAAGCTGTGCAGAATGCGGCATCAACAGTCATGTTTCAGCCCTTCATCCTGGTCCAGCAGTTTGGGCAACAACAACATCACCAGCTGTAAGGCAGCCAGTGGACGTTCACGGCGGGGAGCAAGATCAAGCATCACCTACCGCTACCTCTACCTGTACCCAGGTGTGTGGAAGTGAAATCGAAAGTCATTCTTGTGCCAAAATCTGTCCAGTCTTCATCTATCCAAAGGGGTCTCCTGAGAAGAAGCTGAAAACATATGCAATCTTGGATGACCAAAGTAACAGGTCCCTTGCTAGATCTTCAGTCTTCGATGCCTTCAGTATTACAAGGAGATCTTATCCTTACATGCTGAAGACTTGTGCAGGAACAGAAGAAGTAATGGGGAGAAGAGCTCACAGCTTCATTGTGGAATCAGTGGATTGCCAGTCACATCTGTTGCTAGAGACGCTTATCGAGTGTGATATGCTTCCAGACAATCGGAATGAAATTCCAACGCCTGAAGCTGCTCAACACCACTCCCACCTCCGGGACATAGCTGCAGAAATTCCCAAGCTGGATCCAGACGCTAACATCTCACTTCTCATAGGGAGA
Organism: Archocentrus centrarchus; assembly: GCF_007364275.1. NCBI lineage: Eukaryota > Metazoa > Chordata > Actinopteri > Cichliformes > Cichlidae > Archocentrus > Archocentrus centrarchus. The sequence goes on from NW_022060269.1 coordinate 985,877, forward strand.
GATGTTGTCCAAGCACATAAGGTTATTGACCAACGTAATGGACCTCTAAACGCCCCATTCGCTCAGAAGCTGGCTCTCGGATGGGTCATAGTTGGAGATGTTTGCCTCGGCGGGGCACACAAACCCGACTATGCAAGTGTCTTCAAAACCAATTTTCTGGATAATGGTCGGCCCAGTCACTTTCTACCGTGTAAGAATGCTATTCAGGTGGCAGAAGGCTTTGACTCCCCAGTTCCTCAAAAGGTCAGTTTCCGCACATCTGCAAAGACAAAATGGTCAGACGTCACAGACATTGGAGAAACAATCTTTCAACAAACAAGCTCAGATGAGAGACCTGGCTTCTCACAAGAAGAAAGGGCCTTTCTTCAGATAATGAACGAGGCAGTCTTTCAAGATAGTTCAAATAGTTGGGTCGCTCCACTACCCTTTCGTTCCCCTAGGCCATGCCTTCCCAACAACAGGCAGCAAGCTATACAGCGCCTTACTTCGGTTCGCCATATTCTGAATAAACGTCCTAAAATGAAAGAACACTTCCTACAATTTATGCAAACCATACTTGATAACGGCCACGCAGAATTGGCTCCCCCTCTCAAAGAACAGGAGGAGTGCTGGTATCTCCCTTTCTTTGGAGTTTATCATCCTCGCAAGTTAGACCAGATTCGGATTGTGTTTGACTCCAGTGCACGTCATGATGGATTGTCACTCAATGACGTTCTTCTTACAGGCCCTAATCTTAACAACAGTCTCTTAGGTGTTCTAATGCGTCTCAGAGAAGAACAAGTGGCAGTGACCGCTGATATTAAACAGATGTTCCATTGCTTTGTGGTCAGAGAGGACCATCGGAACTTCTTACGATTTCTTTGGCATAAAAACAATGACATGGAACAACCAATTGTGGAGTATCGCATGACTGTTCATGTTTTTGGCAACAGTCCGTCGCCTGCAGTTGCAACCTATGGGCTTCATTGTGCATCAGAAGACCAGGAGAAACAGGACAACACAACAAGACATCTTGTAGAACGCCACTTCTACGTTGATGATGGCCTTGCCTCCTTTTCATCGTGTGATGAGGCAATCTCCGTTGTCAAGAATGCTCAACAAACACTGGCTGCATCCAATTTAAAGTTGCACAAGATTGCATCTAACGATATTAATGTGATGAAAGCATTCCCCAAGGAGGACCTGGCAAAGGGCCTTAAAGATCTCAACCTTGGAGCAGACCCTCCACCAATGCAAAGCAGCCTCGGAATAAGTTGGGACATCAACACAGACGAGTTCACCTTTCAAGTCTCAAGTGAAGAGAAACCTTACACACGTAGAGGAGTGCTGTCAACTGTAAACAGTTTGTACGATCCGCTTGGATTCGCAGCCCCAGTGAGTATTCAAGGTAGAGTTCTTCTAAGGGAGCTTTCAACTGAAACCATCAACTGGGATGACCCACTTCCAGACAAGAAACTACAGGAATGGAGTGCATGGAGGAACTCTCTAAAACATCTTGAGCAAGTGAGGATCCCTAGACAGTACACCTCCCTTTCCTTTCATAATGCCACAAACAGAGAATTGTGCATATTCTGTGATGCCCCTACTAAGGCAATTGCTGCCGTGGCTTACGTCAAGATTTCAGATGCAGAAGGCAAAAGTGAACTTGGTTTCATGTTTGGCAAAGCAAAACTTGCTCCACAAAAAGAAGTTACCATCCCGAGGTTAGAACTTTGTGCAGCTGTCCTTGCCATTGAGATTGCTGACATGATATCTGAGGAGATTGATGTTCCCTTCCACTCAACAAAGTTCTTTACCGACAGCAAGGTAGTTCTCGGCTACATTCAGAATGAGTCCAGGAGATTCTACGTTTACGTCTGTAACCGGGTGCAAAGAATAAGGAAGTCATCTAATCCAGACCAATGGAACTACATTCCTACAGAGTTCAATCCAGCTGATATAGCTTCAAGATCCATCCCAGCTCAAGCCTTGGAGAACAGCAAGTGGATCACAGGACCAGATTTCCTACTGAGGCAAAACAGGCACACTGAACAAACCGAAACCTCTTTCAACGTAGTCGACCCTGAATCCGACCCAGAGATTCGTCCTACAGTAACCTGTTGTCTAACAGTACTAACAGACTCTTTCCTAGACCCAAGTCATTTCGAGTCATTTTCATCGTGGAAGTCACTGTTGAGGGCCATAGCTAGACTGGTTCACATAGTCAGACTGTACAAGAAGGAGAATCAAACGAGCAAATGTCAAGGTTGGCATATGTGCAAAGACCTGAGCCCAGATGATTTTCTAACAGCAAAGCGTATCATTTTGAGCAGCCTTCAGCGCAAGAGCTACCCTGAATTATTTACATGTATTAGAGATCGGAAGGAGATCCCTAAACATAGTCATCTCAGGAAACTGTCACCCTACATTGATGACTCAGGTTGCCTCAGAGTAGGAGGTCGTCTTGCACAAGCCAATCTCCAAAGCGATGAAGCAAACCCATATATTATTCCTAGTCATCATCATCTGACCACCCTTCTGGTACGTCACTATCATCAGCGTGTACAGCATCAAGGACGTCTATTTACAGAAGGTGCTGTGAGGTCAGCTGGCCTTTGGATCATTGGTGGAAAACGATGCATCAGCTCGGTTATTTACCACTGTGTAATCTGCCGTAAGTTGAGGCGGAATACGGGAGAACAAAAGATGGCAGACCTGCCAATGGATCGTACTGCAGTTGCTCCTCCATTCACTTATGTCGGAGTCGATGTTTTTGGACCTTGGATCGTAACTTCTCGGCGAACACGGGGAGGCTATGCAAACAATAAACGCTGGGCTGTTATCTTCAGTTGTTTGAGTACTAGGGCCATTCATGTCGAGGTAATGGAATCCATGGAGTCCTCAAGCTTCATCAATGCCTTTCGGAGATTCATTTCCATCCCTGGACCGGTGAAGCAATTGAGATCCGACTGTGGAACTAACTTCCTAGGAGCATGCAAGGAACTTGGCATAACTCCAACACATTGCAACAATCAAGAAATTCAGGATTTCTTAAATGAAAATGAGTGTACATGGATTTTTAATCCACCTCATGCCTCACATATGGGAGGAAGTTGGGAGCGCATGATTGGCATCACAAAGCGCATATTAGATTCCATGTTATCAAGTACTCCAACTCAGCATCTCACCCACGAAGTGCTAGTTACCTTTCTAGCTGAGGTAACTGCCATTGTGAACTCTCGACCTTTAACTCCAGTCTCTTCTGATCCTGATTGTCCCTTTATTCTCACACCTGCTACCCTCCTTACCCAAAAGACTGGGGATTCCTCTATACCTCCTGGAGACTATGAGAGTGGAGGTCTTTACAGACGGCAGTGGAGGCAGGTGCAACATCTCTCGAATGTTTTTTGGCATCGTTGGAGGAGTCAATACTTGCCTACCTTGCAACCGCGACGGAAGTGGCAATCAGAGAAACCTAATCTTCAAGTTGGAGATCTTGTGCTTTTTAAGGACTGTCAAGCCAAGAGGAACCAGTGGCCCATGGGTATTGTGGTCAATACCTTTCCTAGCCAAGATGGACATGTTAGGAAGCTTGAAATAAAAATCAGTTCTGGAGATACTTGTAAGACCTTCTTGAGGCCAGTCACTGGAGTTGTTCTCCTTCTGAAAAACGCCTGCGGCAAGGACAGTAGTTAGACATAAAGTGACATGATGTCAGGCGGGGAGTGTGCTGGCAGTAATTCTTCCTAGCCAGCAGGTGGTGGTGTTTTCATGTTAAGTTGTTATTGAACAGTAGAGTGAGTTCGGAAACACATTTAATGGCCGATACAGGCAGTTTATCAGTCTTCATGTAATCCTTCTTCATCCTGTCTTGTTGTTCAGAGAAGGCACTGCTTGTAAGTTTTTTGTGTTATTTTATTACATCTGAGACAACATTGAGCTGTATTTGTGGGCATTTATGTTGGAAAAGGTTGATGTTTGTAAGGCTGATTGTGACATGTTATTTACACAGTATTAAGTATTTGTACCTATACTATTTGTATTCTAAATCATGTTTTTCATCTTTATTTGTAGTTTCACTCTTTTGGCATTGAAAGCAACGTCCATTAAAGTGACATACGCCTGTCAAGCGTCTGAGAGTTTATCTATCTGCACAACTGTTACCTGGAAACACAGTGGGGGCAGAACACCCTGCTTTCTTACACACATTATGTAATATACAGAAAGGTTTTACATTTTCATCCACCGTCATCAATGATGATGATGGCAGTGTAACACCTTTTTTTAAGGGTTTCCTGTTATCAATCAATCAATCAATCAATCAATCAATCAATCAATCAATCAATCAATCAATCAATCAATCAATCAATCACATGTACTCCTGATCTCAACTCGTTGTGTATAAAGCCATCTTCCAGCCCCTCCACCACCATGGGCAAGAGCAAAGAGCTGACAAAGGAAGTCAGAGACAAGACTGTAGACCTGCACAATGCTGGAATGGACAACAAGACCATCAGCAAGAAGCTTCATTAGAAGGTGACAACTGTTGGTGCAATTATTCTGAAATGGAAGAAATATAAAATGATCATTAATCAGCCCTGGTCTGGAGCTCCATTGTGCCTCATGAGGCCAAGATCTTGCATGGATGATCTGTGTCCAAGGCCATGATGTATTTATTATCAGGCTGATGCTACATGGTGGTGGGAACTTGAACCAGCTAACAGAACAAGACTGTATCAACATAATGAGCATAAATGAACTGTGATTATTTTGTTCTGTGGTCAGTGCTGGTCCAAACACTGTTCGTGCTGTATTGATCCCTTTGCAAAAGTTATATTCTTAGTTTCAACAAATCATCATAAAATCACTTTGGTTTCAGGGCTTATTTTTTCCACAACAATCTTGGAGATGAACAGGATGGGATTTCTCGAGTGACTTCTTCTCTGCTTTTGTGTTGATCCAGGAAAACCTGCGCAGGAGGACTCAACCAGTCTGAAAAGTGCTTACCCACTACTGAGGAGGCGTGCACCTGACAACCGAGAGCAGGAGGAGTCACCGCTGAAATCTTAATTGATAAAGACCTCAGAGTGGAGAGCGGGTAAGACCAACTTGATTTTCTGACTGTACTATAATTTCAAGGACAAATAATTTAATTAGGCCCGAGCCAACCGAAGGGTCGGCGAGGTTCCCCACTTTGGCAAAACTTCCGGCGCCCCCCAGAAAATTCATTTTTCGGCCTCCTATGGGAGGGCCAAGATCAACTTTGTCCTAGAACCACGAAATTTGCATCACACAAAGATCATGTCAATACAAACAAAAAAAATCCTCTTATAGCACCCCCCCCACAACAAATAGGAAGTCAGCCATGTTGGCCTGAACTTTGCCCTTTGCCAAATCAGCGATAGTGCACCTCATATTTGAAACATCTCGTCATAGGGCGTTACACCGAAACACACCAAAATGGCTCAGCATAATCTAGACAAGTAGGGCATCAAAAATTCTGCAAGGTTTTACAGAATATCCAACGGTCTTGTCACAAGGGGGCGCTGAATTTGACCTTCATTTTGCCATTTTTGAGCCTCACCTTTTTTGTCATCAATCGTTCATGCTTTGCCCGATTTGTCCCAAACTTTCATAACTTATGTACAGACCCAGCCTGTATCCATGAATAGAGAAACAATGGCAATTCCTGCAACAGCACCCCCTACATAATCAAACTAAAATTTACATGGAGCGCACAAACTTTAGTTACTCCTAGAATTATGAAATTTGGGTCAGACATTCTGTACCTCACCCTGATCAAAAAAGTCAATCAGACCCATGCCTCATTTTGCACGCTGCCATTGTGACCACACCCGTAATTCCCCATTGGTTTTCAATGGAAATCCCAACATTTCTGCATGACACACTTTATTCAGGTCTTTTGAGCTGTACATTGATCACAGACATTTCCAGTAAAGCCCATGATGACGTTACATTGCAGAGGGGCGTGGCCCTGGTGCCACGGTGAGCTTTGATCCTTCGCAGTGACAGTTCGATTGCCTCTCATTCTCATATACTTTGTCCGTTTGCCCTCAGACTTCACAAGTGTGATAAGAACCCACCCCTGAAGAGACAGCTGTTATCAGTGTGGTGCCACAGGACATTGGGCAAGGCCCTGAAAAGCAGGAAGGTGAGGCTGACTGACTCGGGGCGGAGGCTGAGAAAGGGAAGGGTACCCAGACATCGCATCGAAAGGTAAAGAATGAAAACAAGATACATACACACACATGCAATAAAAATGACACACACACACACACACACACACACACACGCACACAGATAATCTCTGTGTCCCCCCAGAGTGGACAGAGCCATGCACCATAAGATTTAGATGAGAACCTCTTTCCCTCAGCCAGAACGCTGAAGAACGTCGATGGGTCTTCCTGCAATGATGCAAAACATTCATGACATCAACTCTGACTGTTTTGCTCCAACGCCAAACTTTAAACTTCATTCATATTGCTGCATTCCTGAAGTATGACATTTACAAAAATAATAATGCAGAAATGCAAAAAACAAGGCCTAACAGAGAGTGATGGACTACTGCCACACCCTAACTTTAAGCATTAAAACTATCCAAAGTTACAAAACTCTTTAGTCACATTAGTGACAGCATCGTATATGGTGACAGTCACATTGTTGTGAAGGGTAAACCACTTTTTTTTTTTTTTTACCAGGTGTAAAGATGCTTTTTAATGCTGTTGAGTTCTATTACTCAACAGGTAGTTAGGCAGTTATCAAACGTACTCATTCACTTACTGGTGTCCATGGGGACCGACACACAAACAGCTGATTGACTCACTTTCGGAGCCAGGCCGGTTGAGCTTTTGGGGTGATGAAGTCAAGGCTTGTTGACTTACCTGTGGCTGTAACACACCAGTATTATTTCATCAGTTTTCATTTTATTTTGTTCTGTATTCTTTTATGCTATCTTGCTGGTGTATATCCTTTATGAAGTTTATGAAATCCAACTTCATAATTTTGCCATGTGAAATGTGAAATTTAATGAAATACTAACAGTCCCTCCCTCACAAATAAGTGAGAAACCATAACTGACAAATATATAATTGAATCTATGGAAATTTGTTATCCACTAACAGGTGGTAAAATCTGTCAATCAGAGCATAGAGGTGGTATATTCTGTGAATTATATTTCCAATAAAGAATCCATAAAATTAAATTGATCTTTGAATTAGCAGACAGAGCCAGGTAATGGTGATTAGTGTGTTCAGCAGGGCAAAGCTAATTAGAGCAACAGCTGCTCTGTGTTTGTATGTTTATGCGTGTGTGTGTGTGTGTGTGTGTGTGTGTGCATGTGTATGCGTATGGATTGATGGTTTCTGGTTTTAGACTTCAATTTCCTTCTCCTCCTAACATGTCAGAGGCTGTAAATCAGTGAGACACAAGCACACAAACACACACACACACACACACACACACACACACACACACACACACACACACACACACACACACACACACACACACACACACACACCATCTGTGCATAGGGCTATGTAATTTACAGCCCTCTCTGTGTGAGTGTTCTAGTTCATTCTAATCATTTTCCTATTCCACTTTACAGCATCATATATGGTAATATTATATCTATACTGTAGTTTCATGTAACCTGATCAGTATACAGTATGTTATTGTATTGTCTAATATTTTAGACTAGTAAACAACCTTAAACCTGTGTTATTTGTATAACTGAGTTTGGCCTAGTGTTAATTTTTATGCTGGATTATTTGTAACTCACTAGACTGTATTTCTCCTCAACAACCCCCACCTCCCACACACATTCAGACTCACATTCTCAATACTATACACCATAATATAATTACATTTTCCATAAAAACAAAAGTAGGTTTGGCATCTAAAATATTGAAAAGATTCTGAGAAAGAGTTTAATATCAGCCCCACCCCCTCTCTATGTTTGATTCATTGTATTTATTTCTTTTATTTGTTCTCTTCCCTAAATTTGCCACTCATGTGCAAGAACACACATACAGAATTATTTAAAAAAATGTTTGGCATCAAAGTTATTAAACATCAGGGGGCACGTTAAATGTTATGACTGCTTATATTCATGGTCTTGCCACGCTCTTATTTTATTTTGTGTGTTTCAATATATTGATGTAGTTAGTGCAGGAGTTTGTTTCTGCCAGTATTTACACGTCGCTATCCATCAGAGAGAGGCTGAATGTCTGCATGGCCATCGTCCATTAAATCCAATTAGGTCTCCTGTTCTACCACTCCAAGCCAAGCAGCGTGTGCTGGATGGTAATAATTTTGTGTGTGTGTTAGGTGTCAGCGGGATGTTCCTCACTGCCATTTATGAGGACTAATTGATGTTTATGGTGGTAATAGTGTTGTGTTATTGCTGTAAGAGCCAAGGATGCAACAATATCCTGAACAAAGTTTAGTTCAGGACCATAAAAAAGTGTGAGGTTTGTCTTAGATTGATATACACATTTGTCCTTACAGCAGGATGGTTGTGGTTTAGAATCTCGGCCCCTTATTTGTGGAGTTTGCATGTTCTCCCTGTGCCTGGGTGGGTTTTCTTCAGGTACTCTGGCTTCCACACACAATCCCAAGACATGGATGTTAGGTTAACCGGTGACTCTGGTATAGGCTCCAGGCCCCCCTGTGACCCTGAATTAGATAAGTCATTAGGAAACTGGACGGATGGATTTGTACTGCTTTTTCACATTCTACTTTGGTCTTAATATATCCAGTGGCTTCATACTGGCCTGCAAACAAACAAACAAACAAACAAACAAACAAACTTTTCCAATATAATTCAGATTTCTGGTAACCAGTAAAGGCCTTACTACTCATGACTCATATATAAATGGTTGTAATAATAAAATTTAGCCTGAGGCTATTTTAAAATTTCTACCTGATAAAATGTTCAGAATCATGTTGCAGTTTTTGTAATGATCTTTTTGCTTCATATTTTTCAGGGTTTTTCCTCTGTTTTGTGTTCCTGCTGTGTATTTCTCACCATTTGCATCTGTGCTAGTTTATTTTCAATCTCACGTTCTGTTGTACCTTACAATATAAAGCACCTTGAGGTGACTGTTTGCTGTGATTTGATGCCATATAAATAAAACTGAATTGAATTGACTTCTTGTCATATTTTGCAGATTGATTTGGTTTGTGTGTTTCTACCTCCTTTCTTTGTTCTTCGTCCTGCTCTTGCTAATCTCTGCCCGAGTTCACCTGTACCTGATTACTCTTCTGTTAATGGTGTGTGTCTATGTCAGTTCACTCAGTTTTTGTAAGGTGGTTGTAACAACTGGAACTTCAAACTGGACAAGCAGAAGAAAATGGATGCATGGGTGTAACAACTTCCTTTTTTGTTGAATCTAAATTATTATTTTGTACCTTTTCCAGAGTTTTTTCTGGCCTGTGTTTTTCCTGCACTTTTATGATGTGACAGTAAATGGACTGGTTCTTATATGGACTGGTCCATGGAGACTGGAGCAGACAGGGATCGAACCACCAACCTTCTGTTTAGCAGATGACCTGCTGAGCCACAGCCACCCCTTAAGTTTTGTGAGAGTATTAACTTCTGTATTTGCAATTTTGTAATCGGTGATGCCTGCATTTAATTTCTTTGTGACCTTAAACTGTGACAGATTCTGACACTAACACCTAAAAATGGTCAGGACAAAACAAAGAGACTAGGATCAGATGCCAGAAATGTTTAAATGTGACAGGTCTTTTGTGACACCACAGCTCGATGTTATTTAGAACTTTCACTTTTAAACAAAAGTTTACATTTTTTATACATGTTTCCAACAATGCAGTGAAAAGATAATTTTGCGTTTCTAAGCACATTTAAAACAACATCTATTTAAAGGCTGTGACAGGCTGATCACATTTAACCCAGTCAACAATGTTCAGTGACGTTTTGGTGAAAACGCACATATTTAAATTTAGCTGATATTTATTGTTAAAATTGATCAAGCACTTAAGTTATTTAAGAAGTTACATACAACACATAGACACAATTCATAAATATAATACAATGGAACAAATGTTTTTAAAAAACAGCTTGATATATCAACATCAAACAGAGAAAGTGTGTGGTATCTCTCTCTCTTCCAGCTCTCAGCCCACTGTTGGTCCATTGTTACCACCCCTGCACAGGACCACACACATACATTGTAACAAGCTGCAGCTTGTCCGTGTTTTCAGAGACTAAAACAATAGAAAGGAAAGTGTATGAGAGAGTGAGGAAATATGTGTGTAGATTTCCAACAGTATTATGTCTCGCTGACTCCAGCATGACCCCTGCAACAATCACCACAGTGACAAACGGGGTCAGCTGGACAGAGGTCAGCCAGAGGTCAGCAGACTGATCTTGGTTTTCCTCTCTCAGTTCCTCTTTTTCCGCTCTCTCTCTCTCTCTCTCACACACACACACACACACACACACACACACACACACACACACACACACACACACACACACACACACACACACACACACACACACACACAGACACACACACAGACAATCTCTCCCCCCAGTCAGCTAGTCAGGATAGTGTTTTGTATATAAATTCAGTTCAATTTTATTTATATAGCATCAAATCACAACAGTCGCCTCAAGGCGCTTTGTATTGTGGGTAAAGACCCCACAGTAATTACAGAGAAAACCCAACAGTCAAAACGACCCCCTATGAGCAGCACTTGGCGACAGTGGAAAGGAAAAACTCCCTTTAACAGGAAGAAACCTCCAGCAGAACCAGGCTCAGGGAGGGGGGTCATCTGCTGTGACCGGTTGGGCTGAGGGGAGAGAAAAAAGATACACTGTGGAAGAGAGCCAGAGATTAATAACAATTAATGATTAAATGCAGAGTGGAGTATAAACAAAGTAAATAAGGTGAATGAAATGAAACAGTGCATTATGGGAACCCCCCCCAGCAGCCTAGGCCTATAGCAGCATAACTAAGGGAGGGTTCAGGGTCACCTGATCCAGCCTGATAAAGGGGTTATTTTGATGATTTTAATTTATCTTGCTGTGGAAATTGATCGAGTTTCACAGTGTAATGGTCATTTTATGATATTTCAACTGAAGTCCTTCATATCCTATCTGTAATAACATCACATACCTGGAATCAAATTTAAATATGCCAATGCTCACTTTGTGTTTGTTCATCTGTTGTTGAATGCAATCTTCCATGTCATGTTGACTAAAGTGTTAAAATCACTTAGCACAATAAACACACTCTTGGCATTCGCATTCACTCGCCGTGCTAACATGCTGTTGAAATTCAAAAGCCTTCTTTTGCATGTCAGGGTCCATCAGCTCACCTGTAAATACAATCCTATTCAAAGCAAGCGACAGATGTACAAAAATTCTCACGGCCTTGGACTGCTGGCTCAGTATAAACTGTAAATGCAAACTACTGTTATTGTTGAGGTTCACTGTGTCACACAGAGGTAACACAAGCCAAAACTTGGGAAGAGGGATATGCAATTTTAACAGCAGTGGGCTGCATAAGTTTTGATATTCATTTTGGTTTTCCAAAAGTATAATCTTGTTGTCTGTTGTTGGTCTGCTAGCTGCAGCAGATGCTGAGTCAGTTTAATAAATGATCGTTCACACTGCAGGGCGCTTGATTCATTGTTATTAATATGTATTTGTGTATGTACACAGAATGAGAACTTTATCTTGTTCTCGTGTCACTTAATCCCTTTAGTTATGTGACTCTTGGCATGATAATGCCAACTGGTCCCAGAAGAATAATAGTTTAGTCCACAATTTTATTTATTTATTGCCAACATCAGGTCAAATACAGTTAGTTGCAAAGGTCTTGATCTGCCCGTCATTTCCTCATATTTTGCTAGGAAAATGGAAAATAAGTGCAGTGATGTATTGAAGCATATGCAAACATGGAAATATAGTATGTAAGGCAAAAGCAGAGTTTGTATGATTCTAACGAGTTTGAAAGCCAATATTTGGTATGACTCCCTTTAACTTTCAACACAACCTGAACTCTGTTAGGCAGCTTTTTTTTAATTTCTTTAAGCTTCTTCAGGAAAAGTTCTCCAGGATTCTTGAAGGACATTCCAAAGCTCTACTTTGGATGTTGACTTCCTTTGGTTCTGTTCTCTCTCAAGATTGACATATTGTGCTTCAGTAATATTGAGGTCTGGGCTCTGGGGAGGCCAGTCCATGACTGACTGTGTTCCATTGTGTGCTTTTCTATCCAGGCATGCATTGTCATTGTGTTTATGATTGCAGTACTGAAAAATGAAACCATTGTGTGTCAGATGGTTTTGCATCTTGGATCAAGCTACCCAACACCTCTGGCTGAAAACCAACCTCCACTGTGTTTTACAGATGGCTGTAAACCTTCACTGTTGTATCTCTCTCCCCTGACCCCCCACTAGATACTGATGATGATTTGAACCAAAAAATAAAAGTTTGGATTCATCATTCTATAACAACCTATTGCCACTGATTTTCTGTCCAGTTCTTGTGTACTTTGTATACCTCAGTTTTTTCTCCCTGTTCTGGCTTCTTGGCAGCTACTTTTTTTTTTTTTTTTTTGCATTTTTGGCCACAGTGGCTTTTATTAGCAGTGGAGGGAGACAGGAATGGGTGAAAGATACAGGGGAAGACATGCGGGCAAATTGGCAACAGGCCAGGACTCGAACCCGCACCGCAACGTGCCATTTATACGTGGTTGCCAGCTTCACCACTAAGCCACCAAGGCGCCCCAGTGAGAGTATCTTTGATGAGACTTTGGCGAACTGTAGACGGGTCGTCTGAAGGTCAACATGTATCTCTCAGGTCCTGTGTCAAATCTTTGCAGGATTCTTTTCCCCCTATTTTTAAAGAATATGACTTTCAGATACTGTTCCTTGCTGTTTTTGTGCAGTTTCTTCAATTTTTGTAAGGACACACTGCACACAATCTTGAGATTATTTCTTCTATAAGCTCTTCTGGAATCACATTGTTGGTGCAAAAATACTCTTTTATAGTTGTCAGACTGTGTTATCTTTGGCAGTTTTCAGATTCAGCTAAATAAATGGAAATAAAGTATGCCTCCCTAAAGATACAATTAAAAACAAATTCTTTGTTTTGGTCATTTTTGTTGTATGTAGACACAACCCTGAACTATCCCCTGAGTTACATGCTTTTGTTATGCTTAAATGATTCATTGCCATTGTTAAGTGGCGTCACAAACAAACAAACAAACAAACAAACATTCCACTGAAAATGAGGCAACTTTAACTTTACAAGAAAGTATAGTTCCTTGTAATCAAAAAATAAAGAAACAAGATGTTGACTTTTGCATAGTATTATACATTCAAATTCAAATATTTCTGGAATTCATTAATGGACTTTTCATAATATGTGGTCATATCCACACATAAATAATATGTATTGTAATGGGGAAGAATTTAGGACCATTTATACAAAGCAGGATTTCATCTCATCCAGGTAACTTTGGGGTTAACCCTGGGTTTTCTGTACCACAAAGGTGGTTCATTTGTTTCTGAGGTACATCTCCATGGTTACTCATCCTGTGAACCCAACCTGTTCCAGAGATAATGATCATGTGGGCTTCTCCTTTTAGGCTGCTGCCCCCACGACCATGGATGGATGGATGGATGGATGTGTGGATGTATGTATGGATGGATGGATGGATGGATGGATGCATAGATGATGGATGGATGGTAATTTCCAGTGTTTTTGAAAGCATGCACCAAGAGAGGCCAGAACAACCTCTTTTCCTCACAGTGACAAGAAAGTCTATTAAAATAGAAAAAATAGAAAACTGAAAAAGTTATTAGCTTATTGATTTTGATTATTAACTGAAAGTAAGATGAAAAATATGAAGACAGTTTATTAGAAATCTTTTGACTGCATCCTTGTTGGAAACTGGTCAATGAAACTGCTCAAACTTCTGATGGGTGTTCTGGAACTATTAATTTCCCTGAAAAAGGAATTCATAAAGTTTGAGCTAATCTAATCTAATCTAATCTAATCTAATCTAATCTAATCTAAACTGCAAGTCAACAGTTCAGCTCATCATGCAGGAACCAAATCATTAATCATAAGTCATAAAGCAAAAAACAATTAAATTCTAAAATTAGTCAAGGACTAAAATTTTGGTGAAATTTAATCTAACTTGCAGTAAATAAAACTATGTAACACCAGGAGTTTAGAAGGGATATTTGAACCTTAAACCTAGTTCCAGATGTTTTATTACTAAATTATTTTGGTTGGGGTGTTTTTGTTAATTTGAAGAAATAAATAAACTTTTTTTTTTTTTACTTTTTCTGATTTGTAGTAAAATAGTATGTTTGGAACTTGTTTATTGCTCGGTTCATGGCCAGAACAGTTAGTAATTACGTTAAAATCATGTGCTGTCAGTTGCATCTCCATCTGTCAGTTGCAAAAGCCTTCACTACATGGTCTCTAAGATTAAGATTAAGATTAAGATAGTGTTTATTCGTCACATGCACAGTTATACACAGTACAATGCACAGTGAAATGTATTTTGTACCTGCAACCATATATACACACACATATAAATTAGAAGAATAAAAATAAAAAAGTAATTCACACTATACACTATACTCTATGTACTATACACTATACACACTTTTATAAATTATAATATTTACATTGTGCAATAATGGTCCAGTTAGGGCTCAGAGTTGAGCAGACGGATGGCTTGTGGGTAAAAACTCTTCTTCAACCTTTCAGTCTTAGCCCTCAGGCAGCGGTAACGCCGGCCTGATGGGAGCAGGGAGAAGAGAGAGTGTCCGGGGTGGCTGGGCTGTTTTAGGATCTTCATGGCCCTCAGCCTGCACTGCTTGGTGTAAATGTCCTGCAGGTTGGGGAGGGTGGTTCTGATGGTCCGTTCAGCTGAACGAACCACCCTTTTTAGGGCCATGAAGTCCTGCTTGGTGCAGTTTCCCATCCAGGTGGTGATGCTCCCACGCATGATGCTCTCGATGGTGCAGGTGTAAAAGTTCCTGAGCACCTTGAGTGGGAGCTTGAAGTCTCTCAGCCGCCTGAGGAGGTAGAGACGCTGTCTGGCCTTCTTCACAGTGATGTTTATGTGATGAGTCCAGGACAGGTCCTGTGAGACGGTCACTCTACATGTTCTCTCAGCCTGTTGGTGACTTCTTTGAAACTGGATTTATTTCTTTCTTTTCATTTTTGGAGGTGCTTGTGATCTCACCTCTTTGTCCACTTCAGACAGATCCTTCTAGAATTTAAACCTCTTAGTTTAAAAAAAAAATCCTTCATCTGAAAATTTGAATTTCTCTTCTAATTAAAGTAAATTCTCATAATTTTAGGTGGTATCATAGCAACACAGAACCAAACATGTGGCTTTGAAAAGTTGGGAAAATGTTTGGAAATGTGTGAATGCGAATTCCTATTCTGACAATGTGCTCTGGATAGACTGAGGGTGTTTTTGTTCCTTTTCTTCATCATCAGTAATACAGATCTGACAGGCATCAGCGCCTCATGTTCCCACACTTGTCATTCAGTGCCTCATGTGGACAGAGACCACTTTTATTTGACCCCCCCCCCCCCCCCCCCAGCAGCTGCACAAGAAGGCAAAGACAACTTGTCACGTTTCAAATAAGTGTTTCTTCAGCAGTTTGGCTGTTTGGACTGAAGAGTCAAATCAGCAGACAAAAAATGTTTGCATCTGCCACCTATTGCTCAGTTTGCATGGCAATAGGCAAATAGTGTACTGCACTGAATGACACTCATGCATGCACGAACACACACAGACACACATGGGGGAGCTGGACCTGGGAAGACATTATAAAAGTGCATTCTGTAGTGCACACCTCTGTTGTAGCTTCTTGTGACACCATCCAAACCCAAGTTAGCCAGCACAGTAACCTCAGTCATGTGCTATTCCAGTTGAGTGTGGATGAAACATCTCTAGCTGAAGCAGCTCTGTTTCTTGGCAAAATAAAGGTCTTTACATCATCCATCAGCTTTTGTAAGTCATGCAATGGAATGTCTTTCCTTTTCTTCAGCTCTGGGAACAGCAGCTACCAGTCCGAAGTTAGAAAGTCCACTGCACATGCAGTACCATTACAAAGAGTACCACACAGTCACTGCAGTCCTTAACTTGTGTGGACATTACCTGACCAGGCTGCATGTAAGAGCGCCATCAGCCATCCACCAGACAGCTTCTCCGGAGTATATGGTTTGGATTGGGTCTTTACCCACAATACAAAGCGCCTTGAGGCGACAGTTTGTTGTGATTTGGCGCTATATAAATAAAATTGAATTGAATTGAAATTGATTGGGATGGGGTTTTGTTTAAGCCACATGCTAAATAGGAAAATATTACAAAACAAAGAAATAAAGTGCAAGACATATACAAATTTGTTGAATTGGTCTTTATGAGTAAAGAAAAAACAAACAACAAGGAATTTGTTTATCCAAACTAGCTTAATAATCAGGATCAGACTGATATTGGTTTGGTGCATCTCTAAAGTCAGACTGAATCTAGATATTAAATAAAGACCTCTATAGAGATTACAAACTGATGAAAACACTGGAGTGGAAATGCACTGACATCTGTGACCTTCAACCAGGTCCTGTGACAATGGAAATAAAGGGCAAACTTGACCTGCAACAGAGACTCGTCTTTCTTTCTTTCTGTTTCGCTCTTCGTCTTCAGTTTTAAATATCAAGCGTGCTCTCACTCCCTCTGTCTAAATGGAAAATAAATCTGAGGGGAGGCAATAGGATGTCTTGTCATCAGATTTGTTGTCATTTTATGCAGAATGCAGGATCTGAGGAGAAACAAAGACATGAGGAGGAAGAGGAGGAGAAGGAGAAGATGAAGATGAAAGAGAGGGAGGAGACGTGAAGTGGAGTACACGGTCAGGTCAAATGCTGCATTTTCGGGTGAAACTAAGTTCACATTACCATACAGTTCACTGTGCCTACGCACATATCGGTGTGTGTATGTGTGTGTGTACACTACCACAATAGGAGGTCCATCTGTTAGCATCACTTGGTTACAAATTTAGTGTCACCTGCCCCAGTGGAGGCAACACACACACACACACACACACACACACACACACACACACACACACACACACACACACACACACACACACACACACACACACACACACACACACACACATGCGCGTGCACAAGTCTCATTATAAGGATAAAGTACACAAGCCCCCAGACTGGCAACCTCGAGGGGTGGTTCAAGTGTGTACTGTATACACACACAAGACACACAGACCAAAACCAATTTCCCCCAAGGTCTCTGCAAGCACGTGCACATTCTTATGCTTACAGTTTGCACACATACACACCCCACCCTATGTAAAGCACTAGTTGTAAGAAAGCTCAAGTGCACACGCATGCACGCATGCACGCATGCACAAGTTCTTTCTCATCACTTACCTTACCTGGTAGCATAAAGGTGGTAAGTAGGAACAGAAACTGAACCCTTGAAGAATAAAACTGAACCGTCGTTCTCTCCCTCACTCTCTCTGTCAGTGGGACATGAACTAGTTTCAGGTCCTTTATTAAAAACTGCATTATTGCAGAATAATGTTTAAGCAGATTTAAGATTTTCTATTTCTTTTTTTTTGCAAGTTGTGTGAGAATCTTGTTAAAATTGCTCACTGAAAAGGTTCTTGTGACTACATTTGAATTTTTTTACCTTTTGATGTTTCATATTTAGACAAATTACGTCTATTAAATAAATCTACAAATTAAAGCATGTTTATTAAAATTGTTAATTTCTTGCCACTTACATTAATTACTCTGGTATTATCTATCTTTGTGTAGGCCTATGTGTATGCCATTTAAACAATAATGAATACTCTGTAATGGTCTATGAAAAACATAAAAATACTAAGAAAAATGCAGACACCAAGTATAACACATGTGAAACTCATACCTGTAAAACATAACATTTCTGTTAATTAAAAAAAGCTGTAATAAATGTAACAGTATATATGCTTGAATTAATAATGCAGTAATGATTGTTTCATAAACAAGGTTAACTGTTGGTTAAATTTCATAAAATCGATTTATTGATTAAGAATCAGTGATTTTAATGCTTTTTATCACAGCTGCAGTTTCTAAAAGCTTTCATCTTACTGAGGTCAAAAACAACAACAACAAAACTCAAAATCTAAATTAATAATATAAAATTCATAAAATTCAATACAGCTAATTTAATAAGTATTACAATAACTAATAGTTTAATCATTTATTTTCCATTGTTATTTTTAAATTACATTTTTAATAGTTTATGTTGTTTCACGCGTCAATATTCATATTACATATTTGCTGCAGATGATTTTATTAATTTACTGCTACAATTGGAAGTCTAACTTTTATCATTCTTAAAGTAATTTCAAATTGATATTTTAAATTGAATTTTCACTGCTTACATAATTGAATTATTGCTGTAAATTTGTTGAAATTTGCTCTTTGTTGTTTTCAGCTAACAGTTAATAATATGATATGACATTTTCCAGGTATTATTATTACTACAACCATTTTCTTAGTATATTTCTTAGTACAAAAATGTATTTAATATAAAAATGTAATAAATAAAGCATCATCTGCTAAAATACATTTAGTTTCTGTTTTTATTATATCCATAGATTCCTGAAACTAAAATTCCACGAGCTTCAGTGGATACAACAACTTCTTGGATACATTTTTTTGTTTCATTTTTTATTTTGATCCTCGGTTGGATAAAGGCTTCTTCTGGATTTTGCCGATCAAATGTTCTGCTCCAATGTCACAGCATCATTCCAACATGTCACCATCATAATGCATCACTCTTCACTCTTTGTCTCAACTGTGTGTGTGTGTTTCATTGTATGTGTGTGGTCCTTTGAAGTCAGCATCCTGAGATTGTTTCTTCCTTTCTTTCCTTTCTTTTCATGGTAATAAACACACACACATATGCACGCACACGCGCATGCGCGTGCACACACACACACACACACACACACACACACACACACACACACACACACACACATGAGGTCTGCATGCTTATGAACTCCTGAACTGAACTTGAACGGGCAACTGGGTCATCATGAGGGCAACAGGGGTTTCTTACCAACACACACACACACACACACACACACACACACACACACACACACACACACACACACACACACACACACACACACACACACATGATGTCTGTGTGCTTATGAACTGCTGAACTGAATGTGAGTGTGACATTTTTTCCAGTCACAGTGGATTGAAGCCAGGAGCTAATCTCTCTGTCTGCACATACTGGAAACATTGTTTGGATCAGTATAACGAAGGAAAATGAACCGAATCAGTCATGTAAAAGAAAAGTTAAAGTTATAAATGAAAATGTGAATAATATAATAAATAATGGATTCTGAATGTCAGTAGTTCCAGTACCCTGAAATTATAGGATGTGTGAGGAAAATAACAGGAACAGAATGCATGGTGCCACTTCAGACACAAACACAAAAAGTGAGCCATATTCTCCATTTTAGCACCTATGATTTATGTCCTGGGGTGCAATAAAACCATGCATCTCTAAACTTGATATTTTGGAGTGCCATAGACACACTCTCTCAACAAGCAAACTTTTTCTCATAGCTGCTGAAAAATACACATTTTGATGACAATTTTCAAATTATGACATGTTGCTGTCATTATCTTTCAGCCTTTGGATGTCCATTTTTATTTTATGTGTAAACTTTGATTTATCTGAACATCAAACTGCTGATTTAAAAACATATTTTCCCTTTTGGAATAAATATTTTTTGTTGACAGAAGGCCATCATTTTTTCCTACGTTTTCAGCATTTTTCAGTTCCTTTTTGGGCAGTCTATGCCTTTAAAAAAATCGTTTATACACAAATTATTAGATATTCATCTTTTGTGATATTCTTTGTCTCTTTGCCTTTATTGTCTAATAATGAACAAAATTCTAATCTACTTTTTTCTGTTCTGCTCGATTTTTGTGTTTTATATTTGTGTGTTATCCGTTTTTTTATACATACACACCTGCCTGCTTGTGGACCCACACATCCTCCTTTCTCATTCTCTCTCTCTCACACACACACACACACACACACACACACACACACACACACACACACACACACACACACACACACACACACACCATTCATTTTTGTCTGTGTTCTAAATAGGAAGTGATCAGTCATTAGCTGAGAGGAGACACGGTGAACCCTCCTAAATCTAACCTCCCTGTGACCTCTGAGAGGAGAGGATAGTAGAAGAAGCGAAATGGCTAAAATAAGGTGGTGAGAGTGGAAGAGAAACTGTTAAAAAAAGATAAGGAAAAGGAAAAAGTGAAAAAAAAAAAAGACAAGGAAACAATGAGGAGGAAAAAGTGAGAATGGGGAAAAGTAAAAAGGCAAAGGATAGAAATGTGGTCTGGAAAATAAGCAATTTAAGTAGAAGGTGAGCGACGGAGGAATAAAGGAGGGGAAAGGAGAACAAAGATGTAGAGAAAATGTGTGTGGCTCAAACACATCAGACACCAGGGGGCAGTATTGGGACAAGCTAGAGGGCCTTGGATGAAATGATTAGGAGGAGCCCCACCCCCACCACCCCAACCCCAAAGAATGACAACGCTGTAATAATATAAATAAATAAATAAATGAATAAATAAATAAATAAATGATAATGGGTGATCTTGTGGGTCAGCTCATTTGGCTTTCTCACATACAGACAGTTTGGCGGGGGAGGAGCATCGCGTGCTGACGTCATTGTGACACACATACATAGCAATGCCATGGCGACAACTAATCCTGTCTAACAGACACCACCCTGATGGCTAAAATATACACGCATACATGCGTGCCGCATTTATGTACCTGTAGATATGCAAACACACTCAAATACAGCAGCGCACATATAACAATGCTCACATTCAGGCCTTGCGAGTGTGTGTGTGTGTGTGTCTGTGTTTGTGTGCACTGTCTGTGTGTGAGAGGGAAGATTTTTGTTCTCTCTTTGGTGCCTTTCAAACACTGAAGACAGGTGATAGGTGGAGCCTACATGTGTGTACAGGTACTGTTGCTTGTGTGCGTTAAACAAGTTGTAGACTGGTTGCACTGGTCTTGTCCCAGTTCCCAGCACATCACAATCTAAGGGAAACACATGAAAATGAGAAACAATGACCCGGGCCACACCGATGTTAATATGCTAAAATGTCAGCGAAATGCTGCAGCTCCTAGTGAACACAAACACACACACACACACACACTTTCAACAGTTTTCTGTATGTCAGTCTGCTGGACACCTGGCTGACTAGCTTCCAGGCCTGAAGGCGAGAGTGTGCTCACATGAAACAGAACATGATCAAAGGATCAAGGAAGCTGTGAGCTCATAGACCAGGTGTGACAGAGGTCAGAGGAGACAGTTCCTACAGTGACCAGAGGGAGGAAATGAAGGATATGGGCTTGGATCAAAGAGCGTTCACTCACACAGGACACCAAACAAAACATGTGAATGGACTGCAGGTTATAGTGGAGAGGGAGCCATTGATAAGGCTTCTCATCGCACTATAATAGGATTGGAAGGTCACAGTGGGGTCAAGATGGGGTTACACTGATGTCACAATGGGTTCAAGGGAGGGTCATGGTAATGTCAGCAGCTCACAGCAAGGTGAAGTGCTGCCTTACTTCTCTTTGTAAAATACAGTTTATTGTTATTATACTTATCAGGAATACTTCTTTAAATGTAGTGAGAAATGAAATATGTTCTACAGATGCAAAATTCATATAAATGCATTACTGATACAGGTTTGTCATCATATCAAATTATTGCATTCCTGATAATAAAAAAAATAAATCACAATAAAGATATTCTTGTTTTATTTGTATAAATTTAATAATAATAATAATAATAATAATAATAAAAACTGTGGGAGCATTTCTGAAATTCTATGAAAAGATGAGACTTTTTCCAGAATAAACTGCTGGCGTTCCCTGGAAAATGATCTCTTCCATTGCTGTTCTATTCATGTTAAAATGTATTTTTCTCAGCAGCAAATCAAGGATGCCTCAGGCAGGAGTTAGATATGAATATGGCTCCATGAAAAATTCTGAAGTGACATCTGCAAGCAAGGTGGTAAATATGGCTGGTATCATTCTATATTTTCTAATTGCCGACAAATGCCATGTGAAGATAAAACCCTGTGATGATGTTAAAGTAAACACTGTGTGTTATCAGCTGTTCCACAAACAGAAAGAAACAGCCAGCTTCCTGGGCTACGTTTGCAGCAGTTTAAACTTCATTTAGTGCTGTTCTCAGTATCATACCTACAGTATCAATTTGCACTGACCTCCAAGCTGCAGGTACTTCATCTCTTTCCACTCCACAGACTTGTCATCTAGGATTTATTCTTGAAGATCAAATTACTCGCTGTTCTGTGTAATTTTGCATTTTGTGTCATATCTTATTTGTATACTTTGTCTAATGAGTATTCATCACTGTGTTGGTAGTTAAACTGTGAGCTGCCAGGGGGTTGCAGATGGAAATTAGGTTGAACTGGGCCCAATACTCTACAAATAAGCTAATAAAAGTGTTTAATCAACCAAATTCTGGATCATCGTTTGACTAACAAAATATTGTAGGAGGTATAAGGTCAGAGGTCAGTGCAAACATCCTTGTGAGGAAGTCCTCCAACTACATGCTTTCTTCCTACAGTTCTAAATGGGACATTTAAACATCTCTTTAACAACATGTTACATGTAAGAACAACATTAGGAGGAAACTGGGACGGTTTAAGCTTCAAACCAGGACAGTGGAGTTATTGACTTTGGGACTATTTTTAATGATTCTACGATGTTATGGTAGATCCTGGTTAGTATTAAAATGGACATTTTGACACATGTTAAACAAAATTTTGCATGGTTCATCCAAAAAGTGACATCAGTGCATATTTCAAGGTCCCATCAAATCCAAAACATAATTATATATACAAAAAAGGCATCCACAGACGACCTACGTATAGAGTCATATTCTTGGGGTAGGTCCGTCTCCAGATTGAATATAGACGATGAAAAAGAGGAAATGACAATTAATTAACATTTCGTTTTTCTCTCTGTTCAGCTGCATTTGGAACTGCACATGTATCTGCATGTTGGTATTCTTAGACTGTCCTTCCCGACACTCCCAGTGGAGCATTCTGAGTAGGTGGGAACTTGGAGGAGGGGGTCAGGGTATTGTAGCGAGGGCACTACAGGGACATGAAAGGGTCACGGAGGGTTCATGGTGAAGTGGTGGTATATCAGTAGGAAGCTGCATGAAGAGTTGTCACAGCATATTCTGATACATCAGTGTGAACAGACAGCAGCACTGAAACAAATATCTGATGTACGATTCGTCACTTTCTACCTGAATAGTGAGAGTCGAGCTGTCAGCATGAGCATTAAATCTACTGCATGTGTGTTTAAATATACATTAAACAACTCAGCAGGGCCAACAGCAAATGCTGGTGGCTGTTTTTTAGATGTGTTCTTATGCTAGTCAGCTAAGACGGTGCTGTAGGATGATGTTATATTATAAATCAAAGTTTGGAGTCACCAGTTTTTTTGGCTGGATGTTCTTATTTTTATTTCCATCAACCCAAGACTCTAAAATAAAACATGCCTTAACTGACATTTTATTTAGCTTAATTTTGAGATTGAGTCAGATGGATAAGTGAAACAAAGTGGACGGATGGAGGGCAAGATGATGCAAGAAGGAAAAGAGAAAATGGGGCAGACAACAGGTTATGTATAAAAGGAGTGGGAAAATTAAGTAAGGGGTAAACTCGTGCTCCCATTCACCTGTCAGTCACACATATGCTCTCCTTTGTGGTTAACAGTGCTCCACCCAATTCAAGGCTATGAGTCATAAACACACAACTACATCCACCATAGTATAACCAGACGCCTCTCAGTTCATCTGTTTGCCTGGAAAACTACTGAGAGCATGACAGCAGCCTCTCATATTAAGTATGACAGAAACTAGTTTATTTGTTGGAAAATAAACTAATTGTGACACACACACACACACACACACACGACACATACAGGCACAAAGCAAGATCTTGGTTCTCTTTGTGTGTAACTTTGTGCACACACACACGTCAGCTGTCCACCCCTGTTTTATATCTGCCTTCTGGTTTGCTGCCTGGAGGCAAAGTGACCAATCAGGTAACTGCTAATAAGAACCAGCTGTGATGCGTGGCAGAGTAGTTCCACTCAGTGAACTGAGGGCGGCAGTGTCGTGTGGCAGAAAGCTGTTCGTGTGGAGTCACTATCATGTCAGTATTTTGTAGCCATGGATGGATCTTTGGAAGCATTAATGTGTGTGTGTGTGTGTGTGTGTGTGTGTGTGTGTGTGTGTGTGTGTGTGTGTGTATGTGTGTCATAAATTGAATGACATGAGACAGACATAAATTTCATATATATATATATATATATATATATATATATATATATATATATATATATATATATATATATATATATACTGTGTATTCTGATGCCTTTTTATTAGAGCCAGCATAAATGTGGGACCACGCATGCTCCCACATGCATCAATGAGTTTTGGCCATCCATGACCCTTTCGCTGGTTCCCCTCTGTTTCTTCTTTGCACCACTTTTGATAAATACTGATCACTGCAGACCAAGAACATCCCACAAGAGCTGCAGATGCTCTGGCCCAGTTGTCTAGCCATCACAACTGGCCCTTGTCAAACTTGCTCAAATACCAAGACAGTTTGGACAATTTCATGCTCCTGACTTTGTGGGAGCAGTTTGGGGATGGCCCCTTCCTGTTGTAACATGACTGCTCACCAGTGCACAAAGCAGGTCCATAAAAACATGGATGAGTGAGTTTGGTGTGGAAGTACTTGACTGAGTCCTGACCTCAACTTGATAGAACACGTTTGGCATGAATTAGAGTGGAGACTGCAAGCCAGGCCTTCTCATCCAACATCAGTTTCTCAAAGCCTTCATAGAAGAGTTGTTATAGCTGCAACAGGTCATATTAAACCCTGTGGATTAAGAATGGGATGCGACTCAAGCTCATATGCATCTGAAGGCAAATGTGCAAATACAAATATATACAAAAAAAAAAAAAAAAAAAATATATATATATATATATATATATATATATATATATATATATATATATAGGTACACCCTGTACAGGTCGCCAGCCTGTGGCAGGGCTAACACAGAGAGACATAGAACCATTTACACACAGAAGGGCCCCAGCCAAGGTGGATTCAAACCCAGACCTTCTAGCTGTGAGGTAACAGTGCTGACCACCACACCACCATTTCTAAAGCATGATGATGGAAAGTGAATGAACTCACGAGCATGTGCCACTACTCCATACAATGGAGGAGGTATGTGATAATTTACAGACACTGCCACTTGGTGTTGTCTCACACTGCGGTTTTGTATCACTTCCTGTTCCTGTTACAATGCAGTGGTGTTTTGTGTAGTTTAATCTGTGTTACAAACCTTTATATAATGACATATTTCATAGTCTGGACTTCACGTGCTTTATCCAAAGCACACTCTGCTGATTCACCTGGAAATTACATTTATAGTATTCACTTATTGCGTCTTTAGGAATTCACTAACTTAGCATAGCTATTAACTTAGTTCTTAGCCGTGTCATTAGCAGCATGGCTTCATCACTTTCCTGCTCAGTGTGTCAATGTTTAGCTACTCCTCAGCCTTCTTTACTAATAATGGTAATTGTAATAAATGTAGCCTGTTTGTAGCTGAGGCCAGACTCAGTGAACTGAAGAACTGGCTCTGTACCTTTGAAAATCCTATGGCTAGCCAGGCCCCTGTATTTGGTACAGACAAAGGTAGCTTAACCACCCTTAGTTCCCCCCCAGCAGATATTCCTGAGCACCCAGGGAATCAGGCTGGCTGAAACAGAAGCCCCCGGTACACCACCAACCTGTTCATGTGTTGAATTGTTTTTTTTGGCATCAAGCCACACTGCAGCTTGTCGATCATCACCTCTCGCCTAAACTAGCTTCAACAACTTTTTCCCATGGCTTCATCTTATGGTTCATCAGCTTCATCCCTCTGTAATTACTACAGCACTGTACATCACCCTTGTTCACTACCAGTACACTTAATTCCCATTCTTAAGGCATCTTCTCACTATTCAAGGTTGCATTAAACAATCTGTTTAAAAAAGCTTCATTGCCCTCTCCTAGATATCTCCATATCTCCACAGCAGGGTTATAATAGTTTTGGATTTTACATTATAGTTTAGTTTTAGTTAGTTTTTACTTTTTTTTCTCTAATTCAGTTAGTTTTAATTAGTTTTCAGAGTGGTTTTGCTCGTTTTTATTAGTTTTTATTTTTGGTTTTATGCTTAGTTTTAGTTAGTTTCAGTATTAGTTTTAGTATTTTCATACTTAATCAGGTACGCTTTAAAGATACCCTTTAAAGAAATAAATTCAGCAACCAACTGTTCACAGACAGCAGAACTACATGCTAAATGTGTGTAATATTAAGGACACACATGAACATCAACAGGGAGAAACTGCTAACAATATGAACTCCAAAACTCGATAAATTCTACAATAAACTCCAAATAAAGTTCAGCCTCAGTGCAGCAGATTAACAACAGCTACATATGGTGTTTGACAAAAACAAACTCCTTGAAGGAGTCAAAGCTCAAATCCAGCTGCATCCTGATGTTCTCTCCACCTGATGCTGCTTCTGTTTTGGAGCTAGCTTGGTTAGATGCTCGCTGATTAGACTTGCAGGGTCTTTGCGGCCTATGTAGCCTACGGAAGTGTCCGACCTCATGTCCGCATTTATGCATGTATAGCTGGATTGCGTGTGTTAATTACCTTGTGGTTGTGTGCTGGGGGTTTTTTGGTCCTCGCTCTTTGTGCTCAGTTTTTAGGGTGCAAACATATTTGTCCCTGTTTTTTCACTTTCTTCGTTCCTTCCATTCCCATAGTTTCAGCAGCTCCCTCCAGGAATTTGCTGACATTTGTGAGTCCTTATATTGATGCTTTGATTATTAGTCCTGATTGTTATTATCTGACTGATAAAGTAGCCGGAAACGCACAAGGACTAAACACAACGTTGTGGCTGCGTTGACCCGACGAGTAGTCACGTTTCTCTGGAGGTGCAGGCCGGGTTGCCTTGTAGGATGAGAGCGGTTTCCGTAGCTGCCTTGTGTGCACTTCTCAGGTCTTCTTTGATGTTGGTGTTTTTTTTCCTGACTAAGAAGTGTTCCGTACATTTTTCATCATCCACAACAAGACACTCGCTGCTATCTGTGCTATCATAGTAAAAAAAAAAAACAACACCACATGGGACTCTCTGAGGAGCAGCGCGGTGTGCGCACGCACGCACATGCGCACCCATTTGCCCGACGGCGTTCCGAGCTTAAACTCGGAGAGAGGAAAAAAATGATTTCATATCAATCCACAAGACTTTTGAAAAAATAACAATATCTATAATTTCAGTTAGTTTTAGTTAGTTTTGTAAACTCACAATTCAGTTTTAGTTAGTTGTCGTTTCTTCCTTTTAATTTTAGTTTTTATTTATTTCAGTTAACAACAATGTTTTTTCAATTTCAGTTTTCGTTATTTCGTTCGTTTTCGTTAACTATAATAACCCTGCTCCACAGGTATGTCATCAGGACCAACCATCTTTCCACTCTTCATCCTCTTCATAGCTACCCTCGCGTCCTCCTTAATAGTCCTCTGCAGCCATCTTACTTTCTCATTCATTTTCTACATTCGCGAGCTCCTCAAAGTATTTCTTCCATCTTCTCAACACACTCATTATTTGAGAAGCTCATTAGTACATTTCAATCTCTCTATCCTTAACCATCCTAACCTGCTGCACATCATTTCCAGCTCGTGTAGTACTGTAAATGCTATTTTGGGACCAAAAAACACATGTCACCATTATGAGAAAAAGAAACTTGTTTCCACACACTGTGAATATGTAACATGGCCTCATGAAGACAAAACACATATCAGCACTTTTGATGGTATTTTTTTGAATTGATCTCATCAGTGTTTATTCCATGCTCTGTAAGACATGAGCATATAATAGCTGTGTGTATTGTTTTGGTGGATCTAATCAGTTTTGAGAAGCGAGAAAATGTTTTTGAGTGTTGTGTTTCATTTTGCAGCATGTGTGGACTTTTAACAAAGCAGTTAACTTTTTCAGTTTGTGTTCAGAGCTTTTGAGCTGCAGTTTAAGTCAGGGGTGCAGCTGCTCTCATTGACAGATGTGCTGACACAGGCAGTTTTGCTAACTCGAGTCACTGAACTGGACCTGTTCCTGTTGGTGGCACCTTTGCAAGCACTAGAATTATTCTATGTTGTTGAGTGAAACTAGAATATTTTATTAGCCTGATACATTGCACCAATTAGCAGGTATGTGTATCTGTGTGTCACTAAGGTTAATGCATGGAGCTTGCAAACCAAGTTGGTAGCATCATTGATAACCGTTTTCTGGAGCAAGAAGCGACCATATTTGGACGCTTCTTGCTCCAGAAAACCCAACATGTTTACAGCCACAATGCTTCGAGGCTTAAAATGTTAAGTTCCAGAAATCAGTGGTTGATGTCTTGGTGGCTACTTTCATAGAAACTCTAGAAATGGAAGTGCTTTGTCAGGAGAGACTTGCTGTGAATTGCTTTTTAATAGTTACCAAGACGACTTAACATACCAAAGCTCATTTAAGATTATTTCAATTCTAAAATCTGTTCCAAAAACCATCAACACATATAATAAACTTGAACTATGCTTGTAATTATGCATTTTTTTTTTTTTTTTACCAATCAAAGAGTGAGCTTACTGAGTGATTTTTTTTTTCTTTGTGAAATAAACTTTAAATCACTAGAGACACAAAACTGCTCAACTAGATAACTTTCTCTAATATACATTTTATAATCTTCATTAGTTGTAGCTGACGTAACCGGGCACTGGTGAGATCTGTTGTTTCAGCAGACAAAGTGATGAACTGTGCATTGCTCTTTTCCTGTCTGTAATGTAAGGGGAAAAAATGAAAGATGAAATTAGAGTTCTTGCTTTAAACATTAAACCTGCTGCAGTTTCTTTCTTTTTTTTTTTTTTTTTGTCATAAAAACCAAACACAGCAGCTCTGGGAGTTATTATATCAAATGTGTTTGGTGCACATCCAGCAGACACCAATATTTACCTGCATTTTCTTGTCTGTTTGTGTTGCTTTCAAAGCTGAAGAAAAATGTGGTTCTTTAACTGCTGAAGAGGCTACACCGTGTTCACCAGCAGATTGTGCTTGTCTGACTTCAGTGTTGATCAGGTAGAATACAGTGGATGTACCAAAGCCCTCTAAGCTGCCTTCTGTTGCTAGGTTTGTTAGTATCAAAACAGTAAGACTGGTTACTGGTCACATTTTACTATAATACAAGAAATCTCTGTCTGTCTGTGATGGTTCCTTAGTCCATGAACTCTTAGACCATCAGGAGTTCAGCAATAAATCCTGGCACAAAGGTACATTTTGGGCACCTGAAGGATTTTATCCACAAGAACTGGAGTCTATCTCGGCTGTCATAGGGCAAGAAGCAGGGTACATCCTGTACAGGTCACCAGCCTGTCACAGGGCCAACACAGAGAGACAAACAACCATTCACACTCACATTCACACCAAGAATAGTTTGATTTTTTTTTTCCAATAGTAAACAGAAAATTTACACAAAATGAGGACACCAAACATCATATTGTTGAAAACATCTACTGGGAGAAAGATCCCTGAAGAATATTCAGCAGTATATTATTAGTTCAGGTGCATTTATTTTGACTAACAGTTGCTCCTGTACACCTGAAGCTGCTGAAAAAAACAAATGTAGTGATGATAATATGATCATAATAGTAAAAACAGGACTACAACAGTGTTTGCATGTGCCAGAAAATGTTGATGGTGTAAATTACTCTAATTAGAACCTGATTAGGAATAACTCATTCCAGCATCAGCAGAAACCACCAAGAAACATTACTTGTAAATTGCTGCTGAGCTGTAAGAGACGGCACCTCATATTTTTTATTAGGACCCATGGCAAATACAACATCATTACATGGTCCCATCTAATAAAATTAAATATGCAGAATTGGGTGAATTTAAATGGGGTTCCAGTATCTGTTTTTTTAATGCCATAAAGAAATGTATGCCAGGTTATACCTTCATATGGATGACAGTGTGAGGGGATAATATTGACTCTGGCAAGTTCATTGTTGTTTGGCTATGTTCAGTTTTGATGTGTTCCTGGTTACAGTGTTGCTGAGGAAGCAAGATTTTATACCAGGTTGCCAACACACACACACACACACACACACACACACACACACACACACACACACACACACACACACACACACACACACACACACACACACACAGAGGCTTGGTAAGTCTTAGTTAAACACTCTAACGTAGAATCATCTCTACCGCTCCCTCTTACACAAACACACACAAATAGTTGGAGGCAAATATTACTTCATCCTAAGTATTTTTAAATCAGGTGATGACAGAAAGAGAGAGCGCCAAAGACACACAAGCAGCTGCTGTGGTTTTGGGTTGAGATGCGGTGTGTGTGAGAGGTTAACGAGCTCTTGCAGCCTTGTTATCACACCGATGAAAGACAGAGTAAGAGAGAAAGAGAATAAAAAAGTCTCCCAGAAAGAGGAAAATGGGTGTGATGATTTGCTTTGCTTTTCAAAAGGGCCTTACATAAACCTTCCCACTTTGTTAGTGGGAAGTGTTTTGTTAGTGTGTCTTTTTATGTGTGTGTTTGTGTGTGTGTTTTTGTATATTAGTAATCATACTGAAAACTGAAACAGATCTTCTTAAACTGCCCACCCACTGTCTGTCTTTACTGTGTCTGGAAAGGTTCTGAGGAAGCTTGACACAAATATCTTTCAGGCACAAAACAGCTTCAAGGTTTTGTTGCATTGCTTCATCTTTGGGCAGTGTTGTGTTGTGTTGTGTTGTGTTGTGTTGTGTTGTGTTGTGTTGTGTTGTGTTGTGTTGTGTTGTGTTGTGTTGTGTTGTGTTGTGTTGTACAGATTGCAGACTGAAACAATGTGAAGGGGCTCTCTGTGAAAGTGAACAGTGGCTGACTTTTCAAATCCAGCACGTGGAACACTGAGTGTGATCTTATGTTACAAATAATCTCATAGTGTTACTGTTTTGTTAAACAAAATCAATGGCTATTAAAATAGTATTATACCAACAAGCTTTGTTAAATAAAGACCTTTTAGCCTGTAAATATGAGTATTTACATGCATACTTTCCAATTTTGTTGCAAATGAATGTTCCACTATTGTACAAGCCAACTGTAGTAAATGTTCTGTGACCTTTTCCACAGAACTCAAAACATTAAAGTAACTAAATGCATTTTGATTTAAGTTAATGAACTTAAAATTCTACAAGTTTATATGTGATATTATATGAAATATTATGGTTAAATTAAAGTTTTTACTGAGTCAGATTTTATCATTGACTTTTTGTAATAATATTTAAGAATTACACACTTCTTAAATATTGCAGTATTTAAATGCAATCACCATTTATTACTCTTCATTTGCGTAAAATTTAAGTTGACTAGTTGACCTCACGAGGACAACGTGGCTGCTTAAACTTTAGTTTAAACATTTTGCTGATTTTAACAAAGAACAGACCACTCTGCACAGACCTATCTGTCCCACCCCAGTGACAGTCAGTAACCCTCTACCCTCTTCAGTCATGCTGATACGGGATGCTTTGCTATTCTAACATGAAGGTAAATGAAACACGGCCACAGTAACTGGCCTGTAAACACAGAACAAGTTGGAGAAATGAAGCAGTATAATTTTCCACTTCATTCCTTCAGACACAAAATTAAAGGAATATTGTCAAAAATGGTAAAACTCTGTAATTCACGTCTTCTTATGAAGCTGATTTTACTGCTTAACATGTTCCATTAACAAGCAACATCCTGCATTAACATTATATCTGCCAAAAATAAAATCAAAATGTAACATTTTTAATCAAATGAACAGTGTTGGAAGCAATAAGCAACATAATAGAGTTGTCAATGGATGATGACAGTAGAATCAGTTGGTTTGTCAGTATTACCTCTGGTATCCACGACACTAATAATAACAGTAGTAGTGTCAATAGTATACAATCCAAATACTACTTAGCAGGACTTCCAGACCAGAGAGGAGGAAAGAAAAGCTGCATTTACAGCAGTCCGTCAAAGGGTGGCAGTGCAGCGTGCAAGGTTTTTGAACCTATTGTGTGTGTGTGTGTGTGTGTGTGTGTGTGTGTGTGTGTGTGTGTGTGTGTGTGTGTGTGTGTGTGTGTGTGTGTGTGCGTGTGTGTGTGTGTGTGTGTGTGGTATTTTCTCATTTGTAACGTGGAATGGTGTTTGGCAAGAGTCCAAAGAGGTACTGACAGATCTGCTCAGGAAAACCTCCCCTGTTCACAAGACTGCTAACACACACACACTCACACACACACACACACACACACACACACACACACACACACACACACACACACACACACACACACACACACACACACACCTCCTCCCTCTCTTCACACTCTGTGTGACCCTGACATCAGCCCTGTTCTCTCTCCATCACTATGTTGCCATGGGAACAGGCCCTAGGGTATGGCTGTGCAGTAAAGTAGTTCAGAGTGTTTGAATGTGGTTCATGATCTTTCTTTCTTTCTTGCTAAGAATGTGTGACCAACATGCTAAAGATATGTTTCTTTGTGAAGCATCCAGGCTAAGTCAGTTTTACAGTGCAAATGCAGGTGTTTTTAGCCTGCAGCGATCTACTGCTGCCAGCTTGGGGCTGGAAGTGAGTAACCACGATAACGGTCCGAGTGTATGTTGTGTGTGGTGGTGATGGTGGCAGAGTGTCGCAGTGAGAAGGAGATAGCCTCTTTGACTTTTGTGAGAGCTGTCATTGAGTAGGAGGCTTAACACCTCACAAACCACTCCAACTCCTTTCTGCAGTACCCCATCAAAAACACTAGGGGGCAACCTGGACTGTGTCTGAACTGGAAGCTGAACCTGAAAGTGAATATAATATTGACAGCATGTAATGATGTGTAATTAGGTGAAACATGTGGTGTGTTTGCAGACAAGATTCTTTTATCAGTCCCTGTTGCAGACTTTGAAAGTGACAGATATGGCTACTGACATATTTTACTTCAATTCAAATACATAAAAAAGAAAAAGTGATGCTCCGCATCCTTACAAATCTAATAGATTTATTCCAACCAGACCTGTACAGAGTATATCAATTACATACAGCCCCTATCATGAGACTGTGTGCTGAGGGCAGCATAACAAAATGAATTCAAGTCCCCATCACACCACGGTGAGTCACAATCTTGTGGTATGGGGTGCACTTGACATGTTTAAGTTGCACATTTGTGTAGTCGCCATTAAGCAGAGTTTAGGAGAAGCACATATTCCATCGTACATATTTTTCAGGTAAAGCCTTGTTTTACCTGACTATGCCAAACCGGATTCTCCAAGTATTCCAAGAGAATTGTTCAATAGTTCAGGCAGGAAAATATGGAAGCACCTTTGGTGCATTAAATTAACAAAAATCTGATCAAACTGTGTGGGGGTGTAGAGTCAGGTGATGTTAACAACACAGTAAAATTTGCCTCGCAGCCACCGAGGCCTTCAAGGTCAACTTAATGATTTATTGGTCCAAAATTGACAAAAAGCATTATAAGTTAGATACTATGATTCGGTGTGTATTATCAACATATAGAAAGTACAGTATAAAGATTAATATCATGTCACATTTGACCTCTGACCTCAGGTTTACATTTCATATCCGCCTTTCATTCAAGCTGACCCCAAAATGTGTTTTATCTTTAAAGTGTTGTCAAGAGAAGGAGAATGCGCTGCCTGGTTAGTAAGAAATATACTGTTGGATAATTTTATGTAAAAAGTTATTAAGTTATGTCCAGTTATTTACAAATCAGTACCTATTATCTATCACCTGCTCCTACATAATGTTTGTGTAATCTAAGTAAACACGTGTCATGCTGCCCTCGTCTGTTTTTTACTACAAACTTCCTAAAGTAGATTAAAAAAGAACAAAAAATTATGTACAAAATACAAAACTTTCCCTAAAAGTAAACACCAGCCACAGATTAGATGAGCTGCCTTCTTGTTACGTTTTGCTTTGTTTTACATGTTGCACAGGACTGACATTTTTTGGAAACAGTGTTATAAGTAAGGTAAGGATTTTGAGGACTTCTCTGTGACTGCAGCTCAATCTTTCACACTAATTAAAAAAACAAGGAAATTCTTATGAATAGCAGCAGCAATATAAAGACAAGCCAGATCTGGTATAAGAGCATGAAAGAGCTGAACTAGAGTGTGATTTAGTGGCAGAGAAAGGCTGCATATTCACAAATGTTATAGCTCACATTAAGTTGCTATTGCTGACTGTACTGTGGCAGATATCATTGGAATCACATCCATATTGGATGAGTCTTCACTGCATGATATACAGTGCAAACATTCATTGTCACTGCGGGAAGTAGTAGCAATTATACAGTGACTTGGATATTTTTTGGGGTCAGATCTTATGTACTACAATTGTTCAGCTCCTAATTAGCGGCACAAACATTCTGTCTTGTGTTGATGTGACAACATGAAGCAAAAAAGAGTCTTTGCTTCTTCTTTTTAGAATTTTATGCAGCTTTTGTTTTAAGATCGCTTTGAGTTCTCGTTAACAGACTGGTTCTTATATAGTGCTTTATACAACATGCCTCATTCACCCATTCATACAAGCACTTTCTTCTACACTTAAGTGCTTTCTATGTGACATTCACACACACTCACACTCCAATGAACACATAAGAGAGAAACTTGGGGTTCAGTATCTTGCCCAAGGGTACTACCTGGTCAGCCAGGGGTCAAACCACCAACCTTTCGATTAGTAGATGGCCTGCTTTGCCTCCTGAACTACAGCCACCCTAATTTCTCATACATATTTTTCATATACCCACAGATTCTTAATATTAAAGTTGCGGATCTCTGAAAGTTACTCCAGTAGCTTCAGTTTTCTTTGATTGTAGCAGTTAAATGTGGACTTTGCAGTCTGCTTTCTGTGTCATGTCATAGAGGACACCTCTTCTTAGTTTCAATTCACTGACTAACTGCAGGACATTTTCACAACAGCATGGGTTTATGCTAATGTTAGTTTATATATTTTGTACATCAGGTGTAGGCTTTTGCGATAGCCTCATGGTTAAAGTTTTACTGTCACAATGACCTGTGTGGACCAGGCATGTGTGTCACCTCTGCTCAGTGAAACTTAGCTTGAATCAAAAGATGAAGCTGGGATCAAACAGAACTCGGAAAATTCAAATTAATTTCAAACTGCAAAAAAAGGGACAGAAAAATGTAGCAGTTTAAAAGTTGGTCAAAAGTCACAGAAAAATGCTGGAATGGATTAAAGCACAAAGACTATCTATCTATCTATCTATCTATCTATCTATCTATCTATCTATCTATCTATCTATCTATCTATCTATCTATCTATCTTTGCTTTTCCTGTTTCTGTTGCTGTGCCTGCCTAGTTGCCATGGTTGCAGTGTTGAGCATCGTGGGGCTTTGATGCGAGTGGGTGATGGGTTCTCGGTTGCTACGGTAACACTAGATCCTGTGCCTCTTCATTTGTCAGTTAAATCATCATGTCTGCTTTTGTTCTTCCACTTTTTAACCTTCAAAGAAAGAAGAACGCAGGGAAATGTCAGCACCACGTTCCACTGCTGTTCCTGTTTGCATTAATTGTATCAGTGCAGAAAAGAAGTTGATAAAATGGGAACCTCAAGGGGTGAAACATCAAGCCTATATGGAAGTTCTAAAACCTGGCCCCAAAAGCGGGTTACTTCCCATAAACATTGATGTTAATAATGCCCAACACAACAACATTAAAAAAGCATGTTTGCAGCCTGGTGAAAAAAAATGTTCCAGTAACGGC
This sequence comes from Archocentrus centrarchus, assembly GCF_007364275.1. Lineage (NCBI taxonomy): Eukaryota > Metazoa > Chordata > Actinopteri > Cichliformes > Cichlidae > Archocentrus > Archocentrus centrarchus. The sequence goes on from NW_022060269.1 coordinate 1,021,974, forward strand.
ACCGGTTTAAGTTAAGGGGTAAGGCCAAGGCCACTCAAAGATCTGGGTGAGGCAGGCGACTGCTTAGGTTGTTGTCCTTGTTGATGTCAGATTATTCATTAAATGAATAATAATGAATAATAATGAGGTGAACACTAATTGGAAGGGGTGCTCACTGAAGTTTTGCTTAGGGACCCAACAGATTTAAAATCAACACTAAGGCTGCTGAATCAGATCTCTCTCTTTTTTCAAATATAATTATCTGACAAATAATATGGCCTGTGGTACAGCCCATTAAGAAGTTTGTGCTTATGTATTTGTGAGTTACATTCTAGTATTTTATTTGCATTCACCTAGCACTAATTTGCAGGTACCAATGCCTGGCATCAGTCTGAGCAGTTAATTTTATTTTATTAACATGGCAGAATTCTCCTACCATGCCACCACTCTGTGGAACTTAATGGTCCTGATGGATAATTCATTTAGTACATGGTCAAATATGTTTGAGTGATTGTGAGTGTTTGTGACTTCAAAGAGCTCCCATTTCCCTTCTGTGTATTGCACATGACACAACAGGTGACTCTACAGCAAAAGCAATAGCAAACCTTAATCTGTAAACAACCACTGGGAATTAGCCAGTGATCGCCTCCAAATCAAGTCTCCTACTTTCATTTTGAACTTGTGGTTTTTCTGTTTGAGTTTTTCTATTTGGGTATGTTAAATAGATGAAACTAACCCTAGCCCTAACCCTACACAGGTCGGTGAGCCCTAACCCTACACAGGTCAGTGAGCCCTAACCCTACACAGGTCACTGGTGACCTGGTGGATGTTAAATGTCAGGTATCTCATAGTTTGATTTAATTGTCAGCTTTGGTGTCACACTCTCATCCAGAAGTGATTCTTCAGTCAGAGTAAATGGGACTGTATTTTTACACTTTACTATGCACCTAACCATTAATTCTTGTCACTAGATGAATAAAAAATAAATAATACAGAATGTGGAAGTATGTTTGCAAATGCATCACTTCCACATCATTATATGACCAAAACCACTGGCTGAATATGTGGGTTCTTCATTTTGTAGAAACAGAACTTTATCCAAGTATTCTGGAATCACACTGCTCTTTCTCACTGTTACTGACCTTGTGTTCTCAGCTGCAGAGCTGCTGCAGTGTTAGTACCAGACACAGTACCAGAAACAAGTCATTATCCAAACAACAGTATGGGTGCAGGGCTCATGCAATAACAGGCTGGGACCAAGTTATTTTCAGCACCCCATCAAAGCTGTAAGCTGTGAGCTCGTTGAGCTGCTGAAAGAGTTCCACTTCAACCTGGGCTGGCCGTGGCACGTGGAAATGGCCAACCGATACATGAAGTATGAGAAGGACCATAAAATCAGCAGCCTGAGCTCCAGCTCTGCATCGATGGGCCTCGCCTCCTCTGCCTTGTAGACTTTTGCTAGCTTCTTCAGCTGTTTGCATATCTAAATTGTAAACATTTTGAAAATGAGCTCTAAATGGTAAATGGACTGGTTCTTATATAGCACTTTTCTGCTTTACTTTCAGCACTCAAAGCACTTAATACAACATGCCACATTCATGCGTTATACACGCACTTCTTTCTATGGCTAAGTGCTTTCTATCTTTCACACACATTCATTGGAGAGCAACTTGGGGTTCAGTATCTTGCCCAAGAATACATGCAGACTGGAGCAGCCACTGATTGAACCACCAACCTTCTGAGTAGCAGGCGTCCTGTTCTACCTCCTGAGCTACAGCCACACTCTAAAAGATAAATGGTTGATAAGGTGAGTTAAAGTTAGGTTTTAGGCTTTAAATACACACTTAAACCAATCACATTTAGGGATCATGATGTACACCATATTGCCAAAAGTATTCACTCATATGAACTTGAGTGACATCCCATTCTTAATCCATAGGGTTTAATGTGATGTTTTTACTGCTGTAACACCTTGAACTCTTCTGGGAAGGCTTTCCACAAGGTTTAGTGTGTTTCCACCAACCCTAACCCTTTGTCACGCCACTGAGCTTTTTACACATTACCAATGACCGGAAAGATGAAATTGCTGTGGTAAACAGAATGCAGCTGTCAATATTGTAATAAATTACACCTTACCTTATATCACAGGTGTAAAGCAGTCAAACTTACGAAGGAACTAATTATGAAACTAAGAGAGCACGTGGATTGACAGCTAGAAATCTGGTCAGCTTAACAAAAGAAATATCCGTCCTTTTTACAAGTCTGTCAAATGTGCATATGACATCACTTGGTAGCAGTGTCATCTCATCTCGCCACTGATCCAGACTAAAATGATCATCTACAGCACTCACACATACACACACACATGCACATTAGCATGTAAATTAAGCTCCATTCAAGCGCGATCCACTAGCCTTCCTCTTTCATTTGACCACATATCAATCCACAGGTCCACCCGCGCACACACACACACACACACACACACACACACACACACACACACACACACACACACACACACACACACACACACACACACACACACACACACACACACACACACACACACACACACACAATTAACACTGTGCCTTCAAAGCATCATATTTGTATTTCTGTGTGTGTGTGTGTGTGTATGAAATGACATTAGATTACTATTCTCCTCTCTCTCTCTCTCTCTCTCCTCCATCATTTTCACATCTCAGGCATTCTTTCTCCTTCTGTGTGTGTGAGTTTTATTCTAGGATATATCAACATAAAGCAATAATCCAGAACAACCCTATACCATTTGCAATGCTGCTCTACGACAGTTCAAATCAACCACCACAACCCTCTGAGGTCTCATGCAGGATTTATAGCACTGTGTTTGTGCCCATTTGTGCAAGTGTTTAGCTATACAGAGTAAAGGAATAAGGCAATAATCCACTGCAGAACTGTACTGTATTTAACCTAAACATATGTGCTTGTGGGCAACACTTGAAAAATTCAGTATGCAGCTGAACATGGATGACATGGGTATGAATACATTGAATGCTGATTGACTGAAACGTGGGCCTGAACAGAAAAGGAAGTGACAGATAAAAGATTTTAAAAAACTGCATGAAAAGCACAGACAGTGGCTGCAGTGGACACTTTTCATTGTTTTAAATCCTTGTTTCTCTTTAGCTTTTTGTATGTTGTAACAATCTGAAGAACCAACAGCAGTACAGCAAGTCCAGCCTACAGACACAGATTGGTTGTTTAATAAGCTTTTGAAACTGCCTCAGTGACAGTAAACAGCTACAACATGCAGATGATGGTCTGGGAATCTGTGTGTAGCCTCTGCATAGGACCAACTCACAACCCTGTGCTATCAATATAAACTTGTCAAAAAAATTAAACACTTTGAAAACACATCAGATCTCACTGGGGGAAAAAAATCATTTTGGACATCAATACTGATATGGACTGGAAAATGTGGTAGGAATGAAAGCATGCAACATCGTTTGATGGGAATGAAAATGATCAGCCTGCAGAATTCAAAGACACGCTTAAAATCTGTAAAAAAAAAAAAAAAGAAAGGCTCTGGCAGTGCTTGTCCTGTTCCACCTTACACAAAGGCGCAGATACCTGTCCTAATGATGTGTTAAGAACCTTCTACAGCCCTGTCCAGCTCTCCTAGAGTAACTGTCTTGCCTTCTGGAATCTCTTTTGTGCTCTTGAGCTCTTGAGACTGTGCTGAGGGGTCTTATGTCTTCCAGACTTGGGTCCTCTACCAGAGGCCTGGGAGCTTGAAGGTCCTGCGCAGTATCTTAGCTGTCCCCAGAACTGCGCTCTTCTGAACAGAGATTTCAGATGTCATTCCTGGAACCTGCTGGAGCCACTCTCCCAGTTTGGGGGTCACTGCTCCCAGTGTTCCATGTACCACGAGGACCTCTGTTACCTTCATCTTCCACATCCTCTCTAGCTCCTCTGTGAGCCCTTGGTATTTATCAAGCTTCTTGATTTCTTTCTTCTTGATGTCACCATCACTACAGCTTTCTTCCTTTGTTTGTTCATCACTAGTTTGTCTGTCTGTATCTGGAAGTCCCACAGGATCTTGGCTCTGTCATTCTCAACCACCCTTGGGAGCGTATCCCATTTTGACCTCGGGACTTCCAGGTCATTCTCGGTACAGATGTTCCTGTATACTATACCGGCCACTTGGTTATGGCGTACCATGTATGCCCTGCCTGCTAGCATCGTTCACCCTGCTGTTATGTGCTAAATTGTCTCAGGGGCATCTCTGCACAGCCTGCTCCTGGGGTCTTGTCTTGAGTGGTAGACTCCAGCCTCTATCGATCTTGTACTCAGAGGTTGCTCTTGAGCTGCCATGATTGGTACCTCTGTGCTGTCTGTCAGTCCATCTTTGTCCAGCCATTGGTAGGATTTTTCTGTGTCAGCCACTTCTCTGATCTGCTGGTGGAACATGTCATGCAGGGCCTCTCCTTCCATTCCTGTTCTTGTGCCTCTTCTTTCTCAGGTTTTTGCTGCCTGAGGTATTCACTAAGTACATGATCAGTTGTGACTATCTTTCTGATGTACTCATGGATCTGTGTTGTTTCATTCTGTATAGAGATTTTGACACTCACTAGTCCTTGGCCTCCTTCCCTCTGCTACAGTCGCAGAGTACTGGGTTTGAGGTGAGCTTTCTTGTCTTGCCATCAGTGGCTTCCTTCTTTGGCCAGCTTATTATCCCAGCAGGGTATCTGATGATTGTCAGGGTGTAGGTGTTGATTGCCCAGATATTGTTCTTCCCATTCAGCTGATTAATCACTTGTCTGCTTCATGATCTTGGTTGAGGGAGTTCAAGCCTATGCAGAACAGCAGTGGGGAGAGAGCATTCTCTTGGTTAATCTGGCACTTGATGGTGACTTGTGCAATTGGCTTGAATTCCTGATGAAGGTTTTTATGGTCCTGTTGATCTTTTATAGTTTTACGCATTCCAGAATCCATGTGTGATACATTGATACTTTCTTGTTTTATATATATATATATATATATATATATATATATATATATATATATATATATATATATATATATATATATATATATTAGGGGTGGGACTTTAACGCGTTAATTTCGATTAATTAATTATGGGGAAATTAATGCGTTAAAAATTTTAACGCATTTTAATCGCACTTTGCACCGTGGAACGTTTCTCAGTGCGCGAGTTCCCGGCATACAGATTATATCGACGCACAATGTCCAAATTAGGGGCCGCATCCTGCGAAGGACCCGGCCCACGTCTTTCGCAGCCCACGAACACCGCAAAGGCCGGAAGTGAGCAGCTAGCCTTCATATCAGCTGCCGTCACCTCTGCGTAGCTCATGTCGCCTAGCAACCGTGAGTGTGAAGCACAGCTGTGTAAAAGCAGCTGTTAAACGGAGAACGAACTTTTTCTCCTTTTTGTGGTTTAATTTTAAGTCTTTAATTCAAAATAAGCTGTTAAAACAAGCATAACACATTTCAACATCAAGGAATACAGCTGAGAGAATGATTAATTTCCAACTATAACAAGTGAGACATTAATGTTGAATAAAACTATCCAGTTATGATGCTTAACTTTAATTTCAGGTGTTTGCTTATCACAGGAGCACTTCCACCCTTCATTGGTCTGTGTAGTAGACTGGTGGGAAAATGAACAAAATTTTGAAGTTTAAGCTTATGTATATTGATTTATTCATCAACTAAACTTAAATTAATATTTCTCATGTCAAATATTGAAATGCGATTAAAATGCGATTAATTTCGATTAATTAATTACAAAGCTTGTAATTAATTCGATTAATTTTTTTAATCGAGTCCCACCCCTAATATATATATATATATATATATATATATATACATATATGCTCAGAGCATATAAATAGTAAGCTTACAGCCTATAAATAAAAAGTACTTTTTAACCTGGATAAAATAGGCTTTCTTGTAATTAATCAATACAGTGCAGAGATTGGTCAGTCTGGTCTTACAGTCTTGAGTGGCTGGTGTTTTGCTTTTCCAGTGTTATTGCCAATTCTTAGATAGAAATGTACTTTATTGATCCCGAATGTATTGAGCCATCTGCCTGTTCATCTTAGCTGCTATGATGCCTGACAGGAGCTCCCATGTTGTGCTGAAGCAGGTTATTGGCTGGTAGTTGGATGGGTCCCTTCTGCTCCTTGGGGAACAGCACTGTCCAGCCTTCAGTTAGCTATTCTGGGTGCATCTCATTAGCAGAATATACCTTAGATGTTCAGTGGCAAAAATCTGGTTCATTCTCCTGGCTTCTATATTTCTGGTATACCTATTCAAGCGGTTAGCCAAGGCTGAGAGTCTGCTTGGCAGTATCTAAGGCCTCAAATATGGACAGCTTGTTGTATTTCTTAGGTATCCCTTTCTTCAGCATACCGTTCTTCAGTTCTGATAGGTGGCCAACTTCCCTCCATTCTGCCTTAACCTTGGCCTCTAGTCTCCTTCTCCATGGAGGGTACAGCACTGTGTGGCTGTTTATCTTATAACCTTGCATCTCAAGGATCACCGTTGTCGTGGTATAGATCAGCTGGTTGGTTTCAATGATGGTTGCAGGAGGGATTGTCCGTAGTGCTGCATTGACATCTTCCAGTAGACTTTCATGGGGTACTTGACATAGTCTTGGTAATTGTCATGGAAGGTCCATATTTCCAGCTTAGCCATGAACATTGCCTTTGGTTTAGGGTTAGGGTGCTTCTTGTAGCCATCTACTAGTCTCTGACATTGGTGTGAGGAAAGTTTCCCCCACTCCTCAATGCACGAATTCTTCAGCTGTGATATGTTTGAGGGGTTTCTTGTATGTACCCATTTCAGGTCCAGAACTCTCTATTTCTCAGTTTTCAGCCATTTCTCCATGAGTTTACTGGTATATTCTGGGTCATCGTCATGTTCCAGGCATTTGTTTTCCTTTTTTCTTTTACAGATGGTCTCATATCTTCTTCAAGCATCCTCCGATACACAGTAGAATTCATGGTGGAGTCCATGATGGTAAGCTGGCCAGGTCCTGTTGCAACATGTAACCTGCTCTAATGTCCAAATAATTCAGTTTTACACTCATCTGTCCAAAGAACATTATTCCAGAAGCCTTCATCTGTGTTCTCTCTGGCAAACTTCAGTCTGGACTTCACGTTTCTCTTAGAGAGCAAAGGCTTCCTCCTTGCACACCTCCCATGCTAGTTAAACTTGTGCAGTCACTTTCTGATTGTAGAAGCATGTACTTTCACATCAACAGCAATAAGAGCCTGCTGTATGTCCTGTGATGACATTTTAAGGTTTTTAGAGACTTTTTTTAAGCATCTTGTGGTCCGTTCTCTAGGTGAACTTCCTTGGATGACCAGACCTGGGCATGTTGGCAGTTGTTTTGAATGTCCTCAACTTGTAGACGATTTTCTGGACAGTAGAATGATAGATTTCAAGGATTCAAGGATTCTTTATTGTCATTCACATCACATTTGCATGCAGTGGAATGAAATTCTGTCCTCAGGTCCCAATGTGGCCCATGTAATATTTATGACAGTTTCAGTGATGAAAGAAGAATAAATACAAATTTAACTAACAATAATATAAAGAAATTATACAGTCATGGCCGAAAATGTTGGCACCCCTGAAAATTTTCCAGAAAATGAAGTATTTCTCCCAGAAAATTGTTGCAATCACAGGTGTTTTATTATGCACATTCTCATTTCCTTTGTGTGTATTGGAAAAACACAAAAAAAGAGGGAAAAAAGCCAAAATCCTAAACTCCAAAAATGGGCTGGACAATTGTTGGCATCTTTTCAAAATTGTGGATAAAAAACTTTGTTTCAAGCATTTGATTCTTGTTTAAACTCACCTGTGGAAAGTAACAGGTGTGGGCAATATAAAAATCACATCTGAAACCAGATAAAAAGGAGAGAAGTTGATTCAGTCTTTGCATTATGTGTCTGTGTGTGCCACACTAAACATGGAGAACAGAAAGAGGAGTAGAGAACTGTCTGAGGACTTGAGAACCAACATTGTAGAAAAATATCAACAATCTCAAGGTTACAAGTCCATCTCCAGAGATCTTGATGTTCCTTTGTCTACAGTGCACAACATAATCAAGACGTTTACAGCCCACGGCACTGTAGCTGATCTCCCTGGATGTGGATGGAAGAGAAAAATTGATGAAAGGTTGCAGTAAAGGATAGTCCTGATGGTGGATAAGCAGCCCCAATCAAGTTCTAAAGAAGTTCAAGCTGTCCTGCAGACTCAGGGTGCATCAGTGTCAGCACGAACTATCCGTCAGCATTTGAATGAAACACTATGGCAGGAGACCCCGGAGGACCCCACGGCTGACACAGAGACTTAAAAAAGTTAGACTGCAGCTTGCCAAAATGTGCGTGAGTAAGCCAAAATCCTTCTGGGACAATGTCCTGTGGACAGATGAGACCAAGATAGAGCTTTTTTGGTAAAGCACGTCATTCTACTGTTTACTGAAAACACAACGAGGGGTTCTGTTTGGGGTTGTTTTGCTGCTTCTGGCACTGGATTCTTTGACTGTGTGCAAGGCATCATGAAATCTGAAGATTACCAAAGCATTGTGGGTTGCAATGTAGGGCCCAGTGTCAGAAAGCTGGGCTTGTGTCCAAGGTCATGGGTCCTCCAGCAGGACAATGACCCCAAACATACTTCAAAAAGCACACAAAAAAAAATGGATGAAAACAAAGTGCTGGAGAGTTCTGAAGTGGCCAGCAATGAGTCTGGATCTAAATCCCATTGAACACCTGTGGAGAGATCTTAAAATTGTTGTTGGGAGAAGGCAGCCTTCAAATATAAGAGACCTGGAGCAGTTTGCAAAAGAAGAGTGGACCAAAATTCCAGTTGAAGAGGTGTAAGAAGCTTTGATGGTTATAGGAAGCGGTTGATTTCAGTTATTTTTTCTAAAGGGCGTGCAACTAATATTAAGTTGAGGGTGCCAGTAATTTTGTCCAGCCCATTTTTGGAGTTTTGCATAGAATTTTATGAATTTTGGCTTTTTTTCTCTCTTTTTCTGTTTTTCCAAAACACACAAAGGAAATGAGCATGTGCATAACAAAAGATGTGTAATTGCAATCATTTTCTGGGAGAAATACTTCAGTTTCTGTAAAAATTTCAGGGGTGCCAATATTTTCGGCCGTGACTGTATACATGTATGCATACCTTTATATCTACACACACACTCACACATAAATATTTCAGATTCTTTTGAGATATTTTGAAATCCCTGACCAGACTCATAAGCTGCTCCAGTCTTCTTTCTGAAGGCATCAGACAGCTCTTTTGATCTCACCATGGTGTTCAATTCAATTTTATTTATATAGCGCCAAATCACAACAACACAACACAACAGTCACCTACAAATGTTCATTCTCATTTCAACAATCAGGAGTACACCAAACTAAATGTAAGAGGTCTAAATAGAGCAAGCCTCCTTCAAAATGCTGAGTAATGATATTCTAATCACTTACACCTGATGTGATGTACCTGTGAGTGAGTTTATAGCCAATTTAAGTGGCAATAAATGTAGTGGTGTTTTAATTTAATTATAATTTATTCCTCACCAGAAATTGCATTTTTTTTAAGAATTACTTTTTACAGGAATTTTTAAAAAGTCTTTTATTCAGGTTTCATTGTTTATGTTACTTGAATATCCCAGTATTGTTAAAATTGATATTAAATATCCATATGCCCAAATATGTTAAAAAAGACAAAATTTTCCTAATTTTTTTCATGACTGTATAACCTGCTAATTTTACTCCAAATTGTGATTTGGTTTGCTTCTGTGTTTAAGAATAAGATAAAATTCAATTCAATTTATTTATATGGAACCAAATCACAACAGTCGCCTGAAGGTGCTTTACATTGTAAGGTAAAGGCCATACAGTGGTCATTACCTTACAATCTGATCTTAGACCAGCACAGTTTCTGTTTTTAACAGTGAATATAGCCAGCTGTATGAACAGTATATGATATATTTTCTTTGACAGCATTAAATAAAATTAGATATGAAGAAGAGTACTGTCTCAGAGGATCAGCAGGACATCTGGCACATGAACTCTGTGATGGAATAAGGGGAGGATGTTTCTCCAAGTCCAGGACCCCGGAATCCAGAGCCAGTTTGGCCCTGAGCATCTCCCTTGATCGTTTATCCACAGGGCAAAGGTAGCTGTTTACAATAAAGGAATCACATAAAAACTGTTTTGTTTTGTTTTTTCTGTGCTCAAACTTCCAGTGTTTTAGATCACACACAGCCTGTATAAATTACACTAATGAGCAATCATTGCACCCTACATCAAAACAGGGAAAACACAGTATTCAGAGTTAGTCTACCTCATGTGGCCAATTCTACAACATATACATGCACTATAGAGTAAATAATCAAGATAGTAATGGCCACAGAGAATCTCCTGAGACTGGGTTCCGGCCTATATGAGGAAAAAGTTTTATATGTATTGTATTTATCATATGACTTACATGTCTATGATATGCTTTGATTTAGTCATGAAGATGACTTTTTTAGTTTTCTTCTGCAATATACAATTAAAACAAATCAAATCAAAACAAACATGAACCTAGTAAACATTATAAGACATTATGTTGCATTAGAAATATTTGAAAATGTCTGAGCCAGCTGGCTGTGGTTTGTGGCTTGGCTGTAGGAGGGAGAAGTGAATGGAAATTGTATTCCATGTGGGTCATTATAACTCCATGGCTGGTCAAATGGGATACGACAAAATTCTGGAAAGAATCATGGCCTGATTTTATTGGCCTGGCATCTGGTGGCAAAAGCGCCAGTGGTGTCCTTCCTGTCCCGAATGCCAGCTGGATAATCCAGCAGCCATTCCAAAAACATAGTTGCTCCCATTACCACAGATGAAGATTCCGTTTGAGTGAATCGGCACAGATCTCATTCACTGGAGTGCATGAGGACATCACTTAGCATTAGTTCTGGTGGATTATGCAACTTGATATCCTGAAGCAGTGTCCCTGCATAACATTTCTGCTAAGAGTGTGTAGCACTGTTTCAGGTCAACTCCTGCACTGGCATCCTGAAAGAAATTCCAAAGGACCATGGCACAGCATTCATGTCACACAGTGTGAGAGACCTCTATGAATTATTAGGTATTCAGTCTATTCGGACAAATCTTTGTCACCCACAGCTTGATGGTCTGGTGGAGTGTGTGAGTAATACTCTGAAATCCATTAATGTAAGTTAATTAGTGATGAAGATAACTGGGACCAATGGCTGGATCCCCTGCTGGTGCTCCAGGCCTCCATGGATCTCCTTTATACTTTGGGTTCATTATCATTTGGAAAATTATAATGAAAATTTGATCCAGGCTCAGGAACATCAATAGTGGCTGTACAATAGTGAATCCAGAACCAGACAGTTTTTACCAGTATTGCACCCTTCTTCCAGTTCTAAATTGGGAATTTTTGAGGTCACATGGCAAGTGAGGGATGTCGACAATGAGGCTGTGTGGACTGACAGATGTGGAGCAACACAGATTTACCACCTCAACCTCCCAAAGGCGTGGAGAGAGGCGGAGTCTGTCTCTCTGGTGAGCCAGGTGAATGTTGGAGGTGACTTGGGGCCAAAGGTGTCAAATTCCAGCAGTTCTTGTCTCCTTTGCAATAACCTTCTTTCATTGGCCCAGAGTGCAGATGTTCCCCAGTTTCAGTGCCACAGTTTGCACCAATGTCTCACCCTTCCCTTTGGCTTGTTCCAGTGCTTTAGCCACCTTCCAGTGCCTTATGGATCAGGTCCTGTGTCCTCTTGCTGCATATGTTACTGCCTATCTAGATGATTTCATCATCCACAGTAACACCTGGGCAGAGTATATGTGGCAGGTGGCTGGAGTCCTTGAGGCAGGCTGGGCTCACTGCCAATCCAAAGAAGTGTGCAGTTGGATGGAGGGAGGTATAGTATCTGGTGTACCACATGGGCAGCGGGCAGGTGTGCCTTCAAATGGACAACATGGTTGCCATTGCAACCTGCCTGCGGCCTAAGATGAAAAAGAGATGAGGTTTGTGGGGCTGACTGGGTACTACCTTCATCTTGAACTTAACAGATCTAACCAGTCCTCTGACTGACCTCATTCAGAAAGGTGCCTCGGATCTGGTCCAGTGGACAGACAGGTGCCAAGTGGCATTTGAGAAGCCAAGCAAGCCCTCTGTGGGAAGCCACTGCTCCACACCCCTAACTTTTCTCTCTTTTGTCCTGTAGTCTGATGCTTCAAACAGAGGGCTGGGGTCATTTTGTCCCAGCCGGTGCAGGAGATTGACCACCCAGTACACCACATTAGCCCAAAATTGTGTGAGTGTGAAACTCGCTGTAGCACTGTGGAAAAGAGTGCTTGGCAATCCAGTGGGCGGTTGGCTCCCTGTCCTGGTACCTGCTGAGGCTCCCATTCACCCTCTGCTCGGACCATGCCCCATTGCAGTGGTTCCACTGCATGAAGGGTGCCAACACCCAGATCACCTGGTGGTATCTGACTTCACAGCTGTTAAAATTTGAGGTGATCAATAGGATGGAGGTGCGTTATGTGGCAGTGGGGCGTGGTTTGTGGCTGTAGGAGAGAGAAGTGGGGCAAGTTGACTGAGAGAGCAGCACCAGAAAGAGTGGTACACCTTGAAATTATTTTCTCTCCCCATATAGTGGGTGCAGGGGTGGAAAGGAGGACATAGATAAGTCGTGGCAGCACAATGACGCTACACTTCAAAGCCGGCAAAGTTGGAAGTGAACATGTTCCTGTGCATTACTGAATAAAAGTATTGTGAACCATTGATTACCAGTCCCCCTGTGATCACTGAGCTGAACCTGCTACAGAATTAAAGCCACTTTCACGAGAAGACAAGAGCACGAGACATAACCTATGTCTCGTGCTCTGGTCTCCTTTTGTTTCTCCTTCACCACTTCTCATTGTATCCATCGACTGTTGATATAAATTTTCAACAGGCCCTTGCAGGCAGTGCACTCTGAACTGGTTGATATTGGTTAAATTACATCATTAACAACAAGCGCGAGCAGTTTTCAACTGTGTTTAATCACTGTTCAAAATAGACTTTAATGAGCGAGAATGTGTTCAGAGTCCTGCACAGGGGTTAAGTGAGATGTACAAATCAATTAAGATTGTTTTTCTTTCAAATTGTGATTGAGTCAATAAAAGGGTTCAGGACACTGCATATTTGGTACAGAGAACAGGATTTTTTCTTTCAGAAAAATTGTAACATCCACCAGGTCAGTGGTGACCCAAGTTAGGTGTATGGTTAGAGTTGGGTTTCAGAATAGCAAAGTGGTTTTTAGGCTTCCAGGAGACAAAGACTGAAAACAAGTGTCAGCCATGTCCTTTAGTCCTTAAATTGCTTGAGTCCTAATCTTATGTGTGCCTATCTGTTAATGTGACAGCAAATTCAGACTTGTGTTGAAAGTGATTTAACGTTAATAGTGAGATTGCTGTCTTAACTTTTACAAAGAAATACTTGTTTAAAGGGACTCATTCATATATGAAACCAACAAGTTTGGATGCTGTCAGATTAATGGAAAAGAATGCACGTCTGAAAAGGGCTACTGAGTCTCTGACAGATGTTCCCTCTGTGTGCACTGTTCTTGTCTACAAACATCTGTCCTTTGCTACAGAGCAACTGCGGGTGGGTGTGTTTGTGTGTGTGACTGAGGGAAAGGCTGATGAGACTGGACTGACCACCTGCTCACTGACAGAAGTAAAGACACACAGCAACATTTCATAATCCTGAAAACCTCATTCACATTACTGCTCGAGGGAACACACACACACACACACACACACACACACACACACACACACACACACACACACACACACACACACACACACACACACACACACACACACACACGCACACGCACACGCACACACACACACACACGTAGTCGTCACATTGTTGAGGGATGTCCCTGCCTTTGTGTGTGTGTGTGTGTGTCCCTTCACCTGTCAATATGAAGGTTATTGACGAGACAGCACAGCAATAGACCTCAGGGAAAGAGGAACTCCTCCTCTCCCTCAAACACTCACACACCAGCACAGCATTGCTTTTGTATACTTTTATGTAAAAAATGTCTGTATCTCCTTCTGAAATAATCAGTGGCTATTTTTTGTCCCAAAACCTGCACTGGTGCATCATTTGAAAATCTATTTGCACTAAAGAGTGAAACCCTAACCCTGGATAGGAACAGTTTCAGGCCTGAGGAACAGAGCTGACTGCAGAATAAGGTGGAGCAGTGTGGATGGTGGATAAGACAGGCTGCAGGTCCAGTGAAGCAGAGGCTGATGTGAGCAGTGTTTCTTATTTTTGTAGCAGACTGTGAGGTCTCTTTTAAAATGAAGGTAATGACTGGTTCAATCCACAGAATGCTCTGTTTTTATACCATTGTTATTTAACATACCTAATACCACCAAGGGCGTAGATTTGGTATTACCATTGGGGGAGTCCCCCTCTGTGCCAAAGGTACAGTGCTAATTACACTGGAGAAGCACAGACTGTGGTATTTCAATCAGAAATATTTGTAGGGACATAACAACCATCATTTGATACTGGTAGAGACATGTCACTACTGTCCCTACCTAATTCTACACCCCTGAATACCACATCCATCACCCCCACTAACTGCATGCCTTTGGTCTGTGGGAGGAAGCTGTATAGAAGCATATGTGTCCTTTCTCCTTACTGTTTATCATCTGTCTCTGTGTCTAGTCCATGTGTCTTAGTCTTGGTCTAGGTGTTAGTTATATTTCCTGTCTTATTTTGACAGTCTCTGGTCTTGTATGTTTTGGATTTCGTTTTGCTTCCCTTGTCTCGTCTTTCAGCTGTGTTCCCCTCCTGTTTCCCCTTCCCTCATTACTTCATGTATTTACTGTCTGTGTGTGTTCCTGCTCACATTCCTGCTCCCGTGTATCCTAGCTCCAGTGTTCCTGAGTTCCAGCATTTTTAGCTTTAGTATTTACCCAGTTTAGATTTTCTGTAGTTATAGTTTTTCTTGCTCTTTCAGTTTATGTTCACATTTTTGTATCAGTTGCAATAAAAGCTCATTTTGTGTTTACCTCCATCTGCCTGCCTTGTGTTCAGCATTTGGGCCCTCACTTCCCCACACTCCACACGGTCTGCAGACCATAACAGATGTATGAACTCCTTATCTGCAATACCTCATAAAAAACATAGTAATAACAACCATGTTACTCAACAGTTTTTTCCAGGTTTCAGACTATATGTGCACTATTGAGCTATTTTTAACCCAACATTTAAAATTTTGGTAGCACCAGTAATGAAATGTTTCATCACAGTAAATTTATATAACTTAGTTTACAGTGTAAAATATATGCTTACATGAGCATTGCCTCTGAAAAAGTATGTCACCTTTAAGGAGGGACTTCTTTAAAGGCTCAAATTATGGAACAAACATCTGCGTGTGCAGTAAAAATAGCAGATTATATGAAAGGCTGCAATATGAAGCCTTACTCTGCAAGATGCATATATTGCTATTTTTAGAAAACTACTGTCTATAGTGAAAGACCTAGCATACACCCCATACCTATGTAAACCTATATGTACTACTATATTTTTTGGAATATATATATATATATATATATATATATATATATATATATATATATATATATATATATATATATATATATATATATATATATATACACACACACACCTAAACAGCTTCTTTGAGTTTGTGTCTCTTCTGTTTTTCCTCTCTCTCTCTGTCTCTCTCTCTCTCTCTCTCTCTCTCTCACACACACACACACACACACACACAGACACACACACACACACACACACACACACACACACACACACACACACACACACACACACACACACACACACACACACACACACACACACACAAAGGTTTTAATTAAGTCAAAAGCTTCCAGCTGACTGCTATACAGGAAGTCAGATGAATTCACACACTCATCCGTCTTCCACACTGCTCACACATTCACACATATGCACATTCACAGTATCACACACAAACACTGCTGTCATTTACACACACATTGCTACCAGTTTTCACACATTCACACACATTCATGGTTTCCACATGCTGCTGGTAGAAGATGTGCCAAAGCATCTGGCTTTTTCTTTGTGTACAAGCCAATAATCTGGAATCAGGAAGTAACACTCAGTTTCCTCACTGCTCACTGGCCAGCAGATTGGAATTTGTTCATGTCTGCCAAACTGCTCTACCAGAAACGAGCTGCTGACTATGTTGTGATTCAGGTGAGTTTAATGTTTTTGATTCCAACATGTGTGGTCACTTTGCAGAGATAGCTAGGTTCCATTTGCTTGAATGTTGCAACATTTGAGACCACACACCAAAATAGCCTCATAAAGGGGTCAAACCATACCTGCATTTCAGCATTTCACACTTAAAACTCAGATTAACTTAAACAAATGGACACACAGATCATTCCAAGGAGCAACCTCTGGGACTGAAAAATAAGCCAAAACGTCAAAAAAACAAAACAAACCAAAAAACTGCTGTTCCTTCAATTGCCACTTGAGGCAAGTTCCCAATGTGAGTGTGTCCCCATAGACTCCAGTGTTAAAATATCCAATTTAAAGTAACATGTCAAGGTCAAAGGTCATTAGTTTGGATTTTGTTAAGCCTTAAAGTTAGGAGCACGATCACTTTTAAATGTCAGGTGCTCAACACAGGTAATTGTAGCTGATCTGTTAGGCCTGTTCATTAACTGGCTAACTGGAGTCCCTGAACAGGACCTCACTCCCACCTCTCTTCTGACAAATAGTATGACTTGCTGTATGCATAAACAAGATGTTTATACTTTAGTTTTACCATGTGAAATTGCAGTATTTTGTTAGTTTGTTACTTCTGCTACATGTGTTTGCATCTGTGTGTACCTGTACAGTATATAGATGCAGCTTCCTAACCCTGGCTAACTAAATATAGATACTTCTGGCTCTTCTAGCCAGAACTCTAAAGTTTGTTGTTTTATCCAACACTGCCACCACTATTATCCCCAATCAAAATTAAGACTTATTAAAAAAAATCAATAAACTTTGGACATACATAAGAAAATCTATTAAACACAAATATTTAAGACCAGTTCATAATGTGTTTGTCAAGGTGTTCTTGCAGACTTTAGTTGACTCTGGGGTGAAAGAGAACTTTCTGGATACTGAACCCATCTATTCCTTGGTTTCTCGCAATCACTGTAAGTACTTACATACTTCTCTGCTCCCAGTACTCCTGTTATTCTAGGATACCCTTGGGTAGAAAGATACAACCTTTACATCAATTGTTCCAATAAGCGGATTGAAAGCTGGAGTTCTGTGTGAAAGTGAAAAATGAGTGAGTGTGTGAGTTCCACACATCACCTGTTACTTTTCTTTGCTCTGTTTTTGAAGGAGGGCAGGCAAAGACAGGTCCAGAGAAGATAAAGGCAGTATCAGAATGGCAGATTCCTACCATTAGAAAACAGCTCCAATGTTTCCTCAGGTTTGACAACTTCTACAAGCCTTTCATCCAAAACTACAGTCAGGCAGCATTTCCTCTCACGTGATTAACGTCTAAAAAAATACCTTTTGTCTGGTCACCAAAGGCAGTTGCAGCCTTCTCTCAGGAGAAGGAGAGATTCACCTCACCACCAATCCTTGTCCAACCTGACCCCAAACTACAATTAATTGTTGAGGTTGATGCGTCTGACTCTGGGATGGGTGTGGACCCAAAGGTAAGCTTTGACCTTGCACCTTCTTTTCCTGATGTCTAACTCTCCCACAGAGCAGAATTATGATGTTGGGAATGTGAGCTTCTAGTGGTTCAGCTGCCACCTGAAGAGTGGCAACATTGGCTGGAGAGGGCCAAGCATGCATTTATTGTCTGGAGAGATCATCAGAATTTAACCTTCAAACTACTAAAAGGTTAAACTCGCAACAAGCTTTCTGTTCTTTGGCTGCTTTAACTGTTTCATCTGCTATCATCCTGCTATCGTTATGTATATATTAGCTACTATTAAATAGTTCAGGTCACGTGAGCATGGGGGGCCAGTCACTGTTATCAATTCCTTCTTCCTCCAGGAATGCCTGCATCTTGGTACATGAGGCTGAGCATTGTCGCGCACCCGGGGGAACTGAGGACACACTGCACCAGCATGCTGTCTGACAGTGGGTCCAAGGATTTCATCCTGATACCTGGTGGCAGTCAGCGTGCTGCTGCCTGGCCTGTAGAGGTCTGTGTATTCCTCCAATGATATGCCTCCCACAACCATCACTGACCCACCACCCAGCTAGTCATGCTGAATAAAGTTATAGGCAGCATAAGGTTCTCCATGACTTCTCCAGACCCTTTCACATCTGCCACATGTGCTCAGGTTGAACCTGCTCTCATCTGTGAAAAGCACTGGGCACCAATGGTTGGCCTACCATTTCTGGTATTCTATGCAAATGCCAGTCAGGCTCCACGGTGCCAGGCAGTGAGCACAGGGCCCACTAGAAGATGCAGGGCCCTCAGTCTACCCTCATGATGTCTGTTTCTTTTCTTTTTTTTCTTTTTTTTAATGTCTGTTTCTGACTTTTTGCTCAGAGACATTCACACCAGTGGCTGCTGGAGGTCATTTTGTAGCTCTGCAGTGCTCATCCTGTTCCTCTTTGCACAAAGGAGCAGATCCTGGTCCTGCTGATGGGTTAAGGACCTTCTACGGCCCTGTCCAGCTCTCCTAGAGTTCCTGCCTGTCTCCTGAAATCTCCTCCATGGTCTGAGACTGTGCTGGGAGACACAGCAAACCTTCTGACAATGGTACATATTGATGTGCAGTCCTGGAGGAGTTGGACTACCTGTGCAGCCTCTGTAGGGTCCAGGTATGACCTCATGCTACCAGCACTGATCCTTGCCAAATGCAGAACTAGTGAAAAAAAAAAACTGTTTAAGAAACTGATTAAGAACCCCCTCTGCTACTTTAATGACCAGTAGCTTAATTGACTTGATGTTCCTTTATTTATTTATTTTTTTGATCAGTATTTATAAAGTGTAAACAGTAAAATAATGGTAATACATTCCCATTTAAGATATTACTTGTTGTACGTTCTGATCTCCTGTCCTGTACAAAATTCCTTCTTAGCGCTTTCTCTAGACAGTGCTATTACTTTTAAAATTAAATTGTTCCAAAACTACTGCCACTGAAAAGTAACTCTCTCTCTCTGTCTAGGTAGACATGCAAACCAAAAACTAAACAGTGGAAGGAGGACCACATGAAAACCTTAACGCAATTTCAGAAATAGTGCTAAAAGTAGAGTTGGTTGTTTTAATGGTCAAACAGCTAGGAAGCGGTATTGTTGGGGTCAACAATGACGCTCATTCCTCACATGACAGTGTACTGTAACTGTTAGCAGCTTATGGGTCCAGTAGGCCAGTGGTTCTCAAATCCAGGCCTCGAGGTCCGGTGTCCTGCAGGTTTTAGATGTGTCTCTGCTTCGGCACACCTGAGTCAAATATAGAAGTCATTAGCAGGAATCTGGAGAACTTGACTGCATACTGAGGAGGTAATTCAGCCATTTGATTCAGGTGTGTTGGATCAGGGACACATCAAAAACCTGCAGGACACCGGGCCATGAGGTCTGGATTTGAGAACCACTGCAGTAGGCACAAAGAGTCCTTGATGACACCGAAGAGGCAAACAGAGGGCACATTAGCCCTGTATCTGTTCCTAAAATGCAACTTTCCACACCAGAACCAAAATGAATACTGCGTATGCTCAGTTTCTCAGTGTGTTGCAGCAGGCTAAACAATGAATGACTCAATGTTTGAAGCCAGTTATGATTTACAGTTTTGATTATGTGGAGGAAAAACTTTCTTTTCAAACCTCACTTTGGACTTGTAATGAGGACAAAGACATTTACTGTAATTAAAAGTTCTCCAACAAAACTCTCCCAAAACCACACAGTTGTGAAATGGTTAAGTACTACAGTGGCAGTAACTACGTCAAATTGGTAAATATTATTATTATTTGGTAATCCATTCACCTGTCTTAACTGCTTATCCATTTCAGGAATGTATGAAAGCGTTGGAACCTGTCCCAGTTGTTACTGGATCAGAGGAAGGGTACACCCTGGTGAGGTTGCCAGTGCAAGGCTAGGCTATGGCCAATTTTAGAACCATCAATTAACCTAGCATGCCTGCACGAGCCTAAAAACCTAATGAGGATGATGGGAGGGAGAGAGACCTGGAGAAATCCCAGAGAAAATGCAAATTCAACACAAAAAGGCAACAGCCAGTCAGCAGATTTGAACCCAGGACCCTCTTGCAGTACTAACCACTGCACCACTATGCCATCAAATTTATTACTTTAAAAAAATAAAATAAAATCATTTTTCATAGCTTTCCAAGGTGGCGCTCCCCTATGTATGTATGTAAACACTCATATTAAGTATGATAGGGAAATCCTGATATGTGGACACAAGAACACTTATCCAGAGTCTGCTGTGTTTGTGGGGGATTTTAATCACTGCAATCTTCAGAGAGCTGTACCAAAACTCACTTGTAAATCCTGTTGCAGCCCACATGAGACTGAAAGCTAATCTGGTCACAGTAAAAACTGTCAAGAGGTGGACTGACATTAGCAGATTTGCACGGCTGCCTAGAGCCTACAGACACAAGTGTTGTTAAGGGAGCTGCAGACAATATTCATGATTACACAGAATCTATCAGTAGTTAAATTTATTGGTACACCCTCCCACCCTATTTGTTTGCTTGGTTCAACATGGACTTATGCCTAAAGACAAAGAAATAATATCCAGCTCTCAGATCAGGGAATATCACCAGTATAAATGAGTTCGATATCAGCTACAAAGTGCTACCAAGCTGCCAAGCAGGCATATTACCACAAGCGTGAGTGCTAAGACACATCCTCAAGGCCACTGGACAAGACGGAGTGCCATGGAGGGTTCTGAAAACATGTATTGAGCAGCTGGAAACAGGAAACAGTCCCACGGCTCTTTAAGCTGTTCCAGATATAGAGAACCCTCTGCAGTTCACCTGCTGCACGCACACACCAGTGGATGGTTCAGTCGCCTTGGCACTTCACTCTGTGTTGGAGCACTTGGTCACCAATGGCATGTGTGCTCTTTCTGGATTACAGCTCTGCATTCAACACCATACAGCCAATGAAACTGACTGCAGAGCTGACAGATCTTGAAGTCCTGATGCCCACTTGGAACTGGATACCAGACTTCGTCACTGACAGGCCACAGATGGTGAGTTTACAAAACAGCATCTCTGCCAAGCTTTCAGTCAGCACAGGAGCCCCCCAAGGATGCTGCCTCACCCCCAAACTCTTTTGTTTGTACACCTATGACTATGCCCCCACCCAGGACAACAACACCATCATTAAGTACAGGTGCTGGTCATAAAATTAGAATATCATGAAAAAGTTGATTTATTTCAGTAATTCCATTCAAAAAGTGAAACTTGTATATTATATTATTTCATTACACACAGACTGATATATTTCAAATGTTTATTTCTTTTAATTTTGATGATTATAACTGACAACTAATGAAAACCCCAAATTCAGTATCTCAGAAAATTAGAATATTGTGAAAAGGTTCAATATTGAAGACACCTGGTGCCACACTCTAATCAGCTAATTAACTCCAAACACCTGCAAAGGCCTTTAAATGGTCTCTCAGTCTAGTTCTGTAGGCTACACAATCATGGGGAAGACTGCTGACTAGACAGTTGTCCAAAAGACGACCTTTGACACCTTGCACAAGGAGGGAAGACACCAAAGGTCATTGCTAAAGAGGCTGTTCACAGAGCTCTGTGTCCAAGCACATTAATAGAGAGGCGAAGGGAAGGAAAAGATGTGGTAGAAAAAAATGTACAACAATAGAGATAACTGCACCCTGGAGAGGATTGTGGAACAAAAACCACTCAAAAATGTGGGGAGATTCAGAAAGAGTGGACTACAGCTGGAGTCAGAGCTTCAAGAACCACCACGCACAGACGTATGCAGACATGGTTTCAGCTGTCGCAGTCCTCGTGTCGAGCCGCTCTTGAACCAGAGACGGCGTCAGAAGCGTCTCGTCTGGGCTAAAGACAAAAAGGACTGGACTGCTGCTGAGTGCTCCAAAGTTATGTTCTCTGATCAAAGTCAATGTTGCATTTCCTTTGGAAATCAAGGTCCCAGAGTCTGGAGGAAGAAAGGAGAGGCACAGAATCCACGCTGGCTGAGGTCCAGAGTAAAGTTTCTACAGTCAGTGATGGTTTGGGGTGCCGTGGAGGGTTCCATGGAGATGCAGATTTCATTTTCCAACAGGACTTGGCACCTGCACACAGTGCCAAAGCTACCTGCTTTAAGGACCATGGTATCCCTGTTCTTAATTGGCCAGCAAACTCGCCTGACCTTTAACCCCATAGAAAATCTATGGGCTATTGTGAAGAGAAAGATGAGATACACCAGACTCAACAATTCAGAAGAGCTGAAGGCCACTATCAGAGAAACCTGGGCTCTCATAACACCTGAGCAGTGCCACAGACTGATCGACTCCATGCCACGCCGCATTGCTGCAGTAATCCAGGCAAAAGGAGCCCCAACTAAGTACTGAGTGCAGTACATGCTCATACTTTTCATGTTCATACTTTTCATGTTCATACTTTTCAGTTGGCCAACATTTCTAAAAATCCTTTTTTTGTATTGGTCTTAAGTAATATTCTAATTTTCTGAGATACTGAATTTGGGGTTTTCATTAGTTGTCAGTTATAATCAACAAAATTAAAAGAAATAAACATTTGAAATATATCAGTCTGTGTAATGAATGACTATAATATACAAGTTTCACTTTCTGAATGGAATTACTGAAATAAATCAACTTTTTCATGATATTCTAATTTTGTGACCAGCACCTGTATGTGGATGACACAATGACCTTCTGCTGCATTAAAGGAGGGGCCAAGTCATCATATTGTGGATTGGTAAACAACATCACCTGCTATGGAAGGCCCAGTGACCATGTTTTTAACATCAAGGAATTGTGGTAGAGCGGATGTACAATTTTAAGTTTCTTGGTCTTCACATCACAGAGAAACTGATCTGGGCCAAACATCATAGAAGTCTTGAACAAAGCACAACAGCAGCTGTACTTTATAAGGCTGCTGAGAAAGGCCAGCCTCAAATGCCAGCCTCTCATCCAAGCCCGAAGGGTCTCGTTGAGAGTTTTCATCAGTGGCGTCACTGTCTGGTTTGGGAATACCACATAGGCAGAGAGAAAGTCTCCAATGCGTGATAAAAATGGGAGAAAAAAATCATGGGTTTGAACCTCCCCTCTGTGGTCACACTTTACACACAACACAGCAGAAAGAAGGCACAGAATATTCTCAGAGACCACCACCACCACCCAGCTAATTCCCTGTTCATTCAGAGGGAATCAAACTACAACCTAAGACATCACCAGCCAGTGAACATCAGCACTCACAAGGCATGGTTCTAGAACAGCGTTTTCCCAGCAGCAGTTAGGCAGCTCACCCAGGACATTGAAGGGGGAGGCATAGATCACACCCTGAGACTCAAAAGTAGTAATTTAACACTACATCTGCAAACAGCAGGTAAGAGCACAATGAAAGGGTGACCTTTACAAGCAGAGGTTTCTGTTACACATATTTTATTTTTAAATTGTGTGTCTAAATTATATATATTGTGTGTATCTGTATTTATATTGATTATTTACTATTAATGTGCTGCTATTCAACTTGATCTCTAATAAGTTAACTCTGTGAGAAACACACAAAGAATTCCAATGTACCTGTAATGTTTTGGTACCTGTGCAAACAGGAATATCTGATCTTATCTTAATAAATAGTGCAGGGAAAATTTAGATGGTTATTATAAAGTTGAAGGTGGGGTGGTGTTAGATCACAGACCAAAGTTCACGGTTTATTTAGTTATTTTTTTTGATTTAGTGTTTGCTTTTGCTGTCAGTAGCTGCTTGGTTATGTTTAGACAATAAAAAAGTCATCTTTGCCTTATTCTAAAGTCACCAAAAATAACTCAGATTAATACTCAGAGATATTATTGTTCTTCTTCTTCATCAATTCTTCATCAATTCTTCTTCTTCTTCTTCTTCTTCTTCATCATCATCATCATCATCATCATCATCATCATCATCATCATCATCATCATCATCA
The DNA here is from genome assembly GCF_007364275.1 of Archocentrus centrarchus. NCBI lineage: Eukaryota > Metazoa > Chordata > Actinopteri > Cichliformes > Cichlidae > Archocentrus > Archocentrus centrarchus. Next base: position 1,046,179 of record NW_022060269.1, read on the forward strand.
TCAATTCTTCTTCTTCTCCTTCAGTTCTTCTTCAATTCTTCTTCTCCTTCAGTTCTTCTTCAATTCTTCTTCACCAACTCTTCTTCATTTTCATCAATTCTTCATCAGTTCTTCTTCTTCTCCTTCAATTCTTCTTCTTCTTCAATTCTTCTTCTTCTTCATCAACTCTTCTTCATTTTCATCAATTCTTCATCAGTTCTTCTTCTTCTCCTTCAATTCTTCTTCTTCTTCTTCTTCTTCTTCTTCAATTCTTCTTCTTCTTCATCAACTCTTCTTTATTTTCATCAATTCTTCATCAGTTCTTCTTCTTCTCCTTCAATTCTTCTTCAGTTCTTCTTCTTCTTCATCATCAATTCTTCTTCTTTATAACTTCTTCTCCTTCAATTCTTCTCCTCCTTCAATTTTCTTCTTCAAATCATCTCCTTTAATTCTTCTTCTTCTTCTTTTTCAAATTTTCACACATAGCTCATCTTCCAGTTTTGAGAAGACCCCCCACAAAGTTATTTGTGGCTCAATCGAGAATAGTGTGCTATGGCTTTTAGTAGTGATTTACTGCATGGTTTAAAAAATTAGCAAAAATATCAAAACCTTTTGGCTATTCATTTTGAAATGGTTTTCATTACATGTTTAAAGGCAGAATATGCCTAGATCATTTTAACATGTGTAAAAGAATGCAGTCACATTAAAAGGTTTAATATGTTTCATTTGTGTTGTAGATTCCTGCTGGCAGTCTCCCAGCTGGTACTGGTAAAGGTCTGCTTAGGAACAAATGTTTTACTAAGGCAGGTTTGGTAAATCAGCAGGAAACTACATCTTAGCATTGTAATGTGTAATGTTAGCATATATTGATATTTTTAAAAGTAAACATTTAGACTGTAAGAAATGCTTACCTGTGCTCTCTCCAAAAATGTGTTCCAGCCAAAAGAATCCCTGTGCTTCCTGAGGGCCTTTCAAAGGTTCCTGGGCATACCAAGGAATTAAAAAGGGGACTGAATAGGCAATTAGCAGTTTAGTTGTATATTTTGTGAGGTAGGTCTTGTGGGGAAATATTTTATTTAATAAATTTTGTGTTTTGCAGTATTGTATTAATGTTAAGTTGTATGATTAGTTTGTTAGTGTTGTTTTTTTGTGTACCCCGGAGAATGGTTTGGCTTAAGTGGTAAATTAGCAGCAGTCTATAAAAGGCTGCCAGTTAAGCTCAGACAGCTGCTGGAACCCTGCTCCACCATTCAGCTGTACTGTTTTTTGTTATGTGTTTGGTTTTGTGTAAATGTTGGTGAATAAAACACCTGTGGGTCAGCACTTCACCTCAAGCCTACTATTTAATTCAGCTGCTACGGCCATCCTAACACATTTTAATGGGAGAACATACTGAAAAGTGTAAACCCCAGGCCACTTTGGAGCTTTAGTTCTCAAACATACATTACCATAGAAAAGTTATTCAAAGTTTATATAAGTCACAAAGCTTTTGACTTTTATTGACTAAATCTGTATTTTGATATCTTTTTTTTTTCCACAGGAGAAGTTGCATTTTTAATAAGAATTAAAAATTTTCCTGGCTTTTTGCTGCCACAGAGTGATGACAAAAGCCTCTGTAATTTTGAGCCTGGTAAATAATCTGATACAACTTGTAATTTTTTGAATGCTAAAATCTCGTCTGCCTCCCTTTTCTGTGCGTCTCTCCTATTTATTAAGCACATCCAAACAGCAACTTTGAAGCACATCAGCACAGCTGATATTCAGTGTATGAACAACACCCTCATAAACTTAAAGGCCATGCTTGATTATAAGACTGTCCTTCAAAGTTTAAATAACTGACAGCTGTTACAGAAAGTGTGCCAGGCTTTGAAAATAAAAGCTATTAAAAACCGAAAGCCGCTTCTTGGGGCTGTAAGTGATGCTGAATTTCTGTCTCCTCATACAGAGACTTGGTGACGTACAATTGTATTTACACTCTGTTTCACCTAAAAAAAAAAGAGAGACTCCAAACAAAGTGTGTCCTTCAAACGAAAAGCTCACAAATATAAAAGCCAGAGACAGGAAATGTGGTGCTGCTGAACACACGCACATGAAGACACACAGAAAAGTCCAGGTTATATCCTGGGTCAGATACTCCAGAGAGAAATGTCAAGAATCTCTTGGCCCGACCTCAACATGACCCTAACAAAGATCAACGAAACCTGACTCTTGAGATCTTAGCTATCTCTGAACCCCCCACCCACCACCGCCACACACATATTTGGAGGTGTTTGTGGAATAAACATTTAGATTTCTTTTTGCTTCTTTTGTCTGTTCTGCACAGTTTGTCAGGGTTTCCACCTTTTTATTTCTACCCATCTTCTGCTCATACTTCTCCAAAACCTGCAGTTTGAGGTTATGTCACAGCCGCCCATTAGAATGAATCTCTAGAGATTCTCGGTGTAAGTTGTTCATTTCAATTCAGTTTTATTTATTTAGGGTCAATTCACAACAATAGTCTCTTAAAAGCACTTTACATTGTAGGGTAAAGACTCTCCAGTATTAGAAAGAAAACCCTAATAATCAGTCGAATCCCTATGAGCAAACTCTAGATAAGAAAATGTCCCTTTTAACAGGAAGAATCCTTCGGCAGAACCAGGTTCAGGGAGGGTCAGCCATCTGCCACGACCGGTTGGGGGGTGAGGGGAGGGAGACAGGATAAAAGGAACAGTATGGGAGACAGAGTTTAATAATGACTAATGATTAAATACAATTGTAATGTATAAACAAAAGGAGACTGAAAACAAGTTAGTAAAGATGAAACTCCCAGTGCATCAAAGGAAACTCCCAGCAGCCTGAGTCTCTTGCACTATAATGAAAGGAGGGTTCAGGGTCACCTCACCTAACTGTGAGTTTTACTAAAAAAAGAACGTTTTACGCCTAATCTGTGTCTCTCTTCTGAATCCATAAAGTTCCGTAGAAGAGGGACCAAAAGGCTGAAGGTTCTGCCTCCCATTCTACTTTCAGGGTCTAGAATCACACGTAAGCCTGCAGGCTGAGAGTGTTCTGTTAGGATGATATGATACTGTGAGGTCTTTAAGACCTGATGCCTGATTACTTTGGATGTGAGGAGAAGGATTTTTAATTCTATACTAGATTTAACAGGGAGCCCATGAAGAGAAGCCAATATGGGAGAAATCTGCTCTCTCTTTCTAGTCCCTGTCAGTACCCTAGCTGCAATGTTCTGGATCAGCTGAAGGCTTTTCAGGGAGCTTTAAGGATGGCCTGATAATAATAATAATAATAATAATAATGAATTATTATAGTCCAGCTTAGAAGTAATAAATAAATACATGAAGTAGTTTTGCAGCATCGTTCTGAGACTGGATGTTTCTATTTTTGTGACGAC